>NC_089849.1:22430976-23630976 GCF_035609145.1 Eleutherodactylus coqui
GCAGCCTAAAGCCAAATGCCCACTGACGGACTTTCGCTGCCGAATTAGCGGGCAGATGCCCCCTGCGATTTCCGCAGCAATGTCCATCCGTAGACATGCTAGGTTAAAAGATTCTCACCTGCCCACGACCAGAAATCAACTGCGATTTTCTGCTCGCGGAAGAGAATCACAGAATGTTCTATTCTGAGCGGAAAATTACATGGATGCTTTCCATTGCAGTCAATGGAAGCCGTCACTTCCGCAGTAAGCACTGCGAATCTGCGTTATAGCCCAGCGTCATGCCCTGCACTGTGCGTGTTCACCGTCCGAGACACTCGCGGTGGATCCGGACAGGTGAGTATGGGGTCTCTGGCGTTTTCTCAGTCGGAATCTGACCCAGCCGTGGGCATGATGCCTTAAAGTATATACACCCTTAACTTGAACTCTAGAATGACAACTCCAGCTACTACAAGGGTTAACATATTCAAATTTGCTGTGTCTGCCCTATAAAGACCAGAACAAGACTTTGATTAATGCGCCTTGTGCCTCCCGGTAACCTCTGCTTACTCTCAATCTAGATGACTCCAGTCTGTGGCAGCAGCTGCTGATTCTTCTGCATTCCCTTTTGTGAATCCAGGTCAGGGGTATATAGGGGTCAGCATAGGACAATGAGATTTCTGGTGTAAGTGAATACAACTACATGGCCGGGACACCTGTTGCCTTCACCCTCACCTCTGTCTCCTTAACCCCTCCCGCCGCGCCATTTTTCATTTGGCATTTTTTCATTCTCACTCTTCAAGACGGAGGCTTCCTTTTTGCAGGGTGAGGGCTCAGTCACACGGGCGTTTTTTCTCACGATTTTTTGTGCGCATAAATGATGCGCTCAAAAAATTGTGTGACCGAAGCCAGCGGCACGGCAGCATTTATCCGCCCAAAGGGCTCGGTCACATTGGCGTTTGTACGCTCAAATAGAGCACTGCCCGCTATCCTCTGCCACAGCTGTGGCAGAGGAGAATGATGTTCTCCCATTGAATTCAGTGGAGCTGGCAATACAGCCAACTTCATTAAAAGCAATGGGCTGCCGGCAAGCGCTGTAGTAATTTTTGGGGAAGAGGTTAAAATACAAGGCCCTTCCCTGAAAACTATCCTAAAAAAGTGTAAAAATTTTTAAAAAATTTATACTTACCTCTCTGCAGGGGCTCAGCCGCGTCCAGCCGGCTCTTCTCCTGAACTGCTTTCAGTAGTATTCAGCAGGCCAGGATTTAAAATCCCCACCTGCTGTATGGGCTGCCTCTGATTGGCTGAGCACTGTGACCAATCAGAGGCAGCTCTCAGCTATTGAATGACAGCTGAGAGCTGCCTCTGATTGGTCACAGCACTCAGCCAGTCAGAGGCAGCACTCACTTACCCATTCATGAATTCATAAGGGCGTTCATTGAGTGGACCAAGTGACATGTTAACTTTACTTTATGGCTTCATGCCCACGACTGGGTCAGATTCCGACTGCAAAATATTGCAGCAGAATCAGACCCGACACCCCCCCAGAGACCTCATACTCACCTGTCCGTATCCACAGCGAGTGTCCCGAGGCGGCGCGCGCGTAGTGAAAGGGCATGTTGCGCCGGCGCTGGACTGTGGCTACCTTGGTCCAACCTAACCTGGTAGGGAGTTGGACCAATTCCCAAAGTTTTAGATGTTTTGTACCTGGTGGGGAGTCAAATCAATTCCCAATGTCACAGATATTTTGTTTCTGGTGGGGAGTCAGACCAATTCCCCATGTAATAGATGTTTTGTACCTGATGAAGAGTTGGACCAATTCCCAATGTCATAGATGTTTTGTACCTGTTAGGTGTTACATTCATCCTGGACTGCCAACAAAACCCCGAGGGATTTGGTACCTGAGCAGTCAGGACAGATGTGTAAGCTTAGTGTACAGGTGCACTAAGAGGCAGGAGAGGTAGTGATCAGAGTGGGGTACTCTGAACTGCTATTAGTGTAGTATGTCTCCATCGGAAGTATGGGTTGGCCAGGCTCAGCTACAAGTAATGCCCAGGTCCCACCCAAAGCTGCCAAAAGCTCCCGATTGGCTCCTGCATGCATACCTTCACAGAGCGAGCTAGCGATCAGCCCTGAGGCTACAGCCACACTAACCTCCGAGCTCCAAGGCAGCCATCACCAAGCACCCGAGCGCTACTGCTTTCTGCTCAGCAGCCTTTATGATGCCTTCTCAGAACAATTGGATGTGTAGCCCTAGTTTCAGCAGCGACATGCGTGTGGGCATGGGCAATCTGTACAGGAAGGTGTGTGTGTGGGAGCCAATCCGGAGCTTTTGGCAGCTTTGGGCATTACCTATAGGTGATCCTGGCCAACCCCACTTCTTCCACAAGGAAGGGACTAATATCAGAGAGGAACTGGAGTACAGAAAACCAGGGACAAACAGAAACTGACAGTAAATAAAAGACAAGGACACAGAAATGCAAGACAAACACAGAGGACAAACCAGGACACAAGAGCCAGATCCCAGACAGGGGTACTAAGCAGGCTGACTAGATCAGGAATACACTAAAATAACCAGCAACTCCCAGCCAGGAAGAGCTGGGTAATTTATGGAGTGGGAAGTAACTGATTGGCTGACCGAACTGTCAATCACCAGCTACTACCTCAGCTATCAGCTGCGGGACTAATTAATATGAACCAGACAGGAGAGAAGATATTAACCCAAGCTATCCAGGATAGAACCCACATTAGTGAAGGTGTGCTGACAATACTGTGTCAGTCGGATCAATTCCCAATGTCATAGATGTTTTGCATCGGATGCTGATTTTATACATTTGCTGTGGGGATCCACTGAGAGTCAAACCTTTTGGTGAAAAGTGATTGATTTGCTCAGTAACGTTTTGGTGATTCTGGTACCGAGAGTCCAAGACATTTGTTTACTGGAACCTCTGAACACCGATCAATGGCAACACCATGTACAGCGGTGGTGATGAAGTGGATGAACAGATGAGCTCCAACTGTGGCCCAATGGAGAGATATGAAAAGTATCCTAAAAAATGTCCTAAATCGGGATATTTGGTGCAATTCTTCTAGCACGATTTTTACACAAAAAGCTTTTCAATTCCTCAGGGTGGATTCAGACAACCGTATATCGGCTTGGTTTTCACGTCGAGCCAATATACGTTGTCCTCATCTGCAGGGGGGGCAGGATGGAAGAGCCAGGAGCAGGAACTGAGCTCCCGCCCCCTCTCTGCCTCCTCTCTACCCCCTCTCCGCCCCTCTGCAGTATTTGCAATGAGTTTCGAGAATTAGCCCCGCCTCTCCCCATTGCAAATAGTGCAGAGGGGCGGAGAGGAGGCAGAGAGGGGGCGGGAGCTCAGTTCATGCTCCTGGCTCTTCCATCCTCCCCCCCCCCCCCCCCCCTGCAGAGAGAGACGACGAATATCGGCTGGGCGTGAAAACCCAGCCGCTATACATTCGTCTGAATCCAGCCTAACTGACGAACTACACGATTATGTGGAAACAGCGATTATTATGGCGATGGGACTCTATGTATCTTCAGGCCTCTCTCACACAAGCGTAATGTCACTGTGTATTATACATGCAGTACAAATCTCCCATAGGCGTTAACTGCGCCTCTCACACACAAGGCAAGAAATGCGTGCACAAAAAAATTGCAGCATGCACTATCTTGGAGCATATTACGCATGCATACCCGCCAAGACGGTATATGGAGATTGTTGGCACACAGCAGGTACAAATGTCATTACATACTTGCTTCTGCTTGCACACGAGCGACACGCAGCTAATTACGCCCGGCTGAGAAAGGCCTCACTTCTCTATGATTTATCAGCATGAGAGGTAGAAACTCTTTGATTGTAAACAGTAATTAATCACAACACAAATTTTCAGCGTTCTTTCAATATTTACTTAATTTAATGTATGAAGCAAAATATTAGACTGCAATTGTTTGAATATATTCGTTCCGCATTGGAACCTCCAATCGGAGCTTCTGTCGCAGATCCAGCCCAAAATACTGGGTGAAAAAGAGCTGCATACAGGTAAAAGCTGGGCAGCTGGGCAGAGCGAATGGACCCCATTATAGTCAATGGGATCAGTTTGGCGCTGTTCGGTTCCATCCTGAGATGGAGCCATTGGAAAATGGGGATTCCCCTTTCCTGCTCCTCAGATGTGTACCACCCAATTTTCCCGTGATGTGAGAGTTAGCAAAAAAGCTGATTATGAAACCAATGATTTACAATGGTTTCCTTCCCATGAGGGCTCTTTCACACGAGCGTATATGGGCCGCCGTTTTCACGGTCGGCCGGTATATGCTACAATCTGATGCATTAGGTTCCATCACATGACCGTATTCCCGCATGTTAAAGCGCCCGGCCAGGCCAATATAGCATTGTGTGCTTTTACGCTGGGCTGAAAAGATAGTCCTGGAACTATCTTTCTGGACGGAATATGTCGGCCGCTGCATGGGCTCCTATTAGGAGGGAGAAGGGAAGTGGAAGGGAGTTTAGCAGCGTGACTGTGAACTCCCTCCCTCTTCTCTCCTCCTCTCTCCTCCCCTCTGGCTGTTACCCTGTTTCCTTGAAAATAAGACATACCCAGAAAATAAGACATAGCCTGATTTTCCAGAATTTTTGAGGATGCAAAATGATTTTTCAGGCTTTTTAAGGATGCTTGAAATATAAACCCTACCCCAAAATTAAGCCCTGCTAACAGTTAATTTAAAAAAGTCAATTTAAATAGTGTCCAGGCAGCTATACATGTAAAAAAGTTAAACCTTTTTGAACAAAAATTAATATAAGACACTGTCTTATTTTCGGGGAAACACGTTAGCAATGTGAGGAGGCGGGATGGGGTGGAGCTAAGCACCACCCCATCCCGCCTCCTCCCATTGCTGGCTGTGGACAAGGGACGGGGAGACGTCGGAGCTTAGCTCTGCCCCCTCCCATTGCAAACAGACAGAGGTGAGCTGGCGAGGGGGAGCGAAGGGTCAACGGCATGGCGGCCTCAGCGTATATGCCCCAGGCCCATACTGTCTAAATGGGCGCACAAACCTTAGATTTGTGCGCCCGTTCACGAGTTTTTACTCTTCAGATCATAGCGTATATCGGCCGCCGTTTTCACGCTCGTGTGAAAGAGCCCTCAGCCATGTTTTTAGTGATGCGATGTTGCCGAAGCAAAAAAAATCGCAGCATTCTCTATCTTCCTGTGATGTGCGATTTTTTTTTATCTCCCATGTTTCCCTATGGAGACGCTTTTTACTGCATCACAGCGCACAAACTTGCGTTACAATGCGATTTTAACATTAGAAAGTCCTATTGACTCTAAAAAAAATTACGGCGAAATCGCGAGTAGAGGTGATGATTTTGCAGGAAAAAGCAGCGCTGATGTTTAAAAGTTCACAGGAAAAAAGATACAATTTTGCCGCAATTTCCTCGTGGCAAAATCGCGATCACGCATGTGAAACTAGGCTTAGACAGCTTTCACACTACCACAAAAATCGTGCGAGATTGGTGCTTTGTGAGACACACAAATCTTGCATGATCCCTATCCTTTTCATGGGGTCATATACATGAGCGAGGCGGGGAAAATCGTGGCATGTCCTATAGTTTTGCATTCCACGGAACGCATCGCCCATTGTTTCCAATAGGACAGGAAAACACATCCCATGGCGCGTAAGTGCGATGCGAGGTTTCCCATTGAAAACAAATGGTAACACTTGCCGATCCTCCAACTGCGGCTTTATGTAGAGAGGGGGGCCACAATGCCCCCAGTACCGTCTTAATCATCGTTCCGTCGTTATATTGAGTTTAACCCTTTCCAATCCACTGTCTGACGTCTAAAGACATTCTGATTGAAGGCTGTACAGCTCTGATGGCAGAAGACGTCCGGCAGGGTATTTTTACTGTAGATTACTGGCCGCTCTGTTGTCCGGAGCCTCTCCAGCATGCCCCATACCGTAGTACAGGCTCTAGCCAGCAGATGGCGCCATTGTATAATGGCAGAAAGAGAAAGACCCCTAGGAAACCCTGAATCCAAAATTGGATTGCAAAGGGTTAATAGGCGAAAAAGACTTACTTTAAAAAACAGATGCATTGACTGATATATTGTTGCATCTCCCGGACTTGATTGGGCTGATTGAAGACGGTCACAACTATGAACTTTGGGAATGAGGTAATGCCACCTCTTTGTTCTAGTCCATTCATTCTAGATCTGCCATCACTCACCTCTGTTAGGTAACACTTGGTCTGCAGCCATTTCCAGCAGTTTTCAATTACTGTGCTTTTCTGGCCCGGTAATGATTATTTGCTTGTGTACAGAGCTCTGGGCGGTTTCTAATAAGCAGACACACAAACAGAAATATTGAAATCATTTAGAAAAGTGAATAAACCCTCCGGGGGTTGTGGCCGCGGTTTAAGCATTGTTTATGTCTTCAACAAAGATAATTTCTTCCGTGTTCGTTTGTCTTGAAAACTTTAAAGAGCCCCCGAGTTCCAAAATATAAGATAATGTACATATAGAAGGACTCGGGGGGCTGACTGGTCCAACTGAGGATCCAGGCACTGATGTAATAATGGCCCCTCAAAAGTCTGGCAGCAAACATCCCGATTCGGAGGTGGATTTGGAGCCAATCGTTTATCAATAGAGTATATGGATGATCTATTAGATCTAATGGGTGATATATCCTGTGTATACCATGATAACAACAAAGATTACCATACAATTATCCCCTTAAAGGGATTGTCCGGGCTCATTTCGACTGATGGATTGGGGACCACTGCTCGGTCCAGGACAGGATGTCCTGTAACAGGAACAGGAAGTGCAGTAGCAGTGAGGCGCTCTCATTGATTTCAACGGCAGTCAAGTTGGCACTGGCACTTCCTACCTTGTCCGTTGATGGCAACATCAGATTACCTGGTGGATGAGAGTCCCGAGTGGTGGACCGGAGTCCATCAAGTACTGATGACCTATCCAGAGGATTGGTCATCCATTGAAATGAGCAGATACAACCGCTTCAGGCTTATTTCACATTAGTGTTTTTACGTGGCTAACCTAGCCGCAAAAAAAAAAAAAATGTGACCATCGGAAGCATTGGATTCCATTGCATTCATTCAGATGACTGTTTAGCCGTCTGGCTGGAGAACATAGGACATCATCGACCAAATACACCGATGTTTTGACGTGGCCGGAAAGATAGGTCTCGTTCAGCGCACTGGGGTGAAGAGCTGGCTCACAGTGGAGCATGGAAGTAGGAAGAAATGGAGGCCTGTGAGAAGTAGAGGGACTGAAAAGAGGAAAAGGTGAGGGTCTGTATCCAGAGAGGCAGAGCCTCAACGTTGGGTCGCATCAGGAAAGCACCGCAACTTGTGTGGGGGTTAGATATGTTTGTATAACTTTTTGGGGCACAGAAATTTTCAGAAGTCGGGATGACTCTAGATACTATTGCACTGCGCCCTCCCAGGCGTTAAAACAACTCTAGTTGGAAGGCTACTTCTGGATGTTTGATGATCTTTGTTTCTTTCTGAACATAGTTTGGGAAGATGTTTCTCTATAATGGCATTAAGATAATAAACCTCATTCATCTAGAGCATCACAGGACTCCCAGAAAGCTCTGAATTAGCACCTAATATCCGAATATCCATGAAAAATTGGCCATTTGTAATAAAATTGCCGGAGTATTCAGAAACATAATTTCTAATAACCATTAATGCTTATGGCAAACTGTAAAGTATTCCCGTATTACAGATATCCTTCTTGTAGATCTCCGTGGCCCCATCTCATGCTTGATACTAATAAAACTTCTGAGAAATTAAGCAAGAAGACTCTGGGGCTGTAATCAAAATCTAAAGTGCCATAGAAAGTCCACAGGCAGACGATGATGTCCCTTACAATGATGCTTCTTGTTATCTAAGGATACTGTCACATCCCATCATTGCTGCAGATGTACCGTAAAGTAATTGGAGATTGTTTGTGGAGGAGGACAGAACTGTGCAGGTCAAACCCATCGGTAGGCATCCGAAGATGGTCCTTTCTGCAGGCAGTGTCCACTTTGGGAGCAGCGGATCATTTAGACTCCGTGGTGCATATTAACTTACATTTCATGCGCGGGTCTCAGATACAACAAAGGTGTGAAGAGTAATATTGCTTATTTTGATTGTCCAGGCACTAAAATCCAACCCAATTTTTGGCGAAAATTACAGGAAAAATTGGATTTCCCATAATGCCTGCTGCAGAGGTCAGCGTGTAACAAATCAGCAAACAGGGCACCAAGGCTGCTGCTCTCCTTCTCCCGCTTCCACCATGTTTCTTACTCCTAATTCCCCACAAATGGAAAATATGTCAATATGGAAATACAGAGCTATAGCTCTCATCAGAGGTGTAACTTGAAGCTTCTGGGCCCCAATGCAAAACCTGTAACAGGGTCCCCAACTATAATGCTTTATTCATAGTACTGGGCTCACTATATGGAGAAGAGAGGCCTTATGGGCCCCCTAAGGCTCCTGGGCCTGCTGCAGGACAATGTGAATCCTTTGTAGCAGTCTCTCTAGCTGTAGTCCCTGTAGTTTTTGTCTCTCAGCGACGTCGGTTCTGGTGCGTTATGGAGTTGAGCTTCTCAAATACCAGCTGCCTCCTTTCTTGTGCAACTGTCTCTACTGGCCAGTAGAAGTCACCCTTTAAGCTCCAGATTACATAACTATATGAACCTTAAAGGGGTTGTCTCGCGCCGAAACGGGTTTTTTTTTTTTTTTGCATAGGCTCCCCGTTCGGCGCAGGACAAACCCAAGGGATGTGTTGAAATAAAAAAACAAACATTTTACTTACCCGAATCCCCTCTCTGCAACTTCTTCCTTCTTTTCCTCCAAGATGGCCGCCGGGATCTTCACCCACGATGCACCGCGGGTCTTCTCCCATGGTGCACCGTGGGCTCTGTTGGCTGGAATCGGCACACGTGATGGGGCGGAGCTACGTGATGATGCGTAGAAGGGGGCAGAGCCAGAACGCCGCTCGTGCCCGGACCGACCAGAAGGGAGAAGACCCTTCTGCGCAAGCGCGTCTAATCGGACGATTAGATGCCGAAATTAGACGGAGCCATGGAGAAGGGGATGCCAGCAACGGAGTGGGTAAGTGAATAACTTCTGTATGGCTCATATTTAATGCACGATGTACATTACAAAGTGCATTAATATGGCCATACAGAAGTGTATAACCCCACTTGCTGCCGCGAGACAACCCCTTTAACAGAGCTCATTACAGCACAAACTTGAACCTGGGCTCCCCCCTTACGCATTGTCCTGTATTCCTCCTTACTGGAAAGTAGGATGTTCACCTTGGACCAACAGAGGTCCATCTGCCTTTCTTTACATTTGAAGTTTGTCCCATCTTCATCTTACTTCCTCTGATTTAGCTTAAGGTATCAAATATGGCAATCCTTTACAAAACGGGGAATACCCCACACAGAGCTCTCTTCTTGCCATAAGAAGTCTTGGCCAGTGCGAAGAGCTTACCAGATAAGATAAAGCTAGCCTCACGATTAGCAAATCTATAGACATATAAACACTCATCATACATGTACATCCCACTTACAGGAGATGCAAAAAGCGAAAAAAGGTAAAAACCTATATGAGATGTAAAAATTAAAAATAAGAGAAAACCTATATGAGTTGTAAAAGTAAAAAAAAGCTTTTAAAGGCTTTTTGTTGCTTCAGGTTTATACCTATGGGGAGGGGGAGTGACATTTATGACTTTGGGTAATTTTACATGCCATATTAATTAAAGTACTCTACAAGTAATGCCGGAGCACTCATAATGCTGCATTTTTAGAGAAAAAAATATTAATTACTAGAGAAGCAGCACACAAGATCAAAGGCCTAGATAGCTTACAACCCATTACCTGAGTCAACAACCCTCTTGAGAGAGCGCATTTATAAAATAAAGAAAGGGATGTGCATATGTAAGAAAAGGTTGTCATGGCATCCAGATTATAAAAATGAGTCTTAACGGAGTCACCCTTAAAGAAAACCCAACAGAAGATCACCATATAATTATACGGTCGTAGATGGTGAAAATTGTCTTTCCAAATATCTACTTACTCTTACGTTTCTGTCTTCAAGAGTGTTTAAATTCGTACTTAGTCCTATACGTTTCTGAAGTTGGATTTTCTACCTTTCTATGATTCATTATATTAATCATTGAAATTTTTCTGAGTTGGGATAAATCAAAGATCATCAAGTCTGGAGAGAACATTACATGAGGAATGTATATAGAGAGTCACTCAAGTCTGCAGCAAAATGGGTTTCATTTAGCCTTTCTGGCTACCAACTGGAGGCCATGCAATCGTAGTAGTAGATCTATCTATTACAATAGGAGTAACATGTAGCTAAACTAGCATAGTAGTCAATATGGGTGAAGAGTAGAGATGAGCGAGCACCAAAATGCTCGAGTGCTCGTTACTCAAGTCGAACTTTCAGTGATGCTCGAGAGTTCGTTTCGAGTAACGAACCCCATTGAAGTCAATGGGCGACTCGAGCATTTTTGTATATCGCCGATGCTCGCTAAGGTTTTCATTTGTGAAAACCTGGGAAATTCAAGAAAGTGATGGGAACGACACAGAAACGGATAGGGCAGGCGAGGGGCTACATGTTGGGCTGCATCTCAAGTTCCCAGGTCCCACTATTAAGCCACAATAGTGGCAAGAGTGAGACCCCCCCCTCCCCCCGCACTGTCAGCATAAAGATCATTCTCCTCTGCCATAGCTGTAACAGCTGTGGCAGAGAAGAACGATGTTAGCCCATTGAATTCAATGGAGCCGGCAATACAGCCGGCTCCATTGAAAGCAATGGGCTGCGGGCGATCGCGGGATGAATTGTCAGGAAGGGCTTAAATATATAAGCCCTTCCCTGCAATTCATCCAGAAATGTGTAAAAAATTTAAAAAAATATATACTCGCCCGGTCCCGGCAGACGGAGTTCAGCACGGCCGGCGGTAGTC
This sequence comes from Eleutherodactylus coqui, assembly GCF_035609145.1. NCBI lineage: Eukaryota > Metazoa > Chordata > Amphibia > Anura > Eleutherodactylidae > Eleutherodactylus > Eleutherodactylus coqui. The sequence goes on from NC_089849.1 coordinate 22,441,960, forward strand.
CTCCTGAACTGCTCTGAACAGCTGTGAGTAGTATTCAGCAGCCGGGGATTTAAAATCCCCGCCTGCTGAATGAGCTGCCTCTGATTGGTCACAGCCTGACCAATCACAGGCAGATCTCACTCACACACCCATTCATGAATTTATAAATGGGTGAGTGACTGCTGCCTCTCATTGGCTCAGCGGGACCAATCAGATTGGTCCCTGCGCTGTTACTTCTATTGGTCAAGAGTCATATAAAAGATGGCCGAGCAGATGTGGACCTACATAGAGAAGTCAAAGTCAAGAAGAGCGGTGTAACTTGAGGACCTGGGACCCAATGCAGAATACATTACAGGACTTGTCACCTTCTGTGTGCCATTTATAACGTTTGCATCGTGTTATGTGGCAGAGGGGCTTCCTCAGACAGCATGGCCCATATGAAACTGCTACCCCTGCAGGTTTTATAGATACTTCCTTAGGACTCAAGAACAAGGGACACAAGTAGTTAGAAAATACAGGAGTCAAGCCAAGCTGCTGATGTATGAGCAGATGAGCAGCTATTGGAGCTAAAGGTGGAGCTTGTGACCTGGAGTACATGAACAAGCAGGAACAAAGAATAGGAAGGGTTTCAGGTGAGAAGCACAATAGCAATGAGGAGAATAGAAAAGGACAGAGACTTTCGATCAGGAGCAAAGAGAAGGCAGTGACTCTGGACCAGGTTCACCTAAGATGGCAGAGACTGAGGACCAAGAGCGCAGAAGAGGGCAGGGACTGAGGACAAGGAGCACAAGAACAGTAAGGAGAATAGGAGAGGGCAGGGACTTTGGACCAGAAGCCAGAAGAAAGAAGAGACTCAGGACTAGTGTAGTAGCCCAGTACATGCTTTCCTGGCCCCCTCCATAATGTCATACATGTATGTCTTATGTAGATGCTCTGCGCAAAACTGTCTTGTCATTCTGTTATGTGTATTGCACAGCTGCAGCAAATGAGAGGTTAATGTCTACAAAGTGTGAGCTGACTGTCTGGTAAATGTATCCATTTATGTCCTGTCACGTGGTATGAGAGAGGCTATAAATGCAAGTGATTGAGAGCGGGAAAGGATGTTCCATGTCTTCTGAAGTCGTAGTCAGGAGGTCTGGCTGCATGGAGGCACCTTTAGCTCTCATGTAGTGAAGCATGGAGGAGGAAGAGAGGTTTTCCAGCTGGGATGTGTATGTGAAGAGGAAGGAGTGAGCCCCACCTAAGCAGAGTGAGAGTAAGAGCAACCGTGAGTGAGCATTTGGCAAGGCCCAGTGCAGAAGTACTGTCTACTTTATAATTTTCTATGCTGCCATCTGGAGCTAGTGTATCACCACACAGAGGTACACCTATTCTGTCTTTCACACCCGGTTGCTCTGAAATCTGGATCACTGGGTGGAGGTATTCCTAAGTCTCAAGTCAAGTCATTTCCTGCACTGTCATTGCTTTAAAGTGTGCCTTGTACTGCTGAAATTTGTCGAAGTAAAGTTGTTCCAGGCCCTGACCTTTCCTGGGGTCCTCAGAAACTATATGCCTATCTGTGGCTCAATTATTTCCCTGCCGATGGTCATGCCGGTGGGTACCGCAACAGTGGCGTCACCTGTGACAACCCTTTCACCTGTTCAACTGTTTATTAGGCATCCCCATGCCGGGGGTGTCCAGAAGAGGCCCAGCGCTGTCCTGGCCTTGGCTGTGTGTGTCCCTTAGGGAGGGAGCGTGGTAAGTGCCGCTGTGATAAGCCAGCATCTTGCCCTCACAGCTCCTCAGCATATGCCATGTTTTCAGGGTAACCCTATGGGATGCTGCACTAGGAGGATGAGAAGAACCAGACTATATGAGAGGGCAGACACTCGGAAGCAGGAGCAGAGGATAGGGCAGGAACTCATAAGCAAGGAGCATGGAAAGAACCAGTAATACAGGACAGAGCAGGGACTAAAGACCAGGAGTCAAGAGAGGAGTTAGACTCAGGACTAAGAGCCAAGAGAGGGCAGGGACTTGGGACCAAGAGGCCAATGAAACCAGGGACTCAGGAGCAATGAGAAGACCAAGAGCCAGAAAAGGGCAAGGACTAAGCATCAGAAGCCAAGAGAGAACACGGACTCAGGACCAGAAGCAAAGAGAGGTCGGGGGGGGGTTACTGATTTTTGTTTTTAGTTCATCATTTTGTTACTTTGTCAAATTAATGACCTCATCTGAAGACATTTGTTGTAGGACCACCCTGATGTGTGAGCTGTTTTATATAGACAGCACAGTAGCTCTCCTTTGTTAGTCATTAGGAGATGGTAATGACTGCAGTTACATGGTACCATATCCACTCAGCTATTTATACACAAGTCAGATACAAATGTTTTATGAAGAGACTTGAGTAATTTCTGTTAAAAGCACAGAGACAATGGACTTCCCATGTCAGTGATACCCAGGAGGGCTTCAATCTGGCACATTGAAAAGCGTTTCATGACAGAGACAAATAAGAGTATTTACAATTAGAGAAATGAATAGAAACAGCACAACGAGGTCAATAAAATGCACCTCTATAATGTGGATGATTTGCTGTACGTATGAAGCATTATTCTAGAGGAAAACATCTCCATACACACCTGCCAATTTCTATTAAGGCCTTGGTCAGACGAGCCTGTATTTTGATGCGCAAAATACACGTGACAGAAGCTCTGTGCCCATTGCTTTCAATGGGGCCAGCGCTATAGCCAGCTTAAAAATCCCCGCCTCCTTAAAAGGCTGTGTTTGATTGGCTGAACACTCAGCCAACTACAGGCAGCACTCAGCCATTTATTGAATGACAGCTAAGTGCTGCCTGTGATTGGCTGAACGCTGTGACCAATTACAGGCAGCGCTCAGCTGTCATTCAATGAATGGCTGAGCGCTGCCTGTGATTGGTTGAATGCTCAGCCAATCAGACACAGCCCTTTTAGGAGGTGGGGATTTTAAATCCCCACCTGCTGAAAGAACTTAAGTACAGTGCTGGGGAGCCAAGCCTCAAGAGGCGCCGAGCCATGACAGCAGTGGAGAGGTGATCATATATATTTTAATTTTTTTTTCACAAGCTAGGGATGATTTTCAGGGAAGGGCTTATATTTTAAGCCCTGCATCACGTTGCTTTCAATGGAGTGGCTGCAGCGCTGGCCGCATTGAAAGCAATGGGAGAACATTGGAACATTGCGGTCCTCTGCCAAAGCTGTCTCAGCTGTGGCAGGGAATTCCTTTATCCCTACGGGGAGTACCCTCATCACTGAACACTGTGACAGTGCTGTCACAGTGTTCAGTAATGAGTGAATTCCCTGTGGGGATTCTTGCAGAGCACGGACCTATGAAGTGTTCAGCCAACCACTATTTAAAGTATATGGTAAGTTGTGCTGTGTGTGGTTGTAAGACAACCGGCTGCAGCAGGAGCCTCTCCCCTCTGCCTTCTCTGCAGTAGGACAGAAATTTTAGTAAATCCAATCCCTTTACTAAGGCCCAACCCCCTCTGATGAAAAAGGAGCAGATCAGCAGTAGATTAAGCAAGAGTTCTACAATACGGTTTCCTTCAGGAACATGCAGAAAATGTCGCAGACTGGAAAACGGTAAGAACAAGTATACTTCTGGTTTACTATTATCATTCATTTGTACGTTTACTACTCCTTTAACTCCATAATGACACAGCCTAGTTTGGACCTAAGGACGCAATGATTTTTTGGGGGACTTCCATCTCCACATTTCAAAAGCCATAACTTTTTTATTTGGATGCATATAATGTATCATGTAGCCTTTAGTAATATTTTTTTTTTGGAGGGCAGGGAGAAAAAAACATCAATTCTTCCATTGTTTTTTTACAGCATTTATTGTACAGCTAAAATGACGTGATACATTTTTTTCTGCAGGTTGCTAAGATTGTGCGATATCAAAATCATATTTGGGGGGGGGGGGGGGGGTCCACTTCTGCACAATAAACCACTTTTTTTGAAAATATTTTTTTTACATAACTTCATTCAAAGTCCCATAACTTTTATATTTTTCCATGGGAGGAGCTTTGTGAGGGTTTGTTTTATTGTGGGATGAGCTGTATTTATATTAGTACCATTTTGGTGTACTGCTGGCTTTTTTGACCATTTTTACTGGGGGGTGAGGGTGGGAGGCAAAATGAACAAAAAAGCATTTTGTGTCAGTTTTTTGCTTTTTTTTAGTAGTCTTTGCCACAAATGATAAAAAGTTTTTTTAAATAAAGAAGTTTTTTTTAACAATTTTTTGCATATTATTATTTATTTTTAATACATTTTTTATGTCCCTGCAGAGGACTTGAACCTGCAATGCTTTGATCGCACTGATGATACATTGCAGTACTTTTGTCAACATGCTCATATGAGGGCTTTTGCACTGCAATGTATTATTGCTAATCATAGCGATTACAGGCAAGCTCAGCATCAGTACCTGGCAAACTGGGCAGATGCCAGGGTCCAGTGAGCCAGAGGGGGCGCGCTACACTTGGTAACCACAGATGGGTCACAGGGTGCCCTAGGCTGCTGGGTCAGGCACAGCAGCCGGGCCCCATATTAATTTGAATTGCGTTAAAGTAAAAAATAGCACATACTCACCTCTCCCGTCACTCCGTAGCAGCTGTAATGTCCGCACTTTCTCCTGCTCACTTCCACGTTGTGCAGTCATGTGACAAACACATGATCGCTGTGGTCATTATGCCCTGTTGTTTTTTTTTTTACAAACATGGGAACATTGGAGGCATTATTACTGAAAAGGGGACATTATTTAAAAAATGGGCCTTACTTTTAAAATGGGGCAGATGGATGTGGGTAAATAAGGATATTATTTCTGAAACAGGGCATTATTAGAGAATGGGGATAAAAGAAGCAATATTATTGAGTCAAGGCAAAAGGGGGAATTATTACTGAGTGAAGATATGAAGAAGACATTATTGCTAAGTCTGGGAACTTTTATTGTGTGAGGGCCTACAGGGGGCACAAGAATTGGGACTTAGGGAGAGTGTTAGGAGTATTTTAGGTTTCAAGAACCCCAACGGTCCTTCTTAAGGCCATAGAAATCGCAGATCGCACCTATGTGCGATCTGCGATTTCTGTTCTCTTCTCTATATGCGCTCAATGGGGCCGGCGGCAGCAGCGCCGACCCCATTGAGAACATATAGAAGACAAATCATTCTTCTCTGCAACAGCTGCTGCAGGCTGTCGCTCCCTCCTGGTTCCCGGCAGAGCATTGATTTCTCTACGAAGGGCTTTAAATCCCCGCCTCCAGAAACACACGTGCCTTCAGCCAATCACAGCCAATGACAATGATGTCATTGAATGGCTGTGATTGGCTGTGTTTCTGGAGGCGGGGATTTCAAGCCCTGCGTCCAGAAAGCAATGCTCTGCCGGAGACCAGGAGGGAGCGACAGCCTGCAGGAGCGCCACAGAACGTCAGAAGAAGTGAGTAATGAATTTTATTCTTTGCTCCACTGTATTGCCGGCGTATAAGGTGACAGTTGGGGGGTCGTCTTATACGCCCTGTCGCCTTATACGCCGGTATATATTTTTATTGTAACACATTTCTGTATGAATTGCAGGGAAGGGCTTATATATTTAAGCCCTTCCCGACAATTCATCCTGCGATCGCCGGCAGCCCATTTTTTTCAGTGGAACCTGCTGTATTGCTGGCTCCATTGAATTCAATGGGCAAACATCGTTCTTCTCTGCCACAGCTGTTACAGCTATGGCAGAGGAGAACGATCTTTACGCTGACAGTGCGGGGGGGGGGGGGGGGCCCACTCTTGCCGCTATTGTGGCTTAAAGGGGTTGTCCCGCGGCAGCAAGTGGGTCTATACACTTCTGTATGGCCATATTAATGCACTTTGTAATGTACATTGTGCATTAATTATGAGCCATACAGAAGTTATAAGAAGTTTTTCACTTACCTGCTCCGTTGCTGGCGTCCTCGTTTCCATGGAGCCGTCTAATTTTTGGCGTCTAATGGCCAAATTAGACGCGCTTGCGCAGTCCGGGTCTTCTTCTTTTCTCAATGGGGCCGCTCATGGCTCCGTGTAGCTCCGCCCCGTCACGTGCCGATTCCAGCCAATCAGGAGGCTGGAATCAGCAATGGACCGCACAGAAGCCCTGCGGTCCACCGAGGGAGAAGATCCCGGCGGCCATCTTCAGCAGGTAAGTAAGAAGTCACCGGAGCGTGGGGATTCAGGTAAGCGCTGTGCGGTGTTCTTTTTTAACCCCTGCATCGGGGTTGTCTCGCGCCGAACGGGGGGGGGGGGGGGTTGAAAAAAAAAAAAACGTTTCGGCGCGGGACAACCCCTTTAATAGTGGGACCTGTGAACTTGAGATGCAGCCCAACATGTAGCCCCTCGCCTGCCCTATCTGTTGCTGTGTCGTTCCCATCACTTTCTTGAATTGCCAAACGAAAACCTTAGCGAGCATCGGCGATATACAAAAATGCTCGGGTCGCCCATTGACTTCAATGGGGTTCGTTACTCGAAACGAACCCTCGAGCATTGCGAAAATTTCGTCCCGAGTAACGAGCACCCGAGCATTTTGGTGCTCGCTCATCTCTAGATCTCACCAATCCTTGTTATCAGTCACAGCTGGCTCCCACTGCAAATGGCATGGGCTCAGCTACTGAGCTCACACTATCCATAGGACGTAAGTTTATGTGATTTCGCAGGAACCCCTTCCCAGCCAGGACATACATTTACATCCTGGGGCAGGAAGGGGTCAAAGTAACTTTTCAGGTCTGGGGTGATGTTTACCCCCATTATTGTCCCCTTTGACAGATCTTTTCTGTCCATAGATATTGTATGTAAATGATATGAATAAACCTATTGCACCTCATTTGACCTGATACTGTGACATTATTTAGGGACAGATTTAAGAACTCTCTGCAGCACTTATCCCTTTTGGTCTGATGCTGTAATACTATTATTGTGTGGGCTGTGAATGGGAGAGATGAGATCCAACAACAAGCTATCGCAGAACATTGTGTAATTCTATATCTGTGGCCTTTGTGCCTTCATAATGCACAAGTATGATGAAATATCTTATGAGTGATGCACTTTTTCATATTAGTGGGGATCTGAAGATACATCTGAGTCGTCAGCTCAAAGCTAACAATGGCAGAAAGTCATTGCATCCTGAAGAGGCAGAATGATTGAACCTGTAATTTAACCGATGTACTTACGGGCCTGAGTCAGTACAATGTGTATCACGGAGAACAGATACCTACACCTCTTTGATGGAGCATAGACTTTCTATTGCTGAGAAGTTATTTGGATATGGCCATTTCAATTACCGCGGGCATTTGTTAACCCATTGATATACATATCGTCAGCAATTTGATTGGCGATCTGTCTTTTTATACCTATGCTTTGCAGTATAGGGGGAGAGCAATGCTTGGATATATGCTGTATTTTGATGTTACTGTGACTTAATCTTATTACTGTAGGCAGTGAAATGGATAGAAGTTCTGTTTTGCCTGTAACCATGGCAATCATCACTTCCGAATTAGGACCAATGCGATCACCTATACCTTCGTATGGTCAGTATTTGGTTATGCTGGCGCAAGTGGTTGGCTGAGCATCTTTGTGCGCACTGGGTAGGTAGGGGCTGTATGACTTTGCCATATCCTTTTGTTGGGTTGGACGTGCGCGTGCACCGGTCTGGACATGCGCTACCTCATCCGCTCGCTCAATCCAATTCAATTGGTACAGGTGGGTTGGGTCTCATTTAGAAGCAGGATTGGTGAGCTATATAACTCGATGTCCGGCGTGACCTCAGGTTGTTACTGTCTGGCACCCACCCTACAATCAAGGCTGGGTATGTCTATTACATTATCTATCCTCTTATCCTCTAACGATAGATTATTGATGCCCCCTGAAGAGGTAACGATGGACAGGGCAACAGGTAAAACGTTTTCTTCGGGGGATTTTTTCCATCCAGGTTAGCTCAACAGCTCTTAATACAATGGCTGGAGTAGTGACTCTATTAGCACACGCTTTGCATTTGCCCGGTGTAATATGGGATGAGGACGAGAATTTTTGTGTGTTTACACGGAACGATTACCGCTCCCAAAAAAAATCGCTGGAGTGTTCGAATTGGAACGATTAATCGTTTAGTGTAAACGGAGCCAATGATCGAACTATGAACGATAATGCAAGCATGAAAACCATCACCGGCTCACTGGCTAATCGCTCGGTTTACAGTGTATGTGAACAGCTGAACGATTTATAAACAGGCTGCCTGACTGAACACCGTTCGCTCATTCAGACGATAAATTGTTTCATCTAAAAAGGCCCTTAAGGCTCCTTCACACGGGCGTATGCATTTTTGCGTATGCCTCAGTGTAACATATTTGTCCTATGGACAAGGCTTTTTTGCAAACGTATCGGTGTATTTTAGATACTTTCTTCACTCGCAGGATATGTTCATTTGTGCAGAGCAGATAAACGCGCCCCAATTTAATTGGCTATTTAGTAGAGATGAGCGAGCGTACTCGCTAAGGCAAACTACTCGAGCGAGTAGTGCCGGCGGGGGGCGGCAGGGGAGAGCGGGGAGGAATGGGGGGGAGATCTCTCTCTCACTCTCTCCCCCCCCCCCCACTCCCATCTGCTCACTGCCGCAACTCACCGCTCTCCCCTGCCGGCACGGGCAGGTACTCGCATAAGGCACTACTCGCTCATCTCTACTATTTAGCCTAATGAGTTCCAGATGAGTTATTTTTCCCCACAGATTTTCAGAGTGCTTCACACATCCCCTGGCATATTGCATACATATTTGTGTACCCCCTATTAGACTTCTATGGGGACCTTTGGTGCACAGATGCACATGTTCTATTTTTTTGCTAAGTGTGATTGTTCCCAGTAAGAGAAACCAAGTCATCTTGTAGATATGATAATGGCTAACAAAAATACATGATGTTACAGCAAGCTTTGTATATTATATTTGTGCCCCATCCAAACCAGTTTCGTTAAGCCTGATGAAGGGTCGATAAAAGACCTAAAAGCTCACTATAACATCATGTATTTTTGTTAGCCATTAACCCTTTCCAATCCACTGTCTGACCTCTGAAGACATTATGATTTAAGGCTGTACAGCTCTGATGTTGGAAGACGTCCGTCGAGGTTCTCTTACTGTATATTGCCAGCCTCTCTGCTGTCGGAGCCTATCCAACGTGTCACCTCATGCAGTACTGGCTTTAGCCAGCATATAGCGCCATTGTATAATGGCAGAAAAAGAGTAAGCCCCCTGGGGAAACCAGGATAGAAATTGGATTGGAAGGGGTTAAAAGGTATCATATCTACAAGATGACTTGGTTTCTCTTACTGGGAACAATCACACTTTGCTCTACTGGCTAACACGGTACCAAACCCTCTTTTTTTCTATTTTTCTGCTTGCACGCAAAATCGGGAAGTGTGTACGAACCCATTGAAACCAATGGGTTCTATTCTCTGCATGCACAAAAACGCACACAAATACACCTTTGTGGATTCGCCCTTAGTGTCAGCAAAGAAGAAACTAGATTTGTGCTACTAGAGTTCCTGAGGGTCATGTTCTGCTGCCTATTTGTTCCTCAATCTCTTAGTATACCCCCATGTGATGAATATATAATGGGGTCGCTTCATGTTTGTCAGGATTTCTGCTATCCTTTCATCTTTGTGCTAGTACAGTTACCAGCCCCCTGTTTTTCAGTTGTATCTTAATAAATGTTATGTTTTAGCTCATCATTTCTTTCCATTAATGTGTATTTTTATATTGAAAGTGGTATCAAAGGATTAGGAAAATTGACCTACATATTTTTCATGGACCTATATATTTTCCAGAAACTGCACCACCTCTGTCCACAGGCTTTGTTGGGTACTGCAGTTCAGTTGAATTTGATGAAATATGGGGGCAGAGTGACCATTTGGGCATTCGCACAGTGTTTCAGACCCATTGCCAGAGATGACCCACATCCCCATGGTCAGTTACAACACTTCTTAAAAATAAAATATAGGGGCATCTACTCTGTAATGCCTTGGTGCTCAGTATTTTATCCCACCTTCCTCTGGGATATAGTGTATTTCCCAGTCACTTCATTCAATGGATATGAGAAGGATCAGTGACTGAGGCTGTTACTTGGAGCACCGTGGCAAGTACTGAGAGCTCTGTATGTGTATGGCTAGCAGTAGGGGTACTATTGCTGGCACTGAGAGCTTTGTGACTGCTACTAGGAGGTCTACTTTAGGGCTGTCTTTGGGGGCACAGTTAAAGGTACTGGATCACTGCAGTTGCTAAGGGGCAACTTGAACAGTGTTGTGGCCACTTGGAGAACTGTGGCTGCCACTAGAGGCACTGTTGCTGGATCTACGTTATGGTTAGAGAGCTCCGTGACTATTACCAGTGTAATACTTTATGGCTGCCTGTGGGGCCACTCTTTCTGGAACTAGGGACCTACTGTATGGCTAGGGAGCACTGTGACTGTTACCAGAGGTCTACTTTAAGGCTGCCTCTGGAGGCACTGCGGCTGGCATTTGGGGCACTATTACTGACACTGGAGCACTTGGGCTATGCTTGCTGGTACTGGGTCATTGAGACTAGTACTGTGGTTGGTTGTGAGCACTGTGCCACATCTACATGTCCATTTTTAGCTTTCCTAAAAGCATGGATGGTATGGTTTACCTCTTTGACCTTGAGACAGGGAGTTCATCCCTCACACTGCTCTAAGTAAGCATGTACCATTGCACATAAAGAATTGCTTTGCTGTATGCTGAGCTCTGATCATACATCTATTTCTATCCCACCATTTAACCCCAATTGTGTCTTCTGTATAGCATCCCTCACTCTCCACCTCGCCATACCGTGCACATCTCCACCTCGCCATACCGTGCACATCTCCAGCCCTTTACCTTCTGTATCCCCCCCATTACCTGTAGTATGTAAGCTCGTTGGAGCAGGACCCTCACCTCTATTGTTTCCATCAACTGATTACTATGTAACCGTGGTTCTGTAATTTTTGTATGTCTTTTTGTCTTTCTGTATTCCCCCCTGTCTATGTAAGCGCTGCGGAATATGTTGGCGCTATACAAATAAAGTTTATTATGATTCTGACTCCAAATGCAATTGCTTTAAGACTATAGTGTAATCCCATGATATCAGCCATCCACTCCTCCCATCTCCAGCTTTACTGCACAGTCCTAGCATCTGGACGTGTTCCCCGATGCATTAATACATCTACCATACTTTCAATCTACCAACTCGGAGGGTGAATTTCATATACTGTTGACTTTATTGTTGTCTCCCTCCTCCCTCCCCGGGGAATTCATTATCTGTCTATTGCAGCTTTACCGTTGCTGTTGTCAGCTCTCTATTTTCAGTTCATTTTTGTTTGGGAGGAACCTAAGCAGAGGGATAACCCTGCACCCAAAAATGTGCAATAAGTATTCAAATATGAACATATATATATATATAGCATGCAATTGCTCACCTGCAAGACCTGCTTTAAGAGGTGAAAAAGTGGGGGCCCCTTGAAGACAGGCCTGCGACGAGAAACTTGTAAGGTGGAAATACTGCAGGCAGCGGGTTCGGGGCTTTCCTCGTTTTCCGGGTTGATGCCAGCCTGACAGATATAGAGCGCAGGAGTCGCCATTGCTGAACAAACCTCTTTATTAACTGTAAAACAGGAAAATGGTAACCTGTGATTTGGTAATACGGGGTATCTCAGTCTGTCAATAACGTTCTATACTCGTATGTACAGTTGTTAATCAGAGTCCTAGCCTAGTTGACCGGGATCAGCAATACATGATAATTGCCTCATTAAATAGCTTTTAGGTCCGTTGACGAGGGATACCTATAATAACTCCAGGCCTGCTGGCTCAGGCTTAGCATCATTGGAAGGGATGGTGGAACTGCACCTTCAGCCTTACAGGCACCTTGACTTTCTTTGTCTGGTCTGACAATGATTGTAGGAATGTGAGTGTTACACCGCAGCACAAACTGGGAGAGCCTCCCGTTCCCCTCCATCTACAGCCCAGCTGCTCTCTGCACACTCTGAAAGCTTCTCAATGGCTGCATCCCTAGGACTGTATCTGTGACACTGCAGAACACCAGGAGAGACTCCTGCTTCAACCTCTGTCCCGTAGCAAGCCCTTCTCAACTCCATCCTGTCTCTACTCCTGCTTGGCTTTAGTCTTCCGTTCCTGTCCCTGTTTAAAAAACAGTACTATTACAACACAACAACATCATGGCATTTAACCTGGAACAATAGCAACTTGTACCCCCTTGCAAAATCACTGCGCTCCAGTGTGAGTTTCAGTAGTCTATATTCGGCACTGGATAGCCAGTCTGCCACCCGTGATTATAAAAAAATCCTTAAACAACCCAGTGTTATTTAGCACAATCACATTTAAAGATTCCAAACTTTAAACAACTCTCAGCAATGCCACAAGTTCACTGTCTCGATGTAATATTTGACTCTACCATCTCCTTCAAACCGCACATACAGTACTATACAAGCCCCCACGAAATGCCGCTGCTTTCAGCTCAAAAACATCCTTCAGATAATTTTCTTTGTCCTCCCATCCAACACTTTTGCCCCCTCCAATTCTTTCTCAACTCCCTCTGCCAACCTCATCATTGCCTGCCCATTGTCCAGAAAATACTCTTCTACATAGTGTCAATAACACAGAAGGTTCTCCACAACCTTTCCCCACCATACATGTCTGTCCACAGCCTGTCCCCTGCATACATCTGTCTGCACAATCTGCCCCCTGCATACATGCTTGTTCACAACCTGTCCCCTCCATACATCTGTCTGCACAACCTGTCCCCTGTATACATCTGTCTGCACAACCTGTCCCCTGTATACATCTGTCCACACAACCTGTCCCCTGTATACATCTGTCTGTACAACCAGTCCCCTCCATACATATGTCTGCACAACCTGTCCCCTCCATACATCTGTCTGCACAACCTGTCCCCTCCATACATCTGTCTGTACAACCTGTCCCCTCCATACATCTGTCTGTACAACCTGTCCCCTCTATACATCTGTCTGCACAACCTGTCCCCTCCATACATCTGTCTGCACAACCTGTCCCCTCTATACATCTCTGTCCACAACCTGTCCCCTCCATACATCTGTCTGTACAATCTGCCCCCTCCATACATCTGTCTACACAACCTGTCCCCTGTATACATCTGTCTACACAACCTGTCCCCTGCATACATCTGTCTGCACAACCTGTCCCCTGTATACATCTGTCTGCACAAACTGTCCCCTGTATACATCTGTCTGCATAACCTGTCCCCTCCATACATCTGTCTGTACAACCTGTCCCCTGTATACATCTCTGTCCACAACCTGTCCCCTCCATACATCTGTCTGTACAACCTGTCCCCTGTATACATCTCTGTCCACAACCTGTCCCCTCCATACATCTGTATGCACAACCTGTCCCCTCCATACATCTGTCCGCACAACCAGTCCCCTCCATACATCTGTCTGTACAACCTGTCCCCTCCATACATCTGTCTGTACAACCTGTCCCCTCCATACATCTGTCTGTACAAGCTGTCCCCTGTATACATCTCTGTCCACAACCTGTCCCCTGCATACATCTGTATGCACAACCTGTCCCCTCCATACATCTGTCTGTACAACCTGTCCCCTCCATACATCTGTCTGTACAACCTGTCCCCTCCATACATCTGTCTGCACAACCGGTCCCCTCCATCCATCTGTCTGTACAACCTGTCCCTTCCATACATCTGTCTGCACAACCTGTCCCCTCCATACATCTGTCTGTACAACCTGTCCCTTCCATACATCTGTCCACACAACCTGTCCCCTGTATACATCTGTCTGCACAACCTGTCCCCTCCATACATCTCTGTCCACAACCTGTCCCCTGTATACATCTGTCTACACAACCTGTCCCCTGTATACATCTGTCTGCACAACCTGTCCCCTGCATACATCTGTCTGTACAATCTGCCCCCTGCATACATGCTTGTTCACAACCTGTCCCCTGCATACATCTGTCCGCACAACCTGTCCCCTGTATACATCTGTCCGCACAACCTGTCCCCTGTATACATCTGTCCGCACAACCTGTCCCCTGTATACATCTGTCCACACAACCTTTCCCCTGTATACATCTGTCAACACAACCTGTCCCCTGTATACATCTGTCCACACAACCTGTCCCCTGTATACATCTGTCCACACAACCTGTCCCCTGTATACATCTGTCTGTACAACCTGTCCCCTGTATACATCTGTCTGCACAACCTGTCCCCTGTATACATCTGTCTGCACAACCTGTCCCCTGCATACATCTGTCTGCACAACCTGTCCCCTGTATACATCTGTCTGCACAGCCTGTCCCCTGTATACATCTGTTCACACAACCTGTCCCCTGTATACATCTGTCCACACAACCTTTCCCCTGTATACATCTGTCCACACAACCTGTCCCCTGTATACATCTGTCCACACAACCTGTCCCCTGTATACATCTGTCCACACAACCTGTCCCCTCCATACATCTGTCTGCACAACCTGTCCCCTGCATACATCTGTCTGCACAACCTGTCCCCTGTATACATCTGTCTGCACAACCTGTGCCCTCCATACATCTGTCTGCACAAACTGTCCCCTGTATACATCTGTCCACACAACCTGTCCCCTGTATACATCTGTCCACACAACCTGTCCCCTGTATACATCTGTCTGCACAACCTGTGCCCTCCATACATCTGTCTGCACAACCTGTCCCCTCCATACATCTGTCTGCACAACCTGTCCCCTCCATACATCTGTCTGCACAACCTGTCCCCTGTATACATCTGTCTGTACAACCTGTCCCCTGCATACATCTGTCTACACAACCTGTCCCCTCCATACATCTGTCTGCACAACCTGTCCCCTGCATACATCTCTGTCCGAGGAACACAAAATGATAGGGCATGCTATTGCTCATGTCTAGGACATTTAAAAGAATGGAGTTCATATTTGTGCAGGATTTGTGGGTCTCACTGGTTTTACAGGTACAGTGTCAGCAATTCGCTTCTGTGTTCCCGCCTCAGCTTCGCCTGCGATGTACATCACTCAACTCCTTACGCTCCTGTGAGGTAAGAGCTTCCCCCACTGTACTGTACCCATATTGTTACCCTCTAGCTGCTGTGGTGTGAGGAGACCCAGCCACCACCTCTAATACAATACACAGCAGTATAACACATTATGTAACAATATTAAACAGTATTGTCATGGGTGGAGGTGTAGTGACAGCATTCAGGATACAATGCAGAAGATGGAGTAACCAAAATATATAAAATGATAATGAATAAGTAAATAGACTTTTTCCGTCAAGTACCTAGGTGCTATCTACTGCTAATCAGAAAATAGGAAGAGTAATACTTGTGAGCAATCCATAATAACAGTAATACCTGATAACAATGTCAATAACACTTCCCTAACAATGATATCATTTATTTCACAGAACTACAGATCACAGGATAGAACACACAGTTTCCCCTTTGGGGTTAACACTCCAGTCCATAGAAAGGCTGATTACAGTATATCCTCTCAATGTCTCTTTAAGGCTTACTCGATACCCCAGGTGGCATTTAGCCCTTCTGTTGCCACTAAATGACTTAGTCCGTTGGCAGTAGCTCAAACTCCAGAACTTGCCAACATTTCACTATCCGTTGTGCCTATAGGCATTCTTGTGCTCCTCTTTTCTCCCAGCCGGCCGACTCCTGGCTCCTCGGTCTGGTACTGACTCAGCCCTATAGTCATCTCACGCAATGCAGGCAGCAGCTTTCCCACTCTTCAGTCCGAAGCTTACTATGGAATGGAAATTCTCCTTTCTTATATCAGGGCCATCTCCAATTAGAAATATTCAGTGAGCATGCTCAGTTCCACTGTGCCAAAATTTGGCTCAGATTTTGGAAGACTTGGCAATTCTGCCATAATTTTTGACACATCTTCCCTAATCCATCTCCATAGCAACATTAACCCTTTGCAATCCAATTTTGGATTCAAGGTCTTTCCTAGGGGGCTTTTTGTTTCTGCCAGTATTCAATGGTGCCATCTGCTGGCTAGAGCCAGTACTGCGGTATGTGACATGCTGGAGAGTCCCCAGACAACAGAGCAGCCAGTAATCTACAGTAGGAATACCCTGCTGGATGTCTACCCACATCGGAGCTGTACAGCCTCCAATCAGAATGTCTTTAGACGTCAGACAGTGGATTGGAAAGGATTAACCCTTTAGGCTGTATAAGGACAGTTATATGTCAATATTATGGAAAGTATTATGTAGACATTCTGTGGTGGTGTTTATACAGTTCACAATAAAAACTGTGTAAAATGTCAAGTGGTGGCCAACTGACCTTCCTTGTTGACCTGGGCATAATTTCCTCTAAAACCAGTCCTTCAGGGTTGGGATTAGTGATGTCGCCATGTTCACACTGTGAGATGCCAGCCATTGACATTCCACAACTGTCACTTCAAGTAGGCATGGGGCAAAAGTCAAAGTGGCTAATGGCCCTCAGGTTTTGCCTTCAGTGGTAAAATTTAGAAACCACCATATACCACAAGTCCTTGAATACAAAGTGCATGATGATATGTACTATTAACTGAACCGAAATTATGCTTTAGATAGTCATTGCTATGGTAGTAGTTCCACTGCTATACTCAACTTCATGCTCCATGTCCTGACCCAAAGACTCCATAACTTACCAACACATTGGAAGTACAAACTACCCAACTTCTCAACCCAAGGAATTATGCCTGGCATTGTATTAGTCCTGTCAATCTACAGCTAACTAATTAGACCCTAAGAGTCCTGTATCTGTTATTTAGAAGCCTTCAACTAATCTTATGAAACAGATGGAGGTTCCTTATTCTTTGTCTTGAGGTGCTTTCGGAGCTGTGGTTTCCAATTGTTGTACAGTAATACTAACACTCTTAGACACTGATATATTACACACTTCATTAAGCTTTAACCCTCTTCTTCAGTTGCATCTCTCTCTTGAGACTCCTTAAAAAAAAACTGATGAGTCTTTCACAAAGGGAGTCATAATCCTAGTTTCCTCCAAAGCAATGTGGCTTTTCAATGACGACCTAGCAGATAAAGCCCGGGTCAATGGAAATGTGAGCTGAGGATGATGAAAGGACCTGTTGGATAAAGAACTGGAGAAGATAACGATGTTTAAGCATTCTGAAGATGCATGTAAAATCGATCTTTTGTGTATTCAATATCCAATCATAAGACGGTAAGAACAGGTGGCAATAAACAACATGGTCGGCTCTTATCTGGTTAGCAGCATGGACTTCTTGCAAGTCCTTATTGATTAACATTAAGGCCTCCTTCACATGAGCGACACGGCATCAGTGTGAGAAACTCGCAGCGAGATAAGGTCGATGGTCCATGCATTATCGCAGCGTCTTTTCGCGGTGATACCACGACTTTGTAGTGCTACAAAGTCGCATGTTGTGCTTCAAAATTGCACGACTTTGTAGCTCCACATGCAAGGATTTTCGGGGGGGGGGGGGGGGGAGGCTTGAAAAATAAGAAAAAAATAAGTATACATCCCCTCTCTCGCACTGTCCGGGGCGCCGCTGCAGCTTCTTCTTAGTCCCTGACACTGTTTCTCTACATCATCTTGTGGCCAGGGATTGAAAAATCCCCGCCTCCTGAAAGTGCTGGCTGTGAAAGGCTGACACTTAGCCAATCACAGCCAGCACTCGATGAATGGCTGTGATTGGTTCAATCACAGCCACTCATTGAGCACTGGCAGTGATTGGCTGAGGCTTAGCCAATCTCAGTGAAACAGTCCTGAGTTGGAGAGAGCTTGTAAGGGGAGAAATGTGTATTTTTTTATTTTTATAGCTTTGACAGTAGGATTTCCTACTGTCAAAGTTGCATCGCTCCGCACGAAAACTGCGTTTTCATGTGATGCAACAGAGAGGAAGACCCCATAGGGAAACATGGGCTACAAATCCTCACATCCTCACGAGTCACGGGCATATTGCCGGACCCGTGAGGTTTTCGTGTCTGATTGTCGCATGCTACAAAATATTGCATGTGTGAAGTAACCCATAGTAAGTGTAGCAACGCCACAAAATCGCGCACAGATCAGTTCAAAAGATTCTTTACCATCAAGATAATGAGAAGATGCAGAGTTTGTTGAGGTACTTGCCTCCAAGAAAAAATTGAAGAGAGCCTTCTTAAGCTAGAGCTACTTAAAAACATATTATATGCCATGTAATACCATAGGTGATGTGAGGGTGCAATGGGTCATGAGGTTCTTAGACCCATGGATTTCATGGCTTAATGCCTGTGAGTTGAGTCTCATTTCTGTGGGTATAAATCTCTTGAATGATACCTGGTGATTTATTGGCATAAAGTGGCCACTTACATGAGGTTACACTGTTGAGTGATCCGTGACGATCTGTAGGAGAGGTGGGATACAAGACCCAGTGGAACTCTGCTATTGTAATGCACCCCATCAATAGCAAGGGGTTTAATATTTGCACGGTATACTTTGCAGAATTCTGCACCGGTTGGACACCATTTGTTTTGAGGAACAGAGTTCATGATATTGATATACTGTATTAATATAAATTTACAGTTCTTAAAGGGGTTCCTGGATTGATAAAGCCTGTGTGCACACCCTATTAGGGAATTCTGAGTTAATAGGGGGGAATCTCTGATCAGAGAGGGGAGGAGATTAGTTATAAAGAACATCTCTTGCTCTGAAGGACCTGTTCTGTCCTACATTGCATGTGGTATGAGGACTTAGAAGAAGTAATATTGTAACAACTGCTTTTGTTTTCTGTTAGACGTCTGAAGCATATAATAAAGTGTTCTGTTTATTACAAATGTATCTATGCAAATAAATGTATAGCCACTGTGTACTAATTGCTTCCTTACTAATTCTTATTCTCCTTGTCCATTATAATTAACTAAAACTCCTATTTATCGAGAAACCTAGGTACTGTTGTACCTTGATGCCACCGGAAGCTAGGGGCTGAGCGTGCTTTGGTAGAGTGAATGCCCCCTGTCCGGGCCCTAGCTTCCAATAGGCTATTAGTGCGGCAGGGAGGACATTGACAGTAGGGCCAGCTTGTTTCCCCTGATGCCGAACAACTCATACCTCTCCCCGCCGCTGTACTGCCACTGCCATCTCTGCTCCCATCCGGACTTCGGCCGCTGCAGGTGGAACCGCTGTCACTCAGCTCCCCGCAGCTCTCCCTGGCGGACTGTCAACTCCTCTGGCGTTCCCCCTGGTCGCCCGCTGACGGCGGGGAGTGCTATACATTTGGTTCACACTCCTCTCCCTGTGGCACTGTCATCTGTTGTCCCGTTTCCCCCAGCGGGCGCTCCAAGTAGCTGCGGTGTCAGCTGGGGTCCCCGCTCCTCTCTCCTAATGCTCCATGATCCTCTCCCTGCCGTGTACAGCCATGTGCGCGCTTCTTAGCTCTGCCACCGCTGCAGCTGGGACCACAGCTGTGGCATGACATGAGGATGGTAGGCTGCCGCCTCGGCAGGGTCACTCACAGCAGCCGCCGATGGCACGACATGATGGTAGGCTGCCTTGGCGGGGTCACTCACAGCAGCAGCCGCCAGGGACAAGAACAGCACGTCAGTAGCAGAGGCACAGAGCCGGAGGGCTGAGTGCAGCCAATCAGGAAGTGGGGGCGTCACCTGGCTGTCAAGCAGCCTAAGACTTGTCGGCACCCACCACTGCCGGTGGCGACATAATTCAACAGTACCAGAGACTTACAAGCCACATCCGCCCCCCCCCCCCTATTTCTGTTTTCTTTGTCTATAGTGAAAGCAGAAGATTCTCCATCTTCATCTGATGTAGAGGTAGTTTAAGCCAATAGAGAATTCATACCTAATAAGCCAACCTAGTTGTTATATAACTTTGTATAATTTCTTTGTCTACTCACTCAGAGATTTGGAATCTGCTGTCCCTCTGAGTCAGTGACGGCACTAAAATAAATCTTAGTTCACTTCCTAAAGAAATCCTGGTGTCCGGTCAGATCTCGTATAGCACACAGATAACCAATTGACATGTGTTGGCACTGTGAAATACTTAATTTCCCCTTTGGTGGTTCTGCCAGGTTTCCCCACAGATAGCTGTGATCAGCTTGTAGGTAAAAGGACCTTTCTAGCAAGTAGGGATTTTCCAAAATGGAGAACTCACTGCATGACTAAAGAGCTCTGTGACTGTTACCAGGGGTCTACCTTATGGCTACCCCCTGAGGGCACTGTGGCTGGCACTGCAGCACTGTAGTGATCACTGGGGGCACTGTTCCTCACATTGGAGCACTGTGGTGGTCACAGAGGGCACTCTGCCTGGCACTGGAGGCACTGTGGTGATGTTATGATGTAAATTTTAGGTATAAATATGTTCAGAGATTTATAATGTAGCTGCACATAGATAGGAAATAGATAGATAGATAGATATGAGATAGAGAGATAGAGAGATAGATATGAGATAGATAGATAGATATGAGATAGATAGATAGATAGATAGATAGATAGATAGATAGATAGATAGATAGATAGATATGAGATAGATAGGTAGATATGAGATAGATAGATTGATATGAGATAGACAGATATGAGATAGATAGATGATAGATAGTTATGAGATAGATAGATGATAGATAGATATGAGATAGATAGATGATAGATAGATATGAGATAGATAGATGATAGATAGACATGAGATAGATAGATAGATATGAGATAGATAGATAGATAGATAGATAGATATGAGATAGATAGATAGATAGATAGATAGATAGATAGATAGATAGATAGATAGATAGATAGATAGATAGATAGATATGAGATAGGTAGATATGAGATAGATAGATAGATAGATAGATATGAGATATGAGATAGATAGATGATAGATAGTTATGAGATAGATAGATAGATAATAGATAGATATGAGATATGAGATAGATAGATGATAGATAGTTATGAGATAGATAGATAGATAATAGATAGATATGAGATAGATAGATGATAGATAGACATGAGATAGATAGATAGATAGATAGATAGATAGATAGATAGATAGATAGATATGAGATAGATAGATAGATAGATAGATATGAGATAGATAGATAGATAGATAGATATGAGATAGATAGATAGATAGATATGAGATAGATAGATAGATAGATATGAGATAGATGATAGATATGAGATAGATAGATATGAGATAGACAGATATGAGATAGACAGATATGAGATAGACAGATATGAGATAGATAGATGATAGATAGATAGATATGAGATAGATAGATGATAGATAGATATGAGATAGATATGAGATAGATAGATAGCTATGAGATAGATAGCTATGAGATAGATAGATAGCTAGATAGATAGCTAGCTAGATAGATAGATAGATGTGAGAGAGATAGATAGATATGGGATAGATAGATAGATATGAGATAGATAGATATGAGATAGATAGATAGATATGAGATAGATAGATAGATATGAGATAGATAGATAGATATGAGATAGATAGATAGATATGAGATAGATAGATAGATAGATAGATAGATAGATAGATAGATAGATAGATAGATAGATAGATAGATAGATAGATAGATATGAGATAGATAGATACTAGTAAAGCTTCAAGCTCATATCCCGTCTGAAAAGTAACTTGAATATACAGTGTTAAAAGTTAGGAAACGAAACTCTGCCCACGTCCCGCTCCCCGCCCTGCACATCTATGGCAACCTGCAAAACTAACAACACTTTGACTCCTTCATTTCTACAATCATGGCGCCTGCTGACCTGCGGGAAGAGCTGAACTGCTCCATCTGCCTGAATGTCTTCACTGAACCCGTAGTGCTGAGATGTGGACACAACTTCTGCATGGCTTGTATCAAGGGGGTTCTAGAGTCACAGGAGAAATCTGGAACTCATTTCTACTATAAAGACACCAGTACTATAAATGACACATGGTAGGTGGGAAGCCCTGCTACAGAGTTTGCATTGGGACCCTAGAGCTTCTAGTTACCCTTCTGGTGCCGTATATGTAACCCCCCACCCCCACCCCACCCCCACACACACACACATGAGGTGGCATCAGGAATATCTAGGATGTTGCACCAAATTAAAGTTTTAGTCTTAATATACACTCTTTGTAAAAAAAAAAATCCATCCCCTAGAAGCAATTGTCGTTTTGCTGCAAAACTCAGCATGCAGATATACAAATGACGAGAGTTGTGACGTGATTAGATGAACAGTCTTGCCACCCAAAGCCCTAAAAGCGGTCCTACCCTTGGGCTATAAAAAAAAGCTCTCAGAGGCTACTTGTGTCTAGCAGACCTCCGAACTGGTGGAACGGAGAGACCACTGAGAAGATTAACTATAGGCAATATACCCCTTCGAACCTCTGATCCTGGGGCAAAATCTTGACCTGAAACTGAAGGGTCACTTTAAGTCAATGGAAGTGAACTGCAATACCAAGCACAGCCCATGGACAGAGGTGGCGCTGCTTTTGCAAACACCCCACATTCTTTTTCAAAGTCCAGAAAAAAAATCTTTTTAATGCTTAGACCTGGATGTCACCAATGAGCACCTTGTAGACTAGATGTCCAACAGATGTGCCTCTCCCATCAGGGTGCTAGCTCAGTATTATGGCAGTCTTGTTCAATTCCTCAGTCTCTTCACTGCCTAAGGGCTTATTTACACAGGCAAGAAAATCACACAAGTACATAATATAGCCGTGTGTAGAGGCCGGAGGAACCGCTCTGTAGTGGAGAGCAGAGCCAAGTTCTCGGTATATTGGGGGGCACAGAGGGGGCTGTATCTAAGGGATGGTGCACAAAGAGGGCAACTACATCTAAGGGGAGGCCACTGTGGGGGTCAGTATTACTACTAGGGCCACTAATGCTGTTACTATTACTACTAAGTGGAAGAAAAAAGGCTGTAGGAGCAACAACTCCAAAACATGGTGATGATGGTACGATATAAGAAGATTTTATTAAAGAGGAGTATAACCAGCTGGCACCATTTTTGTTTCACTTCCACTGTGTACTCCTTGACCTGTCTTGCACAAGTATATGTCTGGCCGGCAGCACCTCCCACTTACACTTGTACCACTATTCACCAACGACTTTTGTAAATCCACCCATGGAGTAGCTCCAGCACTCTCCTTTCACCCTCCCTATTATTACTAAGGCCACTAAGGAGGTCACTATTACTACTGTGGCCAAGTTACAAAATCGCGGCATGCTCTTCAGGCCTCCTTCACACGGGGGACAAAGTTGTGCGATTTTGTTGCATTGCTACAGTGCTACAAATCCCATGTATGTGAAGCCCATGCTTTCTTATGGGTTACTTCACACATGCGATGTTTTGCAACATGCGACATCCTGAAACAAAAACCTCGTGAGGTTTTGTAGCCCATGTTTCCCTATGGAGCCTTCCTCCCTATTGCATCGCATCGCATGAAAACGCGATTTTTGTGCTGTGCAATGCAACTTTGACAGTAGGAAATCCTACTGTCAAAGCCCTAATCTAAGCCCTGGCTGCAGGGAAAAATAAAAAAAATACACATACATCACCTAGAAGTGCTGTCAGCCGGCCACATCTTCTCCCAGGGTCCCCAAAACTTGTCTTCTTCTTCCTTTTTGGCTGGGGATTGAAAAATCCCCGCCTCTTGGAAGGGCTGCCTCTCATTGGCTGACGCTTAGCCAATCACAGCCAGCACTCGATGAACCAATCACAGCCTGATTGGCTAAGCATCAGCCAATCACAGCTAAAGCTTCCAGGAGGCTTTCAATCCCTGGCCAGGAGAGAAGAAGAAGGGAGAAGCTACAGCGGATCCATGGACAGTGCGTTTAGGTGATATATGCTTTTTTTTTTCTTCAGCTACAGCTGATTTTCAGAGTAGGGCTTATATTTCAATGTGGTGCTACAAAATTGCAGTATCACCACGAGAAACCGCAGCGATATTGCACGGACCAGCGATGCGATATCGCTGTGATTTTCTTGTGGTGATGCCGTGTCGTCCGTGTGAACGAGGCCATAATGCCGCGATTTTCGATTATTATTTTTTTTGTAGCCCATGTTTCTCTATGGAGGCTGCGATTTTCTAACATTACATAGCAGGCACTAGCGACTCGCATGCTATGCTATAAAACTCTGGCTGCTGTGGAGATCTATGCTAATTCTGCAGGGCGCGGTATTTGCACCTCTCAGATAGGAGTTGTGTTTATCCAGCAGCGGGGGAAAGGTTCTGGAGAGCATAACACTTTTGTGTGAGGCGTTACAGCTGCCATTTTGCTGACATGCCAACACCTGGAGTGAATAAGCAGTTGATGGTCGCTGAGGTGCGTGCCCGTACCATCCTTTAGGATACAGTTACTAAGGCCCCCTGCACACAGGCGGAAATTCCGCAGCGGGATTTCCCGCAGAATTTCAGCCTGTGGCCGCTGCCATAGCATTGCATTACTAAACGCAATCCTAAGCAGACGGATGAGATTTGTCCGCCTGTAGTCACACAAACAAATCGCGGCATGCTCTATTTCTGTGCGGGTCTCGCAGAAGCCTGCACAGAAATGTCAGTGAAGAGCCACCGATGCCTCTCTGTGCATGCGCGGCTGGCCGGCACACGGCGCAGAGAAGAAGACTCTGGGAGTGGGTAAGCCGCAGGCCTCTGCAGGGGCACGGGACCACATCCCGTGTGTTATAAAAATCACACGAGAAAATTGCGACTTCATGCTATGCGATGTTAGAATTTTTGGGAGAAAAATCACATCTCTGATGCGACAAAGTTGCAAGTACATAGCAGCTACAGCTATGTGATTTTCTCGCATCACAATCACTATCGCCCGTGAGGAAGAGGCCTAACAGTGGCACGGTTACGACTAGGGCAACTAATGGAGCAATATTATCACTAGGACCACTATGTGGGTCACTGTTACTGCTTTGGCCACTATGGGAGTCACTATTAGTACCTGGGTCACTGTGGGGTTATTATTTTTATAGAGGTTACTGTAGGGGTCACTATACTAGGGCCGCTATGAGGGTTACTATTACTACCTGGGTCACTGTGGGGTTATTATTACTATTGAGGTTACTGTACGGGTAACTATACTAGGGCCACTATGGGGGGTTACTATTACTTCTGGGCTCACTATGGAGGTTACTATTACTACTGGGGTCACTGTGTGGGTTACTATTACTACTAGGGTCACTGTGGGGGTTACTATTACTACTAGGGTCACTGTGGGGGTTACTATTACTTCTGGGGTCACTATGGGGGTTACTCTTACTTCTGGGGTCACTATGGGGGTTACTATTACTACTGGGGTCACTATGGCGGTTACTATTACTACTGGGGTCACTATGGCGATTACTATTACTACTAGGGTCACTGTGTGGGTTACTATTACTACTGGGGTCACTGTGGGGGTTACTATTACTACTGGGGTCACTGTGGGGGTTACTATTACTACTGGGGTCACTGTGGGGGTTACTATTACTACTGGGGTCACTGTGGGGGTTACTATTACTACTGGGGTCACTGTGGGGGTTACTATTACTACTGGGGTCACTATGGGGGTTACTATTACTACTGGGGTCACTATGGGGGTTACTATTACTACTGGGGTCACTATGGGGGTTACTATTACTACTGGGGTCACTATGGGGGTTACTATTACTTCTGGGGTCACTATGGGGATTACTATTACTTCTGGGGTCACTATGGGGGTTACTATTACTACTGGGGTCACTATGGGGATTACTATTGCTACTAGGGTCACTGTGGGGGTTACTATTACTACTAGGGTTACTAAAGGGTCACTATTACAGCCCTCTGGATTTGGTAATGATATGGTATTTTAGTGTGTTACTGTACATAGAGATAGGTAGCTGGACCTTCTAAGAATATGTTCACACGGTGGAATTTTGCCGCAGTTTTTTCCTAGAATCCACTTTCGCAGCAAATCTACATCTCATTACTTTCAATGGGAAGCCGCGCCATAGTTTATACAGTTTTTTTTTCCACGCACAAATTTAAAATCAGTGTGTAAAAATAAAAAAAAAAAAGCCGTGACATGTCACATTGTGATACAGAGTTTGTCATTGGATTTGCCCAGTTGCGTAACTGCAGCCAAACATTTGCAGCGCCGCCTCAGCGGCAGGTAGAATCCATGCAGAAACCTCCACATCGGATTCTTTCATGTTCGCTCACCCTTCTAACTAGAGATGAGCGAACGTGTTCGGCTCCGCCCCTTTTCGCCACGAACACCGAACTTTGCGAGCAATTCCGTGCTCGGGCGAAAAAAGTTCGGGGGTCGCCGTGGCAGCGCGGGGGGGGTGCGGCGGGGAGTGGGGGGGAGAGGGAGAGAGAGAGGGCTCCCTCCTGTTCCCCGCTGCTGCCGCCCGCGCCGCCGCGCCTCTCCCCGCCCCCCGGCGCCCCCCGAATCTTTACGCGCGGACACTGAAGTCCTCGGTAAAGCCGGTGTCCGGGTGCGTAAGTGTTCGTTAAGAACACGTTCGCTCATCTCTACTTCTAACACAATCGGTTGTAGCCCCCCCACACATCAGTATTTTGTGAGCCAAAACCAGGAGTGGAACGTACAGAGAGGAAGTATCATGGGAAGATTTGCATTTCCTCCATATTTTGGACCCACTCCTGGTTTTGGCTTACAAAATTCTGATGAAACATACGCCCGTGTGGATGAGCCCTCAATCCCAGAACTTGTATGCTGCGTATTGATGAAGGGAACACTCCATAAGGCTGCCTTCAGACTGGCGAGAAAATCGTGCAAGATTTGTGCGTTGTGAGACACACAAATTTGAACCCCGCTCTTTTAAATAGGTTCATTCATATTTGCAAAGCTGAGTGCTTTTACGCTGGCCAGAAAAGATGGTTCAGGAACTATCTTTTCCGTCCGGAATATGGCCGCTGCCATAGACTCCTGCTGGAGAAAGGAGGTTGGAGGGACTTTAGCAGCGTGACTGCTAAACTCCCTCTCCATTCCTTGCCGGCTGTCTGAAATGGGAAGGGGCGGGGCTAGGGTGCTAAAACCCTGCCCTCTTCTGCTTGCGGGCAGCTCCCATAGGAAGGGAGGAGGCACTAGATCTACTAAGGCCCCGCCCCTCTCCTTATTGTAAGCCGGCAAGGGGCAGAGAGGGGGTGGGAGTTTAGCAGAACTAAACTCCCACCCCCTGGCAGATGGTATTCCAAGCTGCGGCGTATATCTACCACAGCCTCAGCTGTCTAAACAGGCGCTTAAACAGGAGTTGCAACCATGAGTTGGTCACAGCTGCCCCTCATTCATGCAATTTTTCATAGGGCTGTGGCCATAGACGTGGCCAGCGGAAAATCTTCACCCCCATGTGAAAGAGCCCCAAGTTTGAAGAAATTCAGGGCAGGATGGTCTGATATATAATGAGCCGTTCACACTGAATGCTGGTTGCATTGAGGCATTTGGGATTTGGAGAGGAGACAGGGGAGAAGAGGGAGGTTTTTGTATTATTGGGGATGGGGAGATTATGATAGATTGTATTGTTTGGGGGGGGGGGGGTAATGATCTGTTCTATGTACATTATTACTTATGTATGCATAAATGTGTAGAAATTAAGGGGTAATTACATTCAAAAACATAGCTTTAATAAAGTAGCTGGTAAAAAAAACACAAAAAAACATACCATAAGGCCTCTTTTACATGAGAGTCATTTTGATACTGAATAGGTGCGCCCCAAAATCGCATCTAGAAGAACCTATGGTTTCCTACGGGTTCTTTCAGACAAACAATTTTATTGATGCGCTGTTTTTTTTATGGCGAGATTTCTCTCCGTCAGAAGACAGGACAAGTCCTATTTTTTGGAGAGAAGAATGCTGGCAGCTTCATTAGATTCCTATAGGAGCCAGCAAGAGGAGGGGGAGCGGCGTAATCGCGAATACTATCTGCTATGTGTTTGTGGCTGCTATTCGTTAAAATGATTTAACGCTTGGATAGCCACGATGTAGGCGTTAAACTGACATTCATGTGAATGAGCCCTAAGGCAGGAGAGTAGCTGCAGTGTAGAGCAGTGATCCCACACCTGTCGGCCCCCAGCTGTTGCAAAACTATGTGACGCAGCGTGGTGGGAATTACAGCTTTGGTAGAGATGGAGAGCAACCAGTTGGGAGACCAGTTTGACTACTTTGAAGGTCTATTATCCACTTGATAATACCGGCAAAGCAGGAAATGTCGTCATAGGATCAGCTAAACACCATATACAGTACATATGGGAAGTACATCACTTTCCCAGCATCCCCAGCTGCATCTGCTACAGGTGAGGAATGAAGAATGTGAAGAAATGTGGGTCCCTTTTAGAAAAAAAAAAAAAAATAGATTTGTCCACTTGGGTTTATTTGCAAATGCACATATGGAACACAGCCCCTCAGCTGATCGGTCGGGGTCCCGAGCGACAGACCCCAGCCAATCAACTATTGTTGACCTATCAAGGCCATCAAGGATATCCTCCCTGGAAAACCCCCTTAAGGCTGGATTCAGACAAACATATCGGCTGGGTTTTCACGCCGAGCCGATATAAGTCGTCCTCATCTGCGGGGGGGGGGGGGGGGGGGGGGTAGAAGAGCCAGGAGCAGTGCTCTGAGCTCCCGCCCCCTCTTCACAACGAGGAGAGGCGGGACAGGGGCGAGGCTCCTTTCATTGCAAATAGTGCAGAGGGGTCAGAGGGGTGGAGAGGAGGCAGAGATAGGGCGGGAGCTCAGTTCCTGCTCTTGGCTCTTCCATACTCCCCCCCCCCTCCCCCTGCAGATGAGGACACCGTATATCGGCTTGACGTGAAAACCAAGCCGATATACGGTTGTCTGAATCCAGCCTAAGGCCTCCTTCCCACGAACGGATTTCCGCCGCGTAATTCGCGGCGAAAATCCGCTGCGTTGCCCGCAGCTATTAGGTTCTATTGAACCTAATAGCACAATGCTCACGATGCGTAATTCCACCGCGGAATTACGCACCGCGATTTCTCCCGTCCTCACCCGCAGCATGCTCTATTTTCTGCGGGTGAGGACGGGCTGTACGCACTGACGGCTTCCATTGCAGTCAATGGAAGCCGTCCATTCACGCTATCTCCCGCTGTAACCAGCGGGAGATAGCGTGAAAAAACGCTTTCCCGCCCACCGCCGAGCGTCATATGACGCCAAATGACGCGGTCCGGCCGCGTCACGTGACACGGCCGGTGACGCGAGGGCGGTGACGGGCGGTGACGCGCGGCGGTGGGCGGGGAAGCGATTTCACGCTATCTCCCGCAGGTAAATATAGGGGCTCTGGGGGGCGCCGTGACGGGCTTCGCAGCGGAATATTACGCTGCGGAGCCCGTCACGCTCGTGGGAAGGAGGCCTTAGCCAAAGGAGTTGCTGCACATACTCATGCGTCTTTATGGATGGATTTGCAACAACCCCAAGAGGACAAAATTAATTGTACAAATAATCGTTTTTTTTTTTTATGTAGCCAAGATAGAGACAAACCCATTCAGTGATCCTTTACTAAACATTTATTGTGTTATCACACATTTTCAAGCATATTAAAAAAAGACAAGAAAAATTACATTTGGTGCAACATTCAGTATATTACTACACATATTGCTTAGTGCCACCTCATGGGCGCAGCATATATACCAGCAGAAGCTCCTGGGCCTGAATGCCAAGTCAGCAGCAGCTACAGTACCATGTGGCACTTATAATACTGGGCCTCAAAGAACAGGGTCCGAATGTGAATGCCACCTCTGCCCCCCTGCAGCTGCAACCTTATGTATGTGGCTCCAAACAGAAGGCTTTTCTTCCATTCTGGGCTCTAAGACAAATTCTGTTCAACTCAGATATATGTAGTATGGTTCTCAATTACACAATTTGATTACAAACACACTTTTTTAAAGCTTACCCCCATTTTTGTATGTGCCCACATCTCCAACCAAATGTTTAAAAAGAAAGATGGTGGAAGACAAATCTGGGTCTACGGTAGTTGCCTAGACAATCATGGAACTCCAGAATTGTCTAGTGCAATGGAACTTTGAAGGAAAGTTCTCGCAGGAGTCTTAAACTACACCGCTTCCTGGTTTCATCTCCCACCCTCACCTCTAAACTTTTGGCTGGATTCAGACGAACATGTATCGGCTGGGTTTTCACACCCAGCCAATATACGTCGTCTCTCTGCAGGGGGGAGGCTGGAAGAGACGGGAGCAGTGCTCTGAGCTCCCGCCCCCTCTCCGCCCCTCTGCACTATTTGCAACGATGAGAGGAGGGACGGGGCTAATTCTCGGAACTTACCCCCGCCCCCATCCCGCCTCCTTTCATTGCAAATAGTGCAAGAGGGGGTGGAGAGGAGGCGGGAGCTCAGTTCCTGCTCCTAGCCCTCCCTTCCCCCCCCCCCCTTGCAAATGAGGACACCGTATATCGGCTCTGCATGAAAACCGAGCCGATATACAGTCATCTGAATCCACCCTTTGGTGGACTCATAAATGGATGTATGCTTTAGCTCATAATTTTCACAAATCCATTGTACACAGATATTGCAGCATGTAGAGGCTCAGTGAATGTAGCAGTGAAGGTGTGCAGAAGTTTGATGGGGTCACACAAGGCATAAAAAGACAAACATCCTGCCTCATAATCCAAATACACCCCGAAGTTCTGTGAAGGCTCCTTGAATGGAATTTGAAGTTGCTTTCCAGCATGAAGCATGAAATACTCAGAATTAAATCTGCGCAAACACCAAGACTTCTCATTATGTCCAAAAAGGCTGCCATCTCCTCTTCGGATTATACTTGGATATGCCATACCAATCCTAAAAGTCCCAATTTTACTAGTTTCCACTTCCCAGTAATGCCGCCCCGATGAGAAGTTTGTGTCACTCAGTACTTGGTTGTTGTTAAATTGATTGATGGTTAGAGGAGCCCTATTCCGTTCCCCAAAAACAAAGGAGGCCATTTTCATATCTTTGGATACATTGACTGAACTCCCAGCTGTACCTTCATCTAGTAGGATTTTTGTTTGCGGTTTCAGTGAAATACTTTCCTTGATTTGACTCATAATATGTGTAACACCTTTGACCAAAGGCAATGAGATAAGTCCCTCATCGAGGTTACCCACATAAGGCTGTGCCCCTTTCCCAGGATTACCCTGGAATGTCTCCTGGTCTTGTAAGAGGATTAGTGGATCAGTCTCGCTACACAAAGTCTGAAAGTGAAGTATCTTCTTGGTCAAACTATCTTTCTCCAATTCCAGATGATGAAGGAGATCAGTGACCACAAGTGAGATCTCCTCTTTCTGCCTGGTGACCTCACTCAAGACTGTCTGCTCTAGAACATCCAGCTTTCCTTTGATCTCCTTAAACAAGTTTGCCATTCTCTTGGTTAGATCAGTTGCACTTTCTTCAACTTTGGTCTTGTGATCTTGAAGACCCTGGATTCGGGTGTCAGACTCCTTTTTCCGTGAGATAAGTCCTTGCAGGTGTTTCATCAGCATGGCCAGTTTCTTTGTGGAGGCTTCCTTCAGTGGACCTACAACATGTTCTTTGTGGTTCCCAGTCAGTCTACAAGACACACAGATACATGTTGAATCCTTGTAGCAGTAGTACTCCAAGATCCTCTTGTGGGCAGGACATTTTCTGGTGTCCAGGGAGCTGGTGGGCTCTATAAGCACATGTTCTGGTGACTTTACATGGACCCTCAGGTGGTCAACGCATAATGAAGCTTCACACTGAACACAAGACTTGATGGCAGGTACAGGAGAGTGAATACAGTAAGTACATGAGATGCCACCAACCTCTCTCTCAGGCACAATGGGAAAATGTTCTGCTATGTTCCTTAGAGCGATATTTATGTGCAGCGCAGGCCGTTCCAGGAAGTGTTCTCTGCACTCTGGGCAGGAATAGGTTCCCGATTTCTCCTGTGAATCCAGAACCCCCTTGATACAATCCATGCAGAAGTTGTGTCCACATCTCAGCACTACGGGGTCTGTGAAAACGTTCAAGCAGATGGAGCAGTTCAGCTCTTCCCGCAGCTCAGCAGAGGCCATGATTGTGTGCAGGAAGGGGAGAGGGGCTTGTTCAGAGTTTTGTTTCCTGACTTTTAACACTTTATATTCCTGTTACTTTGCAGTCAGCATATTGACATGAAGCTTTAACTGGTGTCTTCATCAGAGATCCAGGGGTTAATTACTTGAGAAGGAACAGAGATCAGATGTTTGGGGTGATTCTAATTATCTATTTACATCAGTGAGCCGGCTGAAATGTCTGTTCAAGCATCCAATGAACTTGCCCTGTGTGCACCAAATTTACAGTATTAGGGCTCCTTCACATGAGCGTATGCGTTTTTACATTTACTCAAACGCACTGTGGATTTGAATGAATGGATGATTTTCCGCAATCAAGTTCCAAGCTAAGGGCGCATTCAGACGACCGTATATCGGGTGGCTTTTCTCGCCCAGCCGATATACGGCGTCCCTCTCTGCAGGGGGCGGGAAGCTGGAAGAGCCGGGAGAAGTGCTCTGAGCTCCCGCCCCCTCTCTGCCTCTCACTACTATTTGCAATGGGAGAGGGCGGGACGGGGCAGAGCTACACCTGGAAACTTAGCCGCGCCCATGTCCTGCCCACTCCCATTGCAAATAGTGGCAAGGGGCGGAGAGGGGGTGGAGAGGAGGCGGGAGCTCAGAGCACTGCTCCCGGCTCTTCCAGCTTCCTCCCCCTGCAGAGAGGGACGCTGTATATTGGCTGGGCGTGAAAACCCAGCCGATATACGGTCGTCTGAATGCGCCCTCAATTAGCGTTTTGTCGTCCATTCACTTGGCTGGGTGCAATGTTTTAGTGAAAAAATACGTCGAACCCCAGAAATCCCTCGCTCGGCATAAATCCTGGAAATGACTTCAAAAGCCTAACTAGAAGCACCCCTATCCTTTTCGCAGCGTTGGACGCTACTAAACTCCCTGCTCCTTTTTTTCCCTCAGCTCCCAGAGTCTATGGGAGCCGCCACCAAATATCATTTGAAAGATAGAACCAGAACTCTCTTTTTACCCAGCGTATTTCAGTTACTGTATGCTCTAGTTTTACGGTGCAACGTTTTTACTCACCATAAATTCGCACATGTGAACAAATGCATTGGAGACCAATGCCTCAAATGGTTGCATATATCGGCCGGCCGTGAAAACGCAGCTACATAGCCGTGTATATATGCTTGTGTGAATAAACCCTCGTACGCAAACATGCGCGCAGCACTCTGATTGTAGCCTCTCCAATCCTTATTTATGCGCAAATACGCTGCGGTAGAGTGTAAATGCGCAAACACTTGTGTGAAGCCGCCCTGATGGCCCTTTTAGTCAGGATGTGCTGTCTTCCCAGTGATCCTCGCTCTTGTGCTGTTACACTACACAGAAGCGAGTATTGTTGGCATCGCTCACAGCATGCAGAAAATCCCGCTTGCAAAATACAGAAAACAAAACCCATTGATTTAAGAAGGATCATTCTCATTTCTTTTTTTTTTTGTGCCTGTGGTTCTAGCGACTGCAAAAAAGTAAGTCCTGCTCCGATTGTGCACGAGAGGCGCATGGAGGTGCACATATGTGTAGTGGCCCAGAACAATAGGGCCCCTCCATAATGGTTTGCATGCATTTGTCCACTGTAATGTCAGTGTCAGAGGCGTAACTTGAAGCTTCTGGGCCCCGATGCAAATTCTGTAACAGGGCCCCCAACTATAATCCTTTTTTCATAGTACTGGGCTCCTAATATGGAGAAGAGAGGCCTTAGGGGCCCCCTAAGGCTCTTGGGCCCGGGTGCAACCGCATCCCCTGCACCCCTATAGTTACGCCCCTGGTCAGTGTCTTCTGTGTTGCATGATTGATGTGTATTGCATAGCTGCAGCACTGAAAGCGTTAACTGTCTGGTATGTGAGCTGACTGTCTAAAAATGTATCTGTTTGTTCGTCATGTGACCTAATGTGATATATGTGATTGCAAGCTGTGAGCAAAATAGTGCTGTTCTGTTCTGGGCTTGCAAGAGAGAGGGTGGTTGAGTTCGATTCTGGATCTGCAAGAGGACCACATACGCTCCTTCAGCTTGTGTGGCCCAGAATGGAAGAAGCTGAAAGAAATCTACAGCCTGCCCTGGGCTTACTGTACCCAGGACATGTAAGGCTGGGTTCACATAGGGCGGATTCCCGTCGGAAATCTCGCGGTTTGGCCGCAGCAAAAAACGCGAGATTTCCGCCGGGAGAACCGCCACGGTTTAAGCGCGGTGGCTTTTCCCTTGCAGCCGGCGCTCCCATAGAGGAGAGCGCGGCCGCGACGAAAATAAACAAAAAAGGAAAGGTAAATAGACATGCTGCATCTTCTGAAACCGCGGCTGCAGCGGCCACAGCCGCGGTTTCAGCCGGACTTATCGCAGCAGATTGGCCGTCCCGTGTGGACGAGGTTTCCGCCCTGTGTGAACCCAGCCTAAGGGTACCCCTTCAATGCTAGGAGAGAGAGAGGGAATGAGGAATCGCCATGCAGCGCACCTTTTCCCCCTAAATGTGAGTGTCAACCGGTATAGAGTTGAATGAAGAAAGAGTGTTGCCGGGATCAGGACCTACAGATAACAGGACTGTGATTTCTCCTGTTCACCCGCGAATCCTCCCTGTCACACCACTTTGAAGTTTGCACTGTGTTCTCCTGCTGGCATGTATTCTGAAGTTATTTCAAGTTAACGAGCTTCACCGACCGTTCCCGGTTTGGCTCAGAAAGTTAAATTCCTGTGTGTGGACTCTTTATTACCAACAACTGGATTCACCACAGAGGAAGGAACGGTGGCGTCACACGTGATACAAAGGACTAAGGTAGTTCATCACTGTATTTCCCTGTTTTAATAGCCGGCCCCCGGCCCTCTGGACATGTCCCCAGTTACCCTCCGGGTGGGAGACGGTGGAGCCACCGTGACAGGGCCCAAACTCTACCCCGCTGTCTCCTAGGCTGGGGCCCGCTCCTCGGATGCTGCATATGTATGCACAAAACACTGCACAAACCCACACCCACCGGGACCTCGTTTGCCTTGATATCCATTTAAATTGGGGTGGGGGTGATTCCCCATGCGAACTAGTGGCATTGGCACAAATACACACATTATAGTATGCAGGAATGCGCCCAAAGTACCTTCATTCTCTGCACAAAAAACATTTTGCAGAAGTGAGTATATTTTGCATGACCCGGGTATGTTAGACTCGCTTCAACATTGCTACCCATGCCCGCCCTTACTTATCTACAATAATCCGCTGAGACAAAACTCTTTGGAATTTTTTGGCCACAGCAGCCAAGTTTATTTAACAAAAACACATACAATTTATTCTTTAACCTTTTATATACGAGAGGAGGCCCTTGGAGACAAACCAAAAATACCAAGGGGTCTGGTGTTAATAAAATTAAAACTGTACCTTGCCTCCAGCCGTAACCCGACTCGGAGACACCACTAGCCCCCCCCCCCCCACTGGGATGCTAGAAAAACAAAATAGATTAAGGCCACCCGGGATCCCTTCCCTGGCCTTCTCCCACACACCAGCCCCAAACACAATAACACCAGGGTGATCATACCGGTGAGGCCGTCCCCACCAAGACTTCCTTTCACCCAAAATACCAACTCAGCCTCCAAGGACCCCCTCCCCCGTCCACCACAGCCAGCAGAACTTACTACCTAATTCTGCGCAGCCCCCATAATCGAAGAGCCCTCTCGATCCCCTCTTGGATCGCCAATGTCCACATATCGGTACCAACCTCATTAAGATGTACCCCATCACTCCTCCAATAACCTTCATAACCCCCTTCTAAATCATTGTGACGAATCTTCACACCACCATTTCGTACCACAAAACTAGAAATGTGCCTATTAATTTTTATGCGAGCTTTATTTATTTTCTCCACTGATCTTGCCATCCGCCACTTCCTTCTAGGCAAGATTTCTGACCAAACGATTATCATGTCTGGAAACAATCTTCTCAAACGTAAGAAATCGTGTTGTATGTCCCTGCGTACCTCCCTCGCCGGTCTTCCTCCTAAATCATTACCGCCGGCATGCAACACTAAATATCAGGGGCCCTATCTAATTCCGCATACGCTTTGACCTCAGGAAGCACCCTGCCCCACATCATGCCCCTAATGCATATCCAGCGGATAATCGCGTCATTCCTGGAAAAACCCAACTGGCGGCCTTCTGGTCTCAACTTTGCCGCCCAAAAAACAAAAGAATGCCCGACGATCCAAATCAGCGCTGGATCTTGACCTGTCAAGACAAAACCAAACAACAATACTTCCAACAATATAATAACCATTCAAATATATATATATATCCCCCCCCCCCTTGCTAGTTTGCGACATTAACCCCTATCATTAAACCATCCCTCGGGTCTAATATAGATTTGATATCTTTTTGATTCCCATCTCCCAATTTTTTGCACCACTGCCGGGCTCAAACCCCATTCCGCAGCCTCCGTAGCCGCTCCGATCCTAAAAGAGTGTGAAGAATATCCCACCCTCTCAAGGCCCAACTCTTTCAACGCCTTCTGCAACACAGCTACGAGCCAATCATATGCTTCAATAACGGACCATCCTTTATTGTTAAACCTTCCAGCAGATTCTTCACACACCCCACCGGACACATCCTTGCCCCAGGTACTGTACCTAAAACAATCCTTTTCCCCTTTCCTAATTGGTCGGTCTTAGACCTTTTCAACCAGAGTTCCACCTGATCCCTTGATACTGTCACATCTGTGATCATCAAACCACCCCCAGTTTTTGTACTGGGTGATACCAACTCGCTAATGCGAAACCCCCCGAAAAAAGCCAATGAGAACGCCGCCTTAAACAACCTTAACTCAAACGAATCGTGACAGACCACCTCCAAAGCCTTCCCCAATTCCTCCAAAATTGCAAAAGATATTGGCCTTCTACCATCTCTTCCCCGTTTTCCTTTTCTGAAACCTTTTAAAGCTTGTCGTACCACAAACTCCTTAGTCACATCCTTCAAGCCTTGCAATTTCAAATTAAACGCTAAACCTGCCATTATCCGATCCACCTTTGCCACTGACCACCCACAACTAGACGCTTCACTTAGCAACCATAACAAAGCCCCTGTCCTATCTTCGTCGCTATTAACTTCACCCAAAATTTCCACCCAACGTTTCCACTCTTTCCATGCCGCTTCATAAGCTTTACGAGTATTTTCAGCCAACGATCCTCTTATGAGGTGCTCCGCTGCACGTTTACCAGACTCTAGAGTTCTTGAGGGCATTGAATTCCTTCCTCCTCTGCATCTGGCACCAGTGTTCGAAAACGCTCCCACTGAAAGCGAGAAATTGAGTCAGCAATGGCGTTCTCAATCCCCGGAACATGCACTGCAATTACCCATGTGTTAAGTGACAAACACAGCAAAACCAAATGCCGCAACAAGTCCACCACTGGCGGCGAGTGCGCATTTAGTGCATTGATAGCTTGAACTACCCCCAGGTTGTCACAACAAAACCTAACCTTTTTATTACGAAACCAATCTCCCCAAATTGCAACTGCCACCACAATTGGGAATAGCTCTAACAACACCAAATTTTTAACCAATCCTGCTTCCACCCATTCTTTTGGCCATGCTGCTGCACACCATTGTTTTCTAAAAATTGCTCCAAAACCTATGCCCCCTGCAGCGTCTGTGAACAATTCACGATCCACATTATCCACCCCCTTTTCCAACATTATCGACCCTAATGAAATGGTGAGGGGATTTTATCCCCGCCGTTGCCCTAGCCATTTTCCTACTAAAGACTCGCCCCATGGGCATAATCCTACAAGCAAAATTTAGTTTTCCCAATAAGGATTGTAGATCCTTAAGCGTCACTTTCTTGCTTGACCTTACTTTCTGTAAATCATGCTCCAAAGAAAACAGCTTCTCTGGTGGCAAACGGCACTCCATAGCCACTGTGTCAATTACAATCCCTAAAAAACTCATACATGTTGAAGGGCCTTCCGTTTTTTCCAGAGCCAATGGCACGCCAAAGTGATCTGCGACCCCTTGCACCGTGTGCAACAGATTTTTGCAAATATCATTATTTGCCGGCCCTATACACAAAAAGTCATCTAAGTAATGGATGACTGACCCAATACCTGCCACGTCACAAATAACCCACTCCAAAAACGAACTGAATGCTTCAAAGTAAGCGCATGAAATTGAACACCCCATTGGTAAACATCTATCGACAAAAAACAACCCATCCCAATAGCAACCAAGCAACCGACAACTGTCTGGGTGTACTGGCAACAAACGAAATGCTGATTCGATATCAGTTTTTGCTAAAATCATCCCTACCCCATACTTGCGTACCCACTTAACGGCTGCATCAAATGACGTGTATACCACCGAACAGAGTTCTGGGTCGATCCCGTCATTTACTGACGCCCCTTTTGGGTATGACAAGTGATGAATGAGACGAAATTTGTTCGGCTCATTTTTGGGTACCACTCCTAACGGGGACACCACTAAATCCTCCCAAGGCGGCACCTCAAAGGGGCCCGCCATTCTCCCAAATCTAATCTCCTTAAACAACTTTTCCCTCACGACATCCTTATGCTCCACTGCTGACTTCAAATTTTTTAAGGAAAACGGAACTTGATGCCTCGATTGAGGTATCCTAAAACCTTGTTTAAAACCTTTCAACAAAAGGAAACCCTTCTCCTTATCCGGGAATCTATTTAGATAGGGGACCATCCTTTGCAGATTCACCGGTGTCATCCCTTTTCCAATTGCTTCCCCCCCCCCTTTTCCCTTATCCTTTCTGAAGCACCGAGAGGCGCCGTGAGATGCGCCTTCACAAACTGAGCAGACATGCTTAAACCTGCACGTTGCTCCAAACTTACATTTCCCGTCATTAAATTGCCAGCATACTCCTGGCTTCTTCCCTCCTGCTTGTCCGCCCTGCTGTCCGCTCCCTGCAACCCCACTTGAGCCGGCTGCGCCGGCTCATCCCTGAAAGGGATGCCCGTGTCTAGCCGGGGCCATCACTCTAAGCCATAGACCGATGTCCTTATGGTCCCATCGGATGCTGGGCCTAACCGCCTTCCGCTGACAAAATTGTTCGTCATAACGGAGCCAAGTTTGCCCCCCGTATGTACGGTATGCCTCTCCTATCGCGTCCAGATAGCAGAATAAACCTGAACAATTTTCCGGATTCTTCTCGCCAATGACGCTCGCCAATATTGCAAACGCCTGCATCCAATTCTGAAAAGTTTGCGGAATCAATCGCCACCGCCTCTTTTCTTCTTCCTCTTTCTTATATTCCGTTCTTTTTCCCTTTTCAAGATTAAATTTTTCTAACGGTAGTAGAGAAAATATCTCCACATACTCATCCCGCCAGATCTTTTCTTTTATCTCTTTCTTCAGGTGTGCCCCCAAAGGACCCTCAGAGCACACATATACCTCTCCCTTAGCCTTATCATCTAGCCGCACAGCATTCCCGTCCGTTTCTGTCTGCACAGCGACTGTTACACCTGACGTTGCTGACGCTGTGCTAACCAGCTGACTTTCCACTACTGTTCCTCCACCATTGGCCGAACTGCCCCCCCCCTTGCTAGCCAAGCCGCCACAGGCGACGGACCACTTTGGCCCCTTGACGCTAACCCCCTCTCACACCTAACCAACATCTCCCGCACATTACCCAATAACTGACTTAAATCAGCCTCACTGTTCCCTCCCTTTCTCTATTGCATACCTCCCCTCCCCCCACATTAATGCCAGCATGAATTCTATCTCTATCCTGCATTACATTTCTATCAGCCTCAGTAAAACACAAATAAGATAAAACATTTTGCTCACCAGGCCGTGTGGGCGTTGTGTCCCCACCAGCCGTACTGCACGGATCTTTTTATTCTCCATCCTTCTGTACGCCATGGAGTCCTCGAGCTGGTACCGGAACAAACTGCTCGTCGATGTTCCCTGTCCTGTCGCCATGTACCCCGAGCCAACCTGATGCTCTGCTGTTGCGGCACCAGCACCGCCGACCTAACATAGCTCCTCATTGGACCTCCTTCTGCAATGGCACCCGACCTACTCCTCTCACGGGTGCGCTCAGCTGAACGCACCCTTGCCCTGGACGGATATTCCTGCCGCTGACCTGCGTCCGTACCTGGCCCTGCTCCCCTTGAGCCGACCGTGCTGCTCCTGGTCTTTTCCTTAGATGGCCCCACACGCGCCTCTCGCTGCCTGGCTGGCTCCTGGACCGGTACATCATGGAGTAAACCAGCCGTTTCTTCTCCACAGTCTCTATCTACTGGCTCCGCTAGCCCCGCCCCTGAGGAGAGCGGGACCTGCGAGAAGCCGTTACTCCAGGCCGGCGTGCAGGATTCCTCCTATCACTACCCCCCTTTGCTCTGGGAGCAGGACGACCGGCCAAAGGGTCCCCGGAGGGGCTCCTAAGCCTGCGCCTGGACTGCGGCTCTGCCTCCTCAGCTATGAGCCTTGCTGGAGGACGGGCCCTGCGCGCCACGCTCTGTCTCCTGCCTCAGATGTCACCTCTGGTCCCGCACCCGACGCTGGAGCCCCGATCAGCATGCCGGCTACCTCCTGCTGTAGCCACCCAGGCGGGCGACGCTCCGCCGCTGCCCGCAGCTGTTCCAGCACTTCCTCCACCGACGCCATCAGTAAGTCTGCTAACCTTCTCTTCTCCTGCACCACCGCTTGTCACACCGCACTGCACAGCGTCCGCTGCACTGCCTGATGCTGCTAAACTACCGGCGTAGCGCTGAACTGCCCACAGGTCTGTACTGGGTCTGTACTCAGTTCTCACCGGTTCTAAAATGGCGCTCCTGCCCAAACTCCCCTTTTTATGGGCTCAATAACCCCTCCCCTTACCTAAACCCCGACCTATCAACTTAAACGTAAATAACCCACTCACCCTACACCCCCCCCCCCTTCTTTCTAGTTTACATTGCCCATTTGTTAACCCTATCCTGCCTGTTCCACTCCCTAACAACCCTGTCATGCAGGGCCTTCTCTCATGGGCCCTTGCAGGGCCCGATCCGGCCCCAAGCTATACGCTTGTGTGACGCCGCACCAATGGGGGATCTCAGTCTATAAACACAGAAGAAAATAGGGAGGAAAAACGCATCAAAAATGCGCATCTGAATACACCAATACAAATCACCGGTGCCGCGTGGTCAGAGTTACATCTGTACAACGTATGGACAGAAGATCCACTTGTGTGCAAAATGGCATCAGTGCCGGTTGTTT
Source organism: Eleutherodactylus coqui (assembly GCF_035609145.1). Taxonomy (NCBI): domain Eukaryota; kingdom Metazoa; phylum Chordata; class Amphibia; order Anura; family Eleutherodactylidae; genus Eleutherodactylus; species Eleutherodactylus coqui. Next base: position 22,483,237 of record NC_089849.1, read on the forward strand.
GTCCTCCAGGCCACCGCTGGTCGCTCTCACACTTCTCATATCTTATATAGAAAACATAAAACCTGTTTGTTTGTGTCGTCCACACATCCACAGTTCTGGTTCGGTTCAAATGAGAAATTTTGCCTGAGAGTTCTTCAGCATCAGGCGACGAATATTGGCGTAATTAAAAATCGAAAACTCAACGACCCCCCTGTAACTTATATTGCCAATAGCAACCAATCACAGCACAGCTTTCATTCCTTATACTGCTGAGGTAAAATTAAAGCTGCGCTGTGATTGGTTTCTATTTCTTATGCTGCTGAGGTAACATGAAAGCTGCTCTGTGATTGGCTGCTATATATTATACTGGTGAGGCAACATGAAAGCTGCTCTGTGATTGGCTGCTATATATTATACTGGTGAGGCAACATGAAAGCTGCTCTGTGATTGGCTGCTATATATTATACTGGTGAGGCAACATGAAAGCTGCTCTGTGATTGGCTGCTATATATTATACTGGTGAGGCAACATGAAAGCTGCTCTGTGATTGCTTGCTATTGGTTATATGTGTATATAAATATATATGTAATATACACACACATAACGCACGGGTATATCATCTGGTGTATAAATATATATACAGACACACAGGTATATCACCCAATATGTATGTATGTATATATAATATATATATATATATATATATATATATATATATATATATATATATATATACACACACACACAACGCATGGGTATATCACCCAATATGTGAATGTGTGTGTATGTATATGTGTGTGTGTGTGTATATGTATATATATATAATATATATATATATGTAATGCGGTTTATTTGCTATTTTGCTCCCTTTGTCTTCTCTAGCTCTGGTTTGTTGTCTATTTTCCCTCCTGTTGGTGCTTCTCTGTCTGCCTCCCTCTCTGCCATTGTTATACCGCCACAAGTGATATACCTCCCTCCATCCTCTGATTTTGATGCAAGATCTTGACCTGAAACCAGAGGGTCGGTTTAAGTGAATGGAGGTGAACTGCAATACCAGACACAGCCCATGGACAGAGGTGGCACTGTTTTAGCAAAAACCTCCCATTCTTTTTCCAAGTCCTAGAAAAATTCTTTTAAGACCTCCTGCACACGGCAGAGCCGGATTCTGCATGAGCGGAACCCATCTTTAGCAGCAGCAGAGTCCGCGCTCTCCTGCTCTGTCACTGTCTTTTCTGTATGGACTCGACGGCTCTTCGTCGCACATGCGCAGTATAGATATATTTTTTCACATTTTTTGCCTACGCTGTCACTAGGAGACGATGCGAAATCCGTGACCGGGCTCCAATGGTTATTGCACACGAGCAGTGCGAAGCCCGTGCTGTCACTAGGCAAAACATGAAAATAAAATCTGTACTGCGCATATACTATGAAGAGCCGCCAGGTCCATCCGCAGTACATGAAAATGGAGCATGCTGCAGTTGCTTTCCGCTCGTGTGTAGGAAGCAGCAGATCTCCATTGGAAGAAACAGGCGGCATTTCCTGCGGATTCACGGTGCGGATGCCGACTGTGGATTCCTCAGCAAATGTCCGCCCATGAGCAGGAGGCCTAATGCTTAGACCTGGATGTCACCAATGAGCACCTTGTAGACTAGATGTCCCACAGATCTGCCTTTTCCATCAGTTTCCTAGCTCAGTAGCATGGCAGTCTTGTTTAATTCCTATCTCTTCACTGCCTAAGGGCTTATTAACACTAGTGAGAAAATCGCACATGTACACAATACAGCCGTGTGTAGAGACCGGAGTCCCTGTTAGTTTATTATTACTGCTGGGGCAACTGTCGGGGGTTACTATTACTACTAGGGTCACTGTGGTGGTTACTATTACTACTAGGGTCACTATGGGGGTTACTATCACTACTAGGGTCACTGTGTGGGTTACTATTACTACTAGGGTCACTGTGGGGGTTACAATTACTACTGTGGTCACTGTGGGGTTTACTATTACTACTAGGGTCATTGTGCAGGTTACTATTACTACTAGGGTCACTGTGGGGGTTACTATTACTACTAGGGTCACTGTGCAGGTTACTATTACTACTAGGGTCACTGGGAGTTAGTATTACTACTATGGGTCACTGTGGGAGTTACTATTACTACTAGGGTCACTGTGTGGGTTACTATTACTACTGGGGTAACTGTGGGGGCTATTATTACTACTAGGGTCACTGTGGGGGTTACTATTACTACTAGGGTCACTGTGCAGGTTACTATTACTACTAGGGTCACTGTGGGGGTTACTATTACTACTGAGGTCACTGTGGGGGTTACTATTAATACTGGGGTCACTGTGCAGGTTACTATTACTACTGGCGTAACTGTGGGGGTTACTATTACTACTGGGGTCACTAAGGGGGTTACTATTACTACTGGGGTCACTATGGCGATTACTATTTCTACTAGGGTCACTGTGTGGGTTACTATTACTACTAGGGTTACTGTGGGGGTTACTATTACTACTAGGGTCACTGTGGGGGTTACTATTACTACTAGGGTCACTGTGCAGGTTACTATTACTACTAGGGTCACTGTGGGGGTTACTATTACTACTGAGGTCACTGTGGGGGTTACTATTAATACTGGGGTCACTGTGCAGGTTACTATTACTACTGGCGTAACTGTGGGGGTTACTATTACTACTGGGGTCACTGTGCAGGTTACTATTACTACTGGGGTCACTGTGCAGATCACTATTACTGCTAGAATCACCGTGGGGGTTATTATTACTACTAGGGTCACTGTGTGGGTTACTATTAATACTGGGGTCACTGTGCAGGTTACTATTACTACTGGCGTAACTGTGGGGGTTACTATTACTACTTGGGTCACTGTGGGGGTTACTATTACTACTAGGGTCACTGTGTGGGTTACTATTACTACTGGAGTAACTGTGGGGGCTATTATTACTACTAGGGTCACTATGGGGGTTACTATTACTACTAGGGTCACTATGCGGGTTACTATTACTACTGTGGTCACTGTGGGGGTTACAATTACTACTAGAGTCACTGTGGGGGTTACTATTACTACTGAGGTCCCTGTCGGGGGTTACTATTACTACTAGGGTCACTGTGCAGGTTACTATTACTACTGGCGTAACTGTGGGGGTTACTATTACTACTTGGGTCACTGTGCGGGTTACTATTACTACAAGGGTCACTGTGTGGGTTACTATTACTACTGGAGTAACTGTGGGGGCTATTATTACTACTAGGGTCACTATGGGGATTACTATTACTACTAGGGTCACTGTGGGGATTACTATTACTACTAAGGTCACTGTGGGGTTACTATTACTTCTGGGGTCACTATGGGGGTTACTATTACTACTGGGGTCCCTATGGGGATTACTATTACTACTAGGGTCACTGTGGGGTTACTATCCCTATTGGGGTTACTAAAGGGTCACTATTACAGCCCTCTGGATTCGGTAATGATATGGTATTTTAGTGTGTTACTGTACATAGAGATAGGTAGCTGGACCTTCTAAGAATATGTTCACACGGTGGAATTTTGCCGCAGTTTTGTCCTAGAATCCACTTCCGCAGCAAATCTACATCTGATTACTTTCAATGGGAATCCGCGCCATAGTCTATACAGTTTTTTTTCCACGCATGAATTTAAAATCATTGTGTAAAAAAAAAAAAAAGCAGCGACATGTCACATTGTGATACAGACTTCGTGTCAGTGGAAACAGCCAAACATTTGCAGCGCTGGCTCAGCGGCAGGTAGAATCCTTGCAGAAACCCCCACATCGGATTCGGTCATATTCGCTCACCCTTCTAACACAATCGGTTGTAACAAACAAACAAACAAACAAACAAACAAACAAACAAACACACACACACACACACACACACGTATTTTGTGAGCCAAAACCAGGAGTGGAACATACAGAGAGGAAGTATCATGGGAAGATTTGCATTTCTTCCATATTTTGGACTCCTGGTTTTGGCTTACAAAATTCTGATGAAACATACGCCCGTGTGGATGAGCCCTCAATCCCAGAACTTGTATACTGCGTATTGTTGGAGGGCACACTCCATAAGGCTGCCTTCAGACTGGCGAGAAAATCGTGCAAGATTTGTGCGTTGTGAGATGCACAAATATGAACCCCGTTCTTTTGAATAGGTTCATTCATATTAGCAATGTTTTTCTGCATGGCACCATGATGCGATGCTATGTGGGAAACACATCACTGCATGTTCCGTGGTTCTGCGATATCGCCCATTGTTTTCAATGGAGCCCGCAGCAGCAGCCCCACCAGCCCCATTGAAAGCAATGAGAGAAACTCTGTAATCCTCTGACAGCCCCGGTGGGCATTCCCTTCATCCGCACAGTGATGCGAGGCTGTTTTCACATGAAAATGCCTCACATCCCCGGGGCTTTCACATAGCGGCAAGTGCGATTTCGCCCTCATCCATGTGAAGTAGCCCTTAGGAATTCAGAGAGCATTGTATCAGGCGGAGGCTGATTACTGCCCGATGTGTTCGCGGCGCCCCGGCCATCCAATAGTATGACATTTTGTCGCAAAGATAAAAGAGGTTGCATGCTTGGAAAGGAGGATATATCAAAAAAGTGGCTGTTTGACTCAGGCTTCATTCACAGCGTCATATATCGGCCGCGTTTTCACGGCCAGCCAATATATACCACCCATCTGATGCATTGGTGTCCAGTACATGTGTAGGGGCCCGGAACACCTATTTCTGGCCCCTCCATAATTGTCATACATGTCATGTCTTTTATGTGGATGCACTGTGCAAAGTGTCTTGTCTGCCATTATGCGTATTGCACAGCTGCAGCATGTTAGAGGTTAATGTCTGAATATGGCTGGGATATGTCTTAGAAAGTATCGATATCTGTCTCATCACGTGATGTCTGTACCTTAAAAGTGTGAATGCTTGAGAATGTTGTGGGTCTTCCATCATCTTCTACGGTTGATAGTGGAGTGCCGGCCACATGGGGGTACCTTCAACCCTCATGTGGTGAAGGGATGGAAGAGGAGGAGAGGTATTCTGAGGCCTTCCATGCCAGGAGCCACCTCTGAGGAGGGCAAGGAATGAGGAGTCCGCCATGCAGAGTTTCCCACAAGACGTCTCAGTGTCGTGTTAGTCCTCCAGAGTGATTCAGAAGTCCTGGAGAGTGAGTGTGTCCAGGAGCGGAGCACTGCAGATAACTGAGACTGTAGGTCCAATATCATCCTGTGTTTTTTCTCCCTGACTGGTCACTATCAAGTTGTCCTTCCTACATGTGCGGGTGAGCTGTATTGTGCTGAATTCTGATCAGTAAAGTTGCTGGTCACTGCCCGTTCCCAGTGATCGAAGTTCGTTGAAGTTTAACAGTGTGTGGACTTTATTTATTCAACCGCTGGTAAATCTATGGTCAGAAGGAACGGTGGTGTTGCGTGTGACAACTTCAGTCCACTACACATATGCAGGTAACTGCCACCTGGCATTGCCTGGAAGAGGCCTAGCGGTGCCTTAACCGAGGAGGTGTACATCCCTTCGGGGAAGAGTCTGGTAGAGCCACTGTGAAAAGTGCCAACTCTACCGTGCCAGCTCCTCGGTGTGGGCCTCGTGTCTTGGTCACCATTGGGGCGTTATACATGTGTTCAGATGGGCGATTTTCCACTGCGTAAAAGCACCTGGCTGGCCAAGATAGAGCATACGGTGCGCATTCCAGCCGGGTGCTTTTACGCTGGCCAGAAAAGATAGTTCAGGAACTATCTTTTCCGTCCGGAATATGGCCGCTGCCATAGACTCCTGCTGGAGAAGGGAGGTGGGAGGGACTTTAGCAGCGTGACTGCTAAACTCCCTCTCCGTCCCTTGCCGGCTGTCTGAAATGGGAAGGGGCGGGGCTAGGGTGCTAAAACCCTGCCCTCTTTTGCTTGCCGGCAGCTCCCATAGGAAGGGAGGAGGCACTAGATCTACTAAGGCCCCGCCCCTCTCCTTATTGTAAGCCGGCAAGGGGCAGAGAGGGGGTGGGAGTTTAGCAGAACTAAACTCCCACCCCCTGGCAGATGGTATTCCAAGCTGCGGCGTATATCTGCCACAGCCTCAGCTGTCTAAACGGGCGCTTAAACAGGAGTTGCCACCATGACTTGGTCACAGCTGCCCCTCATTCATGCAATTTTTCATAGGGCTGTGGCCATAGACGTGGCCAGCGGAAAATCTTCATGCCCATGTGAAAGAGTCCCAAGTTTGAAGAAATTCAGGGCAGGATGGTCTGATATATAATGAGCCGTTCACACTGAATGCTGGTTGCATTGAGGCATTTGGGATTTGTAGAGGAGACAGGGGAGAAGAGGGAGGTTTTTGTATTATTGGGGATGGGGAGGTTATGATAGATTGTATTGTTTGGGGGGGGGGGGGGTAATGATCTGTTCTATGTACATTATTACTTATGTATGCATAAATGTGTAGAAATTAAGGGGTAATTGCATTGAAAAACATAGCTTTAATAAAGTATCTGGTAAAAAAAAAAAAAACATACCATAAGGTCTCTTTTACATGAGAGTCATTTTGATACAGAATAGGCGCGCCCCAAAATTGCATCTAGAAGAACCTATGGTTTCCTACGGGTTCTTTCAGACAAATGATTTTTTTGATGCGCTGATTTTTTCTCTCCGCCAATAGACAGGACAAGTCCTATTTTTTGGAGAGAAGAATGCTGGCAGCTTCATTAGATTCCTATAGGAGCCAGCAAAAGGACGGGGAGCGGCGTAATCACGAATACTATCTGCGATGTGTTTGTGGCTGCTATTCGTTAAAATGACTTAATGCTTGGATAGCCACGATGTAGGCGTTAAACTGACATTCATGTGAATGAGCCCTAAGGCAGGAGAGTAGCTGCAGTGTAGAGCAGTGATCTCACACATGTCGTCCAACAGCTGTTGCAAAACTATGTCACGGAGCGTGGTGGGAATTACAGCTTTGGTGGAGATGGAGAGCCACATGTTGGAGACCAGTTTGACTACTTTGAAAGTCTATTATCCACTTGATAATACCGCCAAAGCAGGAAATGTTGTCATAGGAACAGCTGAACACCATATACGGTACATATGGGAAGTACATCACTTTCCCAGCACCTCCAGCTGCATCTGCTACAGGTGAAGAGTGAAGAAATGTGGGTCCCCTTTATAAAAAAGATTATTTGGACAATTAATATTTGTCCTCTTGGGTTTATTTGCAAATGCACATATGGAACACAGCCCCCTCAGCTGATCGGTCGGGGTCCCGAGCGACAGACCCCAGCCAATCAACTATTGTTGACCTATTCCGAGGATAGGTCATTTATGATATTCTCTGGAAAACCCCCTTAAGGCTGGAGTCAGACAACCGTATATCGGCTTGGTTTTCACGCCCAGCCAATATACTTCGTCTCTCTCTGCAGGGAGGAAGCTGGAAGACCCAGGAGCAGTGCTCTGATCTCCCACCCCCTCACTGCCTCCTCTCCGCCCCTCTGCACTATTTGCAATGAGGAGAGGTGGGATGGGGGCGGGGCTAATTCTAGGAACTTAGCCCCACCCCTGTCCCGCCTCCTTTCATTGCAAATAGTGCAGAGGGGTGGAGAGGAGGCAGAGAGGGGGCGGGAGCTCAGTACCTGCTCCTGGCTCTTCCATCCTCCCCCCCTGCAGATGAGGACACCGTATATCGGCTCGGCGTGAAAACCAAGCCGATATACGGTTGTCTGAATCAAGCCTAAGCCAAAGGAGTTGGATTTGCATGGATTTGCAAACAACCCCAAGAGGACAAAATTAAATTGTACAAATAATTGTTTTTGTTTTTTTTTATGTAGCCAAGATAGAGACAAACCTATTCAGCAATTCTTTACTAAACATTTATTGTGTTATCACAGATTTTCATGCATATTAAAAAAGACAAGAAAAATTACATTTGGTGCCACATTCAGTATATTACTACACATATTGCTTAATGCCACCTCATGGGCGCAGCATATATACCAGCAGAAGCTCCTGGGCCTGAATGCCAAGTCAGCAGCAGCTACAGTACCATGTGGCACCTATAATACTGGGCCTCAGACAGCAGGGTCCGAATGTGAATGCCACCTCTGCACCCTGCAGCTGCAACCTTATGTATGTGGCCCCAAACAGAAGGCTTCTCTTCCATTCTGGGCCCTAAAACAAATTCTGTTCAACTCAGACATATGTAGTATGGTTTTGCATTACAAAATTTCATTACAAACACACTTTTTTAAAGCTTACCCCCATTTTTGTATGTGCCCACATCTCCAACCAAATGTTTAAAAAGAAAGATGGTGGAAGACAAATCTGGGTCTATGGTAGTTGCCTAGACAATCATGGAACTCCAGAATTGTGTAGTGCAATGGAACTTTGAAGGAAAGTTCTCGCAGGAGTCTTAAACCACACCGCTTCCTGGTTTCATCTCCCACCCTCACCTCTAAACCTTTGGTGGACTCATGAATGGATGTATGCTTTAGCTCATGATTTTCACAAATCCATTGTACACAGATATTGCAGCATGTAGAGGCTCAGTGAATGTAGCAGTGAAGGTGTGCAGAAGTTTGATGGGGTCACACAAGGCATAAAAAGACAAACGTCCTGCCTCATAATCCAAATACACCCCGAAGTTCTGTGAGGACTCCTTGAATGGAATTTGAAGTTGCTTTCCAGCATGAAGCACGAAATACTCAGATTTAAATTTACGCAAACACCAAGACTTCTCATTATGGCCAAAAAGGCTGCCTTCTCCTCTTCGGATTATACTTGGATATGCCATACCAATCTTAAAAGTCCCAATTTTACTAGTTTCCACTTCCCAGTAACGCCGCCCCGATGAGAAGTTTGTGTCACTCAGTACCTGAGGGCTGTTAAATTGATTGATGGTTAGAGGAGCCCCATTCCGTTCCCTAGAAACAAAGGAGGCCATTTTCATATCTTTGGATACAATGACCGAACTCCCAGCTGTACCTTCATCTAGTAGGATTTTTGATTGGGGTTTCAGGGAAATACTTTCCTTTATTTGACTCATAATATGTGTAACACCTTTGAGCAAAGGCAATGAGATAAGTCCCTCATCGAGGTTACCTACATAAGGTTGTGCCCCTTTCCCAGGATTACCCTGGAATGTCTCCTTGTCTTGTAAGATGATTAGTGGATCCGTCTCACTGCACAAAGTCTGAAAGTGAAGTATCTTCTTGGTCAAACTATCCTTCTCCAATTCCAGATGATAAAGGAGATCAGTGACCACAAGTGAGACCTCCTCTTTCTGCCTGGTGACTTCACTCAAGACCGTCTGCTCTACAACATCCAGCTTTCCTTTGATCTCCTTAAACAAGTTCACCACTCTCTTAGTTATATCAGTTGCACTTTCTTCAACTTTGGTCTTGTGATCTCGAAGACTCTGGATTCGGATCTCAGACTCCTTTTTCCTTGAGATAAGTCCTTGCAGGTGTTTCATCAGCTTGGCCAGTTTCTTTGTGGAGGCTTCCTTCAGTGGACCTACATCATGTTCTTCGTGGTTCCCAGTTAGTCTACAAGACACACAGATACATGCTGAATCCTTGTAGCAGTAGTACTCCAAGATCCTCTTGTGGGCTGGACATTTTCTGGTGTCCAGGGAACTGGTGGGTTCTATAAGCACATGTTCTGGTGACTTTACATGGACCCTCAGGTGGTCAACACATAATGAAGCTTCACAGTGAACACAAGACTTGGCCGCAGGTACAGAAGAGTGAATACAGTAAGTACATGAAATGCCACCAACCTCTCCCTCAGGCACAATGGAAAAATGTCCTGCTATGTTCCTTAGGGCGATAATTATGTGCAGCGCAGGCCGTTCCAGGAAGTGTTCTCTGCACTCTGGGCAGGAATAGGTTCCAGATCTCTCCTGTGAATCCAGAACCCCCTTGATACAATCCATGCAGAAGCTGTGTCCACATCTCAGCACTACGGGGTCAGTGAAGACATTCAGGCAGATGGAGCAGTTCAGCTCTTCCTGCAGGTCAGCAGAGGCCATGATTGTGTGCAGGGCGGGGAGAGGGACTTGTTCAGAGTTTTGTTTCCTGACTTTTAACACTTTATATTCCTGTTACTTTGCAGTCAGCATATTGACGTGAAGCTTTAGCTGGTGTCTTCATCAGAGATCCAGGGGTTAATTACTTGGGAAGGAACAGAGATCAGATGTTTGGGGTGATTCTAATAATCTATCTACATCAGTGAGCCGGCTGAAATGTCTGTTCAAGCATCCTATGAACTGGCCGTGTGTGCACCAAATTTACAGTATTAGGGCTCCTTCACATGAGTGTTTGCATTTTTACATTCACTCAAACGCACTGTGGATTTGAATGAATGGATGATTTTCCGCAATAAAGTTCCAAGCTAAGGGCGCATTCAGATGACCGTATATCGGCTGGGTTTTCACGCCGGCCGATATACGGCATCCCTCTCTGCAGGGGGAGGAAGCTGGAAGAGCTGGGAGCAGTGCACTGAACTCCCGCCTTTTCTCCACCCCCTCTCCGCCCCTCACCACTATTTGCAATGGGATGGGGCGGATCTATGCCTGGAAACTTAGCCCCGCCTCTGTCCCACCCACTCCCATTGCAAATAGTGGCAAGGGGCGGAGAGGGGGTGGAGAGAAGGCGGGAGCTCAGGTCCTGCTCCTGGCTCTTCCAGCCTCCTCCCCCCCTGCAGAGAGGGACGCCGTATATCGGCTGGGCGTGAATACCCAGCCGATATACGGTCGTCTGAATGCGCCCTTAATTAGCGTTTTGTCGTCCATTCACTTGGCTGGGTGCAATGTTTTAGTGAAAAAATACGTCGAACCCCAGAAATCCCTCGCTCACCATAAATCCTCAGAATGACTTCAAAAGCCTAAATAGAGGCACCTGTATCCTTTTCGCAGCGTTGGACGCTACTGAACTCCCTGCTCCTTTTTTCCCCTCAGCTCCTAGAGTCTATGGGAGCCGCCACCAAATATCAGGCGAAAGATAGAACCAGAACTATCTTTTTACCCAGCGTATTTCAGTTTCTGTATGCTCTAGTTTTACGGTGCAACGTTTTTACTCGCCATAAATTCGCACATGTGAACGAATGCATTGGAGACCAATGCCTCAAATGGTTGCGTATATCGGCCGGCCGTGAAAACGCAGTGTAGCCGTGTATATATGCTTGTGTGAATAAACCCTTGTACGCAAACATGCGCGCAGCACCCTGATTTTAGCCTCTCCAAACCTTATTTATGGGCAAATAGGCTGCGCTGCGGTAGAGTGTATATGCGCAAACACTTGTGTGAAGCCGCCCTGATGGCCCTTTTAGTCAGGATGTGCTGTCTTCCCAGTGATCCTCGCTCTTGTGCTGTTACACTACACAGAAGCGAGTATCGTTGGCATCGCTCACAGCATGCAGAAAATCCCGCTTGCAAAACACAGAAAATAAAACCCATTGATTTAAGAAGGATCATTCTCATTTCTTTTTTTTTTTTTGTGCCTGTGGTTCTAGCGACTGCAAAAAAGTAAGTCCTGCTCCGATTGTGCACGAGAGGCCCATGGAGGTGCACATATGTGTAGTGGCCCAGAACAATAGGGCCCCTCCATAATGGTTTGTATGCATTTGTCCACTGTAATGCCAGTGTCTTCTGTGTTGCATGATTGATGTGTATTGCATAGCTGTAGCACTGAAAGCGTTAACTGTCTGGTATGTGAGCTGACTGTCTGAAAAATGTATCTGTTTGTTCGTCATGTGACCTGATGTGATATATGTGATTGCAAGCTGTGAGCAAAATAGTGCTGTTCTGTTCTGGGCTTGCAAGAGAGAGGATGGTTGAGTTCGATTCTGGATCTGCAAGAGGACCACATACGCGCCTTCAGCCTGTGTGGCCCAGAATGGAAGAAGCTGAAAGAAATCTACAGCCTGCCCTGGGCTTACTGTACCCAGGACATGTAAGAGTACCCCTTCAATGCTAGGAGAGAGAGGGAATGAGGAATCGCCATGCAGCGCACCCTTTTCCCCTAAATGTGAGTGTCGACCGGTATAGCGTTGAATGAAGAAAGAGTGTTGCCGGGATCAGGACCCACAGATAGCGGGACTGTGGTTTCTCCTGTTCACCCGTGAATCCTCCCTGTCACACCAGTTTGAAGTTTGCACTGTGTTCTCCTGCTGGCATGTATTCTCAAGTTGTTTCGAGTAAACGAGCTTCACCGATTGTTCCCGGTTTGATTCCCTGTGCCCCGATCAGGCTGTCACTACAGGGGTCACTTCTCTCCCCACAGTGACGTCAGAATGAATGGAGTGCTGGTCGAGCATGTGCGGTCGGTTCTCCCTTCAATGGGGCTGACGGAAATAAGTGCGTGCCGCTCAACTATCTCAGCAGTCCCATAGAAAGTGGAGCGTCAGTGCGCTTATATGACCAGCGCTGCATTCAGTCTCATCCTCACTACAAGGGCAATGAGGAGGACAGGGAACATGAGAGCCCCCATTCTCGAGATTAGCGGGGTCTCAAGTTTTCCCCTATCCTGGGGATATCTTGTGGATAGGAGATACCCTGTGATCTTTGTACAACCTCTTTAATATTTTTTTTTCCATCCTTTAAGGTGATGTCCACGATGCAAAAAAAGCTTTCTTTTATTCCAGAAACAGCGCCCCTCTTCTGCAAGGCCAGTGTGCGGTATTGCAGCTAAGCAGCATTCAGCTGCAGTCAATGTACAACTAATATATTATTACATATGACATCATCTGACGGCACTTAATATGCAAAATCGTTATCCATTGCAATGAGATTTATTAGAGAATGACATCACATTGTGGAGCTCCTCCTTACGGAGTGTTGAGAAATGCTCAATATCTGAACCCTGGGCAGTATGGTGACTTAGGGCGGCTTCACACGGGTGTATTGCAAAATACGCTCGCTTCTGCGCAACTTTTTTGCACAGAGAACGAGGGTACTTTGCAAGCATAACTGCGTACTATACTGTGCGTATTTGCGCAGGCACCGCTACTTCACATGGGCGGGGGAATCACCCCGACCTGATTTAAATGGCTATTAAGTCAAAGGAGATGCTGGTGTGTGTGGGTATGCACAGAGTATTGCGCATACCCACGCATATTTATGTGTGCATTTGCGCACCTCCCATAGAACTCTATGGACCTCGTTGGTGCACAAATGCGCACAAAATAAAGCGGGCCTATTTTTTACGCCCAAGAGAACTGCTTGGCCAAAAATGAGAAATGAGAATGAACCCATTGAAGTCAATGGGTTCTATTCTCCGCGTATTGTGCAGGATTTTTCCATGCACAGAAACGTCCGTGTGAAGAACGGCCCGTCCCAGTGCTAATCATTCCTGGTCTTTTACACACATCGCTCAGTGAATGGAGGCGGAGGGGCCGAAGCCTCCGTATGTGATGGCAATCTGTCTGCAGCCCTGTATGCACCATATAAATGAGCCAAATAAGTAAAAAGAAACCCAAGAGGACAAATATTGTTAATTGTACAAATAATTGTTATTTTTTTATGTAGCAAAGACAGAGAGATATCTGATCAGTGATTCTTAAGGGCTCATGCCCACAAGCGACACGGGATACGCCCGTGGATTTACGTCGCGGATGTACCGCGATCAAAAACCAAAAACTGTCTGCCAGTGATCAAAGAATTCCGTGTGAATTTCCGCGGTCTCATTAATGCTATGTTAATGGAGAGCTCCCTCGTCAGAAATCCGCGGAAAATAGAATATGTGGTGTTATTTTCCCGCTTGCGGAAATCCACGGCAGAATTCTGCATGTGAGCATTAGCAGGCAGAAAGCTATTAGTTCCAATAGAACCTAATTAGAGATGAGCGAGCATACTTGCTAAGGACAATTACTTCCGCTTGGAAGAAAATATTCGGATGGCGGCGAGGGGCGGGGAAGATCTTTCTCTCCCTCTCCACCACCCCCCCCCCCCCCCCCGCTCACCCCTGCTCACTCCCGCAACTCACCGCTCACCCGCGCCGCCACCCGAATCTTTTCTTCTGAGCGGGCAGGTACTCGCTAAGGACAATACTCGCTCGAGTAATTGTCCTTAGCGAGTATGCTCGCTCATCTCTAAACCCAATAGCTGCGGAATTCATGCGTCGATTTCTGCCGTGGGAAACGCGGTAGAAATCCGTCCATGGGCATTCACCCTTAATAAACATTTACTGTATTATCACAGATTTTCATGTATATTAAAGGCAAGAAATTACATTTGGTACAACATTCAGTATATTACTACACATATTGCTTAATGCCACCTCATGGGCGCAGCATATATACCAGCAGAAGCTCCTGGGCCTGAATGCCAAGTCAGCAGCAGCTACAGTACCATGTGGCACCTATAATACTGGTGTCATCTTATGTAGCAGAGGGGCTTTAGGCAGCAGGGTCTGGATGTGAATGCCACCTCTGCCCCCCTGCAGCTGTGACCTTGTGCGCCAGTATGAAGACTTATCTTGCATTCAGGGCCTTAAAACAAATTATGTTCATTTCATAGACTTATATGTAGTATGGTTTTCCATTACGAAATTTGATCAGAACACAAGTTTTTAAACTTTATCTTAATTTTTGTGTCTGCCCGCATCACCAACCAAAGGTTTAAGAAAGATGGTAGAAAACAAATCTGGGTCTGCAGTAGTAGCTAAACAATCGTGGATCTCCAGAATGGTCCCTTGCAAAGGAGCTTTGAAGGAAAGATCTCACAGGAGTCTCCTATTAAACCACACAGCTTCCTGGTTTCATCTCCCACCATCACCTCTAAACCTTTGTTGGACTCATAAATGGATGTAACCTTCAAGAGGATCCATCAGAAGAGCATTGTAATGGAGAACCTATGTAGCCTATTCTATGTGGCCCTACAGATTCATATCTCCCTCTGTTTGGGTCAGATCCTGTTCAACGATACATTTTCAGCTCGTGATTTTTACAAATCCATTCTACACAGATATTGCAGCATGTAGAGGCTCAGTGAATGTAGCAGTGAAGGTGTGCAGAAGTTTGATGGGGTCACACAAGGCATAAAAAGACAAACTTCCTGTCTCATAATCCAAATATATTCCGAAGTTCTGTGAAGACTCCTTGAATGGAATTTGAAGTTTCTTTCTGGCATGAAGCACAAAATACTCAGAGTTATATCTGCACAAACACCAATCCTCAAATTCCCAGTTTTACTAGTTTCCACTTCGCTGTAAAGCTTTAAAAAGTGAAAGAAGGTCATTCTCTTTCTGCTTGAAGGAGGCCATTTTCATATCTTTGGATACAATGACCGAACTCCCAGCTGTACTAGTAGAATTCGAAGTTGTACCTTCATCTGGTAGGATTTTTGATTGGGGTTTCAGGGAAATACTTTCCTTGATTTCACTCATAATATGTGTAAGACCTTTGACCAAAGAAAATGAGATAAGTCCCTCATCGAGGTTACCTACATAAGGTTGTGCCCCTTTCCCAGGATTACCCTGGAATGTCTCCTGGTCTTGTAAGATGATTAGTGGATCCGTCTCGCTACACAAAGTCTGAAAGTGAAGTATGTTCTTGGTCAAATTATCCTTCTCCAATTCCAGATGATGAAGGAGATCAGTGACCACAAGTGAGATCTCCTCTTTCTGCCTCGTGACGTCACTCAAGGTGGTCTGCTCTAGAACATCCAGCTTTCCTTTGACCTCCTTAAACAAGTTTATCACTCCCTTAGTTATATCAGTTGCACTTTCTTCAACTTTGGTCTTGTGATCTTGAAGACTCTGGATTCGGGTGTCAGACTCCTTTTTCCGTGAGATAAGTCCTTGCAGGTGTTTCATCAGCATGGCCAGTTTCTTTGTGGAGGCTTCCTTCAGTGGACCTACATCATGTTCTTTGTGGTTCCCAGTTAGTCTACAAGACACACAGATACATGCTGAATCCTTGTAGCAGTAGTACTCCAAGATCCTCTTGTGGGCAGGACATTTTCTGGTGTCCAGGGAGCTGGTGGGCTCTATAAGCACATGTTCTGGTGACTTTACATGGACCCTCAGGTGGTCAACACATAAAGAAGCTTCACAGTGAACACAAGACTTGACAGCAGGTACAGGAGAGTGAATACAGTAAGTACATGAGATGCCACCAACCTCTACCTCAGGCACAATGGAAAAATGTTCTGCTATGTTCCTTAGGGCGATACTTATGTGCAGCGCAGGCCGTTCCAGGAAGTGTTCTCTGCACTCTGGGCAGGAATAGGTTCCAGATCTCTCCTGTGAATCTAGAACCCCCTTGATACAATCCATGCAGAAGTTGTGTCCACATCTCAGCACTACAGGGTCAGTGAAGACGTTCAGGCAGATGGAGCAGTTCAGCTCTTCCCGCAGGTCAGCAGACGCCATGATTGTGGAAGTGAAGAAGTCAAAGACTTTTTACTTTCAGTTCTCTGCATGTTGGCATAGCTGTGCAGGGGGGCGAGAGAGGGACGTGTGCAGGAGTTTCGTTTCCTGACTTTTAACACTTTATATTCCTGTTACTTTGCAGACAACATATTAACATGAAGCTTTATCTGGTGTCTTCATCAGAGTTCCAGGGGTTAAATACTTGGGAAGGAACAGAGATCAGATGTTTGGGGTGATTCTAATTATCTATCTACATCAGTCTTGTGAGTCACCCACAAAAGCAGGCCTGGGAGGTATTATTGTGTCTTGACGCCACTGGAAGTGTGGGTGGTGACAAGATCGGGCCAGCTTGACAGAGCATTGACGCCCCCACTAGCTGATTGGCCATCCAGCGGGTGGATTGCCCTGCTGGCAGAAGTGGCACCCGTCTGATCCCCCTTCGGCGATGGGACCAGTCTGAGCCCCAGAAACCCAGCGGACAGCGGCCCTGCACACTGAGCACCAGGGGGCGTAAGTGTAATCGGCGACAACACGCTAGGGGAACCGTACTGTGACTGCAGCACCGCACATGCCCTGCACAGTGAACGGTGCCGGACGGAGGCGAACTTGTCAACAGAGGGCCTGCACTGGTGGCATTGGAATCCTTATGTGACAGCAGCGTCCACCTCAGTAGTGCAGGTGGCAGCCGAAATTACAGGTTCGGAGAGACATGAGGCCGCAGGACTTCTTTCTGCAAATGCTGAGTGCAGGGGGGTGTGGAGCTGGGAGACGCCACTGGACAGCAGGCTCCAGGGAAGTGTCCGTGGCAGAGCTGGAACAGCACCCACAGCCGCGGAAAGTGACAGCGGGGAGCGGAGGCAGACACGTCAGGGGAATAGTGTGAGCGCTGCAGCCGGCATGCGACGCACACCTGCGGCATGCGGGGAACACAATATACGGAGCCAGGACGCCAGGCACACCTGTGGCATGTGGGGAACCAGGTAAAAACAATGTACACTCCAAAGCCAATCAGGAGCTAGGGGTGTGACAGGGGCGTTCCTCCTAATGACGGACGGTTGCACAGGAAAAACGCCTGTGTTGTGAATAGGTACCTATTTTAATAAACTGGCCTAGTGCGCTCTCTCTCTCTCTTAGGGACTCACACCTCTCACATCCATTCTCCAGACTTCATTCCTCCACAAATAACGTTGTATCCGGAACACTTAAGTCTACAGAGTGTCGGAGAGAAGTCTGCTTAATTGTTATATCTACAAAAGAATCAACATTTTGCTTGTTACCACAGAGACTGTTAAAATACCTTGTTCAAGAGTTGAGTAAGCTTTATACCCCTGGCTTACCATAACTTCTGGTGTCTGGGCTGTCTCCTATCATCGTAATCAATTTAATTAAGATATAGGGTATTGGCGTCACGATCAACTGTCTATGTATATTTGCCACCAGCGTGTAGCTGAGGCAGGCCGCAGCCAACCTATGGAGTGGAGCAGTAAAGCCACCCGTGACAACCATCTACTCAACCCCGCTGTCTCCCTCAACTGGTGAGGTCTCTGCTCGGTCCCCACACATGATGTCAGGAAAACGATGTCTGACAGCTCGTCCCTGTGATGCTTGCTCTTGTGCTGTTACACAGGAGCTAGCATTGTTAGCCTCGCTCACCGCACTGCCGGCATGGAGGCGGAGCGAGCCGAGGAGCGTTCTTCTCCACCCGCCTCCATTCACAGCAAGCAGACAGTCAATCAAAAGTGACGGACTGCTGTTTACACCGAAAGGCTCGTCATTCAGTTATCTGCTTGCAGAAACTGAACAATCTTCGCATTTACACGGGATGATCATCGGTCAGATCGTGCGGGATTCTGAACGATAGTCGTCCTGTGTAAAAGGGCCATGAGGGCTAATTCACACGGGTGTATGCAATTTCGGTCCGTGAAAAATACACCATTGCCATCGTAATAGTTCAGCAGGATAGCGCCTTGTGCAATAACACTGAGATGAAGAGAAGAGAGGAACTTACCTGGCGTGGACCACCAGCCCAAGGAGAAGGGGCTGACCCCCCACGTCCCCCGAAATCCTGGTATCCAAAAAAATACAATTCTCGTGTACATGGGCATCCAAGCAGTAGGACAGCAGCAGGACCAATCCAAAGATTGCAGGTTTTGGTATGGAAAAGGAGAAATATCCAAAACAAAAAAACCTACACTCACAAGATACGTATTAAAAGGAATCACTTAAACCACATTTAGTAGGTGATGAAAGGAATACTTAATGTATACAGAACAAAAAGTAGTAATCTTAAAAGTATACACAATAAAAATACAACTTTTTCAAGCATGAGGTATACTGACATAAGCTGTGTGTAAATAGATAGAAGACCTTCACAGTAGAGGCATTGTTCCATCTCCTTTATTTGCATATTACCCAGAGGAGCATGCATGGCCTTATAAGTCTCCTCTCTCACTCACCGTCTAGGTGTTCGCCGTAATGAGTAAAAATAGCGTTCCAGACCCACATCAATGGCCTGTAGCTAGCAAAGCCAGAAAACTACTGCACACTGATGAGAGGCAAACACCATGAAACAGCTGTCTGTGTATGGATTCTGTCTTGGCTTTCAATTCCTAGTCATTGTTGCAAGGCTTGTATAAAGAGTCTAACATTGATTTGAAGGAATGCTACCTTCCAACAGGTGACGCTGTGGAGGTATTATTCCATCTCCCTTATTTGCATATTACCCAGGGGAGCATGAATGGCCTTATAAGGCTGCCTGTCCACTGGTGGGTTTGAATTGCGTTCCCCGCAGCGATAATCTGGCCGCAGTGAACGATCTCCATAGTGTTGCTATGGAGAGCGCAGCCCCCCTGTCCGCGAGCGGAGAACGCAGCATGCTGCGATTTGCCGCGATTCTCCGCGGTCAGCCTATCTGTCAGGTAGACTGACAGCGGAGATCTGTCTGCCGGGTCCTGTTCCTGGGCGGCAGTATCCCGCGGCAGAGATCTGCCGCGGGATAACGCAGCGCCCGTGGGTAGGCAGCCTATGTCTCTTCACTCACTCACCTTTTAGGTGCTCTCCTTAAGGAGAAAAGATAGTGTTTTTGACCCAAGACCTTGTTTGCAATATGTGACACAAACCAGGGGGAGGGGTTAAGAGAAGTGAGAATATTTAAAATACGATAAGCACCTTCATAATAGATAAATAAAACCCACATTTTTATAAAAAGAAACAGTAATTTAACTATTACTTTTAACTTTTTACTGTACCTGCTAGGAAGAAACAGTAACAGTTTTGGACTTGAATAGAAGATGATGATATTAGATATTAGACATTGGATATTATGGTGGGGACACTAGCGTGCTCCAAGGGTTAAATGCAGTTTACACGGCGTCCACAATTTATATTAGCAACTTGCATGTCTCAGCCATGTTATTGTATTTGTGCCATATAGTATGGCTAAAGATGGCAGTAAAATGGCTACGCCAAACACACTGCTTAATAGGCAGGAGCAGTGGTTGGTGGAAGAAGATGCAAGCAGTGCGTTCCAGCTGCGTGATCATGCGTGAGTGCTACACCCCAGAGGGGTGACCCTGGGCACCTGGCTAACATGAAGAGCTGGGAGGGTTAAGTGCTGACGTGTCACATGGCACTTACCATGCTCTGGTCCTGGAGGGATGACACGATGCCAAGGCCATTGTAGATTGCAAGCCGAGCTTCGACACTCCTTTGCCTGGGAGTGCCAATAAAGGGGGAAAGAGGGGGGTTGTAGTAGATATCACTCATGACGCCACCGTTCCCACACACCGCATTTCTATGCGGCGGATTAATAACACAGAGACTTGTAGTACCTCGGGTCCTTAGGAACGGTTAAGGCCCAGTAAAACTTTACTTGAATCAAACTTTGTATAACAGGTATTACAGGTATAATTCATGATTATACCATGTAGCGAGGATACAAAGAAACAATAAGGCCCTATAGTCCACGTTATCTATATGTCACTGGTCCTGAAATTGGGAGCCCTCCAGAGGAGGAAAAGGGTAGGGGTCACTCCACAAACACTCTGGCAGACAAATTGGTCAAGAAAGCTGCTTAACCTCGATGCACCCCGCACAACATCTGCGTGGGTGTCACAATTAAGTACCTCTGTGCAGTGATCCTAATGACGGTCGGCCGCACAGAAAAAACTCCTGTGTTGTGAATAGGTACCTTTTTTAATAAACTGGGCTAGTGCGCTCTCTCTCTGGAAGGGTCTCACTGCTCTCACATCCATTCTCCAGACGCTACGGGTAGTCGCTGCTCTTCCTCCATCTTCAGCGACCTGGAAGCTAAAGGTGCTTCCATGCGGCTCTGTGTTAGCACTCTGTAGCGGGCCAGATGGAAGACCTAACTCCAACACAGATTGAAGAAGACAGACCTCTTCCCGCTCTCAGACACTCCCTTTTATAACCTCACTCGTACCACATGACACAGTAGAATAAATACATTCAGCTGACAGGCAATGATTTTATCACAGTTAGGGTGCATTCAGACGATCGTATATCGGCTGGGTTTTCACGCCCAGCCGATATACGGCGTTCCTCTCTGCAGGGGGAGGAAGCTGGAAGAGCAGGGAGCAGTGCACTGACCTCTCACCTCCTCTCCACCCCCTCTCCGCCCCTTGCCACTATTTGCAATGGGAGGGGGCAGGACGGTGACGGAACTAAGTTCCCGGGCGTAGCTCCACGTAGAGAAGGATGCCGTGAAAACCCAGCTGATATACGGTCGTCTGAATGCGCCCTTAGCCCGTCAAACGCTGCAGTTGTGCAACACACAAACAGAAAACGACATAACAGCTTTGCACAGTGCATCCACATGGGACAATACATGTATGACATTAATGGAGGGGCCCAGGATGGTGTTCTGGGACACTACACCGGCATATTTATGTGCGTTTTTGCATGCGAAAAAATCCCGCTCACAATACGCAGAGAAAAAAAAACATCGCTTTCAAATGGGTTTATTCTCATTTCTTTTATTCTGTGCCTGCAGTTCTCGCAGAGGCAAAAAATAGGACCTGCTGTATGTTGTGCTCATCTGCACGCCAAAGAGGCCCATAGAGGTCTATGGGAGGTGCACAAATACAAAGCGCTGCGCAAACCCGTGACCACCGACACCTCGGTTGGTTTAATAGTCATTTGAATTAGGGTGATCCTACACTGCAGGAGAGTAGCTGCAGTGTAGAGCAGTGATCTCACACCTGTCGTCCACCAGCTGATGCAAAACTATGACACCCAGCATGGTGGGACTTACAGCTTTGGAAAAGATGGAGAGCCACAAGTTGGAGGCCAGTTTGTTTACTCTGAGGTCCACTTGATAATATTACCAAAGCAGGGAATATTGTCATAGGGACATCTGAACACCATATACGGTACATAAGGGAAGTACATCACTTTCCCTGCATCTCCAGCTGCATCTGCTACAGGTGAGGAGTGAAGAATGGGGGACAATTTGGGTCACCTTAAATTACTAAAGAGGTTGTAGCAAGATTACAAGTTATCCCCCATCCACAGAATATCCACATCTCTGAAACCCAGCCGATCTCAAGAATGGGACCCCCGTGCCCTGATCTGGCTGTCACTACAGGGGTCGCTTCTCTCCCCACTGTGATGTCAGAATGAATGGAGTGCTGGTCGAGTATGTGTGGTCGGCGCTCCCTTCAACGGGGCTGATGGAAATAAGCGAGTACTGTTCAACTATCTCTGCAGTCCCATTGAAAGTGGAGCGTCAGTGCGCTTGTGTGACCAGCACTGCATTCAATCTTGTTCTCACTACAAGGGCAGTGAGGAGGACAAGGGACATGAGAACCCCTATTCTTGAGATTGACGGGGCTCTCAGCGGTGAGACCACCACTGATCACGATTTGTGATTGAACTTGTGATTTTAGTAATATCCCCTTTAAATATGTTAAAAAAAAACCTTTGATTAAAGGTGATGTCTAGGATTCAAAAAAAGTTTGCTTTATTCCAGAAGCAGCGCCCCTCTTGTCCAAGGGCAGTGTGCGGTATTGCAGCTAAGCAGCATTCGTTGTACAGCTAATATATTCTTACATATTACATCATCTCACTGCATTTAATATGTGAAAACTTTATCAATTGCAATGAGAATCGCTAGAAAATGGCATCATATCACGGAGCTCCTTCTCACGGAGTGCTAAGAAATGCTAAATATCTGAACACTGGGCAGTAGGGTGACCTCACATGGGTCTATCGCAAAGTACACTCGCTCCTGCACAACTTTTTTTCACCATGAATGAGGGTACTGTGCGTATTTGCGCAGGCACCGCTAGTTCACATTGGCGGGGAAATAAGGCCTTAAGTCCATGGCCGCAATGGTAAAACTGGTGTTTGTAAATACCCGGTCTGCCGTCAGAGACTGTCTATGGCTGCGAGTGCACTGCACATGCCCACGTATCACATGCACACACTCATGCCCACTGTGACCCTTTTTTACTTTAATTTCCTGCTCTGTTTCACAGCGGGGATATGTATGAAAATATTGCCCATATGCAATGTATTATGTATAGACAGCGTTGCATACACTGGTTGTACAAATGTATACGGCTCACGCTGTGGTACACAGAGAAATAGAGCATGCTGCGATCACTTTCTTGTGCATATCTGCACACATCACATATGTAGCACCAGGGGTTGCCGTACCATCCAGGGAAAGTGGGAGGTTAGCCGGTGACTAATAGTGGTGGTGGTGGCCCCCCCAAGAGTGGCGACGACTGTACAGTAAAAACCAGTCTCTAGTTTGGTGTTTCTGATCCGCTACCCGTGAGTCTGGCAGGGTATAGTGATATATAAATAACTTTTATTGGTTCGTGATGCCACCCCTTACACCGCTCCCTAACCAACTCTGGGCAAAAATAAATAATAATAAAAAAAAAATTAATAAAAAAATTGGGGAATAGTCCCTTGCCCTGGAGGCTGGAATGGTGCATCCAATGCAGGTGTTATGGTGGCAAGAAGGGACTCCAGGAGACAGGGGTAACAGTAAAATAGAAACAATTCATTCCTTGAGAGCAGTGTTCATTTAATTTACATTTCCTTTCATTTCCTGAGATAAAACATTTTTCTTATAAGTGCAGGAACCGCATCTGTACACAAAGCTTTTTTTTCTATTTTTCCTCTCAGGATCTCCTTTATTTCTTTTTCTTACTTGCAAGCCCTCTTTCTTCTAGATCTTTCTTTCTAGATCAATTATCTTTTCTATTTCTTTGCTCTCTCTCCTCCTTTGTTAGTACTTACACTTCCACCTTCTTGCTGCACTGTCTTTCTCTCCTGCTCTTGCCTTTGCTTCCTCTCTCTTCGCTGGTCTCCCTCTAACTCCTCTTGTCCTAACTGCAATTGCTCTGATTGGAATTCCTCCACCAATCACAGGACTGTTGTTGGGTGGTGAAGGGCCCAATCAGAGCAAGACTCCTGACAGCCAATCAGGAAGGCTGCAGGTTGTCTGGCAGAATACATAATCAGCAATAAATATGCAGTAAGCATTTTAAAGAAATATACACATACTTTAAATAAAAGCAATCACATTTACTTTTGTAGTGCCCAGCTCTGGGTCACCACACATGTACATGGATCAATGAAAGTCCATTGACTCTATTAACCGCATATCATTCAGCTGTGCAACGCACGTGTAATACGCGGCGAAAAAACATCCGTGGACATGAGTCAAAGGAGATGCTGGTGTGCGCGGGTTTGCACAGAGTACTGCACATACCCATGTGTATATATGTGTGCATTTGGACTCCTCTCATAGATCTCTATGGGGCTTTTTGGTTCACAAATGCACACAAAATAGAGCAGGTCCTAAGCAGCTTCAGTTCGTGTCAGTGGACAGTTCCCGAAAAGTTTGAAGCATGATCTTGGTGACGCCTTATGATGATGTTTAAATGTTTTTCTATTCTGAAAATAAATACAGAATTCAAAAAAATAGCAGGTCCTAACCTTTTGCGCCCACCAGAACCGCACACGTAAAATAAAGAAATGAGAATGTACCCATTAAATAAAAAGTGCACACATGAAACGACCTGTTGGGTGCAAATGCCATACAGGTCATCCCAGTGATAATCATTCCTGGTCTTTTACACGCATCGCTCAGTGAATAGAGGCGGAGGGGCTGAAGCCTCCGTATGTGATGGCAATCTGTGTGCAGCCCTGTATGCACCATATAAATGAGCCAAATAAGTAAAAAGAGACCCAGGAGGACAAATATTGCTAATTGTACAAATCGTTATTTTTTATGTAGCCAAGACAGATACCCGATCAGTGATCCTTTACTAAACATTTCTTGTATTATCACAGATTTTCATGTATATTAAAGGCAAGAAATTACATTTGGTACAACATTCAGTATATTACTACACATATTGCTTAACCCTTCCCAATCCAATTTGCATCCTGGTTTTCCTAGGGGGCTTACTTGTTTTCTCCCGTTATACAACGGCGCCATATGCTGGTTAAAGCCAGTACTGCATGAGGTGACACGTTGGATAGGCTCCGACAGCCGAGAGGCTGGCAATATACAGTAAGAGAACCCTGATGGATGTCTTCCAACATCGGAGCTGTACAGCCTTAAATCATAATGTCTTCAGAGGTCAGACAGTGGATTGGAAAGGGTTAATGCCACCTCATGGGCGCAGCATATATACCAGCAGAAGCTCCTGGGCCTGAATGCCAAGTCAGCAGCAGCTACAGTACCATGTGGCACTTATAATACTGGTGTCTTATGTAGCAGAGGGGGTTCAGGCAGCAGGGTCTGGATGTGAATGCCACCTCTGCCCCCCTACAGCTTTGACCTTGTGTGCCAGTATGTGGCACCAGACAGAAGACTTATCTTGCATTCTGGGCCCTAAAACAAATTCTGTTTAATTCTGAACAGAAAACCCTCTGAAAACCATACTATATATAAGTCTATTATGAAATTTGATCAGAACACACTTTTTTAAACTTTACCCCCATTTTTGTATCTGCCCGTATCGTCAACCAATTGTTTAAAAAAGATGGTGGAAAACAAATCTGGGTGTAGTAGCCTAGACTATCATGGAACTCCAGAATTGTCTCTTGCAAAGGACCTTTGAAGGAAAGTTCTCCCAGGAGTCTCCTATTAAACCACACTGCTTACTGGTTTCAGCTCCCACCATCACCTCTAAACGTCTGGTGGATTTATAAATGGATCTACCCTTTAAGGGGGATCCATCAGAAGAGCATTATAATGGAGGACCTATGTAGTCTATTCTATGTGGTCCTGCTGATTCACCCCCCCCTCTGTTTGGGTCAGATCCTGTTCAATGATACATTTTTAGTTCACAATTTTCACAAAACTCCTGTGCACAGATATTGCAGCATGTAGAGGCTCAGTGAATGTAGCAGTGAAAGTGTGCAGAAGTTTGATGGGGTCACACAAAGCATAAAAAGACAAACTTCCTGCCTCATAATCCAAATACACCCCGAAGTTCTCCGAGGACTCCTTGAATGGAATTTTAAGTTGCTTCCCAGCATGAACCATGAAATACTCAGATTTAAATCTGCGCAAACACCAAGACTTCTCATTATGTCCAAAAAGGCTGCCATCTCCTCTTCGGATTATACTTGGATATGCCATGCCAATCCTAAAAGTCCCAATTTTACTAGTTTCCACTTCCCAGTAACGCCGCCCCGATGAGAAGTTTGTGCCACTCAGTACCTGGTTGTTAGTAAATTGCTTGATAGTTAGAGGAGCCCAACTCTGTTCCCCAGAAACAAAATAGGCCATTTTCTTATCTTTGGATACATTGACTGAACTCCCAGCTGTACCTTCATCTAGTAGGATTTCTGATTGGGGTTTCAGGGAAATACTTTTCTTGATTTGACTCATAATTTGTGTAAGACCTATGACCAAAAGCAATGGGATAGGTCCCTCATCGAGGTTACCCACATAAAGTTGTTCCCCTTTCCCAGGATTACCCTGGAATGTCTCCTGGTCTTGTAAGATTATTAGTGGATCCGTCTCGCTACACAAAGTCTGAAAGTGAAGTATCTTCTTGGTCAAACTATCATTCTCCAATTCCAGATGATGAAGGAGATCAGTGACCACAAGTGAGATCTCCTCTTTCTGCCTGGTAACCTCACTTAAGACGGTCTGCTCTAGAACATCCAGCTTTCCTTTGACCTCCTTAAACAAGTTCACCATTCTCTTGGCTATTTCAGTTGCACTTTCTTCAACTTTGGTCTTGTGATCTTGAAGACCTTGGATTCGGGTGTCAGACTCCTTTTTATATGAGGAAAGTCCTTGCAGGTGTTTCATCAGCATGGCCAGTTTCTTTGTGGAGGCTTCCTTCAGTGGACCTACATCATGTTCTTTGTGGTTACCAGTCAGTCTACAAGACACACAAATACATGCTGAATCCTTGTAGCAGTAGTACTCCAAGATCCTCTTGTGGGCTGGACATTTTCTGGTGTCCAGGGAGCTGGTGGGTTCTATAAGCACATGTTCTGGTGACTTTACATGGACCCTCAGGTGGTCAACACATAATGAAGCTTCACAGTGAACACAAGACTTGACCGCAGGTACAGGGGAGTGAATACAGTAAGTACATGAGATGCCACCAACCTCTCCCTCTGGCACAACGGAAAAATGTCCTGCTATGTTCCTTAGGGCGATATTTATGTGTAGCGCAGGCCGTTCCAGGAAGTGTTCTCTGCACTCTGGGCAGGAATAGGTTCCAGATCTCTCCTGTGACTCCAGAACCCCCTTGATACAATCCATGCAGAAGTTATGTCCACATTTCAGCACTACGGGGTCTGTAAAGACGTCCAGGCAGACGGAGCAGTTCAGCTCTTCCCGCAGGTCAGCAGAGGCCATGATTGTGGATGTGAAGAAGTCAAAAACTTTTTTACTTTCACTTCTCTGCATATTGTTATAGCTGTGCAGGGCGGGGAGAGGGACCTGTTCAGAGTTTCGTTTCCTGACTTTTAACACTTTATATTCCTGTTACTTTGCAGACAGCATATTGACATGAAGCTTTAAGTGGTGTCTTCATCAGAGTTTCTGCGGTTAAATACTTAGGAAGAAACAGAGATCAGATGTTTGTGGTGATACTAATTATGTATCTACATCGGTGAGCAGGCTGAAATGTCTGTGCAAAGGTCCTGAGAATTGGCCCTATTCGTGCAAAAATTACAGTACTATGCGCAGACAGGCTTGCAACACCCCAATAGTGAAGGCTGGAACTGGGCCTGCAGGGCCATGGGTGGAGGCCCAGGCATGACCAGGTTAAAAGGAAAATGAAATGTAAGGTGTTGATGTCAGAAAAAAAGGTGGAGCTGGCGCAAATAAAAGATGGTGTTATTGTGAAAGATGGGGCGGAGCGAAAAAGTGCGCGAAGAAACATTCAGGACATCATTCATGTTAGTCAGGAGATCGCATCAAGAGAAGAAGTAAGTAAGGAGCTGTGAGGAAGAAACTTATTGATGGACATGAACGCGATAATTGAAAACTTCTGCGCTACTGCGGTGGCTTTGGGCACCAGATGGCTGCAAAGGACTATCGCTAAAGCCCTGGGTACGTCCGCAATTTTGTCCGAAACACCAGGGGCTTGGAGAGTAGACTGAGGAGAGCACACGCTCCAGTGCGGTTAAGTCCAGAACATTTACCGAGGGCTCGTTGCCGTCTGGGGAGCCATTCTGAGGACCCTCTGAGTTGGGTCTCTTCTGCACCACATGCTAGGGAGGAGAGTCGGCCCATGAGGAATCCCATTGGATGGTGGGGCTCAGCGCTGGGACCTAGGTCCCACCCCAAAAAAGGGGTGAAGCCTGGATTGCGGCTGAGACCAGGGAGCAGAGGAAGCACGGGGTTACGCTCACCTGTCTCAGTCTAGTAGCAGTTGGAGAGGTAGCTGATGCCAGGTTTCCATGTGTGGAGGGGCCTGAAGGGCAGTCGGTTGCAGAAGGCAAACGGCGATCGGCCAGTTCGGTTACACAGGGGAAGGATCTGTCTGCGAGGAGATTGGGATCGGTGTCCAGAGGTAGAGAGATGGCACAGACCATCTGGAAGAATGAGACCCCTCGAGTTTGCGATGTGGAAGCAGAGGTGGTCTGACGGCAGGCAGAGTCCTTTGCTGGCGGGTTCACAACCCGTGCACAGCTGGGTGAGTGCGCTTCCATATGGTGTCCGGTTAATGTAGACAGTATGTTGGAGCATGAAGGAAGTAAGATATTTAGGGGAGTGGGTACTGAGCTGATTGGTATTTGCACACAAGGCGCTGGTAAAGATCTCAGAGACATTTTGAGGTGCATAAGTGAAATTTTTGCCAGGTGTGAGAGGGTAGCTGGGTTGGCGTTGAGGAGTGACCCATCTCTGGTCGAGGAGTGGACGACACAGTCACCGCAGACTACCAGTGGGGGTACTGAGAGCTCGCTGATAACAGGGTTGACGATTGCTGTACAAACGGAAACAGATGGTGAAGGGATCCGTTTGGATGATAGGGCTAAGGGGGAGGTGTATACAGGGGGCCGCTGGGAGCGCATTTAACAAAGGACGTTAGGAAAAAATATGTCTGGATGAGTATGTTGAGATATTCTCACTCCTCTGTTGGAGTAGTTTAATTTGGACAAGGGGAAGAGGACGGAATACAAAAAGGAAGAGAAGGAAAAGAGAAGATGTTGACTCATTCCGCAGACCTTTAGTAATTGTTTGCAGGATTTTGCCATTTTGACTAGTGTGATCGGGAAAAAAAGGCATGTTCCCAGCTTTTTTGGTACCTGGATTCAATTGGGGAGGCTTATAGGATGTATGGTGGGCAAACTTGGCTACGCCATGATGAGCAGATCAGGCAGAGGACAGCAGTGCGGCCTAGTATTAGATGGACATGTTCGCAAGGACATAGGCCTGTGGTTGGGCGTGATGGGTCCGGTGAGGTACGGGCAGCCCTTTCAAGTGGGTGCTGGGGGGGTGACCACCAGTGGAAGTTCACAAATAGGAGGCTAAAATAGCCAAATGGGGAGTAATAAGTTTGGAGTCTACTTATTACTTATTGGAGTAAATTCAAGCATATTTGTTCACAGTACAATGGTGCATCGCATCGGGCAGACAGATGTTTTAAGAGAGGTAAGGAAAAGGGAGCAGCTAGTTCTGGAAAAAGGGAGGACGTCGGTGAGGCTGGGAG
Organism: Eleutherodactylus coqui; assembly: GCF_035609145.1. Taxonomy (NCBI): domain Eukaryota; kingdom Metazoa; phylum Chordata; class Amphibia; order Anura; family Eleutherodactylidae; genus Eleutherodactylus; species Eleutherodactylus coqui. The sequence goes on from NC_089849.1 coordinate 22,512,782, forward strand.
AGATGGTGCCGTACCTTAATGGGTATCCAGACTGTGTTAAAGCGGAATTATTTTTAGGTTTCTGCGACGGTTTTAAAATTCCTCTCCCTGTTCATGATGTTCCTTTTTCAATAGAGAACCTGCAATCAGCAGACTGTTACGCTGAAATCATTACGGAAAAGTTATGGTGTAAGGACTGGTGGTTCGCGGGTCCGTCGTGCCCGAACCGCCAGTCCTGTCACACGTGCGGCTGCTGTGCGGCTCAGGGGGGCCCCGGTTCTCGGCACCTCCCCTGGCCGCCGAGCTCCTTCTCGCCGCCGGGTTGCTAGGGACGCGGTGGGTGTTGCCCCACGTCGCGTCCTGCGTATCATAGCAACCAGACATGTGTCTCCTCTCCTGCCTCCTGCAGGGCTGGGGTCTGGTTCCCCAGAGCTGCTGGGTGCACTCAGCTGCTGTCAGGCTCCCCGCCCCAATCAGCTGCTGGGCCGGGAGCTCTGACAGCATTTAAACCTGCTTGTGTCTGCAGACCAGTGCCAGTGTTAGTTTGGTCTTCCTGCTACACCAGCGTACTTTGTGTTTTGACTCCTGATATTGATTCTCTGCTTTTGACCTGACGTTGCCTTTGCCTGACCCTCTTGTACCACGTACCCTCTTGTTACTGACCTGGATCGTCTGACTCTCCTTGCTGTTGTTTGTTCCAGTGTCTGTCCGTTTATTAGTCCCAGTGTTCCCCTTCCTTAGTGAGTCTAGGGACCGTCGCCCAGTTGTCGCCCTGGGGCTTAGCCCAGGGGGGCAAGTAGGTGGGGACAGGGGTTGCGGGTATTTTCAGGGACTTCCAGTTTCCCGGACCCCGAGTCCTGACATATGGAAGGAGATATTATTGGGCCGCATGGCGGGGCTGTAGTGACTCATACCTAGGAGGCGTTTAAGCAGTGTGGCAGAAATGAGGTGGTAGTCACGGTGGCTCTACTGCCCCTCCTGGCATATGGTAAAACTTGTGGTTTACTGGGCCAAGCTACCCCAGTTGTAAAAATCAAATAAAAATAGTAGGCAGTTGTTGTTGCCTGCTGCCCGTGGAGTCGGGTAGGGGAAGATGGTAGTTTGTCGTGATGCCAGTCCGTATATGGGTAGGGACCCATTCCGGACAAAAATTATAAGTCATAAAAAAATGGGAGAAATAAACAGAAAATAGGGGTAGTAGTCCTCGTACCTGAAGTGTTGTGTGGTACCTCAGTGCAGTATGTCGATGATGGGAAGAGACATCAGGCAACAGACTTTCAGATGGTGAAAACACTCGTACACCTTATTGCAGAGAGAGAGAGTAATTGAAGTTACATCACTTACATTATATTCATTGGATGTAGATCACAACCTTGCATTGCACTTGCCGACATAAGATATTTTCAGATACTCTTCTCATGGGCCTGACATTAGCCTCCAGCTTTTCCTCTGTGTCTTAGACTAGTGAAGTAACACCGTGATTCCCGACTTGATTTCTTGTCTCTCTCTGTTTTCTCCTTTCCCTCTCTCGCTTTCTCTTTCTCCGCTAAATCTCTGGCACAAACTTGATTTAGGGTACTCACACTCTATTTGTTGCTTCCCACCACACTGACTGTTATTAAAGATGGTCTCCTTTTTCCTCTCCGGTCTCTATTGCAGGCTCCCCTGGGCTAGACTAGCTAACCCCACCCTATACTTTCCCTCACCACCTATCCTGAGTTAGGGGAAATCTGTCTACCCAATCCCAGGCTAGCTAGGGGTGATTGACAGGTGATAGAGCAGGTTAGGGGGCATTCTGCACAGTCATTCAGTGTTAGGTAGTAAGAACGCCAAAAGTTAACCCATTACTGACTAATTAAAGTGGCACACACATAATTGCACACATATACAAATATACATATATGTATAGATACACTTCTTACATGAGCTGTGGGACACAAACTCTGGGGTTCTATAGTGCCATTTGAGGAACCGCTCTGTGTGGATTTTATAGTTTCACCTTTGGGAGCAGTACCCAAAAGAGGAACCAAACCAGTTTTGATTGATTTACCATTTGTCTTACCTGAAAGGTGCGTCAGTTAATGATGGTATTGATCCAGAACTGTGTTCAGTGGTTTACACATCTCTTGATAAGGCTTGGTGAGTTGGGTTAGGAAGGGACATTGTTGGCAAAAACATATATTGAGTTGGCATTTTGCCTTCTCCAAGTATACCCTGAGAGCAGTCATTTATTGGGGTACTACTGGGAACGGAGTTACTTTGCAGATAGTTGTTTGCCTATGGGGTGTGCAATTTCATGTGTTTATTTTGAGGCAATCAGTTCTTTTTTGGAGTGGGTGATGAAGGATGTGTCGGGTATTGACTCAGTGATCCATTACCTGGATGATTTTTTTTATGTGTAGAGTCAGCAAGTTCACCAGTATATTCAACGGTTCTTGCCACGGTACAATAGGTAGCACATCGTTTCGGGGTACTGTTGGCTTAGGAGGGCCCATCAACATGTTTGAATGTTGTTTTAGGTATCACCATCGATATGGAGGTTATGGAATGCAGGCTGCCAGTGGAAAAAGTGCAATCTCAGTGTCAGAAATTGTGGAGGACTCAGTGGGTAAGCAAGGTCACGCTTTGAGAGTAGCATTCGTGGGTGGTGGCAGTGCATATACCGGGTGTAAAAAAATTCAATATTGAATGCTCTCTCTCGGTTTCAGTGGAACCCTTTTTGAGAGTTGGCTCCGGGTGCGGAGTACATGTCTGGCTCAGCTTAGGAAATTGGTCGTGAAGCAGCAGATAGGGTTGGCATACGTTTTTAAAGTGAGGTGAATTCAGGATGTGACAAAAAGTTTTTAGTAGGTCAGGCCCTAAAAGGTTTTAGCAAGGGAAAAAGGAGTCAGGATAAAATGAAGCCAGTTTCATCTACATTGTTGGAAGAAATGGGAGTTGGTTTGGAAAACATTTGTAGTGGCAGACATGAATTGGCTTTATTTAGAGTGGCTTTTTCATTGGTATTTTTTGGAGCATTTTGATTGGGTGAGTTAGTTTTTCCCAGTAGAAACAAAGGAGGTGGTTTATTTGCGAAGGATGTGAGACTTCTGGTAGGGCGTTTGGAGGTCATTGTACGCCGGTCGAAGAAAGATCAGGCGGGGAAAGGATTGTGATTGGTCGAGTTCTGGGGTCACTGATGTGCCCTGTCAAGTGCTGGGGGTTTACTGTAAATTTTCCAGAGTGAGGGTGGGGTCTTTCTTGCGTCATGCAGATGGGTCTTTTTTGTACAGATTTCAATTCATTAGAGTTTTTCTAAAGGTTTTGTCGAGTTCCAGTTTCGGGTCCCTCTCTTTTAGGGTGGTGAAAGCAACAGAAGCGAGAAACTATGGACTGGGTTCGGAGGTAATTAGGCAGATTTGCAGATGGGAGTCAGGCAGGGTTTGGTCTTACATTAGACCACAGCTTTTATAAATATATGGGGTGGAGGGTTGTGAGTTTTAGTTGGGGGGGGATGTTGAGAGGAGGAATTTGGAATTGATTTCTGTCAGTTTTGTTAAAAGTTTTTTGGGGTGGTATTTTTCCTCCCCTCCCGATTTTCTCCCCCTACCTGCTTGTTTTCTTTCTTTTAGAGATCGTTGCCGGCCCTTGTCTGGATTTTAAGGCATTCATGCATTTATTGGGAGGCGGAAAGAGATCAGATACGTCCGAATGGATGACAGTCGGGCTTTGCAGAGGATGTAGCGGTGATACGGTGGATAGGGTTACGGGGCATGTCGTGATTTAGAGTTATAACGGCGTTTCAGCATTTTGTGGGGTTGGATAAGATACTGAATATAGTGGTGTTGTATGTTGGTGTAAATGATTTGGGGAGGAGGCCTTTTCGTGAGCTTTCTCGGGATATCAGGTTCGACATTTTACGTTTATTGAAGCCATACCCAAGGTTTTTGGTTGGAAGCTGTTCCACATAAGTCGTGGCATAATGCAAGATCAGTGGAGAGTTTAAACAAGATGTAGATAAAGTTAAATAGGGTAATTTTGAGTTTTATAGTGAGAAATTGTGGTGTGGCTTTTCGCCATGTTGATTTGCAATCTGGACAGGGTGAATTTTGGAGGAGTGATGACCAAAATGACATTTGGTCATTGGCGATCCAGGAGGGTATTGAGAGGGCGCTGTTTTTGTGAGGTGCGGCACAGATCTGAGGTGGTCAGACACCGCTTGCTGTGACCAAAGAAGAAAGGGATCGGCAGCACTGGGGATCCAATCAGTCAAATAGTCTCAGGTCATAAAAAACCTACAAAACTTTATTTGAGACAAAAAAAGTACAGCATATCCAACAGCAACGTTTCGGCCGCCTCTCCGCAGCATTTGTCAAGCTTGCTGTACTTTTTTTGTCTCAAATAAAGTTTTGTAGGGTTTTTATGACCTGAGACTATTTGACTGATTGGATCCCCAGTGCTGCCGATCCCTTTCTTCTTTGGATTCTGTATTTGGGTCTCAAGTGTCCAGATCCAGATTGAGGCGTGCACGGCAAGTATTTTTATACCAGATTGGCATATGGACAGTGTGGTGCTGCTGTTTTTTTGCAACATTGAGTGACCGCTTGCTGTGACGGGTAGCGGGGTCCTTGGAGTTGGTTAAAAAAATTGGTTGGCGGGTGTAAAGCCAGGAGGTAGAGAGCCACCTTCTCCCTATGTTATTCTTGGTTGGTATTGGGTCTGTCACCTCTTGGCTCTGACAGAGGGTAGTCTCTGCAGAGATGGTGGTGTGTCTAGCCTTGTAAAGACTAGTGGGTCTCTGAGTCGGTTGGGAGCGGCTGGAGGCAATTGGTATGTATGCTTTATAGATAATGGAGAGCTTATAGATGTTGGGGCTCCAAGGACCTCCCCTTTGTGTTTGTTGAATAAGTTGGTTAATTATGTTAATATATGTAAATTTGTTTGTAGTAAAATGGCTGCTGTGGCTAAATGATCCCAAACCAGAAGTGTGTTGTCTTCTATAGGGTGTTTTCTTATATTGGCTGGTAATGGATAAAGCTACGGCAGGGAGCGACTCTGTTATACCCGCATCATATAGCCCTCTCACATTCATGTGCAAATACGCTGCGCTGTGCGTGCAGCTGCACTAATGGTCCTTTTACACGGGACAAGCTGTCGGAAAGAAAAAAACTGAACGATAGATCATTCCGTGTAAACAGGCAGTTTTTCATCTTTGAACAACTGCCTGTTTACTTGAATGGAAGCCGGTGGTCCAGAACAATCCCCGACTGCTGCGCATCCATTCACTGAGCGATGATCATTCCTGTGTCAAAGCCCAGGAACAATTATCGCTGGGACGACCTATCAGGCATCGGCATCATAAAAGGCCGTAAGGAAGGATTCAGGAACTTTATGCCTTTACTGAATGCTGGTGACAATGTGTGTCCTTGACTCCGGCATATATGCCTTTGTGCACGCTTCAGCGCAATCTATTTGCGCCGTGAACGAGCCTTTTTTGCACACATCTGCATATTTTATTGTACTTTTTGCGCACGCAAGGCATGGTTATTTGCGCAGGGACACAACCATGACCCGATTTAAATGGCTAATGCTGTTAATGAGGTCTTGATGTGTTCTTTTCCCAGCGGATCTGTGCACCCCGCTTCTCCATCGACTTCTGTGGGGACCTTTGGTCCCTAAATGTGCAAACGTAGAGCATGCTACATTTTTTTAACGCATGCAAAGTGTGTCCACAACAAGCGGTCATGGGAATGAGCCCGCTGACGTCAATGGGTTCTATTCACTGCGTATTACGTGAGTAAATTTTACACAAGCAAAAATGCGCACAAATATGTCTGCGTGAAAGAGCTTTCCCAATCCTTCATGCTTCCGCTGTCTGGGGGGTGTGAGTGGGACAAGAAGGGCAACATGGATTGGAGGGACAAGTTCTAATTCACGGCTGCTTCAGACGAGTCTATGGGCAAATACATACATTTTAGCGCAGTGTTTTTGTACACTGAACAAGGTTGATTTGTCCGTTTATTGGCACGTTCTGCTGTACTTTTTTGCGCACGCAGGGCCTGTTCATATGTGCGCACAACATATCCCCGCCCTGATTTAAAAGGCTCTTTAGCCTAATGAGGTCAGATGTGTTCTTTTGTCACAGCATTGTACATCGTATTGCGCATTCCATTGTATATTGCGCGCATTATTATGAACGAACCCACTGACATCAATGGCTTCTATTCTCTGCATATTGCGCACATATGTTTTGCATAACTACGTCCGTCTGAAGCCATCCTTAAGCTGAAAGTCTCTATTTACGTTGGCTTCACACGGACATATGTGCTTTTGCATGCGCTTCACCGCAACCTATTTGTGTCACTATTTTTTTTTTTTGCTCGTGTGTCTGCGTATTTTACTGTACTGTTTTTTTCCGCACAGGACACAACAACGCCCTGATTCAAATGGCTATTTCATCAAATAAGGTCCACTACATCACCCATTGCCTTGTATACTGCACACGAATTTGCGCACCTCACACTGACTTCCATGGGAAGTCACTTTCAGTCATGTACTTAGCTGTATTATAACTCATCCAGTACTGTGGAAATATAAATATAGTCCTGCTCGCCAATAACGGCCTCTGCTCGCACGGAGATGGAGCGGTATGAAGTGATGGAGGAGGCAGATGTGATGCAAAACGTAAAAAAAAAAAAAATGCAGTGTAGCAAATTAGATAAAATCCAAAGCTTTATAGAATTACGGCGTAGGATCCAACGCACATAGTACGGCACATTAGCGGTGTTAGCCCTGTGTGTGTCGGATCGTATGCAGTAATTCGGTAAGGCCTTGGTTTTATTCTAATTCTGGATTTTTCTACACATGTTACATTAAATTAGTACTGAGTCTTCTACCATATCGCTCAAGGTGACTTGACTTTTGCATGTATCTTTCCCAAGCCTAACTCGTGATTCAAGAGCTTTACATCAAGTGTTTTTGCGGTGTGGACTGCAAAACAAGCTGATAGAAGGAGGATTGATGCGTTGGAGCTGTGGTGCTGGCGAAAGCTGCTGCATATGCCCTGGAAGGCGAAAGTAACAGAGAATGCCAAGATGACCAGGCTCGGGCTCACGGGACGCCAAGATGACCGGGCTCGGTCATCACGGGACGCCAAGATGACCGGGCTCGGTCATCACGGGACGCCAAGATGACCGGGCTCGGGCTCACGGGACGCCAAGATGACCGGGCTCGGGCTCACGGGACGCCAAGATGACCGGGCTCACGGGACGCCAAGATGACCGGGCTCACGGGAGGCCAAGATGACCGGGCTCGGGCTCACGGGAGGCCAAGATGACCGGGCTCACGGGAGGCCAAGATGACCGGGCTCACGGGAGGCCAAGATGACCGGGCTCACGGGAGGCCAAGATGACCGGGCTCACGGGAGGCCAAGATGACCGGGCTCACGGGAGGCCAAGATGACCGGGCTCACGGGAGGCCAAGATGACCGGGCTCACGGGAGGCCAAGATGACCGGGCTCACGGGAGGCCAAGATGACCGGGCTCACGGGAGGCCAAGATGACCGGGCTCACGGGAGGCCAAGATGACCAGGCTCACGGGAGGCCAAGATGACCAGGCTCACGGGAGGCCAAGATGACCAGGCTCACGGGAGGCCAAGATGACCAGGCTCACGGGAGGCCAAGATGACCAGGCTCGGGCTCACGCAGGCCAAGATGACCAGGCTCGGGCTCACGCAGGCCAAGATGACCAGGCTCGGGCTCACGCAGGCCAAGATGACCAGGCTCGGGCTCACGCAGGCCAAGATGACCAGGCTCGGGCTCACGCAGGCCAAGATGACCAGGCTCGGGCTCACGCAGGCCAAGATGACCAGGCTCGGGCTCACGCAGGCCAAGATGACCAGGCTCGGGCTCAGACTCACAGATTTTGGCCATGTAATGTGAGCAGAGTAACTATAAAAATCTATAATGCTTAGACAGATCAGTGGCAAAAGAAGACCCGTCCGCCAAAGGACAAGATGGCTGATATTGTCAGAGCTGATACTGGCATGGATATCACACAACTGAAAGAAGCAGTGCAAAACCAAAAAACATGGCGGCAACTCACCTTTAGGGACGCTGAGGATCTTGAACAACTAAGTGGCTAACAACAGAAACTATATTTCTTTGGATTATGACTCTTGTAATGGTCTTTGTGAAAGTTCTAACTCTCTACACTTAAGAGAGACCTTAAGTTTCAAATAAAGATGAGGCTCAAAGTTTAACGCTGTACATGATGCTATATATCAGATGTTTGAGTGTTTGTATTACTGTGTAACAGCTGGAATCCACAACTCTCACCGCAGCTGAAGACAAAGAATAAGGAACGTGCGCCCGCTTCATAAGTCTAGTATCAGGCTGCTGAATAACACGTACAGAACTTTGAGGGTCTGATAAGTCAACTATAGATTGTCAGTAGTACAATGAGTAGTTGGATAGCCTAATTGAACCAGAGAACTAGTAGGTTTTGGGCCTTTTGAAGGCCTTAAAGCTATCAGCTTAAAGGGGTTGTCCCGCGCCGAAACGTTTTTTTTTTTTTTTTCAATAGCCCCCCCCCCCCCCCCCCCCGTTCGGCGCGAGACAAACCCGATGCAGGGGTTAAAAAAGAAAACCGGACAGTGCTTACCTGAATCCCCGCGCTCTGGTGACTTCTTACTTACCTGGTGAAGATGGCCGCCGGGATCTTCACCCTCGGTGGACCGCAGGTCTTCTGTGCGGTCCATTGCCGATTCCAGCCTCCTGATTGGCTGGAATCGGCACGTGACGGGACGGAGCTACGAGGAGCCGCTCTCCGGCACGAGCGGCCCCATTCAGAAAAGAAGAAGACCGGACTGCGCAAGCGCGTCTAATCCAGGCGATTAGATGCTGAAAATTAGACGGCACCATGGAGACGGGGACGCTAGCAACGGAACAGGTAAGTGAATAACTTCTGTATGGCTCATAATTAATGCACAATGTACATTACAAAGTGCATTAATATGGCCATACAGAAGTGTATAACCCCACTTTGTTTCGCGGGACAACCCCTTTAAGGGTTTTTCTAAGGAAATACTATTGATTTAAAAAAAAAAAAAAGGGAGGTCCAGCTCATACAATGGAAAAATATTTAAAAACACTAAACTTTAATTTTACATACTTCTAAAAACATTAAGGCGTGTAGACCAAAAATTGCCATACTGCACAAAAATACTCTAAAGCCACTGACGCATTTCCGATGCCATCCAGCACCCAATACTCATTACCTCTTGGAAGGTGAACACAAATAAAAGAAACATTTCTGATCTTAAAGTAATTAAAATGATGTCCAGGATTGGAAAAAAGGGTCTTCTTTTTTTTCCCCCAGAAATATCGCCACTCTTGTCCCATGGTCAGCTTCTGGTATTGCAGCTAATCAACATTCAGGTGAATATCAGACACATCCCATCAATGAGAATGGTGCTGTTACTGGAAATAAAGCTAAATGCCTAATCCAGAAATATACTACGTAGCACTGTATCGTTAATATAATCTTAGGCCGGCTGTCCACGGGCGTTGCGAAGTCCCGCTGCGGGAGCAGGAGCCGCTGACGAATGTCAGATAGATAGGCTGGCTGCGAAGAATCGGGGCAATTCGCAGAAGTTGTCAGAATGAAACTCTGTGTGATTGTAACATTGATATAATATAAGTGAGTGATTACAATCTCAGAGCAAAAGGAGAATGTATTGTGGAGAACCGACCTTGTAGATAGGCTCTAGGACCCTGTTGTACCACCTCTAGCTTGCAAAAAAGAAGTGATACAGGCGGGCATGGGAGTTTTAGTACCCTGTTGGCCCGCCTCAAGTTTAGATACAATATGTGAAACAATCACTGGATGAACCAATCACAGCCATTCAATGAATGGAGACCAATTTGATTACTTTGAGGTCAATTGTCCACTTGATAGTACCGCCAAAGCAGGAAATGTTGTCATAGGAACATCTGAACACCATATACAGTACATATGGGAAGTGCATCACTTTCCCAGCATCCCCAGCTGCATCTGCTACGGGTGAGGAGGGAAAATTTGGGGAAGATTTTGGTCACCTTAAATTATTAAAGAGGTTGTACCGAGATTATAAGTTATCCTCTATCCAAAGGATAGCCACAGCATAGGGGATAACTTACTGATCAGTGGGGCATAATCACTGCTGAGACCACCGCTGATCTTGAGGATGGGACCCCCGTGCCCCAATCAGGCTATCACTACAGGGGTCACTTCTCTCCCCACAGTGATGTCAGAGTGAATGGAGTGCTGGTCGAACATGTGCAGTCGGGCCTCCGTTCTTTTGAGGCTGATGGAAATAAGTGCGTGCCGCTCAACTATCTCCGCAGGCCCATTGAAAGTGGAGCATCAGTGCGCTTACATGATCAGCACTGCATTCAGTCTCGTCCTCACTGCAAGGGCAATGAGGAGGACAGGGAACAAAAGAGCCCCCATTTTTGAGATTGGCGGGGTCTCAGTGGTGAGACCCCCCAACTGATAAGCAAGTTTTCCCCTATCCTGTGGATAGGAGTTAACTTGTGATTTTGTCCTTTAAGGTGATGTCCACGATTCAAAAAAAGCTTAGTCTTCCAGAAACAGCGCCCCTTTTGTGCAAGGCCAGTGTGCGGCATTGCAGCTAAGCAGCATTCAGCTGCAGTCAATGTACAACTAATATATTCTTACATATGACATCATCTCACTGCACTTAATAGGTGAAAACTTTATTCATTGCAATGAAATTCGCTAGAGAATGACATCACATTGTGGAGCTCCTTCTTAGGGAGTGTTGAGAAATGCTCAATATCTGAAGACTGGGCAGTACGATGACTTAGGGCGGCTTCACACGGGTGTATTGTAAAATACGCTCGCTCCTGCGCAACTTTTTTTTGCACAGAGATCAAGGGTACTTTGCACGTGTGCGCCTGCGTACTATACTGTGCGTATTTGTAAAGGCACCGCTAGTTCACATGGGCAGGGGAAGAAGAAAAAAAATGTGTAATAAGTGGTAGACATAAGCCCTTAAAGGGGTTTGCTGTGGAGGATAGGTCATCAATAGTTGATCGGCCGGGGTCCCTGACCATCAGCTAAGCAGGCGCATGCTATCAGCGATGCAAATACACAGAGTTCGGAACGGAGCCAGTGGAAATATTAGCGCCGACCTCTGTGTAGCGGCCAGCACTGGTAACTGCAGGCATGGCTCACATTGATTTCAGTAAGAGCCGTGCCTGCAGTTACAAGCGCCGGCCACTGCACGGAGGTAGGCATGGAGACTTCTGCTGCTTCCGCTCCGACCTCTGTGTATTTGCGGCGTTGACAGCATGCGCCCGCTTAGCTGATCAGTCAGGGTCCCAAGCGACGGATCCCGGCCATTTAACTATTGACGACCTATCCTAAGGACAGGTCATCAATAGGATCCTCCCTGGAAAACCCCTTTAAGCCAAAATGAGTTGCTGCACATCTTATGCATCCATGTGTGCGTTTGCAAATAAACCCAAGAGGACAAATATTATTAATTGTACAAACAAGTTATTTTTTATGTAGCCAAGATAGAGACAAACCCATTCAGCGATGCTTTACTAAACATTTATTGTGTTATCACAGATATTAATGTATATTAAAAGACAAGGAATTGCATTTGGTACAACATTCAGTATATTACTACACATATTGCTTAATGCCACCTCATGGGCGCAGCATATATACCAGCAGAAGCTCCTGGGCCTGAATGCCAAGTCAGCAGCAGCTACAGTACCATGTGGCACTTATAATACTGGGCCTCAGACAACAGGGTCCGAATGTGAATGCCACCTCTGCCCCCTGCAGCTGTGACCTTATGTATGTGGCCCCAAACAGAAGACTGCTCTTGCATCTAAAAACAAATTCTTGTTAACTCAGACTTATATGTAGTATGGTTTTACATGATGAAATATGATCAGAACAAACTTTAAACCTCCCCCCATTTTTGTATATGTCCGCCTCTCCAACCAAAAGCTTAAAAAAACAAACAAAAACAAACCCTGTTCCATTAAACATTTTCAGCTCAAAATTTTCACAAATCCATTGTGCACAAGTACTGCAGCATGTAGAGGCTCAGTGAATGTAGCAGTGAAGGTGTGCAGATGTTTGATGGGGTCACACAAGGCATAAAAAGACAAACGTCCTGCCTCATAATCCAAATACACCCCGAAGTTCTGTGAAGGCTCCTTGAATGGAATTTGAATTTGCTTTCCAGCATGAAGCATGAAATACTCAGAGTTAAATCTGCGCAAACACCAAGACTTCTCATTATGGCCAAAAAGGCTGCCATCTCCTCTTCGGATTATACTTGGATATGCCATACCAATCCTAAAAGTCCCACTTTTATTAGTTTCCACTTCCCAGTAATGCCGCCCCGATGAGAAGTTTGTGTCACTCAGTACCTGAGGGCTGTTAAATTGATTGATAGTTAGAGCCCAATTCCGTTCCCCAGAAACAAAGGAGACCATTTTCATATCTTTGGATACAATGACTGACCCAGCTGTACCTTCATCCAGTAGGATTTTTGATTGGGGTTTCAGGGAAATACTTTGCTTGATTGCACTCATAATATGTGTAGCACCTTTGACCAAAGGCAATGAGATAAGTCCCTCATCTAGGTTACCCACATAAGGTTTTGCCCCTTTCCCAGGATTACCCTGGAATGTCTCCTGGTCTTGTAAGATTATTAGTGGATCCGTCTCGCTACACAAAGTCTGAAAGTGAAGTATCTTCTTGGTCAAACTACCATTTTCCAATTCCATATGATGAAGGAGATCAGTGACCACAAGTAAGATCTCTTCTTTCTGCCTGGTGATCTCACTCAAGACCGTCTGCTCTAGAACATCCAGCTTTCCTTTGATCTCCTTAAACAAGTTCACCATTTTCTTGGTTATATCAGCTGCACTTTGTTCAACTTTGGTCTTGTGATCTTGAAGACCCTGGATTTGGATCTCAGACTCCTTTTTCTTTGAGGAAAGTACTCGCAGGTCTTTCACCAGCATGGCCAGTTTCTTTGTGGAGGCTTCCTTCAGTGGACCTACATCATGTTCTTTGTGGTTCCCAGTCAGTCTACAAGACACACAGATACACGCTGAATCCTTGTAGCAGTAGTACTCCAAGATCCTCTGGTGGGCTGGACATTTTCTGGTGTCCCGGGAGCTAGTAGGTTCTATAAGCACATGTTCTGGTGACTTTACATGGACCCTCAGGTGGTCAACGCATAATGAAGCTTCACACTGAACACAAGACTTGACTGCAGGTACAGGAGAGTGAATACAGTAAGTACATGAGATGCCACCAACCTCTCCCTCAGGCACAACGGAAAAATGTCCTGCTATGTTCCTTAGGGCGATATTTATGTGCAGCGCAGGCCGTTCCAGGAAGTGTTCTCTGCACTCTGGGCAGGAATAGGTTCCAGATTTCTCCTGTGACTCCAGAACCCCCTTGATACAATCCATGCAGAAGTTGTGTCCACATCTCAGCACTACGGGGTCTGTGAAGACGTTCAGGCAGATGGAGCAGTTCAGCTCTTCCCGCAGGTCAGCAGACATGATTGTGTGCAGGGCGGGGAGAGGGGCTTGTTCAGAGTTTTGTTTCCTGACATTTAACACTTTATATTCCTGTTACTTTGCAAACAGTATATTGACATGAAGCTTTATCTGGTGTCTTCAGACTTCCAGGGGTTAATTACTTGGGAAGAAACAGAGATCAGATGTTTGGGGTGATACTAATTATGTATCTACATCAGTAAGCCGGCTGAAATGTCTGTTCAAGCATCCTATGAACTGGCCCTGCACGTGCCAAAATTACAGTTCTCTGCGCAGGCACGCGTGCAAGAGCCTGATTGTAGCATCTTCAAACCTTATTCATGGGCGAATATGCCGCACTGCGGCGAGTGTGAAGTCGCCCTGATGGTCCTTTTAGACAAGACGTGTTGTCGGGAAACTGATGCCTGACAGCTCATCCCAGTGGTGCTCGCTCTTGTGCTGTTACAGAGGAGCGAGTATCGTTAGCATCGCTCACAAGACGCAGAAAAATCCCGGTCGCAAAACAGAGAAATTAAACGCATTGATTTCAATAGGTTCATTGTTTTTTTGTTTTTTTTTGTGCCTGTGGTTCTAGCGGGCGCAACAATATAGGTCCGGCTCCATGTTGTGCTCCAAAGAGGCCCATAGAGGTCCATGGGAGGCGCACATATGTATGTGCAAAACGCTGTGCAAACCCGCACCCACCAGCACCTTGTTTGGCTTCATATCCATTTAAAGCGTCATGCACAGGGGCGGATTCGCATTGTGGAACCTGGAGCAGGCGTCCGACCCCGGTTTCCGCAGCAAATTACTTTTTATAATATACTATGGAAAAGTGCTTTTTTCTGCACACGAAATTAATTGCGATTTGCTGCTTGTGGAGGAAAAATCATAGCATGCTTTATTTTAGTGCGGTGTCTGCACAGACGGCTTCCATTGACTTATTATTAATTTTGTGGACAGGTCGTGGATACTGCGTCATCACCTAGAGACGTCACGGGACAATCTGTACTGTGCATGTCGAACCGCGAGCTGCCTGGACCTTACTTAGCACAGATAATGGAGATGACTGACAGATACGTGGGGTCACCAGCCGGGCACAAGGCCGGATTCCGCTGCCGGATTCCTCATCCGGAATCCGCCCGCGTCGTATGCAGCCGGACTAAATCGTGGTGGGGGTGATTCCCCGTGTGAACTAGCAGTGCCGATGCAAATACACCCGGCATTATACGCAGGCAAGCGCGCAACGTACCCTCATCCTCTGTACAAAAAAGTTGCGCAGAAGTGAGTATATTTTGCAATCCGCTTGTGTGACGCCGCATAATGGGGGATCTCAGTCTATAAACACAGATGAAAATACGGAGGAAGTACGCATCAAAAATGCGCATCTGAATACACCAATACAAATCACCGGTGCCGCGTGGTCAGAGTTACATCTGTACAACATAGGGACAGAAGAGCCACCTGTGTGCAAAATGGCATCAGTGGTGGTTGTTTGTCCTCCAGGCCACCGCTGGTCGCTCTCACACTTCTCCTATCTTATATAGAAAACACAAAACCTGTTTGTTTGTGTCGTATAAAAATCCACAGTTCTGGTCCGGTTTGAGTAAAATTCGAGGTAAAATGAAAGCTGCGCTGTGATTGGCTGCTGTTTCTTATACTTCTGTACGGCCAAAGTACGTTAAGGTCCCGGGGCCTCATGAAATCTGGACAGTGAGGAGTTTAAGGCGTCATACCCTCGGCAAAAATGTAATTAAAAAATCTGTGTGGTTCTCCCGCGCGTGTGATCCGCGCCCATAGGGTATCATTGGGTACCCGCAGGTAATTAAATACTTGCGGATGTCATTTTCATTCGTTGTACGGATCACACGTGCGGGAAAACACCCGCAGCATGTTACATTTTCTGCGGTTTCCCCACATGGGTCGCTTCCGCGGCTTCCATTGAAGCCAATGAAAGCCATCCGATCCGCAACACAGGCACGGATGACACTGTGGCTGTGCCACAGATCCACGGGAAAGCAGGAGTTCAAAAAAATAAAAGAAGGGTCCGCACATGTCCGTGGCATCCCCAGCGCATCTGCTGTGCAGAAGAAAGAAGATCTGGACAGGTGAGTAAATGGCATATTTGGCCTCAAATCGCAGACAAATTAATGTATGATTGTAAGTGCCATCCCATGCCACTTCTGTCGCAGCATTCGCCACAAACACCAGCATAGGGGGGACTCAGGGGCCAGTACTTCTACATTTTTTATAAAGAAAACAACCCATTTTAAAAAGAAGAAATTCTTTTTACTAAGATAGCAGGTGAGACCCTGAAAGATTTTTTTAAAGGAGAGTGCAGGGTTTTTGTTTACCAAGAGTATAGGTGAAACCCTGAAAGATTTGTTGACCAAGAGTATAGGTGTACCGATGAAAGATTTTTTACCCAGAGTGCAGGTGAACCCCTGAAAGATTTGTGTGCGAAGAGTATAGGTGAACCCCTGAAAGATTTTTTTTTACATAGAGCTCGTACTTGCTTAACGGGATCCAGGTGGCGGTCCACCGACAGGCAAGCTACCGCCTGTCCCAGCCCCTGCCTCTCCCCGAGGGGCTTTTTAACCAGTGCCCCAGGGAAAGACAACATGTACTATAAAGAAATTAGAGTGGGCAAACCAGGACAATTCATTCTGTCTTGGTGTCAGATAGCTGGGACACTGCGCTGGGATACATTTGTGGACTCTGTGGGCGTGAAAAGCTGGAACCAGTACGTTTGCTGAACTCTAGTGGTGAACCTCTTAAAAATTGGGGGCGAGAACCTGGAGATGGCCCTCACAAAAAAAAATTTCGACAGAGCCTGGAGGCAGCCCTCCGAAAAAAATTGTTTTTACAGAGCCTTTTGGCCCTCTGAAGAATTGGCTGTTCAGCTTGCTGACATGCTGGTTTGGGAGGAAGAGGAGGAAGATCAGAGAAGGATAGACCAAGATACTTCTACCCTTTTTTGGGGGGTGATAAGAGGGTGCATGGTTCTCCAGTTCCAGCTTAAAGATACTTTATGTTAAGCCGCTTTCCACCGGTGGAGAAGAGAAGTCAGGGGAAATCCAGGCTTTGTTTATCTTAATAAGTGTAAGCCTGTCGGCGCTGTCAGTTGACAGGTGGGTACGCTTATCCGTGATAATCCCTCCAGCAGCACTAAACACCCGCTCTGATAACATGCTAGCAGCAGGGCAGGCCAGCACCTCCAAGACATACAGCGTAAGTTGGTGCCACGTGTCCAGCTTTGACACCCAATAGTTGTATGGAGCAGAGGGATCACGAAGGACATTGGTAAGGTCGGCTATGTACTCCCTCACCATCTTTTTACACTGTCCCCTCCTACTCAGCCTAGACTGGGGAGTGGTGACACAGTCTTGCTGGGGAGCCATAAAGCTGGCAAAGGCCTTGGAGAGTGTTCCCCTGCCTGTGCTGGACATGCTGCCTGTTCCCCTCGCCTTCTCTGCTAGTTGGCTCACTGAACTACATCCTCTACTGCTAGCATTGTCAGATGGGAAGTTTAGTATTAGCTTTTCCACCAGGGCCTTGCGCTATTGCATCACATTTTTAATGCTCCTTTCCTCTTCGGGAATGAGAGTGGAAAGGTTCTCCTTATACCGTGGGTCGAAAACGGTGTACACCCAGTAATCCGAGTTGGTCAGAATGCGTCTAATGCGAGGGTCACGGGAAAGGGACAAAAGATTTCAATAAAGACTTATGGAACACCCTGTGAACCCTCCATGTAGCTGGCAAACCCAGTTCGTAGGCAAGCGGGTTCACCACACGTGTGATGCCAAAGGGACCCACATAACGCAGCGCCAGCTTCAAGGATGGGACCCTTAATTTGAGATTTTTAGAAGACAGGTATACTTTCTGTCCCACCCTGTAAGATTCAGATACTGTAAGATTCAGAGACTCTTCCCACTACGCAACTGCATACAAGCCCCCGTTGCTTCCAAGTTTTTCTGTACCTCTTTCCATACTCCCTGCAGCGTATCTGTGACGACATCAGCTGCAGGACAGACAGATGGAGTAGGGATCGCTGTAAGGAAGCGAGGATGCTGACCGTATACACAAAAGAATGGAGCTACCCCAGTGGAAGAACAAGTGCGGTTGTTTAGTGCAAACTCTGCCAACGGCAGGAATTCTGCCCACTGATGAGCCTTTTCACTAGCAAACAACTGTAAATATTGCACTAAATCTTGGTTCTTCCGCTCAGTCTGACCATTAGTTTGTAGGTGGAATGCTGAGGAGAAGGATAGCGAAGTTCCCAGGTTTCTGCAGAAGGCATGCCAAAACTGCGACACAAACTGAACGCCACGATCAGATACAATGTTTTGGGGAACCCCATGTTGGCGAATTATTTCTTTTACGAAAATCTTGGCAAATTCTTTTGCCGAAGGTAGCTTCTTTAACGCCACAAAATGTGCCATCTTTGAGAACCGGTCGACAACCACTAAGATAGTGGTGCACTTCTGGGATTCCGGTAGATCAGTGATAAAATCTACCGATAACTGCGACCACGGACTAGAAGGTATCGGTAGCGGTCTCAGAGGACCCTCCGGAGGACGCCGCTGACTCTTATTGCGTGCACAGACAGAGCATCCCTAAACAAAGTTGCGGATCTCCTGAGACATACCTGGCCACCAGAAGTGTCTATAACAAAGATCCGGGGTTCCCTGAAACCCCGGATGACCTGCGAGAACCGACGAGTGAGATTCATCCATGACTCTAAGACGTAAGGTCTCTGGCACAAACCATCTGCCCTCCGGCACCCCCGAAGGAGCGTCCTGCTGAGCATTCTGTAGTTGAGGGACGAAGTTAGATTCTATAGCTGCCACCACCACACCAGGTGCCAAGATATTCTCGGGAGTCATGGTCTCACTTTCCGGCACCCCGAAACTCCGTGACAGGGCGTCCGCCTTTACGTTCTTCTCTCCTGGGATATACGTCACGACGAAATTAAACCTGGCGAAAAACAACGTCCACCTGGCTTGACGAGCTGTGAGTCTTTTAGCATTGGCGAGATATACCAAATTCTTGTGATCAGTATACACGGTAATAGGGTGTCTAGCACCCTCAAAATGGTGTCGCCACTCTTCTAAAGCCCATTTGATTGCAAGTAACTCACGGTTACCCACGTCGTAGTTGCGTTCTGCTGAACTAAACTTCCGTGAAAAGAACGCACATGGGCTATACCCAGATCTCCCACTGACTTCCTGCGACAATACTGCTCCTGTCCCCACCTCAGACGCATCTACCTCAATGAAAAAGGGTAGGCGCGCGGCCAGCTGTATTAGCACCGGGGCAGTCGTAAATGCCCTTTTTAGATGACTAAAGGCCTCTAGGGCTGCAGGCGACCATTTTACCAAGTCGGCCCCCTTCTTAGTCAGATCGGTCAAGGGTTGAGCAATAACCGAGAAATTCTTAATGAATTTGCGGTAAAAATTTGTGAAACCCAAGAACCGCTGGAGAGCCTTAAGGTTGTCTGGTCTGACCCATTGGAAGATTGCTGCTACTTTATCAGACTCCATCTGAATCTCCGTGGGTGAAATCACATAACCAAGGAAAGATACTTGTTTAGAACCAAATGTACATTTCTCCAACCTGACAAAAAGTTGATACTCGCGCAAACGGGTCAGAACCAACCTCAGATGCCGCACATGTGAATCCCAGTCAGGAGAATACACCAGAATGTCATCAAGATATATGACCAGAAATACCCCCAGGAAGTCGTGAAAGACCGTGTTCATAAAACCCTGAAACACAGCGGGGGCGTTACAGAGTCCGAAAGGCATGACCAGACATTCAAAATGTCCTAACGGGGTGTTGAACGCAGTCTTCCATTCATCTCCCTCTCAAATGCGAATTAAATTGTAAGCCCCCCTTAAGTCCAGTTTGGAGAACCAGTGGGCCCCTACCACCTGATTCAGTAAGTCTGGAATCAGGGGCAAGGAGCACTGGTTCTTCACTGTGATTTTATTCAAGGCCCGATAATCCACACAAGGCCTCAATGTCCCATCCTTCATCTCAACAAAGAAGAGACCTGCCCCGGCAGGGGACCTGGATGGCCAAATATGTCGTTTGGCCAGAGACTCCGAGATATAGGACTTAAGGGCTTCGTGCTCACGCCCTGACAAATTGAAAATGGCTCCCTTAGGGATGGGACTGTTGGGAATTAGATCAATACCACAGTCCCACTCCCTATGGGGAGGCAAAGCCTCAGACAGTTTTTTGAAGAATACGTCCTGAAAATCCGACAAATACTCCGGAATAAGCACAGTATCTGCGGAGCACATGGCTATAATAGTTAAGTGATTATGACAGGACGACCCCCAATGTGTCAATTCCCGGGTGGACCAATCAAATTGGGGATTGTGCAGTGCCAACCAGGGCATACCAAGCACCACATGAACAGACATCTTTTCCATAACCAGAAAAGACAGATTCTCAGAATGGAGAACACCCACAGTGAACTGCAGAATGGGAGTCCTCCATTTAACAACACCTGCGGAGAGAGGGGTCGAATCAATACCGATGAAGCGCATGGGGGCTTCAGCATGGAAAATTCTGTTATCAGAGGTCTGACAAAATTTAAATTAATCAGATTGACGGCAGCACCCGAATCAATATAGGCTTGATCGGACCGAATGAAATTCCGGAAGACAACCTGACAAGGCACCAACAACCTAGGGAGTACCTGTGATCCTAGGTGACCCTTCCGAGAATCGCTTAGGATCGGTAGTTCTTCCGCCGCTTCAGACTGATGTTGCCGTTGCTTCTGTGGACAGGTTGCTACTCGATGTGCGGCTTACCCACAGTAGAGGCAAAGATGGTGAGTCATCCGGAACCGTCGCCGTTCCCCGGGACTTAGCTGGTCCACTTCCGTAGGCTCGGCCCCAGGAGCTGGCATGGGAGAAATGGGAACGGATCTACAGGACTCCCTAGTTTTACAGGCCTGGCGTTCCTTTTCTCTAGATCTCAGTCTCCTGTCAGCCTTTACTGCCAATTCCATCGCCTCATTAAGTGTTATGGGAGCGGGATGGGAAATAATTAGATCCTTGACAGCATCAGAAAGACCCAACAAAAACACATCTTTGAGGGCGCCATAATTCCAGGAGGTTTCACCGGCATACTGTCTAAACGTAGAGCAGTAGTCTTCAGCACACTGCTGCCCCTGACACAAAGCCATGAGGTGAGATACGGCTAACCCCACCCGGTCTGGCTCATCAAAAATACCTCCTAGTTCCTGAAAAATTGCATCAACAGACTGCAGGCAAGCAGAACTCTCGGGTAAGGAGTAGGCCCATGTCTGGGGGGGACCCCGCAGTAGGGACATAATCAATCCTACCTTCTGGGACTCAGAGCCGGAGGATCCAGGCCGCATTCGGAAATATAGTCTACATGCCTGCTGAAAAACAAAATACTTGCTTCTCTCCCAGGAAAACACCTCAGGGAGAGGAAATTTGGGCTCAGGAATAGATGGGACAGCAGGAACCTGCACCAACATCCGCTGCTCCTGGGCCACCAGGTTACGCCCATTGTCACACACAACCATGCCTGGTTGAAGGTTCAGCGGCGAAAGCCACAGATCTGTCTGCTTCGTCAAACCCTGTAACAGCTCTTGGGTGGTGTGCATCTTGTCACCTAAGCTCAAAAGTTTCAGCACGGCCTAGTGACGCTTCCCCATGGCAGTGCTGCAGCGCCTCGAGCTACCGACTGAAGGCAACGCACTCACAGATGGTAATTGAGAGGTGGAGGAGGAGGAGGAGGGTGGGGGAGTTGGAGGAGGTGGCATAATAAGCCGGAGAAACCATGACCGAGGTAGAACCCGCAATCTTCGGTGTGGGT
This sequence comes from Eleutherodactylus coqui, assembly GCF_035609145.1. Lineage (NCBI taxonomy): Eukaryota > Metazoa > Chordata > Amphibia > Anura > Eleutherodactylidae > Eleutherodactylus > Eleutherodactylus coqui. The sequence continues at coordinate 22,534,180 of NC_089849.1, forward strand.
AGCATGTGAGCAAACCTAGGGTCAGACTCAGTCCCAGCTTCCACCAGGTTAACCCAATGTGCCGTCAGGGAGATGTAGTGTCCCTGCCCGCCAGCACTTGTCCACAAGTCGGTGGTTAGGTGCACCTTCCCAGTAACCGCGTTGGTGAGGGCACAGTTGATATTCCGTGACACATGCTGGTGTAGGGCGGGGACGGCGCAACGGGAAAAATAGTGGCGACTGAGGACCGAGTAGCGGGGGATGGCCGCCGCCATGAGGTTGCGGAAAGCCTCAGTTTCTACTAGCCTATATGGCAGCATCTCCAGGCTTAGCAGTTTGGAGATATGCACGTTTAGCGATTGTGGGTGGCCGCATATTTGCACTTGCGCTCTAACGTTTGTATTATGGACAGCTAAACGGTGCGCTGGGACACATTGGTGGAGGCAGTGGAGGACCGTGCAGGTGAAGGGGTGGGTGCATGGTGGGAGACGCTCGTGCCTGCGTCTTGGGAGAGGGATTACATCTCAGTGCCAGCATGTGACACAGGGGAAGAGGCAGTGGTGTGACCCACAGGCGGTGAATGGCCTTCGTTCCACCTCGTCGGGTGCTTAGCTATCATATGCCTGCGCATGCTGGTGGTGGTCAGCCTGGTAGTGGTGGCTCCTCTGCTGATCTTGGTGCGGCACAGGTTGCACACCACTGTTTGTAGGTCGTCTGTGCTCTCATTACAAAATCTCCAGACCTTCGAACACCTAGCCCTCTGCACGGGAGCTTGCCATGAGGAGGTGCTGTGGGGAACAGTTGGGGGATAACTTGCTCTGGCCCTGCTTTTCCCTCTGGCCACCCACTGCCTCTTCCAACCTGTTCTGGTGCTGCACTTGCCTCCCCCTCTGAAGCGCTGTCTTCAGTAGGCTTACCAACCCAGGTCGGGTCAGTCACCTCATCATCAACCAGCTCTTCCTCTGAATCCTCAGTCTGCTCCTCCCTCAGACTTAATAACCTAACAACTACCTCACTGACAGACAACTGTGTCTCATCATCATCATCAACAAATACCTCTTGAGACACTACTTGGAAGTCCCCACCCTCATCACCCTGAGACTGTGAAAGGTCCAAATTCTGGGCATCGGTCACGACAAACTCCTCAGGTGGCTCATGAACCGTTGTTTGCGACTCAGGGAAGGGACCTGAGAACTGTTCCTGCGAGTATGGCTGTTCTGAATCTCACCTTTTCCTGGAGTGAGCAGGCTGGGAGGAAGGAGGATCAACGTGAGGATTCACAGGTCCAGTCCCTTGGCTAGTGTGAGTGGACTGCGTGAAAGACTGGGTGGTGGATAAATTACTGGACACGTTATCCGCTATCCACCTGATCACCTGATCGCACTGTTGTAGTTTTAATAATGGTGTACCACGCAGACCGGCAAACTGTGAGATGAAGCTAGGGAGCATAGATACGCGGCGTTTTACTTCTCCTTGAGCAGCAGGCACTGTTTCACCCTGCCCACATCCTCGTCCTCGACCCTTACCCCTAGTCTTGATCATGTTGTATAATGCACTGCGTCAAAATGGAATGCAAACTGCGAGGTATTTTGCGTACACTATAGCAAAAAAGAGACCGTGAAAAATGTGTATAGTCTGGTTATATAGTGTGGATCGGCAGGACACACACTAGGGTATTTTGCTGACAATATAGGAAAAAATAGACCGTGAAAAATGTGTACAGTCTTGTACAAAAACAAATAAAAAATGAGGAGAGTTTTGTTAGTTCCTATCTAGTCTGTGTACACCAGTAGCAGTATACTGTATAAAACCGGTAACAGTATGCAGTATACAGCCGGGATGCTTGTGAATGCTTTGTGCGCACTACTGGTCCCAAGCAGCCAAACTGCTGATGCACAAAAGTGGAGTTGTAGTCCTAAAAAGGACTGTTGGGTTCTTTGAAGATGGATCCCTGCCTAAACACTCCTTCTAACCTACACTAACGCTCTCCCTAATTCACAGCAGCTCTGTCCCTCAGCTAATCCAGCCTCTGTGTGAGGCGAGCATCAGGTGACCTGAGTTTCTATGAACTCAGGTAACCTGTTCCGGCCAGCCAATCACTACTATAGACGTGCACAGGGTTGGCACGTCATAGCAGGAGGTGCCAAAGCCTTTCCTACACGTTCATTGGCTAAAAAAGCCGCTAAACATGTGGGGAGGAGAGGGTAAAATTTTCTCAAACACTGCATGGTGCTCGCTCGAGTAACGAGTACTCTCGAGTATGCTAATGCTCGAACAAGCATCAATCTCTATTCGCCACATATTGTACTTCATTCAGGTTGTAAAAATAGACCAATATAACTTGTGTATATTTATTAAAAGCGCTAATATTGGGAAATTTTTGAAAAGGTTGTCATTTTTTCACATTTTCAACTGTAATATCTCAAAAATGTGCAAACATGCTGTACAAATTTTTGCTAAGATATATATTTCCATCTGTTTACTTTATTCTGAATGCACATTCGAAAAACTTTCCTGGTTGTTTTAACCATTTAGGAGACGTACAAATTTAACATTACTTTTCAGCATTTTGAGGAACACTTTGTTTTCCTATACCAAGCCAAAATTGCAAAGGCTCATAGGTGTCAGAACGATAGATACCCCCCCCCCCAATGACCCCATTTTAAAAACTACGCCCCTTGATGTATTCACTGAGGGGGTCAGGAGTATTTTGACCCCACAATTATTTTCAGGAATTAATGCAATTTAGAGGAGGAAAAATAAAATTTCATATTTTTGCAAACATGTCATTTTAAAGACATCTTTTTTTCTATAGCGCACATAAAAATAAGGAATGACACCCCAAAATGGATCCCCCTGTTTGTCCTGTTTTCAGAAATATACCCATTATGGTCTTAATCTTATATCTGGATGCACAATGGGGCCCAAAATGAAAGGAGTAGTCGGTGTCTTTCAGAACAGAAATTTAGCTTGAAGTCCTTTTATGCCCCATAGCACTTTTGTAGAGCTCTTATTTTGACCCCACAGTTTTTGAATGAATTCAAGCAAAGTTAAAGGAAAAAATTATGAGTTTTGTTTAAAAATAGCTTTTTTTTATACAGCACACACATGAATGAAGACTTGCACCCCAAAGTGGATACCCCTGTTTGTCCCGTGTTCAGAGACCTACCCATTGTGGCCCTAATCTTATGTCTGGATGCACAACGGGGCCCAAAATGTAAGGAGTGGTCAGTGGCTTTCAGAACAAAAAATTTAGCATGAGAGTGATTCAGGCCCCTTGCCCACTTGTAGAGCCCTTGAGCGTCCAAAACGACAGAGAACCCCAACAAATGACCCCATTTTGAAAACTAGACCCCTTAAAAAATTAATCTAGGGGTGTACTGCATATTTTTACCCTACAATTTTCGAATAAATCTAAGCAAAGCAGTAGGAAAAAATTATGATTTTCATTTTTTTGGCAATTGTGTCAATTTAATTTGTTTTTTGTACAGCACACATAGGAATGAAGACTTTCACCCCAAAATGAATACCCTTGTTTGTCCCGTGTTCAGAAACATACCAATTGTGGCCCTAATCTACTTACAGAACACATGGCTAGGCCTATAATGGAAGGAGCACCCGTTGGATTTCAGGGTACAACGGAATAAATTCCAGGCCCCATTGCCCACTTGTAGAGCCATTGAGCGGCCAAAACGATAAAGAACCCCCACAAATGACCCCATTTTGAAAATTAGACCCCTTAACGAATTCATCTAGGGGTGTATTGCGTATTTTGACCCCACAGTATTTGAATGAATCTAAGCAAAGCAGAAGGAAAAAATTACAATTTCAATTTTTTTGGCAATTGTATCAATTTAAAAACAGGTTTTTTTTGTACAGTGTACATAGGAATGAAGACGTTCACCCCAAAATGGATACCCCCGTTTGTCTCCATAAGCTTGCTGAGGTCTCACACAGAAGGCGCTCAACAAGGTGCTCCTGGAACTGCAGGAAGGCAAGCGTTCCCGGGGCTTCTTTTAAATTATGTATTACAAGTAGCGATCTGAATAATGCTGGGCTCACATTGCCGTATGCGGGATCCGCTTGGGGAGGCCCTCAGCGGATCCCAGCTATGAGCCCGGCCGTGGCGCTGCGTACAACCGTGTAATGTACTGCGCATAACTGCCTACTCAGACAGGCGGTCATGCGCAGTACACCTTTTTTTTGTTTGTATTTCCCTCGCCGTCGCTTAGCAATGACGCGGTCACCCACAGCCCGTACACAACGTAGTTCCGCGACCATGGAGCACAATAGGCTCTATGTTGCCGATATCCGCGGTAAAATAGAACCTGCTGCGTTCTCTTTTCTGCGAGTGGATTACGTAATTCCGACCCGCTAATGTGAGCAGAATTGTGTCATCCAATGCGATTGATCTGCGTATTACCGCGGATCAGACGCATGCGGAATCCGTAATTCGTATCCGGTCATGTTAGACCGGTCTAAGATAGATCGCTACCTTTTTATCACGTGACTGGCGACCGCTCAATGAGGTCACTGCTCCAGGCTCTCAGTGACCATTGGACGCTGGAAGCAAGGAGATTTTTAATTTCCTGGGCTCCCCGACTCCTGCGCATGTGTCTGGCATTTTGCCGGCGGTCGCATGTGCAGAATCCGGGAAAGTTCGCGGAGGAGGATCGCGTGGGGGTTCAAATACGAAGGCCTCTGGTAATAAGTTTCATCTCCTCTCACCAATCGCATCGGTGAGGGGAGATGAAACTTCAACTTTTTTTTAACTTTTACGTGATCGCCATTATCCATTGGATAACGGCGATCACGTGATCAGGAACTGCTCACCACTGCTCCCCGTGAAATCTCCAGGCTCTCGGCTAAGTTTTTTAGCCAGGAGCAGGGAGATTTTAAATTACCCTGGCAATCCACAGCATTTGCGAATGCGTCTGCCACTTTGTCGACGGGCATGTGCGCAGAAGCTGGGGTAAAGTCCGCAGATAAATCTGTTATGATCCGTGAGGGGAGATGAAACGTAAGCTTTTAACACTTTTTTTTTTACTTTTTAAAACTTTTTTTTTTACTTTAAATGATCACTGCCATTGGATGACAGTGTTCATGTCACCGGGAGCCCCATACAGCAGTCACCAGGACATCTCTCGGCTCCTAGCTACACATGGCAGAGGAATTTTAAATTTCCCGGGGTGCAATCCCCTCTGTGCATGCGCCCGGTGAGTGACATCGGGCGCGCATGCGCAAAAGGGGACCTCAGGCCTTCTGCGCATGTGTGTGATGTCATGTGTCTGCACGCATGCGCAGAAGAAGGGCGACGGGTCCCGGAGAACCAGTTCACCGTGGGACACCACGGAGAAGCTGGGTAAGTATGCTCAGCTGCCCTGATGGATCTGATCCTTCAGGGCAGCTGAATCTTTAACTTTTTAAAACTTTTTATTCACTTTATTGTGATCGGCACTATCCAATGGATCACATTGCCGGGTTAGGGGGCTCCTCACAGCCCACTATAACAGCTCCAGGCTGTTGGCTGCCTGCGGGCATGGACAGCATGGAGCTTTGATGTCCTCAGCCAACAGGGCTTTAATCCTAAGAGGATGCATGTTTTTATGTCCTCCGGGATTAAAGGACACTTAGCTAGAACGTAAAAAGGCAATGGGGCCGTCACTAAGGGGTTAAAGGGGTTTATTAAAGCGTAAGATTTCTTACACTGATGAGGTAAAATAAAAGCTGTGCTATGATTCGTTGCTATTTCTTATACTGCTGAGGTAAAATGATGCCAGTACCTGTGAGCCAGGATGAATGGTGGTGAAATAACTAACACGAATCCACTCAGCTTTTGTGGTAAACTGAAGGTACACAGTTTACTCAACGCTTATTCAAAACATAAGATGAATACGAGATGTGATGCAGGCCAGCATGGAGGCTCTAGTACCCTGTAGTACTGCCTATAGCTTAAATACAAGATGTGATACAGATGAGCATGGAGGCTCTAGTACCCTGTTGTACCACCTCTAGCTTGGAGACAAGATGTGATATGGGCGGGCATGGAGGCTCTAGTACCCTGTTGTCTCCAAGCTAGAGGCAGTATAAAATGTAATACGGGCGGGCATGGAGGCTCTAGTACCCTGTTGTACCGCCTCTAACTTGGATACAAGATGTGATACATATAAGCATGGAGGCTCTAGTACCCTGTTGTACCACCTCTAGCTTGGATACAAGATGTAATATAGGTGGGCATGGAGGCTCTAGTACCCTGTTGTACTGCCTCTAGCTTGGATGCAAGATGTAATACAGGCGGGCATGGAGGCTGTAGTACCCTGTTGTACCACTTCTAGCTTGGATATAAAATGTGATATGGGTGAGCATGGTGGCTCTAGTACTCGGTTGTACCACCTCTAGCTTGGATTCAAGATATGATAAGGATGGGCATGGAGGCTTTAGTACCCTGTTGTACCACCTCCAGCTTGAATACAAGGTGTGATACTATACTCTCTGAGCACTGGGTGGGGCAACCCATATCTGGCACTAAGTATAAATGCTCCCAGTTACCCTGGTAACCAGGGTGTTGTATAAGTTGTAGGGTGGTGCCTACCCCTTGGCAGAGAGAGAGAGTGAGCCAGTTTTGAGTTAATACTAGTCTACAGTGTGTAAAAAACTTAAGTGCAGGCTCACATGCCCGCAGCAGATTCCGGCTGTGAATGGCACTAACTTGTATTGTGTATGGCCGCATAGGCTCGCAGGTGGTCACGCGCAGTACACTTTTTTTTTTTTTGCTTGTATTTTCTGGGCAACCCGTGTTTGGCAAACATAGTGTGGTATAAGTTGTAGGGTGGTGCCCACCCCCTGGCTGAGAGAGATAGTGAGCGAGTTTTGTGATGAGTGAGCTGCCCCAGCACTCAGAGAGAAACAGAGTATTGCAATAAATTCCATTAATGTTAATGCTGGCTGTGAGCTCTGGTGCGCAGTTTCCAGGTTTGAGACCACCGCTGTAGGAGATGTAGAGGTTGCTCCCAAGCTCTAATGCCTGGGGGGCCCAAAGACCCCTCAGATACATCAAAGTGGATGTGTGGTTTCAAATAAAAAATCTTTACTGGCAGCACATGGGTTAAATAAAAAATAGCGCATACTCACCTGTCTTCAGCCTCTATGGGCGCCGTTAACCGGTTTTAATGCTCAGTCCCCTTTCTCCACCACTGGAAGTCAGTTGACCGCTGCAGCCAATCGGAGGCCATAGGGAACTCCTGGCATCATGGCACAGAGGATGTGAGTGCTGGTGCCAGGAGGTCAGAAGGTGATGCTGCAGCCTCTGATTGCCCGCAGAATACATAGAATAACTCTGTAAAGGTTTTGCATATCCCAGTGATTCTGACATTGTTTTTTCACCACATATTGTACTTCATTTAGGAGGTAAAAATAGACTGATAGAATTTGTGTAATTTATTAAAAGTGCCAAAAGTGGGAAAATTTTGAAAAAAAATTGTCATTTCTTCACATTTTAAATTGCGTTATCTCCAATATGTGCAATACTGTACACATTTTGATATATATATATATATTTCCATCTGTTTACTTTATTCTGGAAGCACATTGGAAAAACTTCTTCAGTTTTTCTTTTTTAACCATTTAGGAGACGTACAAATTTAACATTGATTATATAAAATTTTAAGGAACACTTTGTTTTCCTGCACCAAGCCAAGATTGCAAAGGCTCATGGGTCATTTGTGGGGGTATCTATCATTCTGTCACCTATTTAAAAAATACACATTTTAATGTACTCTCTGAGGGGGGTCAGGAGTATTTTGACCACACAGTTTTTCAGAAGTTAAAGGGGTTCTGACATGAAAAAAAAAAAATTGTACTCACCTTGCCTGGCCTGGCCCGATCGCCAGGCATGTCCCCTCCAGCTGGCATCTTCTTCTGTGCCTTTAAAGCAGAGCAGGAGCGGTCAAAAAGACCGCTTCCGGCTCTGCTCCGTCCGTCAGGCACTTCCGAGGTCAACGGACGGACCGCTCACAGCAAGCACGTCACAAGCAGTGCTTGCTGTGGGCGGCCCGTCCGTCCGGCTGAACTCCGGAGTGCTGAGCATGCGCAGTGGAGACGCAGCCCGTCCTGACTCCTGTCAGAGGGCACCTCTCCACTGCGCATGCGCGCGATCCCGGAGCGGCGCGGCTGCTGCAGGAAGAAGCAGAAGAACAGCGCCTGCCGGGAGATGACCCCCTCGATGTCAACAACAACAGAAGACAAGGTAAGTGTTATCTTTTAATGCTTTAGCAGCCATTAAACCATGGGTTCCCTGGGTCCATTAGGCAGACCAGGGAACAATGGCTGCTAAAGCATAAAAACATTATTCATGTCAGAACCCCTTTAATGCAATTTAGAGGAGAAAAACTAACATTTCATATTTTTGCAAATACGTCATTTTAAAGACATGATTTTTTTGTATAGTGCACTTTAGGAATTTGCACCCCAAAATGGGTAGCCCTGTTTGTCCCGTATTCAGAAACACACCCACTGTGGCCCTAATCTTATGCCCGTATGCACAATGGGGCCCAAACCTAAATGAGTAGCCTGTGGCTTTCAGAACAGACATTTAGCTTGAAGGCGTTTTAGGCCCCATTGCCCACTTGCAGAGCCCTTGAGCGGCCAAAATGACAGAGAACCCCCACAAATGACCCCATTTTGAAAACTAGACCCCTTAACGGATTCATTTAGGGATGTATGGCATATTTTGACGTTTTTGAATTAATCTAAGCAAGGCAGAAGGAAAACAATTACGATTTTAATTCTTTTGGCAATTGTGTCATTTTAAAAACAGTTTTTTTTGTACAGCACACATATGAATGGAGGCTTTCACCCCAAAATGGATACCCCTGCTTGTCCCGTGTTCAGAAACATACCCATTGTGGCCCTAATATTATGTCTGTATGCACAACGGGGCCCAAACCGAAAGGAGCATTACACTTCAACTGTCTTTTAACTTTTACCTGATCGCTATTATCCATTAGATAACGGCGATCACGGGACGGGGATTGCTCACTGCGGCCCTCGGTCACTGCTGCTGGCACTAGGCTACCTTTAATACTCAGGAGTAAGGAGATTTTTAACTTCCTGGGCCCTCCTCAGCTTCTGCGCTTGTGTCCGCCATTTTGGGTGCCGAAGCTGGGGAAAGGTCCACGAATAAGCATCTCATCAGGGGACCTTGCTGGAGGCCTTAGATAAGTAATTTCACCTCCCCTCATGGTTCAGATCTGTGACAGGAGGTGAAACTTTAGCTTTTTTACTTTTACATGATCGCCATTATCCATTGGATAATAGCGATCACATGACCAAGAACCATGTACCGTGGCCCCCCGCGAGATCTCCAGGCTCTCCAGACAATCCATGCCTTTTGCACATGCGTCTACCATTTTGGCGACGGCGCATACGTAGAAGCTGGGGTAGGGTACATGGATAAATTCAGGGACCTTAGGGATGTAACATAATTTTATCTCTCCTCATGGATATGATCCGTGAAGGGAAATGAAACCTGAACCTTTTAAACTTTTTTTCCCCGTTTTTTATTCAACTGCATTTATTGTAGAGCTAATATGTTCTTACATATGACATCATCTCACTGCACTTAATATTCAAAAACTTTATCCATTGTGCTGAGAATCGCTAGAAAATGACATCATATTGTGGAGCTCCTTTGCACAGCAACGCTGGTTCACATGGGGCTATTAGGCCTCATGTACATGGCTATTGGTAAAACTGGTATTTGTAAATACTGGTCTGCCAGCAGAGACAGTGCGCAGCATGCAAACAGACATGTGCAGTGTGACCCGTTTTGTTTTTTTTAATTCCCCGCTCTGTTTCGTAGCAGGGTTGTATATGAATCGGCACCCATGTGCAAAGTATTGCGTATACACAGCTTTGTATACCCTGCCTATACAAATGTATAGGGCTCATGCTGTGTAGTACACAGAGAAATAGAGCATGCTGCGATATATTGATACGCAGTGACTACACACACATGTGCACGGATCAAAGTCTATTGATTACATTCACCACGTATTACTCAGCCGTGCAACCCATGTGTAATACACGATGAAAAAACGGCCGTGGACATGCGCCCTTAAAGGGGTTTTGTCATTAGAAAAAATAAATTTCTGGTGGACTCAAAAATGGATGTAACCTTCAAGGGAATCCATCAGAAGAGCGTTATAATGGAGAACCTCTGTAGCCTATTCTATGTGCTCCTGCTGATTCACATCTCCCCTTTCTTTTTTGGTCGGATCCTGCTCAATGATACATTTTCAGCTCACGATTTTCACAAATCCATTGTACACAGATATTGCAGCATGCAGAGGCTCAGTGAATGTAGCAGTGAAGGTGTGCAGAAGTTTGATGGGGTCACACAAGGCATAAAAAGACAAACGTCCTGCCTCATAATCCAAATACACTCCGAAGTTCTGTGAGGACCCCTTGAATGGAATTTGAATTTTCTTTCCAGCATGAACCATAAAATACTCAGATTTATATCTGCGCAAACACCAAGACTTCTCATTTTTTCCAATAAGGCTGCTATCTCCTCTCCGGATTATACTTGGATATGCCATACCAATCCTCAAATTCCCAGTTTTACTAAATTCCACTTCCCAGTAATGTCGACTGGATTTGAAATTTGTGTCACTCAATACCTGATGGCTGTTAAATTGATTGCTAGTTAAAGGAGCCAAATTCCGTTCCCCAGAAACAAAGGAGACCATTTTTTTATCTTTGGATACAATGACCGAACTCCCAGCTGTACCTTCATCTAGTAGGATTGCCGACTGGGGTTGCACACAATGACTCATAATATGTGTAAGACTTTTGACCAAAGGCAATGCGATAAGTCCCTCATCGAGGTTACCTACATAAGGTTGTGCCCCTTTCCCAGGATTACCCTGGAATGTCTCCTGGTCTTGTAAAATGATTAGTGGATCCGTCTCGCTACACAAAGTCTGAAAGTGAAGTATCTTCTTGGTCAAACTATCCTTCTCCAATTCCAGATGATGAAGGAGATCAGTGACCACAAGTGAGATCTCCGTTTTCTGCCTGGTGACCTCACTCAAGACGGTCTGCTCTAGAACATCCAGCTTTCCTTTGATCTCCTTAAACAAGTTCACCATTCTCTCGGTTATATCAGTTGCACTTTCTTCAACTTTGGTCTTGTGATCTTGAAGACCCTGGATTTCGATCTCAGACTCCTTTTTCTTTGAGGAAAGTCCTTGCAGGTGTTTCATCAGCTTGGCCAGTTTCTTTGTGGAGGCTTCCTTCAGTGGACCTACATCATGTTCTTTGTGGTTCTCAGTCATTTTACAAGACACACAGATACATGCTGAATCCTTGTAGCAGTAGTACTCCAAGATCCTCTTGTGGGCTGGACATTTTCTGGTGTTCAGGGAACTGGTGGGCTCTATAAGCACATGTTCTGGTGACTTTACATGGACCCTCAGGTGATCAACACATAATGAAGCTTCACACTGAACACAAGACTTGACGGCAGGTACAGGAGAGTGAATACAGTAAGTACATGAGATGCCACCAACCTCTCCCTCAGACACAATGGAAAAATGTTCTGCTATGTTCCTTAGAGCGATATTTATGTGCAGCGCAGGCCGTTCCAGGAAGTGTTCTCTGCACTCTGGACAGGAATAGGTTCCAGATTTCTCCTGTGACTCCAGAACCCCCTTGATACAATCCATGCAGAAGTTGTGTCCACATCTTAGTACTACGGGGTCTGTGAAGACGTTCAGGCAGATGGAGCAGTTCAGCTCTTCCCGCAGGTCAGCAGACGCCATGATTGTGGAAGTGAAGAAGTCAAAAACTTTTTACTTTCGCTTCTCTGCATGTTGTCATAGCTGTGCAGGGCGGGGAGAGGGCTTGTTCAGAGTTTCGTTTCCTGACTTTTAACACTTTATATTCCTGTTACTTTGCAGACAGCATATTGACATGAAGCTTTAAGTGGTGTCTTCATCAGAGTTCCAGGGGTTAAATACTTGGGAAGAAACAGAGATCAGGTGTTTGGGGTGACACCTAATTCTATCTATCTGCATCAGTGAGCAGGCTGAAATGTCTGTGCAAAGGTCCTGTGAACTGGCCCTACACGTGCAGAAATTACAGTACTATGCGCAGGCAGGCTTGAAACACCCCAATAGTGAGGGCTGGAACGAGGCCTGCAGGGCCATGGGTGGAGGCCCAGGCATGACCAAGTTAAAAGGGAAATGAAATGGAAGGTGTTGTTGTCAGAAAAAAAGGTGGAGATGGCGCAAATAAAAGGTGGTGTTATTTTGAAAGAAGGGGCGGAGCAAAAAGTGCACGAAGAACCATTGGGGACATCATTCATGTTAGTCAGGAGATCGCATCAAGAGAAGAAGCAAGTCAGGAACTGTGAGGACGAAACTTATCGATGGACGTGATGATTGAACACTTCTGCACTGCTACAACGGCTCGGGGCACCGGATGGCTGCAAAGGACAACCGCTAAAGCCCTGGGTACGACCGCAATTTTGTCTGAAACACTGAGGGCTTGGGGAGTAGACCGAGGAGAGCGCACACTCCAGCGTGGTTAAGTCCAGAACATTTACCGAGGGCTCGTCGTCATCTAGGGAGCCCTTCTGAGGACCCTCTGGGTTGGGTCTCTTCTGCACCACACGCTGGGGAGGAGAGTTGGCCCATGAGGAATCCCATTGAATGGTGGGGCTCAGCGCTGGGACCTAGGTCCCACTTCAAAAAGGGGGTGAAGCCTGGATTGCGGCTGAGACCAGGGAGCAGAGAAAGCGCACGGATACACTCACCTGTCGCAGTCCAGTAGCAGTTGGAGAGGTCGCTGATGCCAGGTTTCCATGTGTGGAGGGGCCTGAAGGGCAGTCCGTTGCAGAAGGCGATCAGCCGGTTCAGTTATGCAGGGGAAGGATCTGTCCATGGGGAGATTCGGATCAGTGTCCAGAGATGCAGAGACGTCACAGACCTTCTGGAAGAATGAGACCCCTCGAGTTTGTGATGTGGAAGCAGAGGTGGTCCGACGGGAGGCAGAGTCCGTGGCTGGCGGGTTCACAGAGTCCGTGGCTAGCTGGTTCACAGCCCCTGCACAGCTGGGTGAGTGTGCTTCCATATCTTTGTGTCCGATTAATGTAGACAGTATGTTGGGGCACGCAGGAAGTAGGATATTTAGGGTAGTGGGTACTAAGCTGATTGGTGTTAGTGCGTGGGTCACTGGGGAAGATCTCAATGACATTTTGAGGTGCATGAGGGAAATTTTAGCCAGGTGTGAGAGGGGAGCTGATTTCGGGTTGAGGAATGTCCCATCTCTGGTCGAGGCATGGACAACACAGCTGCCGCAGGCTACCAGTGTGGGTACGACAGGGACGAGTTTGATGGCGGTAACTGATGGATCACTGAGAACAGGGGTGATGACTGCTGTATAGTCGGAAACAGATGGTGAAGGGATCCATTTGGATGATAGGGCTAAGGGGGAGGTGTATACGGGGGGCCTCTGGGAGCGCATTTAGAAAAGGATGTTAGGGAGAAAATATGGCGGCATGAGTATGTTGAGATCTTCTCACTCCTCTCCTGGAGGAGTTTAATTTGGAGAAGGAGAAGAGGACAGAATACAAAAAGGAGGAGGAGGAAAAGAGGAGATGTGGCCTCATTCTGCAGACCTTTAGTAATTGGTTGCAGGCTTTTGCAATTTTGGCTAGTATGATCGAGAAGGCACCGGGGAAAAGGCCCCGGAAAGGCTGGGAGAGATGGTGCCGTACCTAAATAGGTATATGGACGGTGTTAAAGCGGAGTTGTTACTTTTAGGTTTCCGCAACAGTTTTAAAATTCCTCTCCCTGTTCATGTTGTTTCTTTTTCAAATAAAAAACCTGCAATCAGCAGGCTGTTATGCTGAAATCGGTACAGAAAAGTTATGGAAGGTGATGTTGTTGGGCTCTATGGCGGGGCTGTAGTGACTCAGACCTAGGAGGTGTTTAAGCAGTGGGGCAGAAATGACATGGTAGTCACTGTAGCTCTACTGCCCCTCCTGGTAGATGGTTTACTGGGCCAAGCTAGACCAGTTGTAAAAATAAAATAAACAGTAGGCAGTTGTTGTTGCCTGCTGCCCGTGGAGTCGGGTAGGGGAAGATGGTAGATTTTTGTGATGCCAGTCCGTATATGGGTAGGGACTAGAGATGAGAGCGCACGCTCGCATAAAGCAGTTAGTCGAGCAAGCATTGCTCTTCTCGAGTATCTGCTTACTGGTCTGAGCAGGCTCGGGGGCGCGGCCGGGGTGAGTGGGGGGTGGCGGGTGTTAGCGGGGGTGTAGAGAGAGATATTTCTCTCACTCTATCCCCCACTACCCCACCCCCCCCGAGCACCCACCCCCGAGCCTGCTTGGACCAGTAAGCAGTTACTCGAGAAGAGCGATGCTCGCTCGAGTAACTGCTTTATCCGAGCGTGCTCGCTCATCTCTAGTAGGGACCCATTCCGGACAAAAATAGTAAGGTATAAAAAAAAAATGGGAGAAATAAACAAAAGATGAGGTAGTAGTCCTCGTACCTGAAGGGTGGGATACCTCAGTGCAGTGTGTCGATGATGGGAAGAGACTTCAGGCGACAGACTTTTGGATGGTGAAAACACTTGTACACTTTATTGCAGAGAGAGAGTACTTGAAGTGGCAGTTGTTACATCACTTGCATTATATTCAGTGGACGTAGATTACAACCTTGCATTACACTTGCCGACATAAGATGTTTTCAGACACTCTTTTAAGGAGACTGACATTAGCTTCCAGCTTTTCCTCCCTGGCTTTGATTAGTGAATAGTGAAGTAACACCGTGATTCCTGACTTGATTTCTCGTCTCTCTGTTTTCTCCTTTCCCTCTCTCGCTTTCTCTTTCTCCTGCTAAATCTCCAGCACAAACTTGATTTAAGGTACTCACACTCTATTTGTTGCTTCCCACCGCAATGACTGTTATTAAAGATGGTCTCCTTGTTCCTCATCCGTCTCTATCACCGATTCCTCTGGGATAGACTAGCTAACCCCTCCCACTCTACACCTTTTATACTTTCCCTCATCACCTATCCTGAGTTAGGGAAAATCTATCTACCCAATCCCAGGCCAGCTAGGGGTGATTGACAAGTGATAGAGCAGATTAAGGTGCATTATGCACAGTCATCCAGTGTTAGGGTGCATTCCCACGAATGTATATTGGCTTGGTTTTCACTCCGAGCCAATAAATGTTGTCCTCGTGTGCAGGGGGTGTAGGATGGAAGAGCCAGGAGCAGGAACTGAGCTCCCGCCCCCTCTCTGCCCCCTCTCCGCCCCTCTGCACTATTTGCAATGGGGAGAGGTGGGGTGGGGCGGGGCTAATTCCTCAGAACTTAGCTCCGCCCCCGTTCCACCTCCTATCATTGCAAATGGTGCAGAGGGGGGGAGAGGAGCTCAGTTCCTGCTCCTGGCTCTTCCATCCTCCCCCCCCCTGCACACGAGGACAACGTATATCGGCTCGGCGTGAAAACCAAGCCGATATACGTTCGTGGGAATGCACCCTCAGGTAGTAAGAACACCCAAGTTAACACATTACTGACTATTTAAAGTGACACACACATAATTGCACACATATAGAAATATACATATATGTATAAATACACTTCTTACATGAGCTGTGGGACCCAAACTCTGGGGTTCTATAGTGCCATTTGAGGAACCGCTCTGTGTGGATTTTATAGTTTCACTTTTTGGGAGCAGTACCCAAAAGAGGAACCAAACAAGTTTTGATTGATTTACCATTTGTCTTGCCTGAAAGGTGCGTCAGTTAATGATGGTATCGATCCAGAACTGTGTTCAGTGGTTTACACATCTCTTGATAAGGCTTGGTGAGTTGGGTTAGGAAGGGACATTGTTGGCAAAAACGTATATTGAGTCAGCGTTTTGCCTTCTCCAAATACACCCTGAGAGCAGTCATTTATTGGGGTGCTACTGGGAACAGAGTTACTTTGCATACAGGTGTTTGCCTATGGGGTGTGTGATTTCATGTGCTTTTTTTGAGGCAATCAGTTTTTTTTTTGGAGTGGGTGATGAAGGATGTGGCGGGTATAGACTCAGTGATCCATTACCTGGATGATTTTTTGTGTGTAGAGCCAGCAAGTTCACCAGTATGTTCAACACTTCTTGCCACGGTACAATAGGTGGCACATCGTTTCGGGGTACTGTTGGCTTAGGAGAGCCCATCGACATGTTTGAATTTTTTTTAGGCATCACCATCGATATGGAGGTTATGGAATGTAGGCTGCCAGTTGAAAAAGTACAATCTGTGTGTCAGGAATTCTAGAGGACTCGGTAGGCAAGCAAGGTCACACTTCAAGAGTTGCAATCGTGGGTGTTGGCAGTGCATATACCGGGTGTAAAAAACTCAATATTGAATGCTCTCTCTCGGTTTCAGTGGAACCATTTTCGAGAGTTGGCTCCGGGTGTGGAGTACATGTCTGGCTCAGCTTAGGAAATTGGTTGGGAAGCAGCAAAACACCTAATCAGTGCTTCATTGGCAGCGGGTACAGCGGTGGCATATGTGGCTGCATATCAGGAGTGGAAGAACTGGTTGGAGTTCTTAGGTAACATAAGGACGGATGAAGACAAAGAGAGCCTTATTGTACTGGTTGGGGAATGCATCCGTGCCGGGCTGGTCTGTCACTTAGGTGAATCGGCAGGGTTGGCAAACGTTTTTCAAGTGAGGTGAATTCAGGACGTGACAAAAAGTTTTTAGTAGGTCAGGCCCTAAAAGGTTGTAGGAAGCGAAAAAGGAGTCAGGATAAAATGAAGCCAGTTTCATCTACATTGTTGGAAGAATTGGGAGTTGGTTTTGAAAAAATTTGTAGTGGGAGACATGAATTGGCTTTACTTAGAGTGGCTTTTTCATTGGCGTTTTTTGGAGCATTTCGGTTGGGTGAGTTGGTTTCTCCCAGTAGAAAGAAAGGAGGTGGTTTATTTGCAAAGGATGTGAGACTTCTGGTAGGGCATTTGGAGGTCATTGTACTCCGGTCGGAGAAAGATCAGGCGGGAAAAGGATTGTGATTGGTCCAGTTCTGGGGTCACTGAAGTGCCCTGTCAAGTGTTGGGGGGTTTATTGTAAATTTTGAGTGCAGGTGGGGCCTTTCTTGCGTCATGCAGATGGGTCTTCTGTGTACGTTTATGGAAGTCATACCCGAGGTTGTTGGTTGGAAACTGATCCGTGTAAGTCGTGGCATAATGCAAGATCAGTGGAGAGTTTGAACAAGATGTGGATAAAGTTAAATAGGGTAATTTTGAGTTTATAGTGAGAAATTGTGGTGTGGCTTTTCGCCAAGTTGATTTGGAATCTGGATAGGGTGAATTTTGGAGGAGTGATGGAGTGGGTGGGTATTGACATTGGGTCATTAGCGATCCAGGAGGGTATCGAGAGGGCGCTGTTTTTGTGGGGTGTGGCGCAGATCTGAGGTGGTCAGAATGTGCTTGCTCTGGCGGGTGGGGGGGGTCCTTGTGTCAGGGTAATAAATCAGTATAGCATCAATCAAAGCCCACCCTAATGTCCCGTTGTCGACGGTAAAGGAAAAATACCACACACAGGTCTGGTATGCTTCCCTGTATGGGAGTAACGGCAAATGACTTTACTGGCTTACACAGGGTTTTATACCCTCCTGTTGCAACACAAAGCATATAGCATCTCATTGTACATGTTCCTTATTCGCAGCAGACACTTCTCTTTTTTCCTCCTCAGTCCCCGAACAAGATGTTGTAAGTAACTTAAACTGCCAAGCTAATCGCCGTTGTATCTTGTTCCTCTTTGTAATTTTCCAAGACACAGTCTTCTCCGCCTTGCAGAAGCTCTTTGTCATATCTGATATGATTTTTTAAGAATGCATATTACGTATTTGAAGTTTAAGTTTTTTTTTGTCACAAAGCATTGCATAAAATTTGCACGCAGGTATAAAGATATAAAAAAAACATATAGCGATATATACACGTGCCCTCACACTTGGAGTTGGTTAAAAAATTGGTTGGCGGGTGGGAAGGCAAGGGGTGGAGAGCCACCTTCTCCCTATGTTATTCTTGGTTGGTATTGGGTCTGTCACCTCTGTTGGTATTGGGTCTGTCACCTCTTGGCTCTGACAGAGGGTAGTCCCTGCAGAGATGGTGGTGTGTCTACCCTTGTAAAGACTAGTGGGTCTCTGAGTCGGTTGGGAGCGGCTGGAGGTAATTGATATATATACTTTATGGATAATGGTAACAGATGTTGGGGCTCTAAGGACCTCCCCTTTGTGTTGGTTGGATAACTTGGGTTAATTATGTTAATATATGTAAATTTGTTTGTAATAAAATGGCTGCTGTGAATAAATGATCCAAAACCAGAAGTGTGTTGTCTTCTATCGGGTGTCTTCCAATATGGGCTGGTAATGGATAAAGCTGCGGCAGGGAGCGACTCTGTTATACCCCCGTCATGTAGCTCTCTCCCATTCATGTGCAAATACACTGCGCTGTGTGTGCAGCCGCACTAATGGTCCTTTTAGACGGGACGAGCTGTTCGACAGAAAACTGAATGATGGATCGTCCCATGCAAAGAGGCAGTTCTTCATCTTTGAACAACTGCCTGTTTACTGTGAATGGAAGCCGGTGGTCAGGAACAATCCCCGACTGCTGCGCATCCATTCACTGAGCGATGATCATTCCTGTGTCAAAGCCCAGGAACAATTATCGCTGTGACGACCTATCAGGCATCAGCATCATAAAAGGCTGTGTCATATAAAAGGGCCGCAAGGAAGGATTCAGGAACTTCATGCCTTTACTGAATGCTGGTGACAGTGTGTGTCCTTCACTCCGGCATATAAGCCTTTGTGCACACTTCAGCGCAATGTATTTGCACCGTGAACGAGCCTTTTTTGCAAACGTGGCTGCATATTTTATTGTACTTTTTGCGCATGCAAGGCATGGTTATTTGCACAGGGACACAACCATGACCCGATTTAATTGGCTAATGCTGTTAACGAGGTCTTGAAGTGTTCTTTTCCCAGCGGATCTGTGCACCCCCCCCTTCCCCATCGACTTCTATGGGGACCTTTGGTCCATAAATGTGTACAAACATAGAGCATGCTGCATTTTTTTCACACCCACAAGGTGTGCACGCAACAAACGGCCATGGGAATGAGCCCGCTGACGTCAATGGGTTCTATTCACTGCGTATTACGTGAGTAAGCTTTACACATGCAAAAATGCGCACAAATATGTCTGTGTGAAAGAGCTTTCCCAATCCTTCATGCTTCTGCTGTCCGGGGGGTGTGAGTGGGACAAGAAGGGCAACATGGATTGGGGGGTCAAGTTCTAATTCACGGCTCCTTTAGACGAGTCTATGTGCAAATACATACATTTTAGCGCAGTGTTTTTGTACACTGAACTAGGTTGATTTGTGCGTTTATTGGCGCGTTCTGCTGAACTTTTTTGCGCACGCAGGGCCTGTTCATATGTGCGCACAACATATCCCCGCCCTGATTTAAAAGGCTTTTTAGCCTAATGAGGTCAGATGTGTTCTCTTTTCACAGAATTGTACATCGTATTGCGCATTCCATTGTATATTGCGCGCATTGTTATGAACGGACCCACTGACATCAATGGCTTCTATTCTCTGCGTATTGCGCACATAAATATAGTCCTGCTCGCCAATAACGGCGTCTGCTCGCACGGAGATGGAGGGGTATAAAGTGATGGAGGAGGCAGATATGATGCAAAACGTAAAAAAATGCAGTGTAGAAAATTAGAAGAAACTCCAAAACTTTATAGAATTACGGCGTAGGATCCAACACACCTAGTACGGCACAGTAGCGATGTTAGCCCTGTATGCGTCGGAGCGTATGCAGTAACTCAGTAAGGCCTTGGTTTTATTCTAATTCTGGATTTTTCTACGCATTTTACATTAAATTAGTACTGAGTCTTCTACCATATCACTCAAGCTGACTTGACTTATACATGCATCTTTCCCAAGCCTAACTCGTGATTCAAGAGCTTTATGTCAAGTGTTTTTGCGGTGTGGACTGCGAAACAAGCTGATAGAAGGAGGATTGATGGGTTGGAGCTGTGGTGCTGGCGAAAGCTTCTGCGTATGCCCTGGAGTAACAGAGAAGTACTGAATTGTATAAGACCCGATATATCACTGGAGGCCAAGATGACCGGGCTCGGGCCCCCGGGACACCAAGATGACCGGGCTCGAGCCCACGGGACGCCAAGACGATCGGGCTCGGGCCCACGGGACGCCAAGACGACCGGGCTTGGGCCCACGGGACGCCAAGACGACCGGGCTCGGGCCCACGGGACGCCAAGACTACCGGGCTCGGGCCCACGGGACGCCAAGACGAACGGGCTCGGGCCCACGGGACGCCAAGACGAACGGGCTCGGGCCCACGGGACGCCAAGACGATCGGGCTCGGGCCCACGGGACGCCAAGACGACCGGGCTCGGGCCCCCGGGACGCCAAGACGACCGGGCTCGGGCCCCCGGGACGCCAAGACGACCGGGCTCGGGCCCACGGGACGCCAAGACGACCGGGCTCGGGCCCACGGGACGCCAACACGACCGGGCTCGGGCACACGGGACGCCAACACGACCGGGCTCGGGCCCCGGGAATGCCAAGACGACCGGGCTCGGGCCCCCGGGACGCCAAGACGATCGGGCTCGGGCCCCCGGGACGCCAAGACGACCGGGCTCGGGCCCCCGGGGCGCCAAGACGACCGGGCTCGGGCCCCCGGGACGCCAAGACGACCGGGCTCGGGCCCACGGGACGCCAACACGACCGGGCTCGGGCACACGGGACGCCAACACGACCGGGCTCGGGCACACGGGACGCCAACACGACCGGGCTCGTGCCCCCGGGACGCCAAGACGACCGGGCTCGGGCCCCCGGGACGCCAAGACGACCGGGCTCGGGCCCCCGGGACGCCAAGACGACCGGGCTCGGGCCCCCGGGACGCCAAGACTACCGGGCTCGGGCCCGCGGGACGCCAACACGACCGGGCTCGGGCCCACGGGACGCCAACACGACCGGGCTCGGGCCCACGGGACGCCAAGACGACCGGGCTCGGGCCCCCGGGACGCCAAGACGACCGGGCTCGGGCCCACAGGACGCCAAGACGACCGGGCTCGGGCCCACGGGACGCCAAGACGACCGGGCTCGGGCCCACGGGACGCCAAGACGACCGGGCTCGGGCCCCCGGGACGCCAAGACGACCGGGCTCGGGCCCCCGGGACGCCAAGACGACCGGGCTCGGGCCCCCGGGACGCCAAGACGACCGGGCTCGGGCCCCCGGGACGCCAAGACGACCGGGCTCGGGCCCCCGGGACGCCAAGACGACCAGGGTCGGGCCCCCAGGACGCCAAGACTAGCGGGGTCGGGCCCCCTGGATGCCAAGACGACCGGGCTCGGGCTTAAGGGACGCCAAGACGACCGGGCTCGGGCTCACGGGACGCCAAGACGACCGGGCTCGGGCTCACGGGACGCCAAGACGACCGGACTCGGGCCCCTGGGACGCCAAGACGACCGGGCTCGGGCTCAAGGGACGCCAAGACGACCGGGCTCGGGCTCACGGGACGCCAAGACGACCGGGCTCGGGCCCACGGGACGCCAAGACGACCGGGCTCGGGCCCCCGGGACGCCAAGACGACCGGGCTCGGGCCCCCGGGACGCCAAGACGACCGGGCTCGGGCCCCCGGGACGCCAAGACGACCGGGCTCGGGCCCCCGGGACGCCAAGACGACCGGGCTCGGGCCCCCGGGACGCCAAGACGACCGGGCTCGGGCCCCCGGGACGCCAAGACGACCGGGCTCGGGCCCCCGGGACGCCAAGACGACCAGGGTCTGGCCCCCAGGACGCCAAGACTAGCGGGGTCGGGCCCCCTGGATGCCAAGACGACCGGGCTCGGGCTTAAGGGACGCCAAGACGACCGGGCTCGGGCTCACGGGACGCCAAGACGACCGGGCTCGGGCTCACGGGACGCCAAGACGACCGGACTCGGGCCCCCGGGACGCCAAGACGACCGGGCTCGGGCTCAAGGGACGCCAAGACGACCGGGCTCGGGCTCACGGGACGCCAAGACGACCGGGCTCGGGCTCACGGGACGCCAAGACGACCGGGCTCGGGCTCACGGGACGCCAAGACGACCGGGCTCGGGCTCACGGGACACCAAGATGACCGGGCATCGTGTCACTGCACTCCATATGTACAAAGGTTATTGATTTGCAATGAGAATCATTTAAAAAATTACATCAGAAACTGAACCTCCTTTGTAATCAATACAATTTGTGTCATTGCTGATGTTCATGTCCGCTCATTGTCAGAAACTGAACCGCTCCCCCTTGTTGTCAGAATGAAACTCTGTGTGATTATAACATTGATATAAGTAAGTGATTACAATCTCAGAGCAAAATTCATGAATTCATGAATGGGTGTGAGTGAGAGCTGCCTCTGATTGGTCAGGCTGTGACCAATCAGAGGCAGCTCATTCAGCAGGCGCGGATTTTAAATCCCTGGCTGCTGAATACTACTCACAGCTGTTCAGAGCAGTTCAGGAGAACTGCAGCCAGCCGCGCTGAGCTCCGTCTGCCGGAACCAGGTGAGTATATATTTTTGTTTTATTTTTACACATTTCTGGATGAATTGCAGGGAAGGGCTTATATATTTAAGCCCTTCCCGACAATTCATCCCGCGATCGCCGGCAGCCCATTGCTTTCAATGGAGCCGGCTGTATTGCCGGCTTCATTGAATTCAATGGGCTAACATCGTTCTTCTCTGCCACAGCTGTTACAGCTGTCGCAGAGGAGAACGATCTTTATGCTGACAGTGGGGGGGGGGGGGTCTCACTCTTGCCACTATTGTGGCTTAAAGGGGTTGTCCCGCGAAGGCAAGTGGGGTTATACACTTCTGTATGGCCATATTAATGCACTTTGTAATATACATTGTGCATTAATTATGAGCCATACAGAAGTTATTTATTTACCTGTTCCGTTGCTAGCGTCCTCGTCTCCATGGAGCCGTCTAATTTCAGCGTCTAATCGCCCGATTAGACGCGCTTGCGCAGTCCGGTCTTCTCCCTGGTGAATGGGGCCGCTCGTGCCGAAGAGCTGCTCCTCATAGCTCCGCCGCGTCACGTGTGCCGATTCCAGCCAATCAGGAGGCTGGAATCGGCAATGGACCGCACAGAGCCCACGGTGCACCATGGGAGAAGACCCGCGGTGCATCGTGGGTGAAGATCCTGGCGGCCATCTTACTAAGGTAAGTAAGAAGTCGCCGCAGCGCGGGGATTCGGGTAAGTACTAACCGTTTTTTTTTTTTTAACACATGCATCGGGTTTGTCTCGCGCCGACCGGGGGGCCTATTGAATAAAAAAAAAAAACGTTTCGGCGCGGGACAACCCCTTTAATAGTGGGACCTGGGAACTTGAGATGCAGCCCAACATGTAGCCCCTCTTGTTTATCTCCTATCTTGTGGATAGTAGATAAATTGTGATTTTTGTACAGCCCCTTTAATATTTTTTTTTGTTCTTTAAGGTGATGTCAATGATTCAAAAAAAGCTTTGTCTTCCAGAAACAGCGCCCCTTTTGTGCAAGGGCAGTGTGCGGTATTGCAGCTGAGCAGCATTCAGCAGCATTCATTGTACAGCTAATATATTCTTACATATGACATCTTCTGACGGCACTTAATATGTGAAAACGTTATCCATTGCAGTGAGATTTATTAGAGAATGACATCACATTGTGGAGCTCCTCCTTACAGAGTGTTGAGAAATGCTCAATATCTGAAGACTGGGCAGTACGGTGACTTAGGGCGGCTTCACACGGGTGTATTGTAAAATACGCTGGCTCCTGCGCAACTTTTTTTGCACAGAGAACGAGGGTACTTTGCACGCGTGCGCCTGCGTACTATACTGTGCGTGTTTGTGCGGGCACCGCTAGTTCACATGGGCAGAGGAAAATCACACCGTTCTGATTTAAATGGCTGTTAAGCCTCATTTCTATGGCCATATTGGTAAAACTGGGGTTTGTAAATACCCGGTCTGCCGAGAGACGGTGTATGGTTGCGAGTGCACTGTGCATGCCCACGTATTATACGCACACACTCATGCACAGTGCGACTTGTTTCCTCAAACCCCCCGCTCTGTTTAATACCGTTTTTCCCCCAAAATAGGTCCTACCCCGATAGTAAGACCTATCGGGTTTTCAGGAGAGGCTTGAAATATAAGGCCTCCCCCGAAAGTAGGACCTAGCTCAGGTGCCCCACAAAAACAAAACAAAAAAAACAATACTTACCTGCTCCGTGGCGTCCCGATGGTCTTCGGCGGCGCTGCGGTAAGCTGTGTTCTCCTCGTCTCACAGCGGAGCTTCTGCTGGTGATGGGGCTTTGAATACCCCGCCTCTAGCAAAGCGACTGCTGTAATTGGCTAATTGAGTGCTGGCAGCCAATCACAGCCGGCGCTGGATGAGCCAATCACAGCCAGCCATGCAGTGATGTCATTCACTAAATGGCTGTGATTGGCTCATCGAGCGCTGGCTGTGATTGGCTGCCAGCACTCAATTAGCCGATCACAGCAGTCACTTTGCTAGAGGCGGGGTATTCAAAGCTCCGCTGTGAAACGAGGAGGACGCAGCTTACCGCAGCATCGCCGAAGACCATCGGGACGCTGCGGACCAGGTAAGTATAAGCCCCCCCCCCCTGAAAATAAGACAGTGCCCTTTTTGGAGCAAAAAAATAATATAAGGCAGTGTCTTATTTTCAGGGAAACACAGTAGTCGGGTGGTGTATGAAAATACTGCCCATGCGCTATGTATTGCGTATGGATAGCACTTCATATTCTGCCTATACCAATGTATAGGGCTCATGCTGCGCGCTATGCAGAGAAATAGAGCAGGCTGCGATCTATTTCTTGTACGTATTTATACGTAGATGTGTACGGATCAATAAAGTCCATTGACTCCATTCAATGCATATTACGCAGCAGTGCAACGCATGTGTAATACGTGGTGGACATAAGCCCTTAAAGGGGTTTTCTGCGGAGGATAAGTCATCACTAGTTGATTGGCCGGGGTCCCTGACCACCAGCTAAGCAGGCGCATGCTATCAGCGATGCAAATACACAGAGTTCGGAACGGATGCAGTGGAAATCGTAGCGCCGACCTCTGTGTAGCGGCCAGCACTGGTAACTGCAGGCATGGCTCACGTTGATTTCAGTAAGATCCGTGCCTGCAGTTACAAGCGCCGGCCACTGCACGGAGGTAGGCATGGAGACTTCCGCTGCTTCCGCTCCGAGCTCTGTGTATTCGCGGCACTGACAGCATGCGCCCGCTTTGCTGATCGGTCAGGGTCCCAACCGATGGATCCCGGCCATTCAACTACTGATGACCTATCCTAAGGACAGGTCATCAATAGTATCCTCCCTGGAAAACCCCTTTAAGCCACATGAGTTGCTGCACATACTTATGCATCCATGTGTGCATTTGCAAATAAACCCAAGAGGACAAATATTATTAATTGTACAAACAAGTTATTTTTTATGTAGCCAAGATAGAGACAAACCCATTCAGCGATGCTTTACTAAACCTTTATTGTGTTATCACAGATATTAATGTATATTAAAAGACAAGGAATCACATTTGGTGCAACATTCACTATATTACTACACATATTGCTTAATGCCACCTCATGGGGGCAGCATATATACCAGCAGAAGCTCCTGGGCCTGAATGCCAAGTCAGCAGCAGCTACAGTACCATGTGGCACTTCTAATACTGGGCCTCAAACAACAGGGTCCGAATGTGAATGCCACCTCTGCCCCCTGCAGCTGTGACCTTATGTATGTGGCCCCAAACAGAAGACTTCTCTTGCATCTAAAAACAAATTCTTGTTAACTCAGACTTATATGTAGTATGGTTTTACATGATGAAATATGATCAGAACAAACTTTAAACCTCACTCCCATTTTTGTGTCTGCCCGCCTCTCCAACCAAAAATTTAAGAAAGATGGTAGAAAACAAATCTGGGTCTGCGGTAGTAGCTAAACAACCATGGATCTCCAGAATGGTCCCTTGCAAAGGAACTTTGAAGGAAAGTTCTCCCAGGAGTCTCCAATTAAACTACACCGCTCCCTGGTTTCATCTCCCACCATCACCTCTAAACTTCTGGTGGACTCCTAAATGGATCTACCCTTTAAGGAAGGGGGGGGGGGGGAGGATGCTTCAGAAGAGTATTATAATAGAATAGTCTACATAAGTTCTCCATGTGGTCCTACTGATTCACATCTCCCTCTGTTTGGGTAAAATCCTGTTCCATTAAACAATTTTAGCTCTAAATTTTCACAAATCCATTGTGCACAAGTATTGCAGCATGTAGAGGCTCAGTGAATGTAGCCGTGAAGGTGTGCAGATGTTTGATGGGGTCACACAAGGTATAAAAAGACAAACGTCCTGCCTCATAATCCAAATACACACCGAAGTTCTGTGAAGACACCTTGAATGGAATTTGAATTTGCTTTCTGGCATGAAGCATGAAATACTCAGAATTAAATCTGCGCAAACACCAAGACTTCTCATTAGGGTCAAAAAGGCTGCCATCTCCTCTTCGGATTATACTTGGATATGCCATACCAATCCTAAAACTCCCAGTTTTATTAGTTTCCACTTCCCAGTAATGCCACCCCGGTGAGAAGTTTGTGTCACTCAGTACCTGAGGGCTGTTAAATTGATTGATAGTTCGAGCCCAATTCCGTTCCCCAGAAACAAAGGAGGCCATTTTCATATCTTTGGATACAATGTCAGGTTGTCTCGAAGACTCTGGATTCGGGTGTCAGACTCCTTTTTCTTTGAGGAAAGTACCTGCAGGTGTTTCATCAGCATGGCCAGTTTCTTCGTGGAGGCTTTCTTCAGTGGACCTACATTATGTTCTTTGTGGTTCCCAGTCAGTTTGCAAGACACACAGATACATGCTGAATCCTTGTAGCAGTAGTACTCCAAGATCCTCTTCTGGGCTGGACATTTTCTGGTGTTCAGGGAGCTGGTGGGCTCTATAAGCACATGTTCGGGTGACTTTACATGGACCCTCAGGTGGTCAACGCATAATGAAGCTTCACACTGAACACAAGACTTGACGGCAGGTACAGGAGAGGGAATATAGTAAGTACATTAGATGCCACCAACCTCTCCCTCAGGCGCAACGGAAAAATGTCCTGCTATGTTCCTTAGGGTGATATTTATGTGCAGCGCAGGCCGTTCCAGGAAGTGTTCTCTGCACTCTGGGCAGGAATAGGTTCCAGATCTCTCCTGTGAATCCAGAACCCCCTTGATACAATCCATGCAGAAATTGTGTCCACATCTCAGCACTACGGGGTCTGTGAAGATGTTCAGGCAGATGGGGCAGTTCAGCTCTTCGCACAGGTCAGCAGACACCATGATTGTGGAAGTGAAGAATTCAAAGACTTTTTAATTTCAGTTCTCTTTATGTTGTCGTGGCTGTGCAGGGCGGGGAGAGGGACTTGTTCAGAGTTTCGTTTCCTGACTTTTAACACTTTATATTCCTGTTACTTTGCGGACAGGATATTGACATGAAGCTTTAACTGGTGTCTTCATCAGAGTTCCAGGGGTTAAATACTTGGGAAGAAACAGAGATCAGATGTTTGGGTTGACACCTAATTCTATCTATCTGCATCAGTGAACAGGCTGAAAGGTCCTGTGAACTGGCACTACACGTGCAAAAATTACAGTATTATGCGCAGACAGGCTTGCAACACCCCGATAGTGAGGGCTGGAGTGGGGCCTGCAGGGCCATGGGTGGAGGCCCAGGCATGACCAAGTTAAAAGGGAAATGAAATGGAAGGTGTTGATGTAAAAAAAAAGGTGGAGCTGGCGCAAATAAAAGGTGGTGTTATTTGAAAAGAAGGGGCGGAGCAAAAAGTGCGCAAAGAACCATTGGTGACATCATTCATATCAGTCAGGAGATTGCATCAAGAGAAGAAGCAAGTCAGCAACTGTGAGGAAGAAACTTATCGATGGACGAGAAAGCGATGATTGAACACTTCTGCACTGCTACAATGGCTCGGGGCACCAGATGGCTGCAAAGGACTATCACTAAAGCCCTGGGTACGTCCGCAATTTTGTCCGAAACACCGAGGGCTTGGAGAGTAGACCGAGGAGAGCGCACACTCCAGCGTGGTTAAGTCCAGAACATTTACCGAGGGCTCGTCGCAATCTGGGGAGCCCTTCTGGGGAACCTCTGGGTTGGGTCTCTTCTGCACCACACGCTAGGGAGGAGAGTTGGCCCATGAGGAATCTCATTGGATGGTGGGGCTCAGCGCTGGGACCTAGGTGCCACTCCAACAGGGGGGTGAAGCCTGGATTGCGGATGAGACCAGGGAGCAGAGGAAGTGTGGGGATACGCTCACCTGTCGCAGTCCAGTAGCAGCTGGAGAGGTCGCTGATGCCAGGTTTCCATGTGTGGAGGGGCCTGAAGGGCAGTCCGTTGCAGAAGGCGATTAGCCGGTTCAGTTATGCAGGGGAAGGATCTGTCCGTGGGGAGATTTGGATCAGTGTCCAGAGATGGAGAGACGTCACAGACCATCTGGAAGAATGAGACCCCTCGGGTTTGTGATGTGGAAGCAGAGGTGGTCTGACGGGAGGCAGAGTCCGTGGCTGGCGGGTTCATAGAGTCCGTGGCTAGACAGCTAGGTGAGTGTGCTTTCATATCTTTGTGTCCGATTAATGTAGACAGTATGTTGGGGCACGCAGGAAGTAGGATATTTAGGGGAGTAGGTACTAAGCTGATTGGTGTTAGTGCGTGGGTCACTGGTGAAGATCTCAATGACATTTTGAGGTGCATGAGGGGAAGTTTAGCCAGGTGTGAGAGGGGCGCTGATTTCGGGTTGAGGAATGTCCCATCTCTGGTCGAGGCATGAATTGGCTTTACTTAGAGCGGCTTTTTCATTGGCGTTTTTTGGAGCATTTCGGTTGGGTGAGTTGGTTTCTCCCAGTAGAAAGAAAGGAGGTAGTTTATGTGCAAAGGATGTGACACTTCCGGTAGAGCATTTGGAGGTCATTGTACTCCGGTCGGAGAGAGATCAGACGGGAAAAGGATTGTGATTGGTCCAGTTCTGGGGTCACTGAAGTGCCCTGTCAAGTGTTGGGGGGTTTATTGTAAATTTTGAGTGCAGGTGGGGCCTTTCTTGTGTCATGCAGATGGGTCTTCTATGTACGTTTATGGAAGTCATACCCGAGGTTGTTGGTTGGAAACTGATCCGTGTAAGTTGTGGCATAATGCAAGATCAGTGGAGAGTTTGAACAAGATGTGGATAAAGTTAAATAGGGCAATTTTGAGTTTATAGTGAGAAATTGTGGTGTGGCTTTTCGCCATGTTGATTTGGAATCTGGATAGGGTGAATTTTGGAGGAGTGATGGAGTGGGTGGGTATTGACATTGGGTCATTAGCGATCCAGGAGGGTATCGAGAGGGCGCTGTTTTTGTGGGGTGTGGCGCAGATCTGAGGTGGTCAGAATGTGCTTGCTCTGGTGGGTGGGGGGGGGGGGGTCCTTGTGTCAGGGTAATAAATCAGTATAGCATCAATCAAAGCCCACCCTAATGTCCCGTTGTCGACGGTAAAGGAAAAATACCACACACAGGTCTGGTATGCTTCCCTGTACGGGAGTAATGGCGAATGACTTTACTGGCTTACACAGGGTTTTATACCCTCCTGTTGCAACACAAAGCATATAGCATCCCATTGCACATGTTCCTTATTCGCAGCAGACACTTCTCTTTTTTCCTCCTCAGTCCCCGAACAAGATGTTGCAAGTTCTCTAAACTGCCAAGCTAATCGCCGTTGTATTTTGTTCCTCTTTGTAATTTTCCAAGACACAGTCTTCCACGCCTTGCAGAAGCTCTTTGTCATATCTGATATGATTTTTAAGAATGCATATTACATATTTGAATATTGAGGTTTTTTTGTCACAAAGCATTGCATGAAATTTAATAAAAAAAACCATATAACAATATATACACGTGCCCTCACACTTGGAGTTGGTTAAAAAATTGGTTGGCGGGTGGGAAGGCAAGGGGTGGAGAGCCACCTTCTCCCCATGTTATTCTCGGTTGGTATTGGGTCTGTCACCTCTGTTGGTATTGGGTCTGTCACCTCTTGGCTCTGACAGAGAGTAGTCCCTGCAGAGATGGTGGTGTGTCTAGCCTTGTAAAGACTAGTGGGTCTCTGAGTCGGTTGGGAGCGGCTGGGGGTAATTGATATATATACTTTATGGATAATGGTAACAGATGTTGGGGCTCTAAGGACCTCCCCTTTGTGTTGGTTGGATAAGTTGGTTAATTATGTTAATATATGTAAATTTGTTTGTAATAAAATGGCTGCTGTGGCTAAATGATCCAAAACCAGAAGTGTGTTGTCTTCTATCGGGTGTCTTCCAATATGGGCTGGTAATGGATAAAGCTACGTCAGGGAGCGACTCTGTTATACCCGCGTCATGTAGACCTCTCCCATTCATGTGCAAATACGCTGCGCTGTGTGTGCAGCCGCACTAATGGTCCTTTTAGACGGGAAGAGCTGTTCGACAGAAAACTGAATGATGGATGGTTCCATGCAAACAGGCAGTTCTTCATCTTTGAACAACTGCCTGTTTACTGTGAATGGAAGCCGGTGGTCCAGCACAATCCCCGACTGCTGCGCGTCTATTCACTGAGCGATGATCATTCCGATGTCAAAGCCCAGGAACAATTATCGCTGTGACGACCTATCAGGCATCAGCATCATAAAAGGCTGTGTCATATAAAAGGCCGTAAGGAAGGATTCAGGAACTTCATGCCTTTACTGAATGCTGGTGACAGTGTGTGTCCTTCACTCCGGCATATAAGCCTTTGTGCAGGCTTCAGCGCAATGTATTTGCGTCGTGAACGAGCCTTTTTTGCACACATCTGCATATTTTATTGTACTTTTTGCGCATGCAAGGCATGGTTATTTGCATAGGGACACAACCATGACCCGATTTAAATGGCTAATGCTGTTAACGAGGTCTTGAAGTGTTCTTTTCCCAGCGGATCTGTGCACCCCGCTTCCCCA
Organism: Eleutherodactylus coqui; assembly: GCF_035609145.1. Lineage (NCBI taxonomy): Eukaryota > Metazoa > Chordata > Amphibia > Anura > Eleutherodactylidae > Eleutherodactylus > Eleutherodactylus coqui. Next base: position 22,565,283 of record NC_089849.1, read on the forward strand.
TCGACTTCTGTGGGGACCTTTGGTCCATAAATGTGCACAAACATAGAGCATGTTGCATTTTTTTCACACGTACAAGGTGTGCACGCAACAAGCGGTCATGGGAATGAGCCCGCTGACATCAGTGCGTTGTATTCACTGCGTATTACGTGAGTAAATTTTATACATGCACAAATATGTCTGCGTGAAAGAGCTTTCCCAATCCTTCATGCTTCCGCTGTCTGGGGGGGTGTGAGTGGGACAAGAAGGGCAACATGGATTGGGGGGTCAAGTTCTAACTCACGGCTCCTTCAGACGAGTCTATTGGCAAATACGCACATTTTAGCGCTGTGTTTTTGTACACTGAAGGTTGATTTTTCCGTTTATTGGCGCGTTCTGCTGTACTTTTTTGCGCACGCAGGGCCTGTTCATATGTGCGCACAATACATCCCCGCCCTGATTTAAAAGGCTCTTTAGCCTAATGAGGTCAGATGTGTTCTTTTTTCACAGCATTGTGCAGCGTATTGTGCGCATTGTTATGAACGAACCCACTGACATCAATGGCTTCTATTCTCTGCGTATTGCGCACATATGTTTTGCATAACTACGTCCGTCTGAAGCTGAAAGTCTCTATTTTAGGTTGGCTTCACACGGACATATGTGCTTTTGCATGTGCTTCAGCGCAACCTATTTGCGTCACAAATTTTTTTTTTTTCTGCGTGTGTGCCTGCGTATTTTACTGTACTGTTTTTTCCACAACAACGCCCTGATTCAAATGGCTATTTCATTAAATAAGGTCCACTACATCACCCATCTCCTTGTGTATTGCACACGAATTTGCGCACCTCACACTGACTTCCATGGGAACTCTTGATGCGCAAATGTGCACAAAGATAGAGTATACTGCGCACAAAATACGGAAGTATGTACAAACCCATTGACCTTAATGGGTTCTATTCTCTGCATATAGAAACCCCCAATGCAGCCTCAAACGTGGTGTGAAAGCACTTTCAGTCATGTGCTTAGCTGTATTATAGCTTAGTTAGTACTAAGGAAATGTAAATATGTAAATATAGTCCTGCTCACCAATAACGGCCTCTGCTCGCACGGAGATGGAGGGGTATGAAGTGATGGAGGAGGCAGATATGATAGAAAACGTAAAAAAAATGCAGTGTAGAAAATTAGAAGAAAATCCAAAGCTTTATAGAATTACGGCATAGGATCCAACGCACCTAGTACGGCACAGTAGCGATGTTAGCCCTGTGTGTGTCGGATCGTATGCAGTAATTGGGTAAGGCCTTGGTTTTATTCTAATTCTGGATGCTGGATTTTTCTACGCATTTTACATTAAATTAGTACTGAGTCTTCTACCATATCGCTCAAGGTGACTTGACTTTTAAATGTATCATTCTCAAGCCTAACTCGTGATTCAAGATGACCGGGCATGGGCTCACAGAGGCCAAGATGACCGGGCTCGGGCTCACGGAGGCCAAGATGACCGGGCTCGGGCTCACGGAGGCCAAGATGACCGGGCTCACGGAGGCCAAGATGACCGGGCTTGGGCTCACGGAGGCCAAGATGACCGGGCTCGGGCTCACGGAGGCCAAGATGAACGGGCTCACGGAGGCCAAGATGACTGGGCTCGGGCTCACGGAGGCCAAGATGACCGGGTTCGGGCTCACAGAGGCCAAGATGACCGGGTTCGGGCTCACGGGACACCAAGATGACCAGGCTCGGGCTCACAGAGGCCAAGATGACCGGGCTTGACTCAGACTCACAGATTTTGGCCATGTAATGTGAGCAGAGTAACTATAAAAATCTATAATGCTTAGACAGATCAGTAGCAAAAGAAGACCCGGCCGCCAAAGGACAAGATGGCTGATATTGTCAGAGCTGATACTGGCATAGATATCACACAACTGAAAGAAGCAGCGCAAAACCAAAAAACATGGCGGGAACTCACCTTTAGGGATGCCGAGAATCTTGAACAACTAAGTGGCTAACAACAGCAGCAACATTTCTTTGGATTATGACTCTTGTAATGGTCTTTGTGAAAGTTCTAACTCTCTAGACTAGAGAGACCTTAAGTTCCAAATAAAGATGAGGCTTAAGGTTTAACGCTGTACATGATGCTATATATCAGATGTTTGAGTGTTTGTATTACTGTGTAACATCTGGAATCCACAGCTCTCACCGCAGCTGAAGACAAAGAATAAGGAACGTGCGCCCGCTTCATAAGTCTAGTAACAGGCTGCTGAATAACACATACAGGACTGTGAGGGTCTGATGAGCCAACTATAGATTGTCAGTAGAACAAGGCCAGACACAATTACTTGGGTTGAGTAGTTGGATAACCTAATAGAACCAGAGAATCGGTAGGCTTCGGGGGCCTTTTGAAGGCCTTAAAGCTTGAAGCTATCAGTTAGAGGGTTTTTCTAAGGAAATACTATTGATTCAAAAAAAGGAGGTCCAGCTCATCCAATGGGAAAATGTTTTAGAACACTAAACTTTAATTTGACATGCTTCTAAAAAACATTTAGGCGTGTAGACCAAAAATTACCATAATGCACAGAAATACTCTAAAGCCACTGACGCATTTCTGATACCATCCAGCACCCAATACTCATTACCTATTGGAAGGTGAACACAAAAAAAAAGAAACATCTCTGGTCTTAAAGTAATTAAAACGGTGTCCAGGATAAGAAAAAAGGGTCTTCTTTTTTTCCCCAGAAATATCGCCACTCTTGTCCCATGGTCAGCGTCTGGTATTGCAGCTGATCAGCATTCAGGTGAATACCAGACTCATCCCATCAATGAGAATGGCGCTGTTACTGGAAATAAAGCAAAATGCCTAATCCAGAAATATACTACGTAGCACTGTATCGTTAATATAGTCTTACACATTACATGGGGTCACTGCACTCCATATGTACAAAGGTTACTGATTTGCAATAAGAATCATTTAAAAAATTACATCAGAAACTGAATCTCCTCTGTAACAAACACAAAAAGTGTCATCGCTGATGTTCATGTCCGCTCATTGTCAAAAACCGAACCGCTTCCCCTTGTTGTCAGAATGAAACTTTGTGTGATTGTTACATTGATATAAGTGAGTGATTACAATCTCAGAGCAAAAGGAGAATGTATTGTGGAGAACCGGCCCTTGTAGATAGGATCTATTGCCCTGTTGTACCACCTCTATCTTGGCTACAAGATGTGATACAGGCGGGCATGGAGGCTCTAGTACCCTGTTGTACCGCCTCTAGCTTGGATACAAGATGTGATACAGGCCGGCATGGAGGCTCTAGTACCCTGTTGTACCGCCTCTAGCTTGGATACAAGAGGTGATACAGGGGCATGGAGGCCCTAGGACCCTATTGTGCCGCCTCTAGCTTGGACACAAGATGTGATATGGGCGGACATGGAAGCTCTAGTTCCCTGTTGTACTGCCTCTATGTTTGATACAATATGTAATATGTGTGGGAATGGAGTCTCTAGTACCATGTTGGGCTGCCTCTAACTTGGATACAAGATGTGATATGGACAGGCATGGAGGTTCTAGTACTCTGTTATACCACCTCTAGCTTGGATACAATATGTGATACAGGGGCATGGAGGCCCTAGGACCCTATTGTGCCGCCTCTAGCTTGGACACAAGATGTGATATGGGCGGACATGGAAGCTCTAGTTCCCTGTTGTACTGCCTCTATGTTTGATACAATATGTAATATGTGTGGGAATGGAGTCTCTAGTACCATGTTGGGCTGCCTCTAACTTGGATACAAGATGTGATATGGACAGGCATGGAGGTTCTAGTACTCTGTTATACCACCTCTAGCTTGGATACAATATGTGATACGGGCGTGCTGGGAGGTTTTAGTACTCTGTTGTATTGCCTCTAGCTTGGATATAAGATGTTATACGGATGGGCATGGAGGCTCTAATGCCTTATTCTACCACCTGTAGCTTGGATACAAGATGTGATACGGGTGGGCATGAAAGCTCTAGTACCCTGTTGTACCACTTCTAGCTTGGATGCAAGATGTGATACAGGTGGGCATGGAGGCTCTAGTACCCTGTTGTACTGCATCTAGCTTGGATGCAAGATGTGATACGGGTGGGCATGAAGGCTCTAGTACCCTGTTGTACCACCACTAGCTTGGATACAAGATGTGATATAGATGGGCATAGAGGCTCTAGTACCCTGTTGTACCGCCTCTAGCTTGGATGTAAGATGTGATACGGGGGGGCATGGAGGCTCTAATGCCTTATTCTACCACCTGTAGCTTGGATACAAGATATTATACGGGTGGGCATGAAAGCTCTAGTACCCTGTTGTACCACTTCTAGCTTGGATGCAAGATGTGATACAGGTGGGCATGGAGGCTCTAGTACCCTGTTGTACTGCATCTAGCTTGGATACAAGATGTGATACGGGTGGGCATGAAGGCTCTAGTACCCTGTTGTACCACCACTAGCTTGGATATAAGATGTGATACAGATGGGCATGGAGGCTCTAGTACCCTGTTGTACCACCTCTAGCTTGTATGTAAGATGTGATACGGGGGGGCATGGAGGCTCTAGTACGTCGTTGTACCGCCTCTAGCTAGGTCGGTGGTCACAGAGTCCGCAATTAAAGTCCATCTGTGTGAGACCCACCCTAAGGCCAAGGAGTTGGTGAGGAGGGGACTATCTGAGCTCCACCAAGTGTTCCACCCCACCGCACAGAGAGAAACCAAGTGTCACAATAAATTCTGTTAACCCTGGGTGTGGGCTCTGGTGCACCTCCACTAGTGCGCTGTTTCCAGGTTGGAGACCACTGCTGTAGGAGATATAGATGTTGCTCCCAGACTCTAATGCCGGAGGGGGCCCAAAGACCCCTCAGATACATTAAAGCGGTTATGTGGTTACAAATGAAAAATATTTAATAGCAGTACTGGGGTTAAAATAGAAAAATAGCGCATACTCACATGTCTTCGGCCCCTCTGAGCACTGCTAACCAGGGTCACTGCCCAGTCCCAATCCTCCACCGCCGGAAGCCAGGTGACCGCTGCAGCCAATCGGAGGCCACATGGAACTCCTTGCCTCATGGAGCTGAGGATGCCAGGAGTTCAAAAGATGATTCTGCAATCTCTGACTGCCGCAGTGTTCACCTAACGTCCGGAGTGGAACACTGGAACCGGGTCAAAGACATAGTAACATAGTATGTAAGGCCGAATGAAGACAATGTCCATCTAGTCCAGCCTGTTTTTCCTACTGTGTTGTTGATCCAGAGGAAGGCAAAACCCCAAGATCAGAAGCCAAATAGCCCTTTTGGGGAACAAATTCCTTCCCGACTCCCTAATGGCAACCAGACTGTTCCCTGGATCAACCCCTAATAGTTCCTACCTGCCTGTATACCCGGATTGACACTTAACCTAATATTTATATCCTGTAATATCCTTCCGCTCCAGAAAGACATCAAGTCCCCTTTTAAACTCCTCTATGGACTTTGCCATCACCACATCCTCAGGCAGAGAGTTCCACAGCCTAACTGCTCTTACAGTAAAGAACCCTTTTTTGTGTTGGCGATGACACTTGCTTTCTTCTAGACGTAGCAGATGCCCTCTCATTACCGTCGCAGTCCTGGGTATAAACAGATCATGGGAGAGATCCTTGTATTGTCCCCTCATGTATTTATATAGAGTTATTTGGTCGCCCCTTAGCCGTCTTTTTTCCAGGGTAAATAATCCCAGTTTTGATGCCTCTCTGGGTATTCCAGTCCCGTCATTCCATGTATTAGTTTACGTAAATAGAATAACTGGCAGCAATCCAAGATGTAGAAAAATACAAAATCCGTTTATTTACCCCATAACAAAGAGAAGCGACGTTTCAGTCAAACAGACCTTCCTGAGCTTGAGGAAGGTCTGTTTGACCGAAACGTCGCTTCTCTTTGTTATGGGGTAAATAAACGGATTTTGTATTTTTCTACATCTTGGATTGCTGCCAGTTATTCTATTTACGTGGACTGTATTTTTGGAGCCTATCTGGTTTGGGCTCCGTTACTGGCGTTTGCACTTCCATTTGCCTGACTTTGTTGAAGGATTGCTGCAGTGCTGCTGGGAACTCTATTGCTTTTCCATGTATTAGTTTAGTCGCTCTTCTTTGATCCCCCTCCAGCACTGTAACATCTTTCCTGAGCAGCGGTGACCAGAACTGTACGCAGTATTCCATGTGAGGCCAAGACAGGTGAGTATGTATATGTGCTGTATTTTATTTTAACCCATGCCCTGCTGGTAAACATTTCTAATTTGAACCACACCGCCCCTTTCAGAGTACGTCCGCACGGGATGTATTTACTGCATCGGATTTTTCTCACAAATTTGAATGGTTCAAATGGTTTGTGCTGAAAATCTGAATTATAAATGAATATATGCTGTTGCTCTCATATTTGCACCGCAGATCAATTTACGCTGCATATTTTTTCCTCAGGTGAGTTTTCTTTAAATCACTTTGCTTGAACTGTAATATGTGTGAACACAACCCAAAGGAAAAACAAACTTTGCGTGTGTTATGGGCATTGATTCTGCCTTAGAAGACACCAGTACTATAAGACCTCCTTCACATGGGCAACATGATATCACGGCAAGGAAATCGCAGCAATACCGCATCGTTGGTCCGTGCGATATCGCCTCGTTTTCTCTCGGCAATAGCCCAATTTTTTTAGCAATACAAAGTTGTAAGTGGTGCTACAAAGTCACGGGACTTTGTAGCACCACTTGCGAGGATTTTCGGGAGGGGGGGAGGCTTGAAATATAAGCCCTACTCTGTAAATAAGCGCTAGCTGCAGGAAAAAAATGAAGAAAAAAATTGGAATATATCACCTTAGAAGCGCTGTTCATCTCCGCTGCATCTTCTTCCCGATCCCCGGCACTGTTCTTCATTATCTCTTCTGGCCGGGGATTGAAAAATCCCGCCTCCTGGAAGCGCTGTCTCTGATTGGCTAAGCATCACAGTACTCAGCCAATCAGAGCCAGATCTCGATGAACCAATCACAGCCATTCGATGACTGGAGACCAATTTGATCACTTTGAGGCCCAATTGATATTACTGCCAAAGCAGGGAATGTTGTCATAGGGACATGTCAACCCCTTATGCGGTACATATGGGAAGTGCATCACTTTTCCAGCACCTCCAGCTGCATCTGCTACGAGTGAGGAGTGAAGAATGGGGGAAAATTTGGGTCACCTTAAACTATTAAAGAGGTTGTACCAAAATTACAAGTTATTCTGTATCCACAGGATATCCACAGGATAGGGAATAACTTGCTGATTGGTAGAGGTATCATCTCTGAGACCCCAGCCGATCTTAAGAATGGGACCCCTGTGCCCTGATCTGGCTGTCACTACAGGGGTCGCTTCTCTCCCCACAGTGACATCAGAATGAAGGGAGTGCTGGTCAAGTATGTGTGGTCGACTCTCCCTTCAACGGGGCTGATGGAAATAAGCGCGTACTTCTCAACTATCTCTGCAGTCCAATTTAAAGTGGAGCATCAATGCGCTTGTGTGACCAGCGCTCCATTCAGTCTTGTCCTCACTACAAAGGCAGGGGACATGAGAACCCCAATTTTCAAGATTGGCGGGGTCTCAGCAGTGAGACGCCCACTAATCAGCAAGTTTTTCCATATACTGTGAATATCTTAAGGATAGGATATAACTTGTGATCTTGGTACAACCCCTTTTAATAATTAATTTTTTTTTTATGTAGGCTGCATTCACACAGGGTGGATTTGCCGCGGAAATTTGCCCTCGGCAAATCCGCCTGCGGCCGCTAATCTCAGGATTAGCCAGCCATGTGGACGAGATTTCTCAGAAATCTCGTCCACACGGGACGGCTAATCCGCTGCGGTAAGTCTGGCTGAAACCGCGGCTGCGGCGAGCGCAGCCACGGTTTCAAAAGATGCAGCATGTCTATTTATTGTTTACTTACGCCGCGGCCGCGCTCTCCTCTATGGGAGTGCCGGCCGCAGCGGAAGAGCGAGCGGCCGGGCCACTTCAAAGCCGCCGCGGGTTTTTCTGCAGCAGTTCTCCCGTCGGAGATCTTGCGGTTTCGGCTGCGGTCAAACTGCGGGATTTCCGACGGGAATACGCCAAGTGTGAACCCAGCCTTAAGGTGATGTCCAGCATTTAAAAAAACGGTGTGTTTTATTCCAGAAACAGCGCCCCTCTTGTGCAAGGGCAGTATGTGGTATTGCAGCTGAGCATCATTCAGCTGCATTCATTGTACAGCTAATATATTCATAATATGCAAAAACGTTATCGATTTACAGTGAGAATCGCTAGAAAATGACATCATATTGTGGAGCTCCTCCTTACGGAGTGTTGAGAAATGCTAAATATCTGAACACTGGGCATTATGGTGACTTAGGGCGGCTTCACACGGGTGTATTGCAAAATACGCTTGCTCCTGTGCACCTTTTTTGCGCAATGAACGAGGGTACTTTGTGCGCCGGCACACAATACTGTGTGGATATGCACAGGCCCCGCTAGTTCACATGAGCGGGGGAAATCACTTCCAACTTGATTTAAATGGCTATTAAACCAAAGTAGGTGCCGTTGTGCGCAGGATTGCGCAGAGCATTGCACTCATCCGCTCGTATATATGTGAGTATCTGTACACATCCCATAGACATCTATAGAGCTCTTTGATGCACAAATGCGCACAAAATAGAGCTGCTCCTAATTTTTGGGCCCGTGAGAACCGCATGCGCAAAAAAAAAAACAGAGAATGAGCCCATTAAAATCAATGGGTTCCATGCTCCACGTATCAAAAATATGTATTAAAGATACGCTCAAAAATACTCGTGTGAAGAAGCCCTCAGGGTCCTTTTACATGGAATGATCTGTTGGGCGCAAATACCCAACTGGCCGTTCCAGTGATAATCATTCCTGGTCTTTTACACACATCGCTCAGTGAATAGAGGCGGAGGGGCCGAAGCCTCCGTATGTGATGGCAATCTGTGTGCAGCCCTGTATGCACCATGTAAATGAGCCAAATAAGTAAAAAGAAACCCAAGAGGACAAATATTGTTAATTGTACAAATCATTATTTTTTATGTAGCCAAGACAGAGACATCCCCGATCAGTGATCCTTTACTAAACATTTGTTGTGTTATCACAGATTTCCCAGTATATTAAAGGCAAGAAATTACATTTAGTGCAACATTCAATATATGACTACTAGAGATGAGCGAGCACGCTCGGATAAGGCAGTTGCTCAAGCGAGCATCGCTCTTCTCGAGTAACTGCATTCTCGTCCGAGCAGGCTCATAAATGGATGCATTCTTTAAGGGGATCCTTCTGAAGAACATTATAATGGAGAACCTTTGTAGTCTATTCTATGTGCTCCTGCTGATTAACATTACACCCCTCTTTTTTTGGTCAAATCCTATGCAATGATACATTTTCAGCTCCTGATTTTCACAAAACCATTGTACACAGATATTGCAGCATGTAGAGGCTCAGTGAATGTAGCAGTGAAGGTGTGCAGATGTTTGATGGGGTCACACAAGGCATAAAAAGACAAACGTCCTGCCTCATAATCCAAATACACCCCAAAGTTCTGTGAAGACTCCTGGAATGGAATTTGAATTTGCTTTCCGGCATGAAGCATGAAATACTCAGAGTTAAATCTGCGCAAACACCAAGACTTCTCATTATGGCCAAAAAGGCTGCTATCTCCTCTCCGGATTATACTTGGATATGCCATACCAATCCTCAAATTCCCAGTTTTACTAGTTTTCACTTCCCAATAATGCCGCCCCGATGAGAAGTTTGTGTCACTCAGTACCTGGTTGTTGTGAAATTGATTGCTAGTTAGAGGAGCCCAATTCTGTTCCCCAGAAACAAAGGAGGCCATTTTCATATCTTTGGATACAATTACTGAATTTCCAGCTGTACCTTTATTCAGTAGGATTTCTGATTGTGGTTGCAGGCAAATTCCCTGCTGGATTTGACTCATAATATGTGTAACACCTTTGACCAAAGAAAATGAGATAAGTCCCTCATCGAGGTTACCCCCATAAGGTTGTGCCCCTTTCCCAGGATTACCCTGGAATGTCTCCTGGTCTTGTAAGATGATTAGTGGATCCGTCTCGCTACACAAAGTCTGAAAGTGAAGTATCTTCTTGCTCAAACTATCATTCTCCAATTCCAGATGATGAAGGAGATTAGTGACCACAAGTGAGATCTCCTCTTTCTGCCTGGTGACCTCACTCAAGACCGTCTGCTCTAGAACATCCAGCTTTCTTTTGATCTCCTTAAACAAGTTCGCCATTCTCTTGGTTATATCAGCTGCACTTTGTTCAACTTTGGTCTTGTGATCTTGAAGACCCTGGATTTGGATCTCAGACTCCTTTTTCTTTGAGGAAAGTACTTGCAGGTCTTTCATCAGCATGGTCAATTTATTTGTGGAGGCTTCCTTTAGTGGACCTACATCATGTTCTTTGTGGTTCCCAGTTAGTCTACAAGACACACAAATACATGCTGAATCCTTATAGCAGTAGTACTCCAGAATCCTCTTGTGGGCAGGACATTTTCTGGTGTCCAGGGAACTGGTGGGCTCTATAAGCACATGTTCTGGTGACTTTACATGGACCCTCAGGTGATCAACGCATAATGAAGCTTCACACTGAACACAAGACTTGGCCGCAGGTACAGGAGAGTGAATACAGTAAGTACATGAGATGCCACCAACCTCTCCTTCAGGCACGACGGAAAAATGTTCTGCTATGTTCCTTAGGGTAATATTTATGTGCAGCGCAGGCCGTTCCAGGAAGTGTTCTCTGCACTCTGGGCAGGAATAGGTTCCAGATCTCTCCTGTGAATCCAGAACCTCCTTGATACAATTCATGCAGAAGTTGTGTCCACATCTCAGCATGACAGGGTTGGTGAAGACGTTCAGGCAGATGGAGCAGTTCAGCTCTTCCCGCAGGTCAGCAGACGCCATGACTAAGGAAGTAAAATAAGTCAAAGAGTTTTAACTTTCAGTTCTCTGCATGTTGTCATAGCTGGGCAGGGCGGGGAGAGGGACTTGTTCAGAGTTTCGTTTCCTGACTTTTAACACTGTATATTCTTGTTACTTTGCAGACAGCATATTGACATGAAGCTTTAACTGGTGTCTTAATCAGAATTGCAGGGGTTAAATACCTGGGAAGAAACAGAGATCAGATGTTTGATAGATAGAAGTAGGTGTCACCCCAGTGTAAAGTGACCAGATTTTGCCAGGGTCAAAGCAGAACATAGGGGTGTGTTCAGGGGCGGGTCTTTCACAACGTATGATTTTACCTCCATCGTTATAGAAAACAATAATAGTGACCCCACACAGTTTCCCCAGCAATGATAGTCACCCCTACAGAAGCCACAGCAATAATAGTGACCCTCACAGTATCCCCAGCAATAGTAGTGCCCCCCACAGTATCGGCAGCAGTAGTAGTGACCAGCACAGAAGCCCCAGCAATAATAGTGACCCCCACAGTATCCCCAGCAATAGTAGTGACCCCCACAGAAGCCCCAGTAATAAGTGATCCCAACCCCACAGTATCCCCAGCAAAAGTAGTAACCCCCCCCCCCCCCACAGTATCCTCAGCAATAATTCTGACACCCACAGTATCCCCAGCAATAACAGTGACCCCACACAGAAGCCCCAACAAAAATAGTGACCTCCCACAGGAACCTCAGCAATAGTAGTGACCCCCCAATATTCCCAGCAATAATAGTGACACCCATAGCATCCCCAGCAATAAGTGACCCCCAACAGTAACCCCAGCAAAAATAGTGAACCAACCCACAGTATCCCCAGCAATAATAGTGATCTCCACAGTATCCCCAGCAATAGTAGTAACCCCCAGAGTATCCCCAGCAATAGGATTTACCTTCACAGTATCCCCACCAATAATAGTGACCGCCACAGTATCTCTAACAAGAATAGTGACACCCACAGTATCCCCATCAATAAAAGTGACCCCCAAAGTATCCCCAACAATAATTGTGACCCCACACAGAAGCCCCAACAAAAATAGTGACCTCCCACAGTAACCTCAGCAATAGTAGTGACCCCAAAGTATCCCCAGCAATAGTAGTGGCCCACACAGTATTCCCAGCAATAGTAGTGACCCCCCAATATTCCCAGCAATATCAGTGACCCCCAGAGTATCACCAGCAATAAGCGAACCCCCACAGAAACCCCAGCAATAATAGTGAACCAACCCATAGTATCCCCAGCAATAATAGTGATCTCCACAGCATCCCCAGCAATAATAGTGACACCTCAGTGACCCCAGCAACAGTAGTGACCACCAAAGTATCCCCAGCAATAATAGTGCCCCCACAGTAACCCCTGCAATAATAGTGTACCCCCCACAGTATCTTCAACAATAATAGTGACCCCACACAGAAGCTCCAATAATAGTGACCTTCCACAGGAACCCCAGCAATAGTGGTGATCCCCCAATATTCCCAGCAATAGCAGTGACCCCCAGAGTATCCCCTACAATAAGTAACCCCCCTACAGTAACCCCAGCAATAATAGTGAACCCCCCACAGTATTACGAGCAATAATAGTGATCTCCACAGTATCTCCAGCAATAATAGTGACACCTCTCAGTGACCTCAGCAACAGTAGTGACCCGCCACAGTTACCCAGCAATGGTAGTGACCCCCACAGTATCCTCAGCAATAGTACTGACTCCAACCGAAGCCCTAGCAATAGTTGTGACTCCCACAGTATCCTCAGCAATAGCAGTGACCCCCACAGTATCCCCAGCAATAGTATTGATCTCCACAGTATCCCCAGCAATATTAGTAACCCCCACAGTATCCCCAGCAATAGTATTGACCTCCACAGTATCCCCAGCAATATTAGTAACCCCCACAGTATCCCCAGCAATAGTATTGACCTCCACAGTATCCCCAGCAATAATAGTGACTACCACAGTATCTCTAGCAGGAATAATGACACTCACAGAATCCCCATCAATAATAGTGACCCCCCCCCACAGTAACCAAAGCAATAATATTGCCCCCCACAGTATCCCCAACAATAATAGTGACCCCACACAGAAGCCCCAGCAATAACAGTGACCTCCCACAGGAACCTCAGCAATAGTAGTGACCCCAAAGTATCCCCAGCAATAGTAGTGACTCCAAAGTATCCCCAGCAATACTAGTGACCCCCACAGTATTCCCAGCAATAGAAGTGGCCCCCAATATTCCCAGCAATAGTAGTGACCCCACAGTATCCCCAGCAATAAGTGACACACCCACAGTAACCCCAGCAATAAAAGTGATCTCCAAAGCATCACCAGCAATAATAGTGATCTCCACAGCACCCCTAGCAATAATAGTGACACCTCACAGTGATCCCAGGAACAGTAGTGACCAGCCACAGTAACCCCAGCAATGGTAGTGACCCCCACAGTATCCTCAGCAATAGTAGTGACTCCCACAGGAGCCCTAGCAATCGTTGTGATCCCCACAGTATCCTCAGCAATAGTAGTGATGTCCACAGTATCCCTAGCAATAGTAGTGATGTCCACAGTATCCTCAGCAATAATAGTGACACCCACAGTATCCCCAGCAATAGTAGTGACCCCCACAGTATCCTCAGCAATAGTAGTGATGTCCACAGTATCCCTAGCAATAGTAGTGATGTCCACAGTATCCTCAGCAATAATAGTGACACCCACAGTATCCTCAGCAATAGTAGTGATGTCCACAGTATCCTCAGCAATAGTAGTGATGTCCACAGTATCCCTAGCAATAGTAGTGATGTCCACAGTATCCTCAGCAATAATAGTGACACCCACAGTATCCCCAGCAATAGTTGTGACCCCCACAGAAGCCCCAGTAAAAGTAGGGACCCTTCACAGTAACTCGAGCAAGAGTAGTGACCTCCACAGTATCTCCAGCAGTAGTAGTGACCCCCACAGTATCCCCAGCAATAGTATTGACCTTCACAATATCCCCAGCAATAATAGTGACCACCACAGTATCTCTAGCAAGAATAATGGCACCCACAGTATCCCCATCAATAATAGTGACCCCATGCAGAAGCCCCAGCAATAAAAGTGATGCCCCACAGGAACCTCAGCAATAGTAGTGAACCCACAGTATCCCCAGCAATAATAGTGACCCCCACAGTATCCCCAGCAATAGTAGTGGCCCCCACAGTATTCCCAACAATAGTAGTGACCCCCACAGTATCCCCAGCAATAAGTGACACCCCCACAGTAACCCCAGCAATAATAGTGAACCCCCCCACACAGTATCCCCAGCAATAATAGTGATCTCCACAGCACCCCCAGAAATAATAGTGATCTCCACAGCTTCCTCAGCAATATTAGTGACACCTCACAGTGACCTCAGCAACAGTAGCGACCTGCCAAAGTAACCCCAGCAATGGTAGTGACCCCACACAGAAGCCCTAGCAATAGTGACAACTGCAGTATCTCTAGCAAGAATACTGACACCCACAGTATCCCCATCAACAATAATGACCCCCACAGTAACCCCCGCAATAATAGTGACCCCCCACAGTATCCCCAACAGTAATAGTGACCCCCCACAGAAGCCCCAGCAATAGTAGTGACCCCCCAGTATCCCAAGCAAATATATTGACTCCCCCAGTATCCCCAGCAAGACTAGTGACACCCCCTCACAGTATCCCCAGCAATAGTAGTGACCACCACCATATCTCTAGCAATAGTGACACCCACAGTATCCCCATCAATAATAGTGACCCCCCACGGTAACCCCCGCAATAATAGTGACCCCCCCCCCCCCCCACAGTATCCTCAACAATAATAGTGACCCCACACAGAAGCCCCAGCAATAATAGTGATCTCCCACTGGAATCCCAGCAATAGTAGTGACCCCAAAGTATCCCCAGCAATAGTAGTGGCCCTCACAGTATTCCCAGCAATAGTATTAACCTCCACAGTAACCCCAGCAAGAGTAGGTACCCCCACCGTATCCTCAGCAATCGTATTGACCACCACAGTTTCTCTAGCAATAGTGACTCCCCATAGTAACTCCCGCAATAATAGTGACCCCCACACACACACACAGTATCCCCAACAATAATAGTGACCCCACACAGAAGCCTCAGCAATAATAGTAATCTGCCACAGGAACCCCAGCAATTGTAGTGACACTAAAGTATCCCCAGCAATAGTAGTGACCCCCCAATTTTCCCAGCAATAGTAGTGACCCCCATAGTATCTCCAGCAATAACTGACACCCCAGTAACCCCAGCAATAATAGTGAACTCCCCACATTATTCCTAGCAATAATAGTGATCTCCACAGCATCCCCAGAAATAATACTGTACTCCACAGGATCCCCAGCAATAATAGTGACACCTCACAGTGACCCCAGCAACAGTAGTGACCCGCCACAGTAACCTCAGCAATAGCAATGACTACCACAGTATCTCCAGCTAGAATAGAGACACCCACAGTATCCCTAGCAATAATAGTGACCCCCCAGAATAATCCCCGCAGTAATAGTGGCCTTCCCACAGTATCCCCAACAATAATAGTGACCCCACAGAAGCCCCAGCAATAGTAGTGACCACCACAGTATCTTTAGCAATAGTGACACCCACAGTATCCCCATTATTAAGTGACCCCCACAGTAACTCCCGCAATAATTGTTACCCCCACACAGTATCCCCAACAATAATAGTGACCCCACACAGAAGCCCCAGCAATAATAGTGACCTCCCACAGGAACCCCAGCAATAGTAGTGACCCCAAAGTATCCCCAGCAATAGTAGTGACCCCCACAGTATCCCCAGCAATAAGTAACACACCCAGAGTAACCCAAGCAATAATAGTCAACCCCCCACAGTATCCCCAGCAATAATAGTGATCTCCACAGCATCCCCAGAAATAATAGTGACACCTCACAGTGACCTCAGCAACAGTAGTGACAGACCACAGTAACCCCAGCAATGGTAGTGACCCTCACAATATCCTCAGCAATAGTAGTGACTCCCACAGAAGCCCTAGCAATAGTTGTGACCCCTACAGTATCCTTAGCAATAGCAGTGACCCCCACAGTATCCACAGCAAAGATAGTGACACCCACAGTATCCTTAGCAATAATAGTGACACCCACAGTATCCCCAGCAATAATAGTGGCCCCCTGCAGTAACCCCCGCAATAACAGTGACCCTCCACAGTATTCCCAACAATAATAGTGACCCCCACAGATGCCCCAGCAATAATACTTACCTCCCACAGGAACCCCAGCAATAGTAGTGACCCCAAAGTATTCCCAGCAATAGTCGCGACCTCCTCCCCCCCAGTATCCCCAGCAATGATAGGTACCCCCTCAGAATCCTCAGCAAGAAAAATGACCCCCCCCCCACAGTATCCCCAGCAATAGTAGTGACCTCCACAGCATCCCCAGCAATAATAGTGACACCCCACAGTAACACAAGCAACAGTAGTGACCCCCCCACAGTAATCCCAACAATGGTAATGATCCCCACAGTATCCCCAGCAATAAGTGACCCCCCACAGTAACACAAGCAATAATAGTGACCCCCACAACATCCCCAGCAATAATATTGACACCTCACAGTGACCACAGCAGCAGTAGTGACCCGCCACAGTAACTCCAGCAATAGTTGTGACCCCCAATGTACCCTCAGCAATAGTATTGACCTCCAGAGTATCTCCAGCAATAATAGTGACACCCACAGTAACCGCATCAATAATAGTGACCCCCCCCCCCTCCACAGTAACCTCTGCAATAACAGTGGCCCCCCACAGTATCCCCAACAATAATAGTGACCCCACACAGAAGCCCTAGCAATACTAGTGACCTCCCACAGGAATGCCAGCAATGGTTGTGACCCTCACAGTATCCTCAGCAGTAGTAGTGACTCCCACAGAAGCCCTAGCAATAGTTGTTACCCCTACAGTATCCTCAGCAATAGCAGTGACCCCACAGTATTCCCAGCAATAGTATTGACCTCCACAGTATCCCCAACAATAATAGTGACCACTACAGTATCTGTAGCAAGAATAGTGACACCCACAGTATCCCCATCAACAATAGTGACCCCCACAGTAACCCCTGCAATAATAGTGACCCCCCCAACAGTATCCCCAACAATAATAGTGACCCCACACAGAAGCCCCAGCAATAATAGTGACCTCCCACTGGAACCCCAGCAATAGTAGTGACCCCAAAGTATCCCCAGCAATAGTAGTGACCCCCACAGTATCCCCAGCAATAAGTAACACACCCAGAGTAACCCAAGCAATAATAGTCAACCCCCCACAGTATCCCCAGCAATAATAGTGATCTCCACAGCATCCCCAGAAATAATAGTGACACCTCACAGTGACCTCAGCAACAGTAGTGACAGACCACAGTAACCCCAGCAATGGTAGTGACCCTCACAATATCCTCAGCAATAGTAGTGACTCCCACAGAAGCCCTAGCAATAGTTGTGACCCCTACAGTATCCTTAGCAATAGCAGTGACCCCCACAGTATCCACAGCAAAGATAGTGACACCCACAGTATCCTTAGCAATAATAGTGACACCCACAGTATCCCCAGCAATAATAGTGGCCCCCTGCAGTAACCCCCGCAATAACAGTGACCCTCCACAGTATTCCCAACAATAATAGTGACCCCCACAGATGCCCCAGCAATAATATTTACCTCCCACAGGAACCCCAGCAATAGTAGTGACCCCAAAGTATTCCCAGCAATAGTCGCGACCTCCTCCCCCCCAGTATCCCCAGCAATGATAGGTACCCCCTCAGTATCCTCAGCAAGAAAAATGACCCCCCCCCACAGTATCCCCAGCAATAGTAGTGACCTCCACAGCATCCCCAGCAATAATAGTGACACCCCACAGTAACACAAGCAACAGTAGTGACCCCCCCACAGTAATCCCAACAATGGTAATGATCCCCACAGTATCCCCAGCAATAAGTGACCCCCCACAGTAACACAAGCAATAATAGTGACCCCCACAACATCCCCAGCAATAATATTGACACCTCACAGTGACCACAGCAGCAGTAGTGACCCGCCACAGTAACTCCAGCAATAGTTGTGACCCCCAATGTACCCTCAGCAATAGTATTGACCTCCAGAGTATCTCCAGCAATAATAGTGACACCCACAGTAACCGCATCAATAATAGTGACCCCCCCCCCCTCCACAGTAACCTCTGCAATAACAGTGGCCCCCCACAGTATCCCCAACAATAATAGTGACCCCACACAGAAGCCCTAGCAATACTAGTGACCTCCCACAGGAATGCCAGCAATGGTTGTGACCCTCACAGTATCCTCAGCAGTAGTAGTGACTCCCACAGAAGCCCTAGCAATAGTTGTTACCCCTACAGTATCCTCAGCAATAGCAGTGACCCCACAGTATTCCCAGCAATAGTATTGACCTCCACAGTATCCCCAACAATAATAGTGACCACTACAGTATCTGTAGCAAGAATAGTGACACCCACAGTATCCCCATCAACAATAGTGACCCCCCACAGTAACCCCTGCAATAATAGTGACCCCCCCAACAGTATCCCCAACAATAATAGTGACCCCACACAGAAGCCCCAGCAATAATAGTGATCTCCCACAGGAACCCCAGCAATAGTAGTGATCCCAAAGTATCCCCAGCAATAGTAGTGGCCCTCACAGTATTCCCAGCAATAGTATTAACCTCCACAGTAACCCCAGCAAGAGTAGGTACCCCCACCGTATCCCCAGCAATCGTATTGACCACCACAGTTTCTCTAGCAATAGTGACCCCCCACAGTAACTCCCGCAATAATAGTGACCCCCTCCCCACACACACAGTATCCCCAACAATAATAGTGACCCCAAACAGAAGCCTCAGCAATAATAGTAATCTGCCACAGGAACCCCAGCAATAATAGTGATCTACAAAGCATCACTAGCAATAATAGTGATCTCCACAGCACGCCTAGCAATAATAGTGACACCTCACAGTGATCCCAGGAACAGTAGTGACCAGCCACAGTAACCCCAGCAATGGTAGTGACCCCCACAGTATCCTCAGCAATAGTAGTGACTCCCACAGAAGCCCTAGCAATCGTTGTGATCCCTACAGTATCCTCAGCAATAGTAGAGATGTCCACAGTATCCCTAGCAATAGTAGTGATGTCCACAGTATCCTCAGCAATAATAGTGACACCCACAGTATCCCCAGCAATAGTAGTGACCCCCACAGTGTCCTCAGCAATAGTAGTGATGTCCACAGTATCCCTAGCAATAGTAGTGATGTCCACAGTATCCTCAGCAATAATAGTGACACCCACAGTATCCTCAGCAATAGTAGTGATGTCCACAGTATCCTCAGCAATAGTAGTGATGTCCACAGTATCCCTAGCAATAGTAGTGATGTCCACAGTATCCTCAGCAATAATAGTGACACCCACAGTATCCCCAGCAATAGTAGTGACCCCCACAGTATCCCCAGCAATAGTAGTGACCCCCACAGTATCCCCAGCAATAGTAGTGACCCCCACAGTATCCCCAGCAATAGTAGTGACCCCCACAGTGTCCTCAGCAATAGTAGTGATGTCCACAGTATCCCTAGCAATAGTAGTGATGTCCACAGTATCCTCAGCAATAATAGTGACACCCACAGTATCCTCAGCAATAGTAGTGATGTCCACAGTATCCTCAGCAATAGTAGTGATGTCCACAGTATCCCTAGCAATAGTAGTGATGTCCACAGTATCCTCAGCAATAATAGTGACACCCACAGTATCCCCAGCAATAGTTGTGACCCCCACAGAAGCCCCAGTAAAAGTAGGGACCCTTCACAGTAACTCGAGCAAGAGTAGTGACCTCCACAGTATCTCCAGCAGTAGTAGTGACCCCCACAGTATCCCCAGCAATAGTATTGACCTTCACAGTATCCCCAGCAATAATAGTGACCACCACAGTATCTCTAGCAAGAATAATGGCACCCACAGTATCCCCATCAATAATAGTGACCCCACACAGAAGCCCCAGCAATAAAAGTGACGCCCCACAGGAACCTCAGCAATAGTAGTGAACCCAAAGTATCCCCAGCAATAGTAGTGACCCCCACAGTATCCCCAGCAATAGTAGTGGCCCCCACAGTATTCCCAACAATAGTAGTGACCCCCACAGTATCCCCAGCAATAAGTGACACCCCCACAGTAACCCCAGCAATAATAGTGAACCCCCCCACACAGTATCCCCAGCAATAATAGTGATCTCCACAGCACCCCCAGAAATAATAGTGATCTCCACAGCTTCCTCAGCAATAATAGTGACACCTCACAGTGACCTCAGCAACAGTAGTGACCTGCCAAAGTAACCCCAGCAATGGTAGTGACCCCACACAGAAGCCCTAGCAATAGTGACAACTACAGTATCTCTAGCAAGAATACTGACACCCACAGTATCCCCATCAACAATAATGACCCCCACAGTAACCCCCGCAATAATAGTGACCCCCCACAGTATCCCCAACAGTAATAGTGACCCCCCACAGAAGCCCCAGCAATAGTAGTGACCCCCCAGTATCCCAAGCAAATATATTGACTCCCCCAGTATCCCCAGCAAGACTAGTGACACCCCCCTCACAGTATCCCCAGCAATAGTAGTGACCACCACCATATCTCTAGCAATAGTGACACCCACAATATCCCCATCAATAATAGTGACCCCCCACGGGAACCCCCGCAATAATAGTGACCCCCCCCCCACAGTATCCTCAACAATAATAGTGACCCCACACAGAAGCCCCAGCACTAATAGCGATCTCCCACTGGAATCCAAGCAATAGTAGTGACCCCAAAGTATCCCCAGCAATAGTAGTGGCCCTCACAGTATTCCCAGCAATAGTATTAACCTCCACAGTAACCCCAGCAAGAGTAGGTACCCCCACCGTATCCCCAGCAATCGTATTGACCACCACAGTTTCTCTAGCAATAGTGACCCCCCACAGTAACTCCCGCAATAATAGTGCACCCCCCCCCCACACACACAGTATCCCCAACAATAATAGTGACCCCACACAGAAGCCTCAGCAATAATAGTAATCTGCCACAGGAACCCCAGCAATTGTAGTGACACTAAAGTATCCCCAACAATAGTAGTGACCCCCTAACTTTCCCAGCAATAGTAGTGACCCCCATAATATCTCCAGCAATAACTGACACCCCAGTAACCCAAGCAATAATAGTCAACCCCCCAAAGTATCCCTAGCAATAATAGTGATCTCCACAGCATCCCCAGAAATAATAGTGATCTCCACAGGACCCCCAGCAATAATAGTGACACCTCACAGTGACCCCAGCAACAGTAGTGACCACCACAGTATCCTCAGCAATAGCAATGACCACCACAGTATCACCAGCAAGAATAGAGACACCCACAGTATCCCTAGCAATAATAGTGACCCCCCAGAATAATCCCCGCAGTAATAGTGGCCTCCCCACAGTATCCCCAACAATAATAGTGACCCCACAGAAGCCCCAACAATAGTAGTGACCACCACAGTATCTTTAACAATAGTGACAACCACAGTATCCCCATCAATAATAGTGAGCAATGGTAGTGACCCTCACAATATCCTCAGCAATAGTAGTGACTCCCACAGAAGCCCTAGCAATAGTTGTGACCCCACAGTATCCTTAGCAATAGCATTGACCCCCCACAGTATCCACAGCAAAGATAGTGACACCCACAGTATCCTTAGCAATAATAGTGGCCCCCGCAGTAACCCCCGCAATAACAGTGACCCTCCACAGTATTCCCAACAATAATAGTGATCTCCCACAGGAACCCCAGCAATAGTAGTGACCCCAAAGTATCCCCAGCAATAGTCACGACCCCCCCAGTATCCCCAGTGATTATACGTACCCCCTCAGTATCCTCAGCAAGAAAAATGACCCCCCCCACAGTATCTCCAGCAATAGTAGTGACCTCCACAGCATCCCCAGAAATAATAGTGACACCCCACAGTAACAGAAGCAACAGTAGTGACCCCCCACAGTAACTCCAGCAATGGTAATGATCCCCACAGTATCCTCAGCAATAGTAGTGACTCCCACAGTATCCCCAGCAATAGTAGTGACCCCCACATTAACCCTAGCAATAATAGTGACCACCACAGTATCCACAGCAATATTTGTGGCCCTTCCACAGTAACCCCCGCAATAATAGTGACCCTACACAGTATCCCCAACAAATATTGTGACCCCCACAGCAGCCCCAGCAATATTTGTGACATCCCACAGGAACCCCAGCAATAGTAGTGACCCCAAAGTTTCCCAGCAATAGTAGTGACCCCACAGTATCCTGCGCAATAGTAACGACCCCCCAAGAAGCCCCAGCAATAATAGTGACCCCCCCTCCCACACTATCCCCAGCAATAAGTGCCCCCCCCCACAGTATCCCCAGCAATAAGTGCCCCCCCCACAGTATCCCCAGCAATAGTAGTGACCCCAACAGTATCCCCAGCAATAGTCGTCACCTGCAGAGAAGCCCTATAGTATTAGCGCTCCCACTAAGCTCCCTATACTTACCTCTTCCTTGTCTTCACAGCGCCAATGCTCCTCTCAGTGCTGCTGCCAGCGGGTGAAAGTGTGTGTGCCGCAGCAGCTCCTTTTCCCGCTCCTCTTCTGTCTTGCGGAACCAAAGAGGAGAGGTCACGGGAGGAGGTGATGAAGATCCTAGATGCACACACTGCTGACAGTGTGATCATCTGGCCCTCGGCGCCCCACAGTGATTACTGGTAGGGGAGCTGCAGCACCCCAGCTGGTAATCACTAAAATGGTGACCTGACGTCCCGAAAGTCGGACAAATGGCAGTCCCGCTGGGGTCCCGGCGGAAGGTGGGACACAGGGTCCCAAAGCATGACTGTCCTGACTAAATTGGGATGTCTGGTCATCTTACCCCAGTGGGCAGGCTGTAATGTCTGTTCTAAGGCTGTGTGAACTGGCCCTGCGTGTGCAAAAAATCACATTGCTTTTTGCAGACATGCTTGCAACACCCCGCTAGTGAGGGCCGGAGCGCGGCCTGCAGGGCCTTGGGTGGAGGCCCAAGCATGGCATGTTTAACAGGGAAATGAAATGGAAGGTGTTTACATCAGAAATAAAGGTGGAGCTTGCACGAGGAAAAGGTAGAGTTATTCCGAAAGAAGGGGCGGCTGAAAAAGTATGCGAAGAACCATTGGTGACATCAGTCGTGAGGAGATCACATCAAGAGAAGAAGCAAGTCAGGAGCTGTGGGGAAGAATTTTATGCATGGACGTGAGGATTCAAGAGTTCCTCGCTGCTGCGACAGCTTGGGTGTGGTGCCCCAGCGGCCACCCAGACACCAGGCCTACGCTGAGGAGCCAAGAAGGTAGAGTTGGCACTTGTCATGGTGGCTCTTACCAGACTCCTCTCCGGAGGGACGCACTTAACCTCGGCCCAAGTACCGCTAGGCCTCTTCCAGGCTACACTGGTACAGCAGTTACCTGTATACGTGTGGTAGACTGTGGTCTTGTCACGTGTGATGCCACTATTCCTTATACACCGGTATGATCCTCGGCAGCAAAATGAATGAAGCCTACACATACAATTAACTTTAGTACCTCAGTCCCTGGGAACAGACAGGGGCTTGAAAAACTTTACTTGTAGCTGGACAGTGTACAGCTTAATACACACAAGCGCAGGTAGGACAGTAGACTTGAGGTCAGGGAGGAGACACAGGATAAAACCAGTCCTACAGTCCACAGAAGGGGAACTCTCCAGAGGAGAAAGGGGGTAGGATCACTCCACAGACACTCACTTGATTGAGAACTTGGATCTCTGCACAGCGGACTCTCCTCTCCACTCAGCTCTCACTCTCAGATAAAGGTTCCTGTGATGGGGACATCAGGATACCTTTCCTCAGCCTCCATTCTCTTCACCACATGAGGGTTGAAGGTACCCCCATGTGGCTGGCACTCACTCTCCTCTACCTACTGTTGAAGATTATGGACTCTCGACCACACCTCAATCACTCACATTTATAGTGTCTAGCATACCACGTGAAATAACATAAATTGATACTTTTCCAGACATATCCCAGCCACATTCAGACATTAACTCTTCACTTGCTGCAGCTGTGCAATACACATAACGAGACTAGACAGTTTGCACAGTGCATCTACACAAAAGACAAGACACGTATGACAATTATGGAGGGGCCAGAAATAGGTGTTTCAGGCCACTACACAGGAACCGGATGGCTGCAGAGGACTATGGCTAAAACACTGGGCACGTCCGCAATTTCATCTGAAACACCAAGGGCCCGGGAGAACAGACAGAGGAGAGTCCCAAACATTTACTGAGGCCTCTCCGCTATCTGAGGAGGCCTTCTGAGAACCCTCTGGTCATTTCTCTTCAGCACCACCGGCTGGGGGGTAGAGTTGGTCCAGGAGGAATCCCATGAGACTGCATGGCTTAGCGCTAGGACCTAGGCCCCACTCAAAAAAAGGGGTGGAGCCTGGGTTTCAGCTGGCATCAGGGAGCAGAAGTGTGGGGGTACGCTCACTTGGCAATGAGCAGGTCGGGGAATGTGCTGATCGCAGTTGGAGAGGTAGCTGATAGTGATTGGCCGGTTCAGTTAGGCAGAAGAAGGATCTGTCTGCGGGGAGGTCGGGATCGCTGTCCAGAGGTGGAGAGATGTCATAGACCATCCAAAAGAATGAGACCCCTCAAAGTTGCGGTGTGGAAGCAGAGGTAGTTCAATGGGAGACAGATGGGATCCCAACACCTGCGCAGCAGGGTAAGTGCACTTCTATATTGTGTCCGATTAATGTAGACAGTACGTTGGTGCATGCGGGAAGTAGGATATTTAAGGGCGTGAGTATGGTGTTAGTGCACGGGGCGCTGGTCAAGATATCAGAGAACTTTTGAGGTGCTTGAGGGAAATTTAAGCCAGGTGCAAAAGGGGAGCTGCATTGGGGTTGAGGAGTGTCCCATCCCTGGTTGAGGCGTGGATAACACAGTTGCCGTAGACTACCAGCGGGAGTACGACGGGGGTGAGTTTGATGGCAGGAACTGAGGGATCACTGAGTGAGGATTGTTGTACAAACGGAAACAGTGAAGGGATCCGTTTGGATGATGGGGCTATGGAGGAGGTGTATGTGTGTTACAAGAGTCCGCTCGGTGCACATTTAAAAAAGGAGGTTAGCGGAAAAATATGGCAGAATAAGTATATTGAGATATTC
The DNA here is from genome assembly GCF_035609145.1 of Eleutherodactylus coqui. Classification (NCBI taxonomy): domain Eukaryota; kingdom Metazoa; phylum Chordata; class Amphibia; order Anura; family Eleutherodactylidae; genus Eleutherodactylus; species Eleutherodactylus coqui. The sequence continues at coordinate 22,590,541 of NC_089849.1, forward strand.
TCACTCCTACCCTTGGAGAAGTTTAATTTAGACAAGGGAAAGAGGGCGAAATATAAAGAGGAGGAGGAGGAAAAGAGGGGATGTTGCCTAATTTTACAGACATTTAGCAATTGGTTGCAGGCTTTTGCCATTTTGGCTAGTGTGATCGGGATAATGGCGCCGGAAAATTGTTCTCTGCTTTTTGCTACCTGGATTCGATTGACAAAGCTTATAGGGTTTATGACTGGCAAACTTGGCTATGCCATGATGAGCAGATCAGGCAGAGGACAGCAGTGCGGCCTAGTATTAGATGGGATCATAAGGACATAGGCCTGTGGTTGGGGGTACTGGCACTGGTGAGGTACGGGCAGCCCTTTCAGGGGGGTGCTGGGGGGGTGAGCACCAGTGGAAGTTCACAAACAGGAGGCCAATATAGGCAGACAGGGAGTAATAAGTTTGGAGTCTACTGTCAGTTTAATGGGGCCCAGTGCAAATTTGGGGTGAATTGAAAATTCAAGCATAACCGTTCACAGTACAATGGTGCATCGCATGGGGTGGCCAGATGTTTTATGAGAGGTAAGGGAAAGGAATCAGCCAGTTCTGGAAAAAGGGAGGACGCCGGTGAGGCTGGGAGAGATGGTGCTGTACCTAAATAGGTATCTAGATGGTGTTAAAGCAGAGTCGTTATTTTTAGGTTTCTGCAACGATTTTAAAATTCTTTTCCCTGTTCATTCCTTTTTTGAGAAAGAACCTGCAATCAGCAGGATGTTATGCTGAAATCATTACGGAAAAGTTATGGAAGGAGATGTTGTTGGGCCGTATGAGGAACAGCCTTGTGCGGATTTTATATTTCACCTTTGGGAGCAGTACCCGAAAAAGGAACCAAACAAGTTTCAGCTGCAGCGTGTGATGAGTTAATGTCTGGTGTGAGCTGACTGTCTGCAAATGTATCAATTCTATCCTGTCACGTGGTATGAGAGAAGGTATAAGTGCTTGAGAGCGGGAAAAGGTCTTCCATCTTGCGTTCCATCTGGCTTCCACCTAAAGTACAGAGGCACATGGGGGCACCTTGAGCCCTCATGTGTTGAAGATGGAAGAGGTGGAGAGTAGAGATGAGCGAGCGTACTCGTCCGAGCTTGATACTCGTTCGAGTATTAGGGTGTTCGAGATGCTCGTTACTCGTAACGAGTACCACGCGGTGTTCGGGTTACTTTCATTTTCTTCCCTGAGAAATTTGCGCGCTTTTCTGGCCAATAGAAAGACAGGGAAGGCATTACAACTTCCCCCTGCAACGTTCAAGCCCTATACCACCCCCCTGCAGTGAGTGGCTGGCGAGATTAGGTGTCACCCGAGTATAAAAATCTGCCCTCCCGCGGCTCGCCACAGATGCATTCTGACATAAATCAGGGAAAGCGCAGATCGCACCTATGTGCACCTGCGATTCCTGTTCTCTTCTCTTCTCTATATGCGCTCAATGGGGCCGGCGGCAGCAGCGCCAGCCCCATTGAGAACATATAGAAGACAAATCATTCTTCTCTGCCACAGCTGTAACAGCTGTGGCAGAGAAGAACGATGTTTGCCCATTGAATTCAATGGAGCCGGCAATATAGCAGGTTCCACTGAAAGCAATGGGCTGCCGCCGATCGCGGGATGAATTGTCGGGAAGGGCTTAAATATATAAGCCCTTCCCTGCAATTCATCCATAAATGTGTTACAATAAAAATATATACCGGCGTATAAGGCGACGGGGCGTATAAGACGACCCCCCAACTGTCACCTTATACGCCGGGAATACAGTGGAGCAAAGAATAAAAATCATTACTCACTTCTTCTGACGTTCTGCGGCGCTCCTGCAGGCTGTCGCTCCCTCCTGGTCCCCGGCAGAGCATTGCTTTCTCTACGAAGGGCTTTAAATCCCCGCCTCCAGAAACACACGTGCCTTCAGCCAATCACAGCCAATGACAATGATGTCATTGAATGGCTGTGATTGGCTGTGTTTCTGGAGGCGGGGATTTCAACCACTGCGTCCAGAAAGCAATGCTCTGCCGTGGACCAGGAGGGAGCGACAGCCTGCAGAAGCACCACAGAACGCCCGGTGAAGTGAGTAATGATTTTTATTCTTTGCTCCGCTGTATTCCCGGCGTATAAGGTGACAGTTGGGGGGTCGTCTTATACGCCCCGTCGCCTTATACGCCGGTATATATTTTTATCGTAACACATTTCTGGATGAATTGCAGGGAAGGGCTTATATATTTAACCCCTTCCCGACAATTTATCCTGCGATCGCCGGCAGCCCATTGCTTTCAGTGGAACCTGCTGTATTGCCGGCTCCATTGAATTCAATGGGCAAACATCGTTCTTCTCTGCCACAGCTGTTACAGCTATGGCAGAGGAGAACGATCTTTATGCTGACAGTGCGGGGGGGGGGCACTCTTGCTGCTATTGTGGCTTAATAGTGGGACCTGTGAACTTGAGATGCAGCCCAACATGTAGCCCCTTGCCTGCCCTATCCGTTGCTGTGTCGTTCCCATCACTTTCTTGAATTGCCCAGATTTTCACAAACGAAAACCTTAGCGAGCATCGGCGATATACAAAAATGCTCGGGTCGCCCATTGACTTCAATGGGGTTCGTTACTCGAAACGAACCCTCGAGCATCGCGAAAAGTTCGTCCCGAGTAACGAGCACCCGAGCATTTTGGTGCTCGCTCATCTCTAGTGGAGAGGTTTCCTGAGTGCAAGGATCAGCATGAATTGTGAGTGAGCCCGTCCTAGAGAGAGAGTGAGCAATCAGTGAGTGAGACTTTCTCAAGGCCCAGTACAGAGGTACTCTTTCTTCTTCTTAAACTGTTCACGCCCAAGCTTCCTGAAATCTGGGACTGCTGCAGTGGAGGTATTTGTCTACAGTTGTCACGCAAGCTGGCATCCTGAAGTCTGGGATTGCTGTGTAGAGGTACTCATCGTCCAGTCTGTCTGTATATATATCTTTTACTGTGCCTGCACTGGAATACTGCTGATTTTTGCCTTGTACCGTTTGAAGTTATTATTCAGTAAAAGTTATTTCAGGCCCTGACCGTTCCCAGGAACCTGAGGTAATATAACTTTGTCTGTGGCTCAGTTATTTCCCCACCGATGTTCATGCCAGTGGGTGCCAGAATGGTGGTGTCACCTGTGACAACCCTTGTACCTATCCTAATGTTTGTTGGGCATCCCCATGCCGGGGGTGTCCGGAAGAGGCCCAGCGCTGCCCTAGCCTTGACTGTGTGCATCCCTCCGGGAGGGAGTGTGGTAAGTGTTGCCATGACAAGCCAGCACCTTGCACTCCCAACTCCTCAGCGTATGCCATGTGTCCGGGGTCACCCTATGGGGCGCTGCATATTGCGCGCATTAAAATGAACGAACCCATTGACATCAATGGGTACTATTCTCTGCGTATTGCGCACATATGTTTTGCACAACTACGTCCGTCTGAAGCCGTCCTTAGGGCTTAATCACACGGGCGTATATTGGCCCGGTTTTCACACCCCGGACAATATACGCTGCCTCTCTGATGCATTGGTTTACAATGCATCAGTGCACAGGAGCATATCTCCACAGCGTAAAAGTGCCTGGTTGGGAGCTATTACGGCGGCAGCTGCATATGACTCCTATGGGAGCCAATGACAGCTGCAGAAGAAGGGGGGTGAGAGGGAGTTTAGCAGTGTGACTGCTAAACTCCATCCCCCTTTTTTTATCCTCTCCGTCCCTTGCTACTGTTTGCAATAAGAGGGGCAGGATGGAGCTAAGCCCCTCCCCCATTCCAACCCTCCCACTGCAAACAGCGGCAAGGGGCGGAGAGGGCTGGAAGCTCAGCACACTAGCTCCCGCCCCGTCCTGCCTCCTCGTCTTGCAGAGAGGAAGACAACTCAACGGCATATACGCCACCCCGTGCATCACATGGTAGTGTATATTAGCCGTCCATTTTCACGGCCAGCCAATATACGCCCTTGTGATTACCCCTTAGGCTGAAATTCTCTAGTTTGGGTTGGCTTCACATGGGTGTATGTTTGTGTGCGCTTCAGCGCAACCTATTTGCGTCACAAATTATTCATCTTTTTCTGGCATCCTGTGTGTGTCTGCGTATTTTACTGTACTGCTTTTTTCCACACAGGACACAACGCCCTGATTTAAATGGCTATTTTGTCTAATACGGTTCAAATGTTATGTTTTTCTTGCAGAATTGCGCAGTATATCACAAATCTCTTTTCATATTGCACACGAATTTGCGCACCCTACGGGGACTTCTATGGGAACCCTTGGTGTGCAAATGTGCACAAAGATAGAGTATACTGCGCACAAAATACGGAAGTATGTACAAACCCATTGACCTTAATGGGTTCTATTCTCTGCATATGGAAATCCCCAATGCAGCCTCAATCGTGGTGCGAACACATCCTTAAGTTCAAGTCACTTTCAGTGATGTACTTAGCTGTATTATAGCTCAATTAGTACTGAGGAAATATTAATATAGTCCTGCTCGCCAGTAATGGCGCAAAAAGAAAAATAAATGTGGGCTCACCTTAACCAGCAGTGCCTCCCAGGTATGAGGAAAAGATTTCACAGCGGGATCTTCATCCTCAATAGGCCGTTGGCAATCGGTTAGACTCCATGAGGGAAAACAAAAGCTGTGGAGAAGGGCTTCTACCACTTAAAAAATTATATCTTTATTGGTTAAAAAGCATATAACTCAGATAAACGCTGAACGCGTTTTGGCCGACAATGGTCTTTGTCAACAGCTGAGAGATGTAATAAACACACAACATTTATAGCAAGATGCAAATCTATGGCTGTAATTAAAAGAAATCTAATACCTGTGTTAAACAGCTCACCAGGGAAAGGCAATGGATGGATTGCTGAGTGGGTGTGCTTGAAGTGTAATGCTGACACCTGTTAAATGGTGAGAGCTGAGGATTTGTTACAGGGGATTTATATGAAAGGGAGCAAGAAAGAGAAATCCAAAAAATATCAATAATGGCCTCTGCTCACACTGAACTAGAGGGCTACACCAGATATGATGCAAAATGTAAAAAAAAGTCCAGTGTAGAAAATTAGAAGAAAATCCAAAGCTTTATAGCATTATGGCATAGGATCCAACGCACATAGTACGGCACATTAGCGATGTTAGCCCTGTGTGTGTCGGATCGTATGCAGTAATTCGGTAAGGCCTTGGTTTTATTCTAATTTTGGATGCTGTACTTTACTACATGTTTTACATTAAATTAGTACCGAGTCTTCTACCATATCGCTCAAGGTGACTTGACTTTTACATGTATCTTTGCCAAGCCTAACTCGTGATTCAAGAGCTTTATGTCAAGTGTTTTGGGGGTGTGGCCTATTTAAATGGGTGCGACATGTGTCAGTAAAAATTTGGGTCTGTCTGTGATTTTTGGCTCAGTTGTCCAGAAAAAACGAAAAGAAGGGTGACATGTTTATCAGTTCTTTAAAGAATCTTAAGAAAGACTAAGAAATTGTAGCTCCACTGTCTAACACCATACCAAACTTTTTTCCTTTTATCCAACAACTCTACTCTCCATCCTCAGAGCAAATCTCCACTGACCGGGTCCTCATCCGCAAGGTCTTTATTGGAAAGCCACATTTCTTTTGTGCCATAGTTCCTCAGAAAAGCATCCAGAGGAAGTATGGCACAATATACAGTCCACAGTTATGGAAACAGCCAGTAAGCATCTCACCTATAGGAAGCAGAAAAAATGACACTACTGGTTGTCCGAGCAAACCCTCAGAATATTCCATAAAAGAAGAGCAGCAAACACGGCCAATGACAAAGACGAAATTCGGCAACTAGATGATGATTTTTCAGGGAGTGGCGAGGAAAGACAAAGAAATGGACTGGAATGAACGTTGCAAACAACTCAAAGCAGAAGCCATGAAAGGCCTATTCTCACAGGCCAAGAAGGCCAGAGAATGTTTCATGGTACGCGACAGCACAATCAAAGGTAAAAATGGGATGGAACTGAATGACTCAAAATGTGACCAGGCTGGAGAATCTATGCCAAAGATAAAATGTAGGATAGCAATGGGGCAAAGCACAATGCTAATCATGAACATAATCTGGAAAAGTAGGGATATCGGTATAGCAACCAAACACAGGATAGTGCAACCCACCGTTTTCCCCATAGCCATGCATGGATGTGAGAGCTGGACTGCAAAAGCTGCTGCATATATCCTGGACGGCGAGAGTAACAAACAGAGAAGTCCTGAATCGTATAAGACTCGATATATCCCTGGAGGACAAAATGACCGGGCTCAGACTCACGGATTTTGGCCATGTAATGCGAGCAGAGTTGCTAAAAAAAATCTATAATGCTTGGACAGATCAGGGACAAAAGACCAAAGAACATGTGGCTGATACTGGCCCATTGACTTCAATTGGGTTCGTTACTCGAAACGAGCTCTCGAGCTTTACAAAAAGTTTGACTCGAGTAGCGAGTACCCGAGCATTTTGGTGCTAGCTCATCTCTAGTCTTAAAGTAATTAAAATGTATCCAGGATTAGAAAAAGGGGTCTGCTTTTTTTCCAGAAATATCGCCACTCTTGTCCCATGGTCAGCGTCTGGTATTGCAGCTAATCAGCATTCAGGTGAATATCAGACACATCCCATCAATGAGAATGGCGCTGTTACTGGAAATAAAGCAAAATGCCTAATCCAGAAATATACTACGTAGCACTGCATCGTTAGTATAGTCTTACACATTACATGGGGTCACTGCACTCCATATGTACAAAGGTTATTGATTTGCAATAAGAATCATTTAAAAAAATTACATCAGAAACTGAATCTCCTCTGTAACAAACACAAATTGTGTCATTGCTGATGTTCATGTCCGCTCATTGTCAAAAACCGAACCCCTTCCCCTAGTATTTGTCAGAACGAAACTTTCTGAGTGATTACAATATCAGAGCAAAAGTAGAATTTATTGTGGAGAAGTGACTAGAGATGAGCGGCGGTGGGGAGCGGGGTGGAGAGTGAGAGAGATCTCTCTCTCTCCCTCCCGATCCCCTCCCCAACCCCCCGCTCACCCCCGCGGCCTCCCGAATCTTCAGGGACGAGCCAGCAGTTACTCGAAAAAGGCGGTGCTCTCTCGAGTAAATCGCCTTAATGAGTCTGCTCGCTCATCTCTAGAAGCGACCCCTTGTAGGGAGGCTCTAGTACCCTGTTGTACCACTTCTAGCTTGGATACAAGATGTGAAACAGGGGGCTTGGAGGCCCTAGGACCCTATTGTTCCACCTCTAGCTTAGACACAAGATGTTATACGGGCAGGCATGGAGGCTCTAGTACCCTGTTGTACCGCCTCTAGCTTGGATACAAGATGTTATACGGGCAGGCATGGAGGCTATAGTACCCCATTATACCTTCTCTAGCTTGGATACAAGATGTGATACCACACTCTCTGAGCACTGGGTGGGACACCCCTTGTCTGGCATAAAGCACCAAAAATCCCACTTACCTTGGTAGCTCCGCCCCCTGGCAGAGAGACAGTGAGCCAGTTCTGAGTTAGTGCCAGTCCACAGAGTGTGAAAAGCCTAAGGCTGGGCTCACACGACCAGATCGGATTCCGGTTGTTTGTCCAGCCGGTGACCCTGCGTACGGCACAAACCTGTATTGTGTATGACCGCATAGGCTCGCAGACAGTCATGCATAGTCCATGTTTGTTTGGTTTTCCCGGGCATTCGCTTAGCAATGACCCAGATACCCGCAGCCCATATGTAATGTTAATTGCGTATGTACTGCAGGTGGAACCCCTCTATTGACTTCAATAAAGGCCGGCTGCACAGAGTCCACGGCAAAATAGAAGCATGCTGTGATTTTTCTTGCGTTCGCGCAATCCGCAATTCGTATCCACGAGTGTGAAGGAAAATCCAAACGAAATGTCTTTCAATGCCTGCGGTTTGCCGTGGAAAGTCCGCACAGTCGGCGGTAACGGATTCCGCAATTAAAGTCAATCTGTGTGAGACCCACCCATAGGCCGAGCAGTTGGTGAAGTGGGGATCTCCTGAGCTCCACCAAGTGTTCCACCCCACCGCCCAGAGAGAAACAGAGTATTGCAATAAATTCTGTTAACCCTGGGTGTGGGCTCTGGTGCACCTCCACTAGTGCGCATTTTCCTGGTTGGAGACCACCGCTGTAGGAGATGTAGATGTTGCTCCCAAGCTCTAATGCCGGAGGGGGCCCAAAGACCCCTCAGATACATTAAAGCAGTTGTGTGGTTACAAATTAAAAATATTTAATAGCAGCACTGGGGTTAAAATAAAGAAATAGAGCATACTCACATGTCTTCGGCCCCTCTGGGCACTGCTAACCAGCTTCACTGCCCAGTCCCAATCCTCCACTGCCGGACATTAGGTGACCACTGCAGCCAATCGTAGGCCACAGGGAACTCCTGGCATCATGGAGCTGAGGATACCAGGAGTACAAAAGATGATTCTGCAACCTCTGACTGTCGCAGTGGTCACCTAACCTCCACGACGGAACACGGTGATCGGGTAGTGGAGCTGGTTAACGGTACCTGGGGGAACCATAGACAGGTGAGTATGTATATGTGCTGTATTTTATTTTAACCCATGCCCAGCTGGTAAACATTTCTAATTTGAACCACACCGCCTCTTTCAGAGTTGGTCCGCACGGGATGTATTTACTGCATCGGGTTTTTCTCACAAATTTGAATGGTTCAAATGGTTAGTGCTGAAAATCTGAATTATAAATGAATATTCTGTTGCTCTCATATTTGCACCGTAGATCAATTTACGCTGCATATTTTTTCCTCAGCGTGTAGGGGAGTTTTCTTTAAATCACTTTGCTTGAACTGTAATATGTGTGAACACAACCCAAAGGAAAAAGTCACGGGACTTTGTAGCACCACTTGCGAGGATTTTCGGGAGGAAGGGGCGTTGAACTATAAGCCCTACTCTGAAAATAAGCCCTAGCTGCAGGAAAAAATGAAGAAAAAAAGAATACATCACCTGGCACTGTTCTTCATCATCTCTTCTGGTCGGGGATTGAAAAATCCCCGCCTCCAGGAAGCGCTGCCTCTGACTGGCTGAGCGCTGTGATGTTTAGCCAATCAGAGCCAGATCTCGATGAACCAATCACAGCCATTCAATGAATGGAGACCAATTTGATGACTTTGAGGTCCAATTAATAATACCGCCAAAGCAGGGAATGTTGTCATAGGGACATCTCAACACCATATACAGTACATATGGGAAGTGCATCACTTTCCCAGCATCTCTAGCTGCATCTGCTATGGGTGGGGAGTGAAGAATGGGGGGAAATTTGGGTCACCTTAGATTATTAAAGAGGTTGTAGCAAGATTATAAGTTATCCCCTATCCACAGGATTTCCACAGGATAGGGGATAACTTGCTGATCAGTGGAGGTATCACTAATTAAATCCTTGGCGATCTCGAGGATGGGACCGCATGCCCCAATCTGGCTGTCACTACAGGGGTTGCTTATCTCCCCACAGTGACATCAGAATGAATGGAGTGCTGGTTGAGCATGTGCGGTCGGCACTTCCATCATTTCAATGTGGCTGACAGAAACAAGCGCATGCCGCTCAACTATCTCTGCATCTCTTTGAAAGTGGAACGACAGTGCGCTTACATGACCAGTGCTCCATTCAGTCTCGTCCTCATTACAAGGGCAATGAGCAGGACAGGGGACATGAGAACCCCCATTCTCGAGATCGGTGGGGTCTCAGCGGTGAGATCCCACTGATCAGCAAGTTTTCCCCTATCCTGTGGATATCTTGAGGATAGGAGATAACTTGTGATCTTGGTACATCCCCTTTAATATTTAATATTGTTTTTCCATTTAAGGTGATGTCCAGCATTTAAAAAACGGTGTGTTTTATTCCAAAAGCAGCGCCCCTCTTGTCCAAGGGCAGTGTGCGGTATTGCAGCTACGCAGCATTAATTGTACAGCTAATATATTCTTACATATTACATCCTCTCACTGCACGTAATGTGCAAAAACTTTATCCATTGTAATGAGATGCGCTAGAGAATATCATACTGTGGAGCTCCTTCTTACGGAGTGTTGAGAAATGCTAAATATCTCAACACTGGGCATTATGGAGACTTAGGGCGGCTTCACACGGGTGTATTGCAAAATCTGCTCGCTCCTGTGCAACTTTTTTTGCGCAATGAAAGAGGGTACTTTGCTTGCGTGCACATGCGTACAGTACTGTGTGTATTTGCGCAGACACCGCTAGTTCACATGGGCAGGGGGAATTTCTACCGACTTGATTTAAATGGCTATTAAGCCAAAGTAGGTGCCGTTGTGCGTGGGATTGCGCAGAGCATTGCACTCATCCGCACGTATATATGTGAGTATCTGTACACATCCCATAGACATCTAGAGAGCTCTTTGATGCACAAATGCGCACAAAATAGAGCTGCTCCTAATTTTTTGGCCCGTGAGAACCGCATGCACAAAAAAAAAAATGAGAATGAGCCCATTAAAATCAATGGGTTCTATGCTCCACGTATCAAAAATGTGCTTCAAAAATGCACTCAAACACCCATGTGAAGAAGACCTCAGGGTCCTCTTACATGGAACGACCTGTTGGGCGCAAATGCCATACAGGTCATCCCAGTGATAATCATTCCTGAGCTTTTACACATATCACTCATGTCTCCATATGTGATGGCAATCTGTGTGCAGCCCTGTATGCACCATGTAAATGAGTCAAATAAGTAAAAAGAAACCCAAAAGGACAAATATCGTTAATTGTACAAATCACTATTTTTTTTATGTAGCAAAGACACAGAGATACCCGTCATTATCAGTGATTCTTTACTGAACATTTATTGTATTATCACAGATTTTCATGTATATTAAAGGCAAGAAATTACATTTAGTACAACATTCAGTATATTACTACACATATTGCTTAACGCCACCTCATGGGCGCAGCATATATACCAGCAGAAGCTCCTGGGCCTGAATGCCAAGTCAGCAGCAGCTACAGTACCATGTGGCACCTGTAATACTGGGTCTGAATGTGAATGCTAACTCTGGCCCCTGCAGCTGCGACCATGTGCGCCAGTACAACATTTTGTAAACTTTACCCCCATTTTTGTATCTCCCCGCATCTCCAACCAAATGTTTAAAAAGGATGGTGGAAAACAAATCAGGGTCTACAGAGTAGCCTAGACAATCATGGAACTCCAGAATGGTCTCTTGCAAAGGTGCTGTGAAGGAAAGTTCTCGCAGGAGTCTCCAATTAAACCACACCGCTTCCTGGTTTCATCTCCCACCATCACCTCTAAACTTCTGGTGGACTTATAAATGGATGCACCCTTTAAGGAAGGGGAGGATGCTTCAGAAGAGTGTTATAATGGAGAACCTATACAGACTATTATATGTGCTCCTGCTGATTCATATCCCCCTGTTTGGGTCGAATCCTATTCAATGATAAATTTTCAGCCCACGATTTTCACAAAACCATTTTGTACAAGTATTGCAGCATGTAGAGGCTCAGTGAATGTAGCAGTGAAGGTGTGCAGATGTTTGATGGGGTCACATAAGGCATAAAAAGACAAACGTCCTGCCTCATAATCCAAATACACCCCAAAGTTCTGTGAGGACTCCTTGAATGGAATTTGAAGTTGCTTTCCAGCATAAAGCATGAAATACTCAGAGTTAAATCTGCACAAACACCAAGACGTCTGGACATAATGGACAAAATGGCTATAAAAGTTTCTTCTGACTATACTTGGATATGCCATACCAATCTTTAAATTTCCAGTTTCGCTAGTTTCCACTTCCCAGTAAAGCCGCCCCGATGAGAAGTTTGTGACACTCAGCACCTCCTTGTTGTGAAATTGATTGATGGTTAGAGGAGCCCAATTCTGTTCCCCAGGAACAAAGGAGACCATTTTCTTATCTTTGGATACAATGACCGAACTCACAGCTGTACTTTCATCTAGTAGGATTTCCGATTGCAGTTTCAGGTAAATACTTTTCTTGATTTGACTCATAATATGTGTAAGACCTTTAACCAAAGAAAATGTGATAAGTCCCTCATCGAGGTTACCCACATGAGGTTGTGCCCCTTTCCCAGGATTACCCTGGAATGTCTCCTGGTCTTGTAAAATGATTAGTGGATCAGTCTCGCTACACAAAGTCTGAAAGTGAAGTATCTTCTTGGTCAAACTATCCTTCTCCAATTCCAGATGATGAAGGAGATCAGTGACCACAAGTGAGATCTCCTCTTTCTGCTGGGTAACCTCACTCAAGACTGTCTGCTCTAGAACATCCAGCTTTCCTTTCATCTCCTTAAACAAGTTCACCACTCTCTTGGTTATATCAGTTGCACTTTCTTCAACTTTAGTCTTGTGATTTTGAAGACGCTGGATTCGGGTGTCAGACTGCTTTTTATTTGAGGAAAGTCCTTGCAGTTGTTTCATCAGCATGCCCAGTTTCTTCGTGGAGGCTTCCTTCAGTGAACCTACATCATGTTCTTTGTGGTTCCCAATCAGTTTGCAAGACACACAGATACATGCTGAATCCTTGTAGCAGTAGTACTCCAAGATCCTCTTGTGGGCAGGACATTTTTTGGTGTCCATGGAGCTGGTTGGCTCTATAAGCACATGTTCTGGTGACTTTACATGGACTCTCAGGTGGTCAACACATAGTGAAGCTTCACAGAGAACACAAGACTTGATGGCAGGTACAGGAGAGTGAATACAGTAAGTACATGAGATGCCACCAACCTCTCCCTCAGGCACAATGGAAAAATGTCCTGCTATGTTCCTTAGGGCGATACTTATGTGCAGTGCAGGCCGTTCCAGGAAGTGTTCTCTGCACTCTGGGCAGGAATAGGTTCCAGATCTCTCCTGTGAATCCAGAACCTCCTTGATACAATCCATGCAGAAGTTGTGTCCACATCTCAGCACTACGGGGTCTGTGAAGACGTTCAGGCAGATGGACGGAGTTTAGCTCTTCCCGCAGGTCAGCAGACGCCATGATTGTGGAAGTAGGAGAAGTATAAGAGTTTTTACTTTCAGTTCTCTGCATGTTGTCATTTCTGTGCAGGGCGGGGAGAGGGCTTGTTCAGAGTTTCGTTTCCTGACTTTTAACACTTTATATTCCTGTTGCTTTGCAGACAGGTTATTGACATGAAGCTTTAACCAGATTTTCCCAGGGTCAAAGCGGGATAGGGGTGTGTGGTCAGGGGGCAGTGCGTATGACAAACATTTTACCTCCATCATTATAAAAAGTAGAGGGCCAGTTCAAAAATAACAGGGAGCTAATTCCACTGCATTTATGCAACCAAAAAACAGTCAAAATCTGTACCATTGGTTTGATTTTTGACTAAATCAGCCGCGTACCCACAGCTGATTTCATACTATGTGACCCTTACAGGTCAGTAATAACAATGACTCCCATACTGGCCTCAGTAATAAGTGACTCTCATAGTGGCTTCAGTAGTAATAGTGACCCCCACAGTATCCTAACTACTTAATACTATTACTAGTATTAGTGATCCCCACAGTGACCTCAGTAGTTATAGTGACCCCCACAGTGATCTCAATAATAAGTCTCCCCACACAGTAGCCTCAGTAGTAATAGTGACCCCCGCAGTGGCCTCAGTAGTAATAGTCACCCCCACAGTGATCCCAGCATTAATAGTGTTCCCCCACAGTAGCCTTAGTAGTAAATGTGACCCCCGCAGTGGCCTCAGTAGTAATAGTAACCCCCCACAGTGATCCCAGTATTAATAGTGATTCCCCCACAGTAGCCTTAGTAGTAATGGTGAACCCCACAGTAGCCTCAGTAGTAATAGTTATCCCCAAAGTGGCCTCAGTAGTAAATGTCACCCCCAAAGTGGTCCCAGTAGTAACAGTGAGCCCCCACTGTGCCCTCAGTAGTAATAGTGACCCCACAGTGACCTCAGGGGTAATACTATTACTACTGTGGGTGATATAGGGAACACTATTACTAATAGGGTCTCCTATATCAACCCCAGTAGTAACTGACCCACACAGTAGTTATAGAGCTCCCTGAAATACAAATACGTACCTCCTTTTTGTCTTCTGAGCGCCGCCGCTGCTCCTCTTCACAGCCCTACTGCTGGCGGAAGTTTGTGTGCCCACAGGAGTGCCTCCTCCCCGAGCTCGTGTCCTGTGGAATTAAGAAGAAGAGGTCAGGGGAGGAGGGGAAGAAGATTCCGGATGCACACTGCAGTCAGCGTGTGCATCCGCCTGCGGCACTGCAAAGTGATTACCAGCCGGGGAGCTGCGGCACCCCAGCTGGTAATCACCTTTTTGGTGACCACAGGGCCCTAAAGCGGGACAAAAGCAGGACAAATGGCTGACCCGCCGGGATCCCTGCAGAAAGTGGGACAAAGGTTCCCAAAGTGGGACTCTCCCGCCTAAATCGGAAGTCTGGTCACCTTATTTAACTGGTGTCTTCATCAGAGTTCCAGGGGCAAGATACTTGCGAAGAAACAGAGATCAGATGTCTGGGGCGACAACTATCTATCTATATCAGTGAGCAGGCTGAAATAACTGTTCAAAGGACATGTGAACTGGCCCTGCGCGCACAGAAGTGACAGTTCTCTGCGCAGACACACGTGCAACACCCTGGTTGTAACCCTCGCCAAACTTTATTCATGTGCAATGTGCTGCACACTGTGTGAAGCCACCCTAATGGTTCTTTTAGATGGGATCAGCTGTCGGGCAGAAAACTGAATGAAGGATCTGCAGCGACCAGGAGTTAATGGGGAGTAACTCGAATGTGTGGCGGCAACTTCTGCCTGGTCATGGTGGTGGTTACTCGGCCTACAAGGGTAGCTTGAGCTGCAGAGGAAATTGTAAAGGGGTTTCTGGCTAAATGAATTGGTGTTGGTTAAAGCAACCAGTGAAGTCCACAATAGATTCACACATGAAAATGGAAGATGAGATGACCATTAACTTCTTTGGTGTTATTCTACCAGCTGAAGCTAGCACTTTTAGGAATGGGTTAAATTTGGGTGCTGAACTCCTTTGTGAGATGTGAAGCATGGTGCAGGCTCTCTTAAGTGGGAACTAACCCCTGACTGTGCAGGGACTTCTGCGCTTTCCGGCTTACAGGAGGGTCTTCCCCGGCTCAGGTGTCTCCTAGCAGGGTTGAAATAGACTCCTCTCATGTTGTGGGCTCTTTCCTCAGCCAGGCTTTGGCTTCTACTCTCCAAAGTACTTCCTTCTCTGATGACTTCTCTCCACCAACTTCCTGCAGACTCCATGCGCTTGGCTCCCTCCTGCTATTCTTTCTCCCTAAGTCACCGGAGCTCTTACAGTTTTCACTCTAAGGGCTGACACCCATTGGCATTTTATTCTCTTGCGCTGCGAGAACAAGTGAAAACATTCGCCTCTCAGTGCAAGAAAGACGCCGTGATGTTGCCAGTGTTTTCAATGGGGCCAGCGGCAGCAGCGCAAGTCCCATTGAAAAGATAGGGAGAATACCGCAGACTTCTGCCACAGCTGTGACAGCTGTGACAGCTGTGGCAGATGTGCAGCATGCTATCCCATTGCTTTCAATGCGATCGGCGCTGCTGCCGGTCCTATTGGAAGCAGTGGTTTGTGGCAAATCCCGCAGTATGATTTTCGGGGATGGGCTTGAAATATAAGCCCTTCCCTGAAAATAGTCATTAACTGGTAAAAAAAAAATTTTTTAAATGTACTTACCTCTCTGCCGCTCAGACGTGTTCTCCAACTGGCTCACCGACGCTGCTGCCCAGCACTTTCAGCAGCCGGGGATTTAAAAATCCCCGCCTCCTGAAAGGGCTGTGCTGATTGGCTGAGCGCTAAGCCAATTATAGCTAATGCTTAGCTATTCATGAATGCATAGCTAAGCACTAGCTGTAATTGGCTGAGCGCTCAGCCAATAGCTAAGCCCTATCTGTAATTGGCTGAGCGCTCAGCCAATCAGCACAGCCCTTTCAGAGGGCGGGAATTTTAAAATCCCCGCCTGCTGAAAGTGCTGGACAGCAGTGCCGGCGAGCCAGCCGGAGGACACATCTGAGCGGCAGAGAGGTGAGTACATTTTTTTTCTTTATTTAAAGGGGTTGTCCCGCGAAAGCAAGTGGGGGTATACACTTCTGTATGGCCATATTAATGCACTTTGTAATATACATCGTGCATTAATTATGAGCCATACAGAAGTTATTCACTTACCTGCTCCGTTGCTGGTGTCCCCGTCGCCATGGTGCCGTCTAATTTCAGCGTCTAATCGCCCGATTAGACGCGCTTGCGCAGTCCGGTCTTCTGGCTGGTGAATGGGGCCGCTCGTGCCGGAGAGCTGGTCACCGCGTCGTCATCGTAGCTCCGCCCCGTCACGTGTGCCGATTCCAGCCAATTAGGAGGCTGGAATCGGCAATGGAACGCAAGGAAGGAGAAGAAAATCCATGGTGCACCATGGGAGAAGACCTGCGGTCCACCGTGGGAGAAGACCAGCGGCGCCATCTTCACAAGAAGAAAAGAAGAAGCTGCAGAACGCTGATGCAGGTAAGTGCAATGTGCTTTTTAAAAACTAACCCATGCTTTCTTTTTAACAGGGCAGAATGCGGGGGTAAGTGAAAAAAATTTTTTTTCACTTTCGCCGCGAGACAACCCCTTTAACCAGTTAATGATTATTTTCAGGGAAGGGCTTATATTTCAAGCCCTTCCCCGAAAAGCATACTCCGGGGTTTGCAACAAACCACTGCTTTCAATGGGACCTGCAGCAGCGCCGATCCCATTGAAAGCAATGGGATAGCATGCTGCACTTCTGCCACAGCTGTGACAGCTGTGGCAGAAGTCCGCGGTATTCTCCCTATCTTTTCAATGGGGCTTGCGCTGCTGCCGCTGGCCCCATTGAAAACACTGGGGATATCCCGGCGTCATCCCGGCGTTTTTCTCGCGCTGCGGGTTAAGTGTTTTCACTCGCTCTCACAGCGCAAGAGAGAATAAAACACCAGTGGGTTTCCACCCTAAGTCACATGAACAGTCTTCCCCAGTCACATAAGTTCCCACCATAGGGAGAGGCTAGCCAATCCAAAAAATAGCTGGAGGCAGCAAATCACCAGGGGCCGTATTGCTAGGCAGATTTAATTTAACCCTATCGCCAGGGAAATAGGGTTTTCCCCCTAAAGGGTGTCTCCCATGTTCCCATAAGGGCTTATAGTGGGGTCCCTAGGACCTATTATCCTTAGGACTGCCCTGTAGGACCCTCTGAGTCACTACAGTCCCCCTCCCCTCCACCGCTTAAAGAACAGCCACCCTCAGTGACATCTGGGATCCGGCTTACCAGCCTATACATAGGCTGCCTGCAGACGGCCGGGTCGGATCCCACTGCGAGAAGGCCTGCAGAGGCCTGCGGCTTACCCGCTCCTGGCGTCTTCACTCTCTGCTATGTGGCGGCTGCTGGCCCCTGGCGCATGTGCAGGGAGGAGCCTGCCTGTCACCACTGACATTTCTGTGCGGGCCTCTGCCAGACCCGCACAGAAATACAACATGCGCAATTTGTTTTCCGCGCGTATTTTTATGCGGACAAATCACGTCTGTCTGCCTAGGATTGCGTTATCTAATGCAATACTATGCAGGCGGGCACGGGCGGAAATTCTGCGGGAAATCTCGCCGCAGTATTTCCGCCTGTGTGCAGGGGGCCATACAACAGTTCATCTATAATTTGTCATGACTGGGGTCTGGGATATTGGAAGTCCCTGATACTGCCCGCAACCCCTGTCCCTACCTACTTGCCCGCCTGGGCTAAGCCCCAGGGCGACAACTGGGCGATGGTCCCTACACTCACTAGGGAAGCGGGACACGGGGGACAGATGACAACAAACACAGGAACAAACAAACACTAAGGCAAGTCAGACGGTTCGGGTCGGCAACAGGAGAGTACGCGGTACAAAAAGGGTCAGGCAATAGGCAAAGTCGGGTCCAGAAAGCAGAGAGTCACAACCAGGAGTCAACGGGAGTCAAGCAAAGAAAACACAGGTGTAGCTGGAAGACCAAACTAACACTGGCAAGAATCTGCACCCACAGACAAGTTTAAATGCCGTCAGAGCTCCCGCCCCAGCAGCTGATTGGGGCGGGAGTCTGACAGCAACAGAATATCACACAGGCGGTGCAGCGGAACAGCCCCCAGCTCTGCAGGATAGGCGGGGCTCAGGACGTGAGCCTGGTTGCCATGGCGCCTGTTGTGTCCTTAACAACCTGGTGGCGAGGAGGAGCGCGGCGGCAAGGGGAGGTAACCAGGACCAGGGCTCCCCTGTGCCGCTTGAGTGGCAGGACTGGCTGGGAGGGCACGGAGGACCCGGTCAGCTGCCGTTCCTGGCATAATTCAGAGATCTGGATACTTGCAAATATATATTTTTCTTGAATTGAAACGTTGGGCCAAGATGACGTGTAAACAGGCAGTTCTTAATCTATAAAAGACTGCCTGTTTACTGTGAATGGAAGCTGGTAGTCTGGAATGATCCCCGCCCCCTCCGCATCCATTCACTCAGCAATGATCGTTCCTGTGTCAAAGCCCAGGAACGAATTATCGGTTACCTGTCAGGCATCTGCGCCCCAAAAGGTCGTCCCATATAAAAAGCCCTAAGGAAGGACTTTATGCCTTCACAGAATGCCGGGCTCTTTCACACTGACACATATATTTTTGTGCGCGCTTCAGCACCACATATTTACACCATTTGCGCATGAGTCTGCGTATTGTACTGTACTTCTTGCACATGTAAGGCATGGTTATTTACGTGTATAGACAAAAATGACCATAACGCATAAAAAATACTCCAAAATCAATGACACGTTTCCAGCACCCTTAGTTGTAACCTCTTGGAAAGTGGGGACGAAAAAACGAATACATTATATGATACAGGTTGGCATGGAGGCTCTAGCACCCGGTTGTACCACCTCCAGCTTGGATACAAGATGTGATACGGGCGGGCATGGAGGCTCTAGTACCCTGTTGTACCGCCTCTAGCTTGGATACAAGATGTGATACAGGGGGCATGGAGGCTCTAGTACCATGTTGTACCACCTCTAGCTTGGATATACAAGATGTGATACGGGCAGGCATAGAGGCTCTAGTACCCTGTTGTACCGCCTCTAGCTTGTATACAAGATGGGATACGGGTCGGCATGGATGCTCTAGTACCTGTTGTACCACATCCAGCTTAGATACAAGATGTGATACAGGCAGGCATGGAGGCTCTAGAACCCTGTTGCACTACCTTCAGCTTGGATACAAGATGTGATACGTGTGGGCATGGAGGCTCTAGTACCCTGTTGTATCGCCTCTAGCTTGTATACAAGATGTGATACGGGTGGACATGGAGCCTGCTGGAAAATACCTTTTAGAAGCCGCCATGAGAGGAACACATGTGGCTGCAGGATGTCCTGAACATATTGCTGAGCTTTCATTGTCCCTCGTACCGCTACTAGAAGAACACCCTACTGCTTTGGGGTCAGCAGCTTACTTCTCCACCCTAGATATGGCTAGTGGATACTGGTAAGTACCCATGGTTGAAGAGGACAAAGAGAAGACATTACTACCCTAATGGTGCTATACAAGTTTAATTTTATGCCCTTTGGCCTATGTAATGCTCCTGGGGTAACACCTCAGAGGGGTATCCCGGACACTTGACACACGTGGAGAGCTGGGAGGGTTAAGTGTTGGCTTGTCATGGCGGCACTTACCAGGCTCTTTTCCCAGAGGGATGAGATGTAGCCAAAGCCATAGCAGGATTGCAGGCCACCGTTTACACCCCTAGGATAGGGAATACAATAAACAGGATGACGGTGCTAGTAGTTGCCACAGGTGACGCCACTATTCCCACACACCGGTATCTTACATGGCGGAGAATAAACTCAGACACCGATTTACTAGTACTTTGGGTCCCCAGGAATGGTTAGAGCCCCGTATGAACTTTACTTAGAATAACTTTGGCAAAACAATTACTACACAGCAATTCAGATACAATTCTTCACAGTGCAGGTAAGAAAAGCAGGTCAGAGGTCAGGGAGGATACACAGGATGAAACTGGTCCTACAGTCTGTGGTATCTGTCAGGTACCGCTCCTGGACAGGGAGCACTCCGGAGGAGGAAAGGGGGTAGGGGTCACTCCACAGACACTCTGCTAGAAAGTATTTACTTTTAGGATTTGCACCACTGGAGACGCGTGGGTGTGACTTAGGAGAGAACTTCTACTGGATGGTGATCCTGGTTTTGGATGGCCGCATAAGAACAACTTGTGGGTTTGAAATTAGTACCTCTGCCCTGAGTCTTGCCAGGAAAAGTGATTACTTACAAAGGCACTCTCTTAGGCTTGAGGCCCACTCCACTCACATTCAGATTTCAATTGCTACGACATATCTCTCCTTCTCCTCCATCTTCACCACAAGGAAGCTGATGGTGCTTCCATGTGGCTCTATGTTAAATGGTAGGCAAGTTTAAACTCTCTGAAGATGGACCCCTTTCCCACTCCCTATCACTCCTATTTATACCCTCACTTATACCACATGACATGATGGACTGATACATTTACATGCAGGCAATGATTTTATTGAAGTTAACCTCTCAAGCGCTGCAGCTGTGCAACACACACACTGGATATGACAAGACAAGCTTCGTACAGTGCATCTACAGAAGACAAACATGTATGACATTTATGGAGGGGACCAGGATAATGTGCTGAGCCACTACACAGGCACTTTTCAAAGATTCATAGAAAGATGTTTTGGGCATAAGAAGTTTGAAATGCTGCTGCTATATCTGGACGTTATCATGGTATACTCCAAGACTTACGACGACCATTTGAAACACCTGGCTGAAGTGTTCAGGATACAAGTTCGCCATCACCTTAAGGTGAAGCCATGTGATACAGGCAGGCATAGAGACTCCAGTACCCTGTTATACAGCCTCTAACTTGAATATAAGATGTGATATGGGGGCATGGAGGCTCTAGTACCCTGTTGTACTACCTCTAGCTTGGATACAATAATAATAAATATTTATTTGTATAGCTTTCAGGCATAGATAAATGCAAAACAATACAACAATTTTACAATGGGAGGTACATTGGGCTTGACACAAATGGGTTGGGGGTGGTACAGGAGGTGCAAGGGGTGGGGGGGGGAGGAGCAAGGCATGGAGAACTCAGGCAATAGGGAATTTCATGTGCAGATCAATTATTAGAAGGCAAACGGGGTGGGGCACCATAGGGGGGGGGAGGGGACTAGATCAGGAGATTTGATATGCTTCGTCTGAGATTTTGTGCATCTGGAATTGTCCAGATGTCTTGTGGTAGAGCGTTCCAGAAGATGGGTGCTGCTCTGGTGAAGTCCTGTAGGCGAGCATGTGAGGTTCGTATTACAGGGGTGTTTAGTCTGAGTGTGTTAGCCGATCGGAGTGAGCGGGCTGGGTGGTATACTGACAGTATGGAGGCGATGTATGGTGGCGCAGCGCCATGCAGAGCTTTGTGAGTGAGGTAGAGGAGTTTAACTTTAGTTCTGCAGTGGATGGGCAGCCAATGCAGCGACTGTCATAATGCAGAGGTGTCTGAGTAACGACTGGATAGAAAAATGAGCCTAGCTGCTGCCTTTAGTATGGATTGGAGTGGAGCGAGTCTGATGCGGGGGAGGCCGATGAGTAGCGAGTTGCAGTAGTCAAACCGGGAGTGGATGAGGGCGACCACGAGTGTCTTTACCGTGTCCGTGGTTAGGAACAGGCATATTTTAGCAATATTTCTGAGGTGCATGTGGCATGTTTGGGCCAGAGATTGGATATGGGGGGTAAAGGGGAGGTCAGAGTCCAGTGTGACCCCAAAGCATCAGGCATGCCGTCTGGGGGTTATGATGGTGCCAGACACTGGAATGGAGATGTTGAGGGGAGGTCGGTTAGAAGGTAGAAAGACAAGGAGGTCCGTTTTAGAGAGGTTTAGTTTGAGAAAAAGGGAGGACATAGTGTTAGAGACAGCAACAGACAGTCGGTGATATTTTGGAGGAATGGTCCAGAGATCTCACGAGAGGAGGTGTATAGTTGGGTGTCGTCAGCGTAGAGATGGTATTGGAGGCCAAATTTGTGGATGGTTTGTCCAATTGGGGCAGTATAGATAGAGAAGAGAAGGGGACCAAGGAGCGAGCCCTGGGGTACCCCGACAGCGAGAGGAAGTGGAGCAGAGATAGAACCAGCAAAGGAGACACTGAAAGAGCCGTCAGAGAGGTAGGAAGAGAACCAAGAGAGAGCAGAGTCCTTTAGACCAATAGAGCGGAGCATAGTGAGAAGGAGGTTATGGTCGATAGTGTCAAATGCAGCAGACAGGTCAAGGAGGATTAGTAGGGAGTAGTCACCTCTCGACTTTGCAGTCATCAGGTCATTTGTTAGGGCAGTTTTGTAAGGGCAGTTTTGGTCGAGTGTAGAGAGCGGAAGCCAGACTGGAGGGGTCGAGGAGTGAGTTGTGAGAGAGAAAGCGTGTAAGGTGGGAGTAGAGCAGGCGTTTTAGTAATTTGGAGATGAAGGGGAGGTTTGAGTCGGGGCGGTAGTTGGCAGCATCAGTTGGGTCCAGGGTTGGTTTTTTAACCAGAGGGGATATGACGGAGTGTTTAAATGAGGAGGGGAAAGTGCCAGAGGTTAGGGGGAGGTTGCAGATTGTGGTGAGGTGAGTAATGAGAGCTGGGGAAAGGGACCGGAGGAGGTGAGAGGGGAGAGGGTCACTAGCGCAGGTGGTGGGGCGGGCAGCAGAAAGGAGCCTGTAGACTTCTTCCTCTGTCGTTGGTTCTAATATAGGCTCTGGTGCTGGATGCAGTGCTGATGAAACTGGGATCGGGGCTAAATATGCAGTTTTCAGAGGTTTTTTTTCGAATGTTGTCGTTTTTTTTGTTTTTTTTCTTTGAAATAGGCAGCTAGTTCTCCAGCAGTCAGGTCTATCGCAGGGGACTGTTCTTTGGGGCTGAGGAGGGAGTGAAAGGTCTCAAAGAGTCATTTGGGGTTGTGGGATAGTGAGGAGACAATGGAGGTGAAATAAACTTGTTGGGCATGGTGAAGGGTTAGGTTATAAGTTTTAAGCATGAATTTGAAGTGGAGGAAGTCTGCTGGCAGCTTTGACTTTCTCCACAGCTACTCGGCGCACCGAGAGCACCGCCAGATACAAGATGTGATACGGGGTGCATGAAGGCTCTAGTACCCTGTTGTACTGCTTCTAGCTTGGATACAAGATGTGATACAGGTGGGCATGGAGGCTCTAGTACCCTGTTGTACTGCTTCTAGCTTGGATACAAGATGTGATACGGGTGGGTATGAAGACTCTAGTAACATGTTGTACTACCTCTAGCTTGGATACAAAATATTATATGGGTGGATTAGTGGCCTGAAAAAGGGCACTACATAGCGCTGTTTAGTCCTGGGGAGACTGGTAATATAATAACCGTCCCTAAGGGTTTAATCTGAGTCATTTTGCACAGGTGATGCAGGTAACCTAGCAACCAGTTAGTTGTTTTTATTCAGCAGCAGAGAAAATGCCTAGAGACTCAGGTGATGCAAGTAGCCTAGCAACCAGATAGGTAGTGATCGGCTGCAGACGGACTAGTCAGGAGACAGAGGCGATATAGAGCTGGACACAATGGTCGCTAGAGGGAGAAGCCAGAGAGAAAGCAGTGAAACAGGGAGAAGCAGGAGAGAAAGAGAGAAGAAAGGGAGAAACAGGAGAAGAATTAGAGAAACTGTGAGAAGCAGAGAAACAGAGAAGGAGAATGAGCCGTGACCGTGAGTAAAGAAGAATCTGCTGTTGACTGATTTAATAATAACACTGTGTTTACTACAAGTTAGGCAGAATATCTCACTCCGTGTGTTATTCAGCACCTCACTATTCAGTCCAAGGGCACTGGAGTCCGAACCAAAAAAGAAACGAAATCATAATTACCCATTAATAAGCCCACCACATGGGGGCTCTAGTACCCTGTTGGATGTCATACAGGCAGGCATGGAGGCTCTAGTACCCTGTTGTACCACCTCTAGCTTGGATACAAGATGTGATATGGGTGGGCATAGAGGTTCTAGTACCCTGTTGTACCTCCTCTAGCTTGGATACAAGATGTGATACAGGCGGGCATGGAGTCTCCAGTACCCTGCTGTACCGCCTCTAGCTTGGATACAAGATGTGATATAGGCGGTTATGGAGGCTCTAGTACCCTGTTGTGCCGCCTCTAGCTTGGATACAAGATGTAATACGGGCGAGCATGGAGGCTCTAGTACCCTCTTGCACCACCTCTAAATTGGAAAAAAATGTGATACGGGCGGACATGGGGGCTCTAGTACCCTGTTGTGCCACCTCTAGCTTGGATACAAGATGTGATATGGGTGGATATGGAGCCTTGTGTGCATCCGAGCATTATCCTGCTGGGAAATACCTCTTGGAAGCCGCCATGACAGGAGCACACGTGGCTGCAGGATGTCCTGAACATATTGCTGAGCTGTCATTGTCCCTCGTACCGCTACTAGGGGTGACCGACTGTCGTATGCGATGGCCCCACAGACCATCACACCATCAGGGGGCAGTGTGCCGCTCCACAGCCAAGGCAGTATTGAGGCACTCACCCCGATGTTTCCAAACACGAACACAGCCATCACCAGTGGCCCAACCTAAACCTGGATTAGTTGCTGAAGACAACCCGGTTCCACACTGTAGCAGTCCAGTTTCCCTTCTTTAACCCACCTCCTCTCAGACTCTGGTAATGGGGTGAAATCTCTTCTCTGCGTCGTAGAGGCGTTTAGTGTCCAACAAGCTCTACAAGCGGAAGAAGAGGTCACTACACACAAGGAGCCTCCAAGAGCCTTTTATAGGCCAAGGGGGGAACCACTTCTAGGGCCTCCGGTGACAAGACCATCCATCTAAATTACCACAACTCATTATTTGTATATCTACCTGAGGCAGCTTCATACGTACAAGTCAGATTCTGCATATGGGATCCTGCAGCAGATTCCGGCTGTGAAGCCAGCCGATGACTCCGCGTATCTGTCATTTCTGTATTGTGGATGACTACGGCTGCTTACCGTCTATCATGTGCAGTACAATTTTTTTTTCAACGTTTATATTTCCCATGCCGTCACTTAGCGTATGGACTGCATAATTGCGTATGGACTGCAGGTCGGACGGCCTCCATTGACTTCAATGGAGGCCGTCCGAGCGGCGTCCGCAGCAAAATAGAGCATGCTGCGATTTTTCCTCTGCTCGCAGAATATGCAATTTGTATCTGCAAGTGTGAGTGCAAATCGGAAAGTACAATGCGTGCGATTTGTTGTGGATCCTCCACACGAACGCTGATCACGTATTCTGTAATAGGAATCCGTTCAAGTGAAGCCGGCTTTAAAGGTAACTGCATTATGACTTTTGCAGCAAAACAACTTCTTTTAGGGCTTCATTTTTTGTTGACAAAGAGTGCATATAACCACGCGTATATAAGACGCGTGATTACCTATAGCCTATATTCTCCTGGTGACTTACCCTACAAGCCAATGGTTAGTGATCTGTGCAACTACATTTCAATGAATATAGAGTAATTCTTAGTTTCCCCTGTGGGGGAGCTGTAGGGGAATTGAACACTTGATGCAGATTTGCTCACCGATTATAGCTGTGATCATCTAATTGCTGGAAGACCAACTGCGCCAAGTGAAATAAATGTCATCCTCCATATTGTTTTTTAGCGGCGGGTATGTTATTATACAATCCTAATGGCCTTCAGTCTATGCAAACTGTCAGGACATGCTGGAAGTTGTAGTTTTACACTAGCTAGAGAAGCAGTTCACCCTGCTTTACACAGTCTAATTATCCACAACTTTGTGTTGTGCTGTATGAATCACTTCATGCGTCAGTCTGCTGCTTAATAAGCTGCTTATTTGTGTTACATGTATATGATGATCCCCGAAAGCTGATTAATTACATCAATGTGTGAAAGACTTTTCATGCCAATAGGCCGGCGTCTGAGTGCGGCGGTGGGAGCGACCGTGCAGGAACAGATGGTGTTGTGTTCAGATAAAATTGAACATCATTCGCAAATCTCTTGTTGACTGCATGTAACGGTCTCCAAAGACCTGACTCTGTAATGACTCGTGTAAAGGTTGTTACTTTAATTAGACCCACGTAGAGCTAAATCTGAAATCTGGAGGAAATCCAGAAAAAATATTTTGGAAGCAAATACAAACGATGCCACTAAAGGGGAAGAGTCAGGATGTTAGGGCCTTTTGCACGGGCTGATAACTCGTTCAGTGTAAATGCTTGCCCCGACTCAACAGCGAATGAGAATTCTCATTCGTCATTCAGTTTTTGCATTCATTTACTGAACGATGGATTGAGCTGTGTAAACAGGCAGGCAGTTCTTCATCTATTAATGAGTGCCTGTCTACTGTGAATGGAAGCAGGCTGGAACAATCCGCATCGTTCTGCCTCCATTTACTTGTACGATTATTGCTGCAACGACCTGTTGGGCATCTGTGCCCAACAGGTCGTCCAATGTAAAACGATCCTTACGCATATGCTGGGTCCTCCTCCTCCGCACCCTGGACGCATTTTCTTGTAATGGCACCCAGAGTGGCCCAATAATGTCTAAACTGGCCGAATTCTCACCATATTCCTGTATTGCCTTCAGTGGTGCATAGGCTGCCAATTAGTGACCACTATGAGGAACGTTACCTGGGCATCTGACTGCGACAGTCCAAGTTAGAACTGTGAGGGTCTTAGACTCCGAGCTCTAGTTAGAAGGCACCAAATCAATGGTGACAATGGAGGTTCCACTTTGTGGAAGATCTGTTTCATAACGCCTTTATCTTGATCCTATCATCAGGTAGGGCCTAACATTTGCACATGAGCCTAATTCCCTCTATGGTAAGAAATCTCTCAACCACCCCTTATGGCCTCAATGGGGGCAACGTGTATATATAGGAGCACCATAGTCACTCACTAGTCCTATAATCGTACGGGGACCTTTCTATTACAGGGTTAACAGCAGTTCTTCTACCTTTACTCCACTGCTCATGGCTAGTCCACCCCCTATGCATTCGGTCTATAGCTGTACCTCTGATGGCACTCTATCCTCATCTATGGAGTGATGTCTGCCACCCTGCTGAGTGAATACAACAATGCTTCTGGAAAGAGTCTGTATCTCCTACCACACCTGTTTGTTGCACCATATGGCTACTTACCGTGTCTCAGGCCATTGTTGTCTATATGATCATCTCTGGTCATTTCAGGAATGGAGACTCCCTCTCCTCCCACACACTGGTGTTCTCACTTTGTGGGCTGCTCCTGTCATCAATGGTAATTCCCCAGTCACCAGACATCTAGCTTGGTCTGTAACCAAGAACTCCGGTCTGCTGGTCTCTGCTTACTCCCACTCATCACTAGGCCCCACTTTGCCATCACTGATGCAGCCACCACTGTTTTTAGCAGGTTGGACAGATGCAGGGTTGGACTTACCCTTCAGAGTACAGACTGATTAGGACCACACTCTGACATATTAATGAGCCCTAAGGTTCAGTAGAAGACAACCCCATTTGGGAGCCACTTTGACTCCAGTTACTTGGCACTGGGCTTTATCTCTTATGGAGTAATTCACAAATCACTGTTGAAGGTGAGCTGAGGTACAGCTCGCACTGGGAAGGACTGGGGGACACAGAGTCCAGGAGGGCCTAGGATCGGGGACAGTGGGTTATGAAAGGCAGGATTTCCACTCACCAGAACAGAGTCCTCCTACAAATGAACCAGAAACACATATACCAGCACTGGGAAACAGCACTTGGACACTTTCTGTTGGAGTCTGCCTTGAATGTTGGCTGTACTTGAAGTTGTGTGCATTTTTGACTTAAGCACCTATACAATGCACCTGTATACAGATTATTTGGGGTTGGCCTCATGCAAACTGGTGTAATAACTGATAACAACTGTCTACTAGTTCATATTGTTCATATTGGCATATTGGCTGCACCCAACAGACAGAGAGGAACATTTACACAATCTCAAAAAGACATCTTTAAATCAGGGCTACCATCACACCTCAATTGATGACCAAATCACCAGAGCCACCAGGATACCCAGAAATCAACTCCAATACAAGAAGAAAGAAAAATACGGACTTGTACCTCTAGTGGTGACCTACAATTCACGGCTAGAGGTACTAAGGAAGACTGCAAAGAAACTCCACCATACCCTACACAAGGATGACCGTCGGAAAACCATATTCCCAGACCCTCTCCTCCTATGTTACAGGCAACCTCCTAATTTGAGGAACTTTTTAAAATCAGGAGTGCATTAGCCTTGGACACACAAAAAGGAACTTATCCCTGTAATGTGAGGAAGTGCAAGACTTGCTCACACATACTGACCGCGGACAGGTTACAGATCCCCAACACACAGCAGGACTATAAGATCCCTGGGACATTCACATGATTCACGTCGAATGTTGTGTACCTGATCCGGTGCAGTAAGTATCCTGATGGGGGCTTTATATTGGGGAAACAGGACAAAAGCTTAGAGCCAGGATGAGATCGCATTGCCACTCAATTGGGGAGGAAAAACGTAATTACCTGTGGCAAAACATTTTTGTGGTCATGGACACAGCATAGAGCAGATAAGAGTTATCATACTGAAGGGCAACTTCAAGTCACAGCGTCACAGAAGAATTTGGGAGCATAAGTTTATGGCCATGGTTGACACCCTCAAGAATAGAATGAACCTCAGCCTGGGATTCTTGCATAGGTGGGATATATGAAAGGTCTGAAGGAGGTCAAGATGGGTGTCCTCTTCCCAATTGTTTTTTGTTTTTCTCAGAAAATAGGTGGTGCTGTTGAGGTAGTATTTCTATCTTCTTCTTTCCTCTTATGTGTGCATTTAAGATAACAGATATTATAAAACTGTCACATTCCTGAGCTCAGTGGACTGATTTAGTGTTTGTCTCTCTGCTCCGACTGTCTTGTGTTTTTTTAAGTCTCAAATTTCTGTGTGTGAACATTTATTTAGATCAAGAGGGGTGTCCCCCCTCCCCTCTGCATCTGTATGTTATAATTATGTGCCATCCAAACTAGTTTCATTCCATAGACTGACAAAGGGGGCGATATCCTGAAAGCTTGCTGTAACATCATGTATTTTTGTTAGCCATTAAAAGGTATCATATCTACAAGATTGCTTGGTTTATCTTACTGAGAACAATCATACTTTACTCTACTGGCTAACACCCTACCAAACCTTTTTTTCATAATACTCAATATGACACTTCTTGATTAGCTTTGAACTGCTTTATCAAAAATTCATCACATTACCAAGTAACGACATAGCAAGACATCACCCACAAGTGTAAGAGTCCAGCACGCTTTCAAAGTCCTGGAGGCTGAAAGCAGAGTGTGAAAACACACCGCCAGCATTCTGAGCAACGTTCATGCCTAAAAAGGGGAGAGGAGCCCTTAACATTTGGTAATGCGATAAGTTTTTGATAAAGTAGTTCAAAGTTATTAAAAAAGCATCCGTTTTGTGCATTCAGCCCTCAAAACTCAGCCCAGATCTTCAGCAGATATTAATGAATGACATTGCCATGGAAAATGTGCAATAAATAAGGCTGATCCTACACAGAAACTGTACCTTGGCGGGAGGGGGGGAATCCGATTGAATGTCTGGCAATCAGTTACTTTATACTAAAGAAGGAGAGGATGGAAAAGGGACCCAGAGGAGTCAGGGATCAACAATACGTTTTCATTCTTTCATTCAGTAGGTGGCTAGCAAAACTTGTAGCCAATTGCTTTCATGGCCCCCTGTAGTCTTAGGTCATGGGTAACCAGCTAATATTTAATCATAATCCATTCCTGTTCAAGGGTTACCTACAAACAGTTAGCTGGAGGGCTCTGGACTCCTTGACCATTGATGATGAGACTATAAGATCCACCGTAGAGAAGACCATATGAATGAGCTGTTTTTCAGTAAAATTTCAAGCTCCACTATCCATTCGTCATCCTCGTTCCTCAAGGTTAATGCTCAGGAACACACGGCGGAAATCAGAATAACAGACGTGTTCTGCTAGGTTCAACTTCAGTTCATTGTGTTATGTATGGAGGTATTATGCCGTTCACTATAAATGGATTTACGTCTAGTATCAGTCACTTTACTGGTGAGCATGAAAGTACATCAGCCTAATGCACAACCGTGCAGAGTACATGCTAATAGGTGAGGTTACTCAGAGGGAAGATTTTTCAAGATCTATATTGCTGCTGGCAGAAGACAAGCTCTGCAGAACAATGAGTATGCCTTACGATCTGTACTCACTGCCTGAAATCCCTATGGGTAATTTACTGTCCCTTATCTCTCAGGCAAGGGCATACATTACCATAGAGGCAGACCACATGGGTGCTATGGGGTCCATGGTGAAAGAGAGTCCCATCTTCTATGCTGCTGTGCTTGAGGCCTCCACCACTTACCACTCAGGAAGACTTAGAAGGCCTCATACCTGCCACCGATGCACCCTAACCTGGCCTATTCCCCCCCTCCCCATCCTTCACAACTTTTCTTTCTTTACTTCCTTCCTTGCTATTTCCTCTTTTTCCTTCTGTTCTTCCTTCCTTCCCATTCCCTCCTTTTTCTTCGGTCCTTCCCTCCCATTCCCTTTTTTCCTTCAGTTCTACCTTTCTTTCTTTCTTTCTTTCTTTTTCATTCCCTCTTTTCCTTCTATTCTTCCTTTCTTCCCATTCTCTCTTCCTTCTGTTCTTCTTTCCTTCCTTCCCATTCCCTCTTTTTCCTTTTGTCCTTCTACCTTCCCATTCCCTCTTTTACCTTCCCATTCCCTCTTTTTCCTTCCTTCCTATTCTCTATTTTCCCCTGTGTTCTTCCTTCCTTCCCATTCTCTCTTTTTCCTACTGTTCTTCCTTCCTTTCTGTCCTTTTTATTCTCTCTTTTTCCTTCTGTTCTTCCTTCCTTTCTATCCTTTTTATTCTCTCTTTTTCCTTCTGTTCTTCCTTCCTTTCTGTCCTTTTTATTTTCTCTTTTTCCTTCTGTTCTTCCTTATTTTATTTCCTTTTCCTTCTCATCTTTTTTTCTTAATCTCCTCCCTCATATCTATCTATGTATCTATTTTAATGACCAATCATTTAAATGGGTTGTTTGTGAATGTTCCAAGATGGTTTCTGTCATTGCAGCCTGTGTAAACATGTCCTAGTGCAAAAAAATTCATATGCAGACTGAAGGGGCGGAGCTTAACACTACACTGTTCTGAACAATGTAGCATTGAGCTCCGCCCTGTGTCCCTGCCCCTGGCCACACCCATTTCCCCTCCAGGGTCTACATGAATTCTTCCATCTCAGGACAGGTTTCCAATGGCTGCTGGACAGCTGCCATTTTATTCTCTTCCTGTCCAGCCCCTTTAAGGACCCCTAAATTTGAAATGATAAGAACCGTTTCAAACGTTAGCTATGGAATGCGTTATTTGCAAGCTATGGCACTGACAACCACCATTTATATGGGTAATGTATGCACTGCTCACCTCTGGGATCTCCAGGAAAATAGGGATTGCCTGAAGGTTACTTGTTAACTGTAGTCTGTTAAGAAGCATGAGATGCACACGTGTGACTCTCTCTTTTGAAGTCTAAGGGAATCATTGGTTCAACTGTTTCCATAATTATCATAGACTACAGTGGAGAGGACCACATGCATGACCACTTCTGTAGATGTGATAGGGAGTAAGATTGGGTTCCATAATTGAGATTGCAAACCCTCACCAAATGTTTTGCCCAGAAGTCACCACTAACCTTCATCTGGCCTTGCTTGCATTTCCATGATTATATGGGTATTGGAGATGATAACACTCTTTACCTTTCTTATTCTAGGTTATTAGATCAATATTCAATTATTAGTTGTTCTTGTTTATTCCTTCAGTGTGCACTTGTTTTACCCTACAATGCTAGTAATGTGGCTTTAAAGGACATCAATTGAATTTGTACTTAAGGATCAAAACCTGAAGTACAACACTGATGGCATTGTACGATCGATAAACTTACATTACATATAAGTCACTAAAAGGTCTCTGGGCAAAGTGAGTTGTAGTTGTTGATAAAAAGCTCTTTTAAAATTGTCAAGCATAGGAAAAGAGGCCAAGCTTTTTTTTTTTTTAAACAGCACCCCCATGTCAATGGTCTGTGTCTGGTATTGCAGTAGTCAAGTGTTATCCTCTAATGGCTGTTTGTTCCTTTATTAGTCACTCTCTTCTGACTTCTAATACTGACCATGATCTGGTTCCCAGATTCTATCTCGCCTGTCTTTTTTGTAACCTGGTTCCTGCTATGGTTCCTCTCCTGGTATCAACTCCTCACTTGCAGTACCATGTCTTCCTCTGGTTCATTGCATCCATTGATGACTCTTGGGTATGTTCCCGACTTTGTGTCAAGTTCATTGCTACTGTAGAGGGGTAGCTCCTCTACATAGTTGTTATATCCTAGCCCGACTAAGAAGTATTAGTGGGGAGGTTGTCTTACCTAGTGGCCAAATGATTAAAAAAGTTCTTTTATTGTAATTGCTTTTGTTGAAGTGTCAAGCCTGCTGATTGGACAGGTGGGATCAAGTGACTGAGCAGCATGATCACATGAGGACATACACATATTGTTCTAATAGAGGTGAGGTGAAGCAAGGAGAAGAAGAGAGAGGATGTGTGCTGACTGTTCTCTATCAAGCAAAGGCTGAAATACTCTATGGGCTTGGTGAAGGTACCACCACTACAAGTGCATGGCGTGATGCACCCTACTACTGAGGCACAGCCCCTGCTCCAGCCAGGGCCGTAACTATAGGGGTTGCATCGGGGCCCATGAGCCTTAGGGGGACCATAAGGCTTTTCTTTTCCATATAGGGAGCC
The DNA here is from genome assembly GCF_035609145.1 of Eleutherodactylus coqui. NCBI lineage: Eukaryota > Metazoa > Chordata > Amphibia > Anura > Eleutherodactylidae > Eleutherodactylus > Eleutherodactylus coqui. The sequence continues at coordinate 22,623,421 of NC_089849.1, forward strand.
CAGTACTTTGACTAAAGCATTATAGTTGGGGGCCCTGTTACAGATTTTTTCATTGGGGCTCAGAAGCTTCAAGTTACGCCTCTGGCTCCAGCTGAGACACTGCTATTCTGGTTATCTGATCCTGTTCATTAATTGGTCAGAAAACACGTATATTCGAGTTCTTGGGTTTAATAAAGTTAGGTTCAAGCAGCAGGCAAGAGTCAAGGTATGTCTGAGCATCTAGCTCTTGCTCCAGTGGTATGGAGGCGACTCCTGCCATCAGGCCCCCAATCGGACCACTTGTACACTATAACCAACCAGTGACTATTCTGAGAACCAAGACCTGGAAATCCGATCATGGAAAAACTTTTCCAACGTGTGGAGGTGAAGAATAAAGAACAGGAAGCTTCCTTGCACTCCAGTCTAGCCAGTGCCAAAACAACATCAGCTTTGGGGGACATCGGCATTGAGGCAGCATGGGCCAACAATTACAATCTAATCTGCTCATCAGAGATGCTCGATATGCTCCTCCCAATCACCAGCCCAATCATTAAATGGGATAGAAAACTCATTACGACAATTGATGATGTAGAATCATGGTTCCTATAAACTTTCCTTCATTAATAGAAATCAAGACAACAGCTCATTAACCTTCGTCGCAAGGGTAAAATTTACAACCCATAGAGCCTTCGTACAGTACACTAAAAGCTCTTCGGAAAATTTGGTGTAAAGGTCATTACAGCCAAACATGTCTCTTAATTATAGGCATAATAAATATTATCCACCAGTCTTCTGTAGGACATGCAGTAGGATAACAAATGATTATTTAATGTGTCCTTGGGTAACCTCACTTGGCGTTAGATTCCGGGAGGAGAAATATAGTTCCAGGAATCCAGCTGCGGACGTACAGACTAGAGGACTGTAAATGTGAAGCCCTCTCACCCTATTGATTTTAGTTTTCCACTTTACATGTTTTATGTAGAGTATCTGAAATGTAACTTGTCTGGACCCAACATTCCTTACAAGCCCTCAAATAAATTGATTAAAGTCATAGCAAATGAAGTCTATTGGGTGATTCTGATATCAGGTGACCACTGGAGATAACTGATCTATACAGATGTAGTAAAGTTTAACTGAACTGGGATAGCTTGTTGCAACAAGTTCAATAATAGCAGGTTAAACAGAGAATAGGTCCTATTTGATTCCATTTCCAGTGTATGGGGAGACCAAATAACTGGAAGACAGAATAATGATGGACAGGACTGGGTTAAAGAGGCTTTCCGGGCAAAAACTATCCTCGGCATAGGTCATCAATAGTTAATTGCCAGGGACCCGCCGCTTGGGATCCTTGACAATGCACTGATTGCCCGGTCCATTGTCAGCGCAACGGGCAGAATGTGCATCATAGGGCATGGAGAAGGAAGAGATCTAGTTGGCTTCAGTCCCATTTATATTAGCCCTTTCCAAACCAATTTGTATCCTGGTTTTCCTACGCGGGCTTACTCTTTTTCTGCCATTATACAACTGTGCTATATGCTGGCTAAAGCCAGTACTGACAATATACAGTAAGAGAACCCCGACGGACGTCTTCCAACATCAGAGGTGTACAGCCTTAACTCATAATGTCTGGCGTCAGACAGTGGATTGGAAAGGGTTAATGGGAGCCAAAGTCAGCTATTACACTCCCGACTCTTACTCCTCCGACACCTGGGACGGCACCCAGAAGTTCAGACCTACATTGTTAACAAACAAAGGGTGGGAAATTGGCCTAAAGGTCATGGAATGAGCATGGAGGGGGAAACAAAACACCAGACCTTTAATGAGGACCATTTCTATGCCACAGGGTCCCTTGTTTATACTGTTTCTTCAGATATATGACAAGGTACATTTCCCAAACAAGAGAAGGCAAAAAAAAAATCGGAATTTTTTTAAATTGTATTTATCGCTAAGACATCAAAACAAAAACTTTTACATGTTTCACATTTTACCATCTCGTAATTTATGATCGCATTTAAAAAGGCCTCCGCGTGACGCATTCACTGCAGTAAAATGTTTCCTAAATGGCTCCCACCATAATAGAAACCCTTTACAGGAAATCAGCAAATTTGAAAAGCAATTTAGAAGATAAAAGCAGAATAGGTTTTTATTTATTACAGGTTGGGCCTGATTGTTGTTCTACAACGAAAAGGTCGCCTGTCTCCTTATCCGCACGTCACAAGACTGATGGCGACACAATTCATTGTGACAATATAAAGACGTGCATTTCCCACTGCGAGGATGTAAATGTATAAAGTCAAATGTCTATGGGAAATGGTTTTTTTAACACTGAAGTAACCAAACAAAAACAGAAATATTAAGTTGCATCGAAAATTAAAAAAAACTCCATAATCAGAATCCCGTGTACGTACGGAGAACGCGGGACAGATATTTGTTATAGTAAATGGCGCTACTCAGATTACACTGTTTAGAACAATCTGTACTTGTTTGGGTATTTATTTATTCACTTGCAGCATTCTGAAGAAAATTAACCTGCCATTAATGTATTGGGAAGGCGGGGGGGGACGACAAGCAAACACAACTTCACCGTAACAACAAGACCCAAAAACCAGTAGCGTAATTGTTTGCTTTTTCCACTTCACCCCATTTAAAAAGTTCTTCAATATATTATATGGTACATTAAATAGAGCTATTGAGAAATAAAGCTCATACCATGCAAAAAAAATAAAAAATACTCATACAGTTATGTCACATTCAAAAAATTGCTGGTCACTAAAGGGTAAACCTGTGTATTCTGCTTGTCATATATATGTTGTAATGTTCTGTGGTTTACAGGCTGCATTAGTTAGCCGAGTCATGCTGATGAATGACCTCCATAGATGCCATGACTGCTGAGGAACCTGATGGTAGCCAGCCTCAACCAGTGTGAGAACATAAAGCCGTGGACTTGTTCCAATGCTCAGATGGACCTGTGGTGAAGGTATAGTTTTTCATGCCACAACTGTTGGAGTGGTAAGAGGGTCAATGCGAAACCTTCTGCCAAGTGTGAGATACGGTAAGTGCTCATTCACATCAGCATCCGAGGTTCCATTTGGAACATCCGTCTCTAAATTCCATTTCATCCTGTAAAATGCACAGCAGAGACCAAATGGACCCCATTATGGTTGATGAGGTCCATTTGGTTCCATCATACAACGTTGCATTCAGAAACCAAAAAGTGCGTCCTAACCCAGTAGGGTTAGCTAGTCTTAAAACAATCACTGTGCGTATGCCCTTGCTACGTGTTCCTTTCCCTCAGAAGTGTGAAGCAGAAGAACTGGTCTGGTGGAAGACCGTGACAGGGTAGTAGGTCTACACTAGTTTAGCCCCCAACATCTGAAGGTCATCAGAAAGGGCAAATAAATGGGGATATGAACGGTTCAGAGGCAACATGTAAAGAGGAGCAACAAAAAAATTCCAAAAAGTCTATGCCTACCTTTTGGGTAGTAGCAATTCTATCTTCCTACATGCAATAAAATTGTGAAATATTGTACAATGTTGCTTTGAAAAGTCTAGAAAAACATTCATTGAAGAGAACACGTTGAAAATGAAATCCTGTGTTGTTGCCCTCAGCCATGACAAACAATGAGAGGAGATGTTTTTGTATCTTATGTCACTCGCTCCCCTGGGAGCGGTAATTTCAGACGCACAATGGTCTATGACTGCGGTGGGTCTAGTGTTCTATATAATGCTGAACAATGTTGTTTTCGCAGGAAGCTTCTCGGGTCGCATTGTGGTCTTCCATTCCTGTGAATTGAAACTGAAATCCTGAAGAGATTTAATTCATGTTTTGAGGAATCTTTTCATAGTTACTTCCTCCAGCTTGTGGCAGTTTAGATGCTGAGATGTAAATCGGCTCAGTGGGTTATGATGGAGGCTCAAGGAAAAGTTAAAATATGGGTATTTATGTTTATAGAACTTTTTAGTCAATTTTTTAAAAACATCAATGCATTCATTTTCCCAAAGCAAGAAATGTATCATAGAAAGGATTATAATTATTGGTTTGACATTAAGAAAAGCAAATGTGACTGGCCAAAAACAGTGGGGCGTATTTATCAATATTGGTTGGTGGTACAAGTAGATATACACTGAATGGCCACTGCATTAGAGAAACCAACCATTTCACGACTGAGGCTTCCCTATATGGAAATAACATTAAAATTTACGTGTCAAGTTTTCGGTGGATCAGTTTCAGTGTGGTAAAATCCAGCGATCTGAGTGATTCCCGAGGCCGGTCATCGGGACTAGACTATCCAGGGCCCGGATGTCACTGCCAGCTGCGTGGGGTTTTCTCGCACAGCGGTGTGGAAAGTATACCAAGAATAGTGTGATCGAGGAAAAACATCCAGCGAAAGGGGATCCTGTGGATGAAATAACCAACTAACGTGTCCGAACACACAACTTGTCGTTCCTTAGCATGGGTGGACTATAACAGTAGTTCCAGCCCTTGCCCTTGCTAGGAGAGAGGCGAGACTCCAGTGGGCAAAAGAGCACACAAATTGTATCGCCTAGTATAGGAAAAACATCTCCTGGTCAGATGAATCCAGATTTCTGTTGCCCCGTGCTGATGGGAGATCAGAATTTGGTGCAAGCAGCATGAATCGATGAGGCGCTTCTTGTCAGATGCCAACAGTTTGGGTTGGTGGAGGTGGAGTAATGGTGTGGGAAATGGTTTCTTTGCACACCCTGGGTCTTTTGATACTTTTGGATGGACACCACAACAAATTGCTATGGTTCTGAAAGCTAAATGAAGTCTGCCATGCTTCTAGATGTGTGGCTCTTATAAAGTGCCCATCCAGTGTAACTAGTAGACCAGTTGAGAGCCAGATAAAGTAAGGTGGAGGAGCCCTAATCAGTGTCCCATACTGTTTGGCATTATATGAGCAGTGGTGGCCTGAGAGTGATTAAAACACCTGGGCAAGGAAGATCAGAAGCCTCTTACCAATCCCTAAAGCCATCTTACAGTTAAACAGCACTTATCACTTGCATTATTTTAAGTGCTTTTGTTTGCAGGCAATGCAATTCAACATGAAATCATTAAATGAGTTGTCTCATGAGGACAACACCTGTCTATATACCCTATTAGGACCATAGAGGGGTTTCGGTCACTCAGGACTTTCTTTTAAGAGCCAGAATGGAGAACCTCTCTGAAAGCGCAACTCCGTCCATATTTCACATGGAGGACCCTACATCTACATTCTCACCTCTGCAGGGGAAATGCCCAACTTCCCTTAGCAAAATTAACTGGAACCAATCTGAGGGAGGTGTAGTATTTCACTAAGGTCCATCACTGCAAAATTACCTCTTTACATCTTCTTATAATCTCACCATTGGCAAGCTCCTAATTATTGAGGTCAGGAGGTTGGCAGGGGGTAGACTTGCTGCTGTCTTTCCTTCAGATATGTAATCCATAACTAAATATCACTTTGCTACTATTCGGTGCCCTTATAGACAATTTATGACAAATATCTTGTCAAAGCAAATGAAGACCTTCTCGCACATGCAGGGGCATAGCTAGAGTTAGCCGGTGCCACGGATGTGATGTGTAAGAGAGGGCACCAACAAGTCACTCAACCTTGGCTGGAGTGTTTGGATATGGGCCTTGAGCAGCAATCTCAATCTTTGACCTTGTGAAACCTCGCAACAACTCCACACGTATAAAGTGTCCGCCAAGACAAAGTTTCACAGTAATTTGGTTGAATGGAATGTAATCATTCCGCCTTTTTCCACATTTTCATTTCATTACTGATAAGTCACAACATTTTACTGCACTTTAAATAATGACATTTCTGTATTCTGATGGGAAATTAGGACCATTTGAATAACAGTGAGTGCTGGAATTAGAAGTCAGTGAAGATCTTTTCGTTTGGGGTATAGAAAATGTCAATCATACTGTTAAAGTGAATGTCACTGGCCATAACGCAAGGCTACTATAGTGAACTGTAAGGGGTTAAACTATACCTATGTAAATTCAGAGTACTCCAGGTTCTCCTTACCTGCTCATTTTCTGCTGTTTGCACCGTGTTTCATGTCTGTAAGTTCTGATTTGTAGGTGGTCTCCCCCAATTTTTCTGCTGCCCTGTTGTTTGCAATTCACTTTCATGCAGGGGATGTGCAGCAAGCCTAGTATTCTACCAGTAGTTCACTGTCCTGAACTTCCTTGTCCTAACTTCCAATGCTGAAATTTCACAGTCCAATCAGCAGGGATGCAGTATGTGTATGCCCGCCCCTCTGCTCTCCCATGATGATTTGGGCATTGTGGCCAAATGGTGAGTTACTCAATATAATGTGTCTACACATGCACACACCAGTGGATACAGAGATTGTGGAGATTATTATCACAGTGTATGCAGATCTGTCAGCCTGCAATATCTGTATGGGAGTCACCCTGTGAAGATAGCTCCTCTGCCATTGCAAAGGAAACATCCCTGTGTCCTTGTTACTAAAGAAGCTCTGTACCTAACGACAGACAGTGGATTGCAGAGAAGCTGGAAGGGAGACCCCTAGTAGTAGCCACTTCAAACGTGATTTACAGTGGTTAAGCAATAACATTTTTAATGCAAGCACATTACAGAAATGATGAGAGTAACACGCTAGTAGATGAGCAGAAGTTGTCTGAATGGTTAGTGCCCCTTTAATGTGTGTATTGTATCGTAGAAGATGGCGCCGTCCACTGATATACCTCTGATAATACTCTGTTGTATAATTCATCATTGCTCCGCGTCTTCATCTGAGACGACAGAAAGGTCAGGATTATTTATTGCAGATTGAGGACTACAAGTGAGATAATTGCTCAGGGCTTGCCGCCAGCCTGTGATGGGGATGACCTCTTATTCATCGGATGATTAATGACAGAAGTCGTGAACAACTTCATTGTGACACCACAAGCGCATTTATGGAGGATATGTTATATTCATGGCAAACTGTCATTTTTTTCAATCACTGACCAATATTAACAGCAGTTCTTAAAGGGATTATCCACTTTACAATCCATTTGTATTGTCAGGGTCCCCCAGAAATAACACTTTATCATGTTTTATGGTTAATAGTTGTTTGTAATGTTTCAATATGTATAAGTGCCCCCTGATGTTGGAGCTAGCTGATTGGTCTTAAGTATAGATGAGCGAGTATACTCGCTAAGTCACATTACTCGAGCGAGTAGTGCCTTAGCCGAGTATCTCCCCGCTCGTCTCTAAAGATTCGGGGCCGGCGCGGGTGACAGGTGAGTTGCGGCGGGGAGCGCGGGGGGGGGGGGGGGAGCAGGGGGGGAGAGATCTCCCCTCCATTCCTCCCTGCTCTCCCCTGCCGCTTCCCGCCCCCCGCCGGCCTCCGAATCTTTAGAGACGAGCGGGGAGATACTCGGCTAAGGCACTACTCGCTCGAGTAATGTGCCTTAGCGAGTATACTTGCTCACCTCTAGTCTTAAGTGCCCCTGTAGTGGCCTGGTCTCCTCCATAAATGTCATGCATGTTTGTCTTCTGTAGATGCACTCTACAAAGCTTGTCTTGTTATATCCAGTGTGTGTGTTGCACAGCTGCGGCGCTTGAGAGGTTAATTCCAATAAAATCATTGCCTGTCTGTAAATGTATCAGTCCGTCATGTCATGTGATATGAGTGAGGGTATAAATAGGAGTGATTGAGAGCGGGAAGAGGAGTTCTATCTTCAACCCAAGAGAGTGCTAACACAGAGCCACATGGAAGCACCTTCAGCTTCCATGTGGGTGAAGAGGGAGGAAAAGGAGAGATCTCCCATAGCGACTGAAGTCTGGATGTGAGTGGAGTGAGTTCCAAAACCCATAAGAGAGAGCATTCCTAAGTAATTCTGTATATAGAAACACATCATAAAGGTACTAATTCAAACCACACGTCTTTCCTGTGCGGTCATCCAAAGTTAGGATCATCGAGCAGAAGTAAGCTACAAGTCACACCCACGTGTCTCTAGTGCACAATGTTAATGTTAATCCTTTGAGTAAATAATTGTTGCCAGAGTTTCTGTTGGAGTGACCCCTACCCCTTTCCTCATCTGGAGTGCTCCCAGTCCAGGAGCGGAACCTGACAGATAATGCGGACTGTAGGACCAGTGACATCCTGTGCATCCTCCCTGATCTCTGTTCTACTTACACTTTAAAGAATTGTACTTGCATTACTGTGAATAATTGTTTGCCAAAGTTTATTATAAGCAAAGTTATGCCGGGCCTAACCGTTCCTGGGGACCTGAGGTACAATTCACAAGTGTCTGTGTTTATTCTCTGCAGTGTAGCATACTTTAGTGTGGGAAGGGTGGCATCACAAGTGATAACCACTACCCCCATCATCCCATTTATTGACATTGCCTATCCTAGAGGTGTTGAACATGGCCTGCAATCCAGCTCTGGCCATGTCATCCCTCTGGGAAGAGAGCCTGGTAAGTGCCGCCGTGACAAGCCAACACTTTACCCTCCCAGCTCTTCATGTTAGTGAAGTGCCCAGGGTACCCTATCTGGGGTGTTGCACCCCGAACTAGAAGGTCGAGGAAGAGGTTTGCTAGACAATGCTCCCCTTGGTATAAAAGTACTGGTACCTCCAATGTGCTATGAACAGCGAGTCACTGGAGGGTATCGATGATAGTGGGTTCTGTCTGGTTGTTGCATGCGCAGAAAAGAAAGCGTATGCCATGTCTGGAAAGAGCACTGCTGCCTAGCAACTATACTTCAGGATCCGAGGTCACCTTTGGAGAACTTTAGAGGGAGCATCACCGGTTTGAGGCCTTCCAACAACTTGGCGAACGAGATACTGCTACTACTTTTATTAAACATAAACTTCGGGTTTGCAAGTGTCAAGCAATATAACCATCCTTTGGACTCCAGACAACAGGGTTTGGACCTGGGTGAGCCATGTGACCGCACCTTTACCCAAAAGTTCCTAGTTCTCGTGAACCCCGAATGTGCACCAGTTACCAGTCAGTATAGAACTGCAGGACTAGAGGTTGCCGCACTGACCCCTGAGTACCCCTAATCCCACAGTGCCAAGACTTGGCCCTGACCAATACCAGCCTGCCAGTCCCGACATTACCTGGCAGGTTCCTATTAAACAATAAACCACTTGAAAACTAAGTATGGAAAAGTTATCTTTCTCATTATTATTGTCCATTTCTTCAAATTCCCGACATAAAAAACAATTTAGATAACATTCTCATTTTTTTTCAGTCCGTTGGGCCTAGAGCTTAGGTGTAATGTAGGTGCTCACATCCACGCTTTCATTCCATTCTCATATTCACGCTCTACCAACCGCATGCTTTTTCATTAGCAAAACATATTACATCTATTCTTTCACATGCGCCTTACAGCTAAACTATTATTGCGTTGCTGTAATCACATCCAGGCTAGATCATGGCGGCATTCACCTCACATGTCACCATTCTCATAAATTATGCACCTTGACTCAATCATCTTCCTTCTGAAATCTCAACTCTTCAACTTTTGTGACTCTTTATGGAAAAGATTTAGAAAAACAAAGGCGAGCGCAAAAGTAGTGAAATCGCCCACAGCAAGCAATCAGAATGCAGATCCGTACTTGAAGTGTCCTGATCTGTTATTAAAGTTAAGCCCTACACTTTTCCCTTGCTTTGGTCACTGACTAATAGTAGCAGTGAGTGTCACTGACTGATTTGGCTTTGGGCTACTCCTGATGGCTGCTCTAAGTAGTCCCCTGGTTTTCGCCCTTTAACCCCTTTTTTAGGAATCTGATCTTCATTGCAGTGAACCTCCAGGTTGTTTCCCCAGGAAAGTCTCTGTAGTGACAGCTTATCCAGATGGGCAAAAAGGCATCGGAGCGAAGTACCAATGGAACAGGCAGGGACATAGTCAGTATAGAAAGTGGAGATCAGGGCATGCAGAGTTCATATAATACGGTAAAGCAGGCTGGAGGTCAGGGAAGGTGAAAATCAGGAACGATATAGTTAGAAAACAAGCTGAGGTCAGGACAGGCAGACTATGGGAAAGCTGAGCATGCAGCCAAGTATCACTTGGATCACTAAGAACCTTTTGCTCAGGCACCTTCCACTGGGGAATGAGCATGTGGTGACAGCATATTACGCATGCAGGTTCTGCGCACGTAATACACTGTACCAATCAGCCATAGGCTGCCATGTTGCCACTCACACAAATTGCGCAAAAATACATGTACAAGAAAAATTGCAGCGTGTTCTATCTTGGCCCATATGACGCATGCATGGCAATTGGCAGCACGCAGCAAGTACGCAATGTCATAGCTGTGTGACGCACACATGTCTCTCATGGACGGTACACAGCGAATTACACTCATGTGAGCTCGGCCTAACCAGGAAGCGTTTGTATAGGCTGGTGTGGGAAAGTCGGGTGGGCATAGTAGCCATTAAAGAAGCAGGTCGAACACATGCGCGTGCAGCGTTCCGGGCGGAAGGTCGGCTGTTGCGGGTGAGTTCATGGGGCTCTCAAGATGGTTATCACGGGTGGTTCTGTGATCTCTCTCCAACAATGGCATAACGTGCCCCAGCTCGGCCTCGCGCAATGCAAAATGTACAGATAGATGTAAACAATGGTAATTAGTCTTAAAGGGGTTGTCCCGCGCCGAAATGGGTTTTGTTTTTTTTCAATAGCCCCCCCGTTCGGCGCGAGACAAACCCGATGCAGGGGTTTAAAAAAAAAAAACGGATAGTACTTACCCGAATCCCCGCGCTCCGGTGACTTCTTACTTACCTTGTGAAGATGGCCGCCGGGATCTTCACCCTCGGTGGACTGCAGGTCTTTTGTGCGGTCCATTGCCGATTCCAGCCTCCTGATTGGCTGGAATCGGCACACGTGACGGGGCGGAGCTACAAGGAGCAGCTCTCCAGCACGAGCAGCCCCATTTAACACGGAGAAGACCGGACTGCGCAAGCGCGTCTAATCGGGCGATTAGACGCTGAAAATTAGACGGCACCATGGAGACGGGGACCCTAGCAACGGACTGGGTAAGTGAATAACTTCTGTATGGCTCATATTTAATGCACGATGTATATTACAAAGTGCATTAATATGGCCATACAGAAGTGTATACCCCCACTTGCTTTCGCGGGACAACCCCTTTAATGGTTTTTTCACGTGACGCCAGTACCTCTGTTCAAGCAAACAGTTGCTTATCATTAAATAAAAGAGTCCACAGATGAAGAGAACGTTTTTAAACCGGAGGTACACGGTTTTCTTTAAGATGACAGTCTTAGACACAACACTTCTGGCAGGCTTCCTTCTGATTCAGCTCTGTTACACACACACGTTCTTATAGGGGACACTTTTCCCCCCGTAATCTAGGTGTCCTCAGTGTAAGTTATCTGTAAGACTATCTCCTGACACGGTGGGTTAACACACATTGCTTGCCTTTTCTTGCTTGCTAGTTACTCCTCCCAACTTGTCATAGCAGGAACCATCACTCTAAGCTTCAGTGCCCGGAGGGGAAATGTCCCACGGCAGATGAGATAGGCCCACAGTTCTGCGCAAGCAGAAGCAAAACCAAGCTTCAGCCTCCCGCTGACATGTCCTCCTCCACCGACTACATCTCTGCACCTTCTCTTTCTCACGACTCTAGACCCCGCCTCCCAACTTCTTCTAAACTCCCACAATGCCACACACAACAAACAAGTTAAGGGTGACAGATTTTGCCACGACAAAGCTTGTTAGCACTTACATAGAACATAGATCAACACAATTACACACAAGACAGTTTACACAAAGCGGACATACACCTACTCTAAAGACACCCCAACTCTGGGCCACTACACATGTGCCTTACAGACAGAGGGTGCTAGTAACTGCAGCAGGATAGGAGGGGGAAAGTGAGAGAAGGTGCTGCAAGCCGTGGGCGACAGGCGTTAAAGCATTGTTTTTTAACCTCTTCCTGCTGCAGCCCTTTTTCATTTTCTTTTTTACCTTCCCGCTTGCAAAAATCTTTCATTTTTCTGGTTACACGGCTACATTAAGGCTTGCTGTTTGTGGCATGAGTTGTATTTTTCAATAGTACCATTCAATGTAACATATATGTACTGGAAAAATTTTAAAAAAAGCAGGGAGAAATGGAAAAAAATGCAACTTCGCAATTTCTGGCAAACATTTGTTTTTACAATGTTCATGATGCGGTAAACAAATATGTTTTCTTCATTCTGTGTGTCAGTATGATTACAGCGATACCACATCTAAAGCTAGAGAGACTGCTACAAAGGATTCACATCACCCTGCAGCTCTGTGAATCGGGGTACCCCAATAGATGTCCAAAGATGCATCGCCTACATTACGGTTCTGAACACGATGGAGATATGTAAGTGAGGCTGGTCCTCTAAAGTTCCTGGATAACCGCATATTATGGCACCTTCATCTCCAAGTTTATTAGTTAGAATATATCAATTTTCGTAAGCCCGCTGTCCACATCGTACCCTGATTCCTTTGTCACCTGCTGATCGCTGATTGCTGAGCTGTCAAATAAAGCTGACTCACACTGTGTATATAGGTGGCTTGGCTCCTAAGCCTGCTCCATAAACCGATACCTGATGTGCGCCGTACAGCTACAGTGCATGTCGGGAAGGTGTTAAAGATATTATACACTACTTACAATTAGAGATGAGCGAACGTGCTCGTTTAGGGAAATTACTCGATTGAGCATCACTTTTTTCGAGTAATTGCCTAATCGGGAGAAAAGATTCGGGGGACGCTGGGGGTGAACGGTGGGGAGTGGGGGGGGGGGAGAGAGAGAGCTCCCCCTGTTCCCCCCTGCTACCACCCACTCCACCCCGCCCCCCCGAATCCTTTAGCCCAAGTAGGCAGTAACTCGAAAAAAAGCGATGCTCGATCAAGTAATTGCCCTAAATGAGCACGTTCGCTCATCTCTACTTACAATCCTTTTTATTCCCTGTAACTTCCAGAAATAACAGGTCAACATTAAAACCTTCATTGATCAGCTATAATGTGCTGTAGCAAGTGTTTGATTTTCCTGCAGCACCACCACAGGACAAATGAAGCATTACATGGTGTCCTTCCAAAAATTGAATGGCCCATGTTATGTATGGACATGACTAGTCCTCCAGAGATTGAGAGACGCACTTTGTAACTCTCTGTGCAGACTAATGGATGAATGTTTCAAATGAGGGCCTTCCTCTAAAAACCATACTTAGTGTTTTGACTTTTTACTGTGTATTCATACAGGACCTAAAACTTTTAATGTCACTTTCTATCTACTTTTCTCATTTTGCATTGCCAGGCAGCTATAAAAGAGCAGAATATTCACAGCTTGGTTTAGTCAATATCACCTCATCGTCAGAAGCAAAATACGTCTCCCCAGTGCACTAAATATCTGCTGCTGGCAGCCTGTCACATACGATAATATCACATTCTGTACAGAGATGAGAAGAAATACCCAGACTAGTTCTAGGATGAAACAGTCTGTAGGCATTGTAGGAAGACTTCAAGATTTTCTTATTTTTAAATCCTTTAACACATATTTACTGAAATGAAGCCAAGGGTTTCATTCAGAGCATCTTGAAGGGTCCCTTTATCATACAGCCCACTGGCTTCAAGAGTATCTGTCACCTCTCCTCCCGTCTGTTTTAGAATATACTTGCATTTCCCCTGAAATAAAAATTCAGGAGCAACTTTTCTTAGAACTTTGCTATCACTATTCCTCTGTTATTCTTCCTGGAAATATGTAAATACATTGACAATCGGGTGTTACCATTACTTTTAACATTAAGGTGTCTCTTTACAACATACAATGCGGTCCATACTGTTTGGTGACTGCTAGGGACACATCCCACTGACAGGGGAATGGTTACACCCAGTTATCAATTTATTTATGGATTTCCAGGAGGAATAACAGAGGAATGCCATAATACAGAGCTCTAAGAAAATATTTTCCAGCATTGTTTTTTCATAGGGACTACAATTAGTTTCTGAAATAGATGTCAGAAAGGTTGAAAGATCCTTAATGTTCCTGGACCACAGTATGTGATAGGGTCCCCACCTTCTATGCCATGTATAAAACCAGTGTCATATTATGTAATAGAGGGGCTTTTGGAACCTCTCAGGGCTCAGGCGTGACTACTAACTCTGCAGGTTATTTTCTGGCCTGTGACAAAATTACACAACAGGGAGATCAGAAAATGTGACCTCCACCAAGAAAAAATGGACTTCTGCTATTCAGCCGGACCCTTTAGTCTCTCGTTGCCCTCTGAGGATAGCACTTTAGTCAGAATTATCCAAAGACAAAAGTCTGCAACTATTGGACTAGAGTAGCCACCCGTAAAAATAATCGAGAGTCAACAGTCTCAGAAAACAGTGCCACTCTTAGGTGGTGTCTGGTATTGAAAATTAGTCTTATTTAAGTGTGTTGCTGAGCTGCAATAGCAGCCCATGGACCGGAATCATGCTGTTACATGTTGGTGTAACTTGCACATGAAATATATAGATGGAGCCGCAGTCGACAGACAGAGGCAAGGAGACAATTCGTTATGTGCAGCAAAACCAAAACTTTACTGACACCTCATTCACACCACTGGAGGGTAGAATACTTAAAAGATGCATCGAATGCGTATAACAGTCCTAAACAATTACTGTATTATCAAGACTGTCAGTTATTTAGGCCCATAGGCCAAAAATTGTGATGAGTGAATTTTTCGAAAGTCAGTCTCTTCTTCTTCTTCTTCTTCTTCTTCTTCTTCTTCTTCTTCTTCCTCTTCCTCTTCCTCTTCTTCTTCCTCTTCTTCTTCCTCTTCTTCTTCCTCTTCTTCTTCCTCCTCCTCCTCCTCTTCCTCTTCTTCTTCTTCTTCTTCCTCCTCCTCTTCTTTCCCTACTCTTATTCTTCCGCCTCCTCCTCTTCTTCCCATCCTCTTATTCTTCCTCCTCTTCTTCTTCTTCTTCCTCCTCCTCTTCTTTCTTTTCCTTTCTTCTCCTTCTTCTTTTTGCTCCTTCTTTCTTCCTCCTTCTTCTTATTCTTTTGGGTTCAGCCGAGATGGACCACCCAGGCTTTTAGCAAAGTTTGCCCCAAAACAGTTTTGGTTCACTCAACACTAGCCAAAAGAATACAATATTTTGCGACTAATCAAACTCAGGAACACTGACTCCAAAATGTGCGATGCAGTCTTTAATCAGAACGGTCTTACTGTACAGGCTATATGAAGTTGCAATGTATCCAGACACACAGCAAGACTAGCTCTGTAGTCACACTCAACAGTAGACGGAGATTAGCAAGCACAGTCACTCTGGTGCTAAATCTTCTGCTCTCAGCAATACAGGAGTTAACTGGAGCTCCCCCAGCTCTTTAGTCCTATGGCTTCAGGGTTCTCTATCTCCTCTAGCACAGTGCTTTAGGTTGCACTCGAGCTCTTGAACCTTCAGAGCTTTCTTTGGTTCACGCTTGACGACTGCACTTAACTCTTCCACAGACCTCTCTCACTTGCTCCGAATCATCCCACTCTCTTGACCTCTGTTCAGCCAATGTTCTCTGCAGCCATTGCTCATTGGATCGAACAGGACTCGTCGGCAGATAAATCACGGCTACAGAGTTGTTAGCTTATCTCTATTTCCCTTACATGCTGGAGCACTTTTCTTTCTCTTTCCACATTTCACTTCGCCACCACCATCTTATGTGTGGCTCTCTGGGGCGGCTGGCTCATTGGTCTGCAGCATACTAGGCCGTACCTTCATCTTCATCTGTGCAGTCTGTCTGTGGCCCTCTAGTTACTGGCTGATTTTCACTTGGGCCCTTACAGGACCATGATGGGTTACTGGTCCCTAGCCGCACCCGTCAGGGGAATGCAACAACACAAGCGGCTAGCGTCTTTGTGGTTGGCCTCCGTCACTTCACCTTTCTCTGCTGCAGCAACACTTCGCCATCTGTCATTTTTATAATACCCCATCCTACTTCTCTGTTACTGGTGATGCACTAGTCATGTCACTGGGGAAAGCATGACCTTTCTTATTGGCCCCTCTGCTATTTCAGCCTACGGCATACCAGTTGCATCACCACACTTCCCATGAGGTAGAACGTCTATCCAGTGCTCGGAGCACCAGTCAGTCTATCTGAGGATGGAGCATAGTTTGGTGCTTGTCAGAGCAAGCATCAGAGCAGCTCGGACGATCATATATCATGCTCCTCCACCAGTGTAAATTGTTGACCATGCTGGGACTCATGATCCTTGTTGTCAGAAGTCATTATATTTCTTGTGCATAATTCCTTTGTGAGGACGTGGTATTTTAATTCCTGGGGGGCTACAGCCTGATGGCAGGTGAACACCAAAGCTGGTAGGGCAGCATGGGGCTGCAGCATACATAGTGCCATCCATATACCACTGGCACATATATGTGAAGGGCTTTGGTTCCTTCAGGTTATAGAGTAGGTGTATTGTGAGTGAGGCACCAGTTGTTGCAGAGCAAGAGAGTTGTTCTCGTATCCTTCTAGAAAATTCAGAAGAAAAGAGTAGAGTAAACAAGTAGACTGGTTTAAGAAAAAGGGCTCAGAGTCATTCTTGGATTCCGTCCTTGTAGGAGAAGTGGTGTATTGGGAAAGCTGCAAACTCTACGACCATGGTGAAACCCACACAAGCAGTGCAGAGCTACCAGGGCTGTGGTGTTAAACCTACATCAGCAGAATGGAGCAGAAAGGATAGCGCTTGTTTAAGCAACCACCCTCAGGACTGGACTACAAAGTGTTTTGCCTTCATCCATTGGATTTTGAACTGTTGTGCTTCTTCATCAGGCAAAAGTGAGTTGTACTTATCTTGCCTATCTAAACAATCTGCAAGAGCGAATGAGCGAACTCTGATGTCATTTGCTTGTTCAAAGGATAATTGTTCGGTGTAAACGGACCCTTAGTGACCGGAGTTGTGTGGTCATTGGAAAGGCCAAGGTCCCCTAATGTAAATACCACCGCTGCCTCAGTCTGTGGACCATCTGGCTGGAGATCTTTCTGAATCAGTCAATGGTTTTCCAGTTTCTGTCACCATTAAAGAATGTTTATTGTGCTGAAAAAATCCAAGTTCAGTCTACATTTCCTGGGTGACTTGCTGCGTTGAGCAGAAAATCATCCAAATACTTCACAGCTGGATATTTGGTGATTGGGGTCACAGTGCACTGGCACTGCTCACCTTGCTCACCTGCTGTTGGGACTGTGGTTGGACTTCACTGCCATCCAGACGGTGCTCACTCTTCTGCTTGCTCTCTGGTGTGTTTTAACCTCTTAAAGGTCCCTAAACTTGTCTCCCTCCAATCTTGCCACAGCACCTGCTTTATCAGGCATCCACACCCTAGGGTGGTTGTCTAAGTAATTGGTTTCTATCCATCGTGACAAAGCCCCTGTAAGTGTAGCTCTCTGGTTCTGACCTCTGCCTGTTTTCCTGCTCTAACGACTGTGCTCCTGAGCTTGGTTCTGATTATTGGTCTTCGCTATAGCCTGCTGCCTGCCCTGCCATTCTTCTTGGACTTTATTACCGCATCTGTATAGCTTGCCCTGACCTTTGCCCGTTTGACCACAGTTTACACATCATGAACTGTGCTTTGGCCCTATGCAGCCTCAGCAGTCGCACTATCGGACTATCTGGACAAGTAATAATGACTTGGGGACCCCGCAGCAAAGAACATATCCCGCTTGGAGGGGTCAAGGGTGAAAACCAGTGTACCCCAGGTGCTGCTTTCCCAGATACCCCAAAGTCGAATCGGTGTGTGGAAAGGCGGATCCACATTCATCTTCCTGACAATTGGCTTGTTAGTACAATATGGGACTATTTCTGTTACATGGCGTATTATCTAGATCAAACTATAAAACTCTCTACAACATGAAGCAAAAAGTTGACATTGTTACATCCCTCGTCCAAACAAGTTCTGAAGGACGCAACAAATCCCATCGAGTCTTCTGAAGCGGCTGTCAGTAGAGAGAATTCTCTTTTAATCCATTCACTCTTCAGGCACTTCATTTGCACATTTTGTGTTCTGCATAATTCAGGTTGTGGTCGTCTCATGAAACACTTTGATATTGATTTCCATTAGGCTGTGGACATGAAATTACCCGCATTTGGTTAATAACTAGACCTCTGATGGAAGATCTGTCACACCGGATAAAACAAACCTCTCTGTCGGGGGCCGAAAACATCTTGAATCTTCCCCTTATGTGACGCTCCGCCAGGATTTACAAGGTCACGTGTATTTGTGGCACAGCCAACTGAGCCGACAATAACTTAGATACAGCCGTAGTGCACAACCCCTGGTCTGGAGGAGCATCTGAGTGGAATTTCCAACACATTTTAGAGACTTTGATGTGAAGTCCCCGGCAGTCTAGATTCCCACTACCATGAACTGTTTTTCATTTGTTTCTACCGTGTTTCCCCAAAAATAAGCCCTACCCCGATTTGGAGCTTATTTTAATGTTAAAAATGCATCACACAAAAATCGCAGAGCTCAACCTTTCGATTTTTGTGCAATGTGTTTTTAACATTAGAAAGTCCTATTGACATTTGCATTAAAAAACGCAGCGATATCGCAATCGCAAGTGTGAAGTCGCCCAAACTCTATACCTTGGAATCTGAAGGTATCAAGCTTCCCGCCATGATGCTCCAAAAAATGCTTAACAGCTCCAGATTTTGCACTCGAGCGCCGCTTTTTTCGAGTAACTGACTACTCGGGCAAAAAGATTCGGGGGGCGCTGGGGTGAGCGGGGGGTTGCAAAGGGGAGTGGGGGGGAGAGAGAGAGAGAGCTCCCCCCTGTTCCCCACTGCTACCCCCCGCTCCACCACGCCGCCCCCTGGCGCCCCCCGAATATTTTCGCCCGAGTAGTCAGTTACTCGAAAAAAGTGGTGCTCGAGTGCAAAAACGCCCTAAACGAGTACATTCGCTCATCTCGAATAGCCAATCTCCATACATTGTATCTTGTGCTGCCACAGCAAAAAAAAACCTACCTGTGAAAACCAACATCGACCTTTATGGCTCCTTCAGAATGACTTGATGATAATTTGCCTGACTTCTATTCTTCCTCGGTGGACATAATGCACCGCTCTCTAGAGTTGCTCTTACAGGGGTTGTCCGGCCGCACAGGGTGACATTCTTTTCACTAAGCATTTTAGCGCACAGCATACAGGGGTTCAAAACGGCAGCAATATTAGCTGTTCTGTCGTTTTCTTACTTTGAAGTCTGATGTTGGAAGCAGCTTTCAAATGCCCTCCCCCGTCTGTGAGCACGTTTCCGATGACGGCAGGATGCATTGAACAAAAAAGCAGTCTCTCCTGGCCCTGCCCAGCTGCCACCCAGGTCCAGCCCACCTCCATTTAGCTCCTGGGCAGTCTCTCCAGGCCACGCCCAGGTCCCGCCCACCTCCATTTAACTCCTGAGCAGTCTTTCCAGGCCCCGCCCAGGCCCCGCCCACCTCCATTTAACTTCACATCTAGACCTCCTGCCCAATGGCTGGGTCGGATTCCGACTGCAAAATATCGCAGTGTAATCAGACCTGGTGCCCCCCATAGACCCTGTACTCATCTGTCCGTATCTGCAGTGAGTGTTTCGCCCAGCGTGCTGGCGCACAGTGCAGGGCATGACGCGCTGGCTCTGGGCTGTAACACAGATTCCCGCATTACTTTCACTGTGCCCACTGCGCGGAATATCGCAGGATGGACGGCTTCTATTGACTGATGATTTTACGCACAAAATAGAACATGCTGTGATTCTCGCAGTTGATTTCCGCTCGTGGGCAGGGGAGAATCTTTTAACACAGCATGTCTATAGATGGACATTGCTGCGGAATTCATGGAGGGTGTGTGGCTGTGAATGCCGCAGCGATTATCCCTCCATGGGCATTAGCCCTTAAGATAATCATCCTGAGTGGTACAAGTGCGATTCGCTCGTATTAGTTCACCACCGGTATCGCTTTGGTTGTCTGTGTGGGATGACAACTATCCACACGCAGAATTGTGTTTCCAGCATTGATCTTTCTATATATCTATGTACCGGGCATACAACACCGTAATAACGTCATCTATGTACCGGGCATACAACACCGTAATAACGTCATCTATGTACCGGGCATACAACACCGTAATAACATCATCTATGTACCGGGCATACAACACCGTAATAATGTCATCTATGTACCGGGCATACAACACTGTAATAACGTCATCTATGTACCGGGCATACAACACCGTAATAACGTCATCTATGTACCGGGCATACAACACCGTAATAACGTCATCTATGTATCGGGCATACAACACCGTAATAACGTCATCTATGTACCGGGCATACAACACCGTAATAACGTCATCTATGTACCGGGCATACAACACCGTAATAACGTCATCTATGTACCGGGCATACAACACCCTAATAACGTCATCTATGTACCGGGCATACAGCACCGTAATAACGTCATCTATGTACCGGGCATACAACACCGTAATAACGTCATCTATGTACCGGGCATACAACACCGTAATAACGTCATCTATGTACCGGGCATACAACACCGTAATAACATCATCTATGTACCGGGCATACAGCACCGTAATAACGTCATCTATGTACCGGGCATACAACACTGTAATAACGTCATCTATGTACCGGGCATACAACACCGTAATAATGTCATCTATGTACCGGGCATACAACACTGTAATAACGTCATCTATGTACCGGGCATACAACACCGTAATAACGTCATCTATGTACCGGGCATACAACACCCTAATAACGTCATCTATGTACCGGGCATACAGCACCGTAATAACGTCATCTATGTATCGGGCATACAACACCGTAATAACGTCATCTATGTACCGGGCATACAACACCCTAATAACGTCATCTATGTACCGGGCATACAGCACCATATGTCAACAAATGGATTGTTTACAGAAAAAACACATTTCTTTTCCCACCATTCCATTACAAGATTGGCTAACATGCGAGAGAACTTTGAGCCCATGGGCGTTCCCGCTGTCTGTCGATAATCATTTCCATTAAAAGAAAAATAATTATGTTCCAATAAAAACTCTAAGGCCATAATAATAAATGAATACAAAATAAATAAACTAAAATCGCTGTAGTTCTGCAGACGATGTGAGACGGCTTGTATTGCCATGTGGTGTGGTAGGAACGAGTACAGACTTACGGCATCACACGTCATCCATTTATAATTTGCATCCCACACAAATCCACTCAGTTGCAGGACAACATCTCTGCTGTCTTTTAAATGGCCAGGTGTTCTATGAACCAAACGTTGAAGGGCTCTGTCTACCCATTCACTCAACCTTTCATTTAACGACCCTATGCCTGTTATTATCGGGTGCATTGGGGGTGGAAAGACCATATATAGCGGCAGTTATGGGATGTTCCGGAGACAGGTATTTTGCTTCTATTTTTGTAATAACTCCCATTCTCAGACCCTCCCTTAACCCCCTCAGTGGCAGTTTTATTATTACCATGTCATGCCTCACAGGGCAGGTTTTTTAAATGAGTCAACAATGCAATTTAATCTCACAAGTATTTATTAGGAATGCAACAATCACATTGCAATATTTTTTTTGTAATGAAAGAATACATTATAACAATTTTGGAAAATAAAAACCCCTGAAGATTTCAGATGACAGCTCAGTGCTCTGCACATTTCAGCACTAGAGCTGTCCACGAAAATCTTCCGAGGTTTAATTGCATGATTACTGCAGCAAGCCCCGGAGATTTTCCGGGCGTGCCACTAAAGGGGTTAATAGTGTTCTTAATTATTCATGAAATAATTCAGCAGGGTTATTTTTAAGTATGAACGTCATTCAACAGATCCTGGATCAATTTAACATATAAGGCGGAATCTGAAACCGCAATTTTTCCTCCCTTATCTGATTTTTATTTTTTTATTAACAAATCCAATTCAATATTTTGTTTTTTACTTAAATTGCCAAAAGTTTTTTTTATGTGTTTTTTCCAGTAGATTTTTTAATTCATGGTCCATAATATGTTGAAACTCTCCAGTACTTTAACATGTGATGCAATGGATAAAATGTTGGATTAGGTACAGTAATAGGGAGATGACTGATTTTTGATGCATCCCAACTTTAATTTTCCTTCTCAAGTTGTTATGGAGAAATGTCCTTGCTGCTGGGACTTGCAGTTCACCGGAGTTTTCCTGTGTGCTTCTGAAGAGGCAGTGGATTTAAGGCCTCGTTCATACGGGCGACAAAGTCACACGATTTTGTAGCGTTGCTACGATGCTACAAATCGCATGTATGTGAAGCCAATGCTTTCCTATGGGCTACTTTACACGTGCCATGCTTTGTAGCATGCTACAAAACAACACAAAAACCTCACGCTATATGCACGCGACTTGTGTGGTTTTGTAGCCCATGTTTCCCTATGGAGCTTTCCTCTCTGTTGCATTGCATCGCACGAAAACATGATTTTCGTGCGGTGCGATGCAACTTTGACAGTAGGAAATCCTACTGTCAAAGCTAAAATTTAAGCCCTGGCTACAGAAAAAAAAAATACACATACATCACCTGTCCCACGTTGTCAGCCCGGCCGCATCTTCTCCCTGGGTCAACGGCAGTGATCTTCTCCTCTTCTGGCTGGGGATTCAAAAATCCCTGCCTCCTGGAAGCGCTGGCTGTGATTGGCTGACGCTTAGCCAATCACAGCCAGCGCTCGATGAATGGCAGTGATGGAACCAATCGCAGCCATTCATTAAGTACTGGCTGTGATTGGCTGGCTGTGAGTGGTTCAGCCAATCACAGCCAGCTCTTCCAGGAGGCGGGGATTTGTGAATCCCCGGTCAGAAGAGGAGAAGATCACTGCCGGGGACCTGGGGAGAAGATGCGGCCGGGCTGATAGCGCGGGACAGGTGATGTATGTGCATTTATTTTTTCTTCTCCAGCTACGGTTTATTTTCGGGGAAAGGCTTATATTTTAAGGCTCCCCCAAAAGACCTTGCATGTGGTACTACAAAGTCGCGCGACTTTGTAGCACCACATGCGACTTTGTAGCGCTACAAAGTTGCGATATCACAGCTATAAGTTGCAGTGCACGGACCAGCAATGCGATATTGCAGCGATTTTTATCGCAGCGATGTCGTGTCTCCCGTGTTAACAAGGCCAATTTAAAGAGGTACGTTTACAATCTCTCTCTTTATTGCAATAATACTGGAGCGTTTGCTCTGCTGCCTTGCACTATAGTGTATGCTGAGGAACTTGTAGTCCCCCTGCATTATAGGCGCTCAGTTAAGCTGTTATAAGTGTGTTTGACATCACACCTGCTGACAGTTTCCATTCCCAGCAATCCAGATACTACCTCCCAAGTGTTCTTGTAAACATATCTTTAGAGTTGTGTGCTTTTATGCTAAGTTTCGCCTCTGTTTTTTATAAAAAGCCGCTCTTTGGGCATATGACAATGGTAATGTAAATGGTCAATATTTCTGCCATGGAAGTAAGAAAGCGAGGGGTGGATACGTAAAAAATTGCCTCTCTTTCCACATCCATGTAACACTGGATCTGTATGGAACAGTGAATAGTACATTTCACGGGCCCTTTACTTTACACTATAATTTCGCAGTAATGACACCCTCAGTCGGGAACACTTGTGAGATAATACATGGTTTCCCGCTGCCAGATTCAATGGTTTAAATGGCGCTGTATTTTCCTGATTCACGCAATATATGAAAAGCTTCATCTGACTGTCATCATATGCGGCCGTACGGTAGACACAGGACATTATATCGACAATGTTAACACAAAATCGATCCTAATATAACAAGCTCGATACTGAAACACATAGATGAGAATACAAGTAGTGCGAAATGCGTGGTGACTCACATGCGTCGGCTCTACTGACATCGATTTTATGTATTGTGCTGTTGAAAAAAATTAACAGATAATCACCAAGAAGTTTATAAGAGCAGAGCGGTGACTTAAAGGGGTTGTACAAGAATACACTTTTATTACTTATCAATAACATTGATTAAAAAAGTTTGATCAGTGGGGGTCTCACTGAATAAAAAAAAAGGGGGTCCCATGTCGCTAAGTAATAAAAGTATATTCCTGTACAACTCCTGAGGGTGGCACAGGACCCCCATTCACAGAATCAGTGGGGGTGACTATGCTTAAACCCAGGAGCTCCTATGTTCCAGGCGGCAGCTCTAGCTGTAGAGCTATCCAGCCCTCTGACAAGCTCCCCTGCTAACCCTTGTTCTTGTACCTTGTTCCTTGCTCTTATCCAGTCCATGTTTCCTTGATTTCTCCACGCTGCTTGCCTGATTGCACACCCTATGTAACCTGATCTAGCACCTCACATCTTTGTGATGATTGTGCTACCAAGCCTATAGTGCAGCTCCACCACCTGTCTGCGCCTCCATACTGAAAACGGATAGACTTGTTTATCAACCTCTGGATTCCCCTGACTAAGCTATCTGTCTGCTTCTTTGTACTGCAACCGATACTAACCGTGTACCGACCTCTGGCTTCACCCTGACTACACTACTTGTCTGCTCTTTTGTACTGCAACCAATATTACCTGTGAACCAACCTCTGGATTCATCCTGACTACGCTACCACCCCATACTGGTCGCAGCAAGGGGCTCCAAACCAGCATCAGATTGTGACAGGGGATCTCAGTGGTGAATTCCCCACCGATCAGGCTTTTATCATTCATCATATAGGTAGGTGATAAAAGAATATTCTAGCACAACCCCTTTAACCTTTAACAGGCCAAATGTTTTTTTTTATAAAAAGTGGCCGTTTTTTTTTGTTTTACAAAAGTGGTAAGATTTAGGCCACTTAATTTTAAAATGGAAAAGTAATGACCCCATTTGGGAACATTGGCATGTAAACCAAAGCTGCTGCATGCTGGATTACCGATGGTTCTTTCTCACCTCTTTCAGGCCTCTTGGAGTGATCGTAACAGGACACCTGCACCTAAGCAGGACAGTTCAGAATATTCTCCAATGGTAGATCATTTCTTTCACCGTGGATTGACATACATCAAGTCTTATTCACCAGATTCAAATGAGTGTATATATATATTGGCACCAGAGGCGTAACTTGAAGTTCCTGGGCCCCAATGCAAAACCTGGAACGGGGCCCCTAACTATAATGCTTTATTCATAGTACTGGGCTCCCTATATGAAGAAGAGAGGCCTTATGGGCCCCCTAAGGCTCCTGGGCCCGGGTGCAACCACACCCCCTGCATCCTCTATAGTTACGCCCCTGATTGGCACAGCATAAGCGTGCTGTTTTAGTCGAACGAACAATGCTTTTTGCATGCACCTTTTGTGCCCACAAGGCCTGTTCATTTGTGTATGGCAAACAAAGACGCACCAATAGAAATGGCTTATTAGTTTAATGAGTTCCAGATGTGTTCTTATTCCAGCGGCATTACATTGCATATTACGCATCTCCTTGCATATTGCACGGGCATTTGTGCACACCCCCATTGTCTTCTATGGGAACCTTTGGTGCACAAATGTGGCTTCTTTTTTTGTGAGTTATGTCTTTGAGCATTTTTTCTCATCTCTGTGATTTCATTGAAATCAATGGGTTCTATTCTCTGCGTATTACGCACCTCTGTGGGAATCCTTAGACCCGGACCACATGGGGTTGGTTTGCAGTGGAATGTCTGTAGTGGTCATTCCGCAGCAGATCAGTAGCAGAAATTCCGCCTCCAAACTGAAAACCATTTGATGCGGTTTTTGAAACAGGTTTTATTGCATATTCTGGAATTCTCGCCCTCATTGAGAAGAGGTGAATTTGCAGCAGAAACGGCGATAACATTGACATGTTGCGGAATTACATTCCGCACCGCATGTCGATTTTCGCACAGGTTTTGTGCGGATTATTTCTACTTTGTTGCTACTGTAAGGCTGGGTTCACACAGGGCGGATTTGCCACGGAAATCTCGGGATTAGCCAGCCATGTGGACGCTGCGGTAAGTCCAGCTGGAACCGTGGCGCGGCCGCGGCTTCAGAATATGCAGCATTTCCATTATTTTTTTCATTCCGCTGCGGCCGCGCACTGCTCTATGGGAGCGCCGCCGCAGCGGAAGAGCGAGCGGCCGGGCTGCTTCAAAGCCGCCGCGGCTTTTTTTCGCGGCGGTTCTCCCGGCGGAAATCTCGCGGTTTTTGCTGCGGCCAAACCGCGAGATTTCCGATGGGAATCCACCCCGTGTGAACCCAGGCTAAATTCTTCAGTATTTCCGTCTGCACAGAAATTCCGCTGCAAATCTGCCCCATATGGTCCCCCTCTTATGGTCTGGCGCAGTGCGTTGCACAGAATGGGTGCAGCACGAGAGAAGACCTGCAGGTGGGAGAGTGCAAGTGAGTCCGGGACCAGTGCTTCACCCCTGGTGAGATCAAGGCGGGAAGCAAGAGATGCTTTTAGGACACAATGGATGGAATGTGACACAACCTTTTGTTTCCTGAGCCGGGAGCAGGTTGGGATAATTACTATGTGCTCTTGAGTTTTGTTGCGGCATTTGCTGTGACTGTATAAACTCTTCATGCCTCTTTTCTAATAATGATATATTAGATTCTGCTGACAAGGGAACACGTGACGAGCCGCTCGCTCTCCCCGCCTGCATCTGCACAGACAACAAAAGACGAAATTTATAGTTGTTTGACCAAGACGGTGATTTAAGTGTCAGCCATAAAAATAGCGCGTATTCTCTACAACTAAATTGTTTTCTGAAGTGTATTTCAGGCTTCAGCATTTATATTAAAATGCTGGTAAAATCGCTGACGGAGGAACAGAACATTCTCTAATTTTACCCGCAAAGTTCTGTGAGGCGTCTATTCTTCATTCTTTCAAGTAACTTGTAAAAGTTTACTGTCAAACACAGAAGTAAATGGAAGGAATGAAGCGCTGCCCCCGGAGGAGAGTTGAGAAAGAGGTAGCCGTGGACTCACACATAGCGGAAAAATACACTGCAAGATCTGCATGCAGATTTCCAGCAGAATTGCTCTGGATTTCTCCTATTTCAGCTATTTCATGGCACATCTACATGTAAGACATGCAGATTTTAAAGCAGATTTTTAGGCCATGTGGTTAGTTCACCCTAAGGAACAAATAGGGATAGTCTGCGATTTCAAATAAAGCATTGCAGCTTTTTTACTTGGAAACAGCGCCACACTTGTTATAGGTCATCTCTGGTATTGCAGCTCAATCCCATTCAATTCAATGGAGCTGAGCTGCAATACCACATACAACCTACGGACTAGTGTGGCAGCCTATAGTATCCAGCCATGTTGACCATAAAGGAGTCATGCCAAGATGCATAACCATTTCTTAAATGTGGGGCCAAAGGCGAACAGCTGCTTGCCCAGGGTCCCACTCTCAACACCCCTGGCAATCAGCTGATTTGGCCAGCAACAGTTGTGGTCTTCCAAGCATTTCCCCTGCAGTGGCCACTACAGGGTAAATGTAGTATTACAGGATGATTATTCACATGATGACAAGATGGCACAAGGTCCACCAGAATGGGAACTGCTCTTAATTTAGCGGCTGTTTGTTCTGGGTAATAAAGGTGGGTTCTGAGTGGCAGACTCCGCTCTTTAATGTTCTTATGCCCAAATAAGATACATGAACAGGAGAAGTCGTTTTGGGGCTGTCTCACTTAAGACACTAATCTCATGTCACTAACATATGCCATCAAGGTGAGTCTGTTTTCAGCCGTCCCGTCATGGGGGATCATGCCCATGTGGTCACCAGAACCTATATATTGTCCAACCATAATAACATTTCAGATGGCTACAGTGCCTGCCATAGGTTAGACTGTGTAGAATTCGTTTTATATACCATTTATATATATACCATTGACAGGCAGCATGCTTGTATTCTGCTGTGCAGAAAGCAGCAAAACAGCAGCATAACCATAGCAGAACGGCTTGATGAATGAATACTGTACCAGAATCAAGCTCATAACATAAATACAGCACCAGAACCAAGCTCAGTACATTATTACAGCACCAGAACCAACCTCAGTACATAAATACAGCCCCTAAATGGCTCAGTGAATAAATACTGTACCAGAACAATGTTTTATACATAAATACAGCATCAGAATCAAGCTTGGTTCAGAAATATGGCATCACAACCAAGCTTTTAACATAAATTCAGTATCAGAGCCAAGCTTATAATGTAAATACAGCACCAGAACCAATTTCATAACATAAATACAGCATGAACAAACCTGAGTACATAGATATGATACCAATACCAAGCTCATAACATAAATAAAGAACTAGAACCAAGCTCCGTATATAAATGCAGTAGTAGAATCAAGCTCATAATAGAACTACAGTGCCTGAATCAAGCTCATAACATAAATACAGTAGCAGAACCAACCTCAGAACACAAATACAGCACCAGAATCAAGCTCAGTACGGACAGCAGCAAAGCAAAGCTCAATACATAAATACAGTTGTAGAAGCAAGCTGAAAACATAAATACGGTAGCAGAAATTATGTAGTGGGGGCGCCGGTGAGCTGACAGCAGCACCTTGGGATATCAGAGGGGAGGAGACTGAGCCAGGAGGAGGAGGAGGATTCATGAAGCTCCACAAGATGCTGCAGCACAGAGGAAGATCATCTAGCCAGATGCACCTAAGTGTGGCGACCGCTCCCAGCCCACATCCGCATGGTGCTCCTTCTACAAGGTGGTGGCTGGCAGTCTGTGTGACCGCATGCAGCTGAGACTATCCATGGATATCTATTACCAAAGCCATCCACATCAATGTGCATACATATGTACATACAAATGATTACTTGGATCCACACTACGTTCTACGACAAGAAGTGTTGTCATAGGGATATAAGAGATAATGGAATAGGAAATGGGCTGTTTTTTTATACTCTTACTGACCTGTTCTATAATATTACTATAGGGGCGCAGCAGTACTCTGAAGGTGATTAGATAATTTGCCACCTCATTAGTCGGCATTAAACTCATGTAGTCACTCTTCGTCAGGCTCAATAAACCGTAAAAAAAATGCAGCTTCGGAACTTCTTTTATTGCAACTCACTGATGACTACTTTACGCTTAATAAACTGCGCCATTTAAAGTTGGACATCCAGTTATCTGCCATTAGAGCGACATAACAATGACTCACAGGCCTGGGAAGAAGGAAGCAAATCCTCATATAATTGAGGCTCTCCAATCAATGTACAAGATAAAGTATTTAATCCCAAAATAGCTAAAATCTCTGTTATTTGCAGATTACACCTCCTACGTCTACTTTCAGCGTGCAGCGGGAAACACGTTTGTAGTAAATGTGATCAAATGCATGCCGAAATTGGAGTCTACCAGCTCACCATACAGGACATGGGCCAACACTGAACTGCTTCTACTTTAGGGCTTGTTCACATGGGGCGGATTTGCAATAATTTTCCATGCGGACCTTCCGTACTGAGAATCCGTAGCAGCAAAGTGAGTGGGAGTTCCAAAATCTCGCTCACACACAGCGGAAAAAATCTGCATAAAACCTGCGCAGAAATTGACATGCGGTGTGGAAATTAAATTTAGAGCATATCAATTTTAGCACCAGATATGCTGCAAATCCTCCTATTCCACATGAAAGAGTGAATTCTGCACCAAAATCCGCATTAAAAACTGCATGAAAATCCGCAATCCCAGTTTTGATGCAGACTTTCAGCTGCGGATATGCTGCAGAATGTAAGGTCGCTGCTCGGTTCTGCCACCCTTATGTGGTTCTAGGCAGCTGCTAGCATTCCTCTGCTCATGCTGTCTGCTTTCATCCAGCACTGAGAGGGTTAATCAGCTCTTTGACTCTCAGCGCACCTTAGGGTTTAATTAGGCTTTACTCGAATATTTAAGCTGAACTGATGCAGTTCCTGTGGCCTCTGAATGGGTGTTTGTTAGTTCCTGACACTCAGCCTTCTTTGGTCACTCTGCTCGGTCTCAGTTCTGCTCCGCTTTCTGAGTTCTGTGTTTGCAGTCTGAGTTCTGTGTGATCTGTGTCCTGTCTGCCTCTCTGTGTTGGGTCTGTTTCAGGCCTTCCGTTCTGTCTAAGGCTTCTTGCATATCTGATCTGTTTGTACGTTGTCTCCTCTGTCTGCTGCCTGTTCCTATGTGTGTTACCCCATCAGGGATAGTCAGACCCGAGGTTCCAGCACAGGGCCGCCCTTATTGGGGCGATCGCCTTGCTTATATGTAGGGGTCTGCCATTCCCTCTGCAGCCAGGGGTCAGTCTCCCTGTTTCTGGCAACAGTCCCTCTTTCTGAGGACTCAACTACCAACCACTCCAGGACTGGCCTCATCCTGGTTGGTTGGTCCAGTGCATCCACATCTTCCATTAATCTGTAACACAGAATCTCAACTACTGACAGCAAATCTGTCTTATGTGTACATGCCATTACAGCATTTTCCCTCAGCTGCCACTATTGGGTGCTCACGGCATAGAAAATATTATAGCTCCCAATGAGATCAATAGTATAGAGCCAATGGAATTAAGCTCCCCCTAGTGGTAACTGCAGGAAGCCATAATTTTTGCATTTAACTCTATCCACATGTCAGAAACGAAAAACGGCTCTGACTGCTATAAAAATGTACTCTTTAATGTATTAACGCAGGATATTGAGACTATTTGACTATGTTGAGCCTGAATATTAGAGAAATCGGACAAGAAATAGACCAGACAAAAGTAAGGGGACTGACTATGACCGTCTATACCCTGCCAGCAGCGGTCTGTCCTGAGATATAACATGGGTTATGAAAGACTGATAGCCTGAATCTTAATGTTTAGGTCATTGATTTCCACCAGCAGCAGATGAACACATCAAAGATGAGGCGCTCTCAGACTGTCCGCTGGAGAATCCGTACCGCAACGAGCCAATAAATAATGAAAATGTACATGAAGAACAAATTTCCCAATATGTTCTTCCACTAGTCCAATTAGATAGGTAAGATCTGCTGACGGACGAGTACTGGAGTATTTAACATAACATATGTCTGTTCTGTTCAGCCTATTACCCCCCCCTCCCAATGTTGATCCAGGGGAAGGCAAAAAAAAATCCCCATTTAAGGAAAAAAAATTCCTTCCCGGCTCCAATCTGGCAACCAGAATTATCCCTGGGTCACCAAACTTTCTGTGTAATCAGTGATATAACATGTAGTATAGTAACACTCAAGAAAGGCGTGCAGGCCCCTTTTATTGAGTTCACCATCACCACGTCCTCAGGCAGAGAGTTCCATAGTCTCACTGCTCTTACAGTAAAGAACCCCTTTCTATGTCATGTAGAAACCTTCTTTCTTCTAGACATAGATGGCGCCCCTTTGTTACAGTCCTGGGTATAAGTATATAATGAGAGAGATCTCTGTACTGACCCCGGATATATTTATACATAGTTATTAGGTCGCCTCTCAGACATCTTTTTTTCTAAACTAATTAATCCCAATTTTGATAACCTCTCTGGGTATTGTAGTCCGCCCCATTCCATTTATTCCTTTAGTTGCCCACCTTTGTACCCGCTCACGCTCTGATATGTCCTTCTTGAGTACCGATGCCCAAAACTGTCCACAATATTCCATGTGTGGTCTGACCAGTGACTTGTAAAGAGGAAGAACAATGTTCCCATCATGCGCCCCTAGACCTCTTCTGATGCCCCCCCCCCCATGATCCTATTTGCCTTGGCAGCAGCTGCCTGACACTGGTTGCTCCAGTTAAGTTTATAGTTAACTAAAATCCCCAAGTCCTTTTCCATGTCAGTGTCCCCCAGTGGTTTCCCATTTAGTGTGTAATGGTGACACGGATTTCATCTGCCCATGTGCAGAACCTTTATCAGTGTTAAACCTCATTTGCCACTTTTCTGCCCCCAAATTATCCAGATCCATATATAACCGCATTCTGTCCTCTCTTGTGGTAATTTCTTTACATAGTTTTGTATTATCTGCAAATATTGATACTTTACTGCACAATCCTTCTACCGGGTCATTAATAAATATATTAAAAAGAATAGGGCCGAATACTGCCCCTTGTGGTGCCCCACTAGTAATGGCGACCCCTCCAATTCTGCCTCCCTGTGCTATCCCACTAGTAACAGTGACCCAATCAGAGTATGTACCATTAATAATCACCCTCTGCTTTCTACCATTGAGAAAGTTCCCTACCCATTTACACACATTTACTAAATTGGCAGTGCCTGGCATCATGCCTTAGTGCTGTTGTAGAGAGGTAGATTCCCGCGGGTTTTTGTTGCACTGTTTTGTGGGAGAGAATTATGTGGTTACTGTTCTCACGGCTGCAGGGGTTGCACCGCTGCTCTGTGCTCGTTGCTTCCTCGCTGCGCTCTTGTACCGCCGAGCGGAAGCCACTTATTCATGAATTATTTATCACACCATTATATTTTCTGGGAACTTGCGGCGCTAACTGGCAAGAGAAAGGGGCTATTACATTTTCATTGTGTTGTGGGACATCCCAGTGGAGGACGGCTCCTAAGGCGAAGAATTCCCCAAGGTGGAATGAGGTCCTTCCAAAGTGGCATGCAATAGGAGCCTTGTAGTGGGGTGGAATGTTAGTACCGCTGGTGCCACCGGTTGGTGATAGTGCAGAAGTAAGACTGTCCTCTATGCAAGGTGGAGATAGTGTAGTCAGGGCAGTTTCTTGGCTCAGTTTGCCCTGACTGCTAACCCTTTCCAATCCACTGTCTGACCTCTGAAGACATTATAATACAAGGCTGTACAGCTCTGATGTTGGAAGACGTCCGTCGGGGTTCTCTTACTGTATATTGCCAGCCTCTCTGCTGTCGGAGCCTATCCAACGTGTCACCTCATGCAGTACTCGCTTTAGCCAGCAGATAGCGCCATTGTATAACAGCAGAAAAAGAGTAAGCCCCCTGGGGAAACCAGGATGCAAATTAGATTGGAAAGAGTTAATGTTTCCTATCTCATCCCTGTAACATGAGGGACAGTGGGGGATGATGGGAAGTGAAGAGGCGATCTGACATGCTGAATAACTACGTTATTTATTACTCAACAACTCATCCGGAACTTGGAGGCACAAAGTCACTCGAACGGTTATAAACAAATTCTAAAACAATGAAAGTTTCTCAAATGCAGGTAACCAATGCGCACATAGCACACACAGTCCGTAGGCTAGGGGAGCTGGCACCTTTCTGTGCCAGGCATTGGGGTATAGTCTGGTAAGCAATGCCATGCGGATACTCACATCAGAATCAATCTGACCACTTTATTTCATCAGCCTGAAGAGCAAACAACGAGTAGACAGAGTACGTTGCGAGCTGCACCAACCCGGAGCAGTACAAGCCCATTTGCTGAATGACATCAAATCTCTGTATAGCTGCTTTTAAGCTGGAGTTGCTCCAACTTCTCTGATTCGGAAGTCCTGAAACAGGAACCACCCAAATGCCAAACACAACGTGTACGCATGGGCTTACTCTGCCAATCTTCTGCTTAACTACACTACCAACATGATAGATGCTGATTAGAGATGAGCGAACGTGCTCGTTTAGGACAATTACTCGATCGAGCATCGCTTTTTTCAAGTAACTGCCTACTCGGGCAAAAAGATTCAGGGGACGGCAGGGTGGAGCAGGGGATAGCAGGGAGGAGCTCTCTCTCTTTCCCCCCCCCCCCCCCCCACTCCTCACCGCAACCCCCCGCTCACCCCCCGGCGCCCCCCGAATCTTTTCGCCCGATTAGGCAGTTACTCGAAAAAAGCGATGCTCAATCGAGTAATTGCTCTAAACGAGCATGTTCGCTCATCTCTAATGCTGATCATTCCATTGGTCTGTTAGTCTATCATTGGGAACACATCAATTAACCCTCTAACCATCACATTAAAATTGAAAAAACCCTCCCAAAAATACAATTTTTTTTATTGTACATTTTAGATTTATGTCTGATATAAATATATTTTGCGCAGAACTTTATGCCCTTATTGACATACCAAATTTTAGCCTTAAAGAGTACATCTACTTTCACTTCGTGGCGCTCCTGCTCCATTGGCTGCTGTTGACTCGTCCTAGCAGCTGAAGATCGCCCCATATAGCCAATATACAGGGCAGTCTTCAGGACTGAAGCCAAAACTGGCCAACAGAGCAGGAGCGCTCCTAAGTCAAAATGCAGGTCTACTTTAAGAGCCAGTAAATCGCATCCCCTTTTGTGTTCCACCAGTCAGAGCAGTTAAATGTTTTGGTTGGCAGCTGTATGAGGGCTTGTTTTCTGCAGGATGAATTGTAGTTTTCATTGGTACCAGTTTGAGATTTATACGTTGTTTTTCAATTTCTTTTTATTCCTGTTTTCTTGAAGCAAAATGATCAGTGTCAGGACCGGCGGCTCGCGGGTCCTCCATGCCCTCGCCACTGGTCCTGCACTCAGGTGGCTGCCGTGCGGCACTGGGGAGCCCCGGTCCTCATTACCTCCCCTGGCCGCCGGGCTCCTTCTCGCCGCCAGGTTGCTAGGGACGCGGCAGGGACCGCTTCGCAATACGTCCTCGGCGCCATGGCAACCCAGCACACCTCTCCTTCTCTGCCTCCTGCAGGGCGGGGGGCAGGTTTCCCAGCACTATTAGCTATACCTGGACCCTGTCAGCTGCTGGGGCGGGGGTTCTGACAGGATTTAAACATGCTTGTGTCTGTATACCAGTACCAGTGTTAGTTTGGTCTTCCTGCTACACCTGCGTATTTCGTGTTTTGACTCCTTATTTTGACTCCCTGCTTTTTGGACCTGACCTTGCCTTGCCTGACCCTCTTGTACCGCGTACCCTCTCGTTGCCGACCCGGATAGCCTGACCCGCCTAGCTGTTGTTTTGCTCCAGTGTCTGTCTTTTCGTTAGTCCCTGTGTTCCTCTTCCTTAGTGAGTGTAGAGACCGTCGCCCAGTTGTCGCCCTGGGGCTTAGCCCAGGGGGGCAAGTAGGTAGGGACAGGGGTTGCGGGTTCTTCAGGGACCTCCAGTATCCGGACCTAAGTCCTGACAATCACTAAATGGCTATTTTCACATTTTTTTTAGATTGTATTTTTTTACAGAATTTACCATACTGGATAAAGAATGTAATATTTTAAAGTACAGGATGTGACAGATGTGGTGATTCCAATTTTGTGTATTTTTTTCCATTCCTTTAATTTTTTCAATGTTTTTAAAATATTGTGTAATAAGATAAAAAACTCTTTTTAAAATCATTTTTCTGTAAAAGCGGTTAGATGTTGGGCTTGGCAATGACTGCAGCATCTGCAAGAAGTGAGTAGATGAACAAGTGCTCAACGTCTCAGTCCTTTTCTAGGATAAAAAAAGACCCCCATGGGTGACAATCAGAGAGCAAAAAGCATTTTTTCAGTAGCACTAATAGAACCTACTGATATTTGAAGTTGAACAAGCTCTGTAATGTACAAATTGTCATGTACTTTTCCTGTTGAAGGAAAATCACATAGAAATGCCCACTTTGTGAGATATTTGCATAAGCT
Organism: Eleutherodactylus coqui; assembly: GCF_035609145.1. NCBI lineage: Eukaryota > Metazoa > Chordata > Amphibia > Anura > Eleutherodactylidae > Eleutherodactylus > Eleutherodactylus coqui. Next base: position 22,658,864 of record NC_089849.1, read on the forward strand.
CCACCCCTCTGAGGTTGGTTTGGTGGTATGGGTCAGTCTGTCACATCTGCTGTATATGACTTAATTGACTTATAATGGAATCCATTTGGGTTCTTGTGAGGTCTCCATCATTTTAACAGCAGCGATAGCACTGCAGCTGCACCATTCTTGCTGTGAAAAGGGACAGTGACCCGGACGAATACCCTGATGTAGACGCAGTAGGAGTCGAATACAGTGGCAAAGCCATAGGACAGCTCTGCCTATCTACTGAATAGTCATTATTAATATTAGTGCATAGAAGGTGGGATCAGACTACATAAAATGGTAGGAGATGTTTACTCAACACCAGATTTGCTTCATTTTTTATTTGAGACACATTAAAAACAATACAAATGATCGCTAAAGTTTCTATGACCTTTAAACAGAGTCTAGTTTTTAATTAAATCTGTGTAAACAGCAATAGGAAATTGCATTTTCTGTTTATGCAAATTTCTTGTTTTGATCTAAAAATATTAACCAGTTTGTTTAATATCTAAACGATGACATAGAAGACAGATCACAGATAAAAAGGCGTCTACGGTGTGGAGGTGAGGAGATTACAGAAGGCTCCTCTTCCTGCTGGGCTTATTGATTGATGCAGTAGATTGCAGAACGCAGCAGGGGCGTCATTGGATTTTTGAACTGAGGCAATTAAAATGGTCAATTACTTATAAACATACACTAAAGGTCCAGTTTATTAGAGGCCCCCATCTAGTAGCGAGTTGGACCTCCTTTGACCTCCAGAACTGCAGCAATTCATTGTTGCATCCATTTGTAGGTGTCAGAGGACCAGGGGGTGTGCCAAGAAAACATTCCCTACAGCAACAGGAAGGGGTCATCAATTCATGCTGCCTTCACCAAATTCTGATCCTCCCATCAGCATGGTGAAACAGTTTATCCACTGCTCAGTGATACAACTTCTGCACTCTTTTGCCCACCTCTCGCCTTTCTGTTTCTCTTAGACACAATAGCGCTGGAATTTGCTGTCTGCTGTTATAGCCCACCCATGCTAAGGAATGTCAAGTTGGATGTTTGGATTCATTAGTTGGAACATCAGTTTTTTATGCAGCTCAAATCTTCTTGACCATCAGCGCCTGTTCTTTAAAATAATTCTTGACATCCTCCTCTGACCCCTTTCAGTGACGAGCTGTTTCTGTCCATAGGCTCCCCTTTCACTGGATGTTTTTTCACGTCATTCTTGGCATATTTATAGTTGCCACTCAGTTGGCAAATAACTCCAAAGACCGGTAATCAAAAGCAAGGCGGCTGCCCCACACTATGAAGTATTTCATTCACTCGCTAGCTCCAGTCCACTGCACTGATGTTATCAGAGACTCTGACCCCTCCACCCTGCATCTACATTCCTGCACGTCCTGTTTGCATCGCAGACGCAGGGAAGGGGAGAAGTCAGGAGTTGCAGCTTCTGATTATGGCAGCAACAGCTAGATGCAAGCTAGAGAGTGAGTGAAATATTTGATGGTGTGGGGTTGCTGCCTGGCAAGAGATTCAGGGTGGGGAGGGCACAAAGAAGGGACCCTATTACCACTGGGGTCACTAAGCAGGGCACAATTAATACTGAGGCGACTAATGGGAACATTATTAATACTGGGGCTATTAAGGAGGACAATATTTTTTCTTGGGCCACTACTGAGGTTACTATTACTACATGAGCCACTAAGAGGGACACTTTTTTTGATTGGGGCCACTACTAGGGGCACTATTACTATTGGGGTCATCATTACTGCTGGGGGCACTATTACTACTAGAGCCACTAAGAGGGACACTTTTATGATTGGGGCCACTACTGGAAGCACTATTACTATTGGGGTCACCATTAATGCTGGGGGCACTATTACTACTAGAGCCACTAAGAGGGACACTTTTATGATTGGGGCCACTACTAGGGGCACTATTACTATTGGGATCACCCTTACTGCTGGGGGCACTATTACCACTGGCCAGTATGTTTTTGTGACAAGGGTGGCAAATTTAGGATGGACTGGCCCATCAAAGTGTTCTCCAGTTTCCCTAATTCTACCAATGGGTGCAACAAAAACCAAGGTGTTGATCCCCAATTTTGTACACCTTGATAATAACAGATTACTGCAAACCTCTCCATAATCACAGTAATACCTGCGACCGAAATGCTGTTTACTGATGATGCTCAAGAACAAGTTAATCTCTTTGAAGGTTTTATTGGTTTCTACAGAAATGTTCTTTCGCATTGAACTTTTCAGCCTTTGCGTAATAAAAACACTTCTTGGCGGACATTCCCTTCAGGCGCCACAAAGATGAGCTTTCTTCTATCCCCATTGAAGTTGCTGTACATTGATAATCGCATTGATCAGCTATATGCAATGGTCTACAGAACGTTCCCACTTGGTCTTGTCACATCATCACCAGCGGACAATATTGATTGGGTAATTCCTTCATACAATGTGAGGATTAGTGGAGACACTGAAATCCTTGCAGGCAGTGCAGCCTTTTACAACCTATATGAAGTCCTGGAGACACGTCTCCCGTATAGGACGGCACAGCATGCACTTTCAAGAAATCAAAGGTTTTCTTGATAAGGTTTCTTGCAGCAATCTTTTTGTAGAAAACTCCAAGAGAATTCCATAAAGAAATGGGGGAGATATTGTAGGATCTATTGGAATTTACTGGTGCCCCCTTGTGTTCAGTCAAGGAACTGCAACTGCATTGTTGCTATCAAGATATAACTACCATACTGCAATTTCTGGCAATTTCTGGCAGTTTTACTGAAAGAGAAGCAGACCCTTTTTTTCTAATCACAGACAACCCTTAAACAGGTTCACCCTAGCTCTGTTCCTTCAGATGTAAAAATATATCACAGTTTTGGACATACAGAGCTCGTTCAACTTCAAACAACTATAGTTTCCGTTTCTATCAGTTCTACCGACATGACTCTTTGCTTTAAAATGAGACCAAAAGATTGTCTATATCTCTCACAGAACCGGAGCTACAGCCATTGGAATTGGAGTTGGGAATAATGAATTTACAGCTCTCACTTCAGTCTGTGTGTAGAGCAGAAGGAAATTGGCAGACAAGTAGGTAGCAGAGAACACCTGTGAGTCTACTGCTTGTCCTCCTCCAGGGAAGGAGTAAGATGGACTTTTTTCATGTAACCACCCCTTTATCAATCAGAGAGTTTACTTGCTCTCTGATTGTCACCATGGGATCCTTTTTTCCCAAGAAAAGTAGTGAAAAGATGAGCACTTTCTCATCGAATCACTTGTGTGCTGTTTAACCCTGCAGATGCTGCAGTCAGTGTTGACCACAGCATTCAAGTAGTTTCACAGAAAGAAAATTAACAAAAGGGTATCACCACATCCGTAACAACCCTTGCTCTAAAATATTACATTATTCATCCAGCGTTGTAAATTCTGTAAAAGAAAAAAATGAAATAGCCAAAATAGACGTTTCCATCTTGCTTCCCCAAAACAAACATAAAAAGTTATCAAAAAGTTGCATATATCTCAAAATTGTACCAATAATAACTACAAATTATCCTACAAAAATCAGGCCCGATACAGCTCTATCCATGGAACAATAAAAATGCTCTGGTCCTGGAATGTCGCACCACAAAGAAAATCTTGTCATAACAAAAAAAAAGTTTATAATGTTCAAAAGTAATAAAACTAACTACAACTGCTATAAATTTGGTGTTCTAATTGTAATGACCCATAGAATAAAGGTAACATAACAATTATACCACACTGTGAATGCTGTAAGGCCCCCTGTCCACGGGCGTTGCGGTATCCCGCAGCAGAGCTTTAAGGCGGGAGCCACCGTCCGGAAGCAGGAGCCGCAGACGAATCTCTGCCGGTCAGTCTAATCTGATAGATAGGCTGACCACGGAGAATCAGGGCAATTCGCAGCATGCTGCGAATTGCCGGCCATGAGCAGAGAATCGCAATGATTCTCTACTCATGGACAGGGGGCCGGCGCTTTCCATAGCAATGCTATTGAAAGCTTTAGCCGGCGTGATTCGCTGGCGGCTTACCACCGGCAAAATCACTGCCGTGGACAGAGAGCCTAAAAAAATTAATCAAACGGATTAAATACATAATATGTACCACAAATTGGTTGTGATCATAACTAGAACTCGTCCCGCAGAATACAAAGTGTCATACAGATATACTGATGAAAAAAATGTAATAAGTTAGGACCGCTGGAACACAAAAGGGGGAAAATGTACTGGTTCTTAAGTTTAAAACTAGTTATGTCACTAAGGAGTTAAAAAGGGACTAAAGGCTACATGTAGTATCTGGTCCCTGGGTTCAGCGGTCTCTTTCCAGCAGCTCCTTCAGCAAACTATTGCAGCTTTCTTGGCAGCCCCCCCAGTAGTACCTAAGCTCTTTGTTACAGTCCCTGAATTCCCTTTTATCTGGGAGCCTCAGCTGTTAGAGTAGTCACTTAATTTAGGTGGTTCTCAAAGGGTATCGCAGCCTTATAAATCAGGTATGCCTAATTATTATTCGATGCATTGGAGAAGATTACAATGAAAAACACTCAGAGATGCTTTCAAGCTCTTCTGTTTTATTATTACAATGCAAGAGATTATATAGTGTGGCATCCCCCACAAGGTAAACAATTCAAAGTCTACAGCATGTGTAATACTTCTAACTTAGTAAAACATTACAAAGGTTACTTATGACAAAGGTGCATGCTTAGTGTTCAAGACCCTGTTAGTAAAATTAAACTATAATGCATGTCTTTTGCACACATACTTCTTGCTATGCACATGGCACTACTGTGTAAAATAAAATGTAATACTTTTATGGAATGATTTGGGGGCAATTTTAGGTGCATCTTACTTTCCATTGCTATAGCAACAGTTTAACCCTTTAGGGTAGTCCTATGATAATAATGGTAATTCTGGAACTGTTTGCAGGTGCGGCCTATGTCTGACACTGTGAAGAGGGGCAGTGTATAAGATACAATTGCTTTCACAAGCAAGTACTGTTTGTGGGTGCACTCTCTGGATGGCGCTGTTTGTGGATGTGCTCTCTGGGTGGCAGTGTTTGTGGGTGCACTCTCTGGATGGCACTGTTTGTGGATGCACTCTCTGGGTGGCACTGTTTGTGGGTGGACTCTCTGGCACTGTTTGTGGGTGCACTCTTTGGGTAGCACTGTTTGTGGGTGCACTCTCTGGATGACACTTTTTGTGGGTGCACTGTCTGAATGCCAGTGTTTGTGGGTGCACTCTTTGGATTGTACTGTTTGTGGGTGCACTGTCTGGATGGCACTCTTTATGGGTGCACTCTCTAGGTGGCACTGTTTGTGGGTGCACTCTCTGGATGGCACTGTTTGTGGGTGTACTCTCTGGGTGGCAGTTTGTGGGTGCACTCTCTGGGTGGCACTGTTTGTGGGTGCACTCTCTAGGTGGCACTGTTTGTGGGTGCACTCTCTGGATGGCACTCTTTGTGGGTGTACTCTCTGGGTGGCAGTTTGTGGGTGCACTCTCTGGGTGGCACTGTTTGTGGGTGCACTCTCTGGGTGGCACTGTTTGTAGGTGCACTCTCTGGGTGGCACTGTTTGTAGGTGCACTCTCTGACATTTTATAGAAGGACACTGCTTATGGACCATTTATAGGACATTCTTATGGTCTATATGGTAACGCTGGCACCGTGGCCATATTTATAGGGCCCTGGCCCTGTTAATGAGGTGCTCTTTCTTCTTTTACTATGTTATATTCTTCTGGTTTTGTAAAATAAAGAAGAGACTGTGAAATGTTGTTTTTGAGGCTGTGAATTGTCCCAAACGCTGATGTTCTCCGTTCTGTGGTAACACGCTCCATTTCCCGCCATTGTTCTCCTTTATAATATAGGCCTAATGACTCATTGACATAATCATCCCCCTCATTGCCCTCAGCAAGAAACCAGCGCAGGAACATTTACCTCATGAGCGACGACAACAACATATGTATAGCACTTGTAGGCTGATCTATCGGAGCGGCAGAAGTAGTTGGATCACATTCACCATGCATCTCCGAATGGTGCTGGGGTCCACCTAAGTTAAACGTCAGATAGATGCAGGGCCATGGTGTACATCCTCTGTAACTATAGGACTTATCAAGCTTCCATATTATTTTCAATATGGAGGCTTTTATCCAGGCACCTGCAAACATTACTCCTGTAGTACAGAACAAAAGTAATTGGACACCTGAGCAAGAATCAAAAGTAGTATTTATTTCCATATGTTAATACTATTGTGGGGCTCCTTCGGCCCTAATGACATAGGATACTCTCCATGGCATACTGTCTACTAACATCTGATACACTTCAGATGGTATTTCCCTCCATTCATCCTATAAATGTCTGAGTTTTCTTGTAGAAGGTAGATGCTGTTCATATTTCCTGACCTGATGTTCCAAAGATGCTCAGGTGGGAACTCTGTACAGGCCAGTCCGATCGTGGAACATCTATATCCTCATATCAACATAAAACTGGGCAGCACTAGCCAATAAGAGCAGGTGTATTGTCTTAGACTAATGATGCACACCAGTGCACAGTGTGCTTCAGGCAGTCCAAGAAGCTACATACCGTAATATATTGGGGAACACTTGAAGATGAAAAACGTTTTTTCATAGTGTTTTGGATATATGAAGCACTTCAGCCATTTGCCTTACTTACATATAAAGCAGACATGAATAAATCACGTTCTTCACATTTGCATAAGTAGATGAATATGCAGATTTAAGCGAATGGCGATTTGGATTACATGGTTCAATGCACATAAGGGGTGAAAGAAGAAATGCACGAGAAGGATGAAATGTACAGGCCTTACCGGGGTCTACAGGTTTGATGGGGGTTTCTACTAGTTTTCACATTTTAAGAAGCTCATCCTATGTTTATGGACCAGAGGGAAAAAGGGATGAGTTTCATGACTTTTACAGGGCCTATACTTTGCCCAATGTAGCAAATACTGATGGACATGCCATGTTGATCAGCAGTCGTTTGCATTCCAGTGGAGCATTGGTTGCACATTCCCATTAGCCCCATTGAAATGAATGGAATGGCAGACATGCATGCTCAGTCAGCGCTCCATGCATTCTGACCTCATTGTGTGGGGGTGAAATGACCCTGCAGTGACAGGCAGAGGGGGACACAAGAGCCCCATTCTCCTGGGCGGAGAGAGTTTCAACGGTGAGAGCCCCATTGATCAGCAAGTTATCCTATATCCTGTGGATAGGAGATAACTTGTGATCCTGTTACAGCCCCTTTAACCCCTTAGTGACGGCGCTATCGTCTTTCTACGTCCTGCTGTTGCAGGACGTGTATGGAGGGAGATAGCGCCGCTATCTCCCTCCATACAGCGCGGGCGTCAGCTGTTTATTACAGCTGACACTCGCGGGCAATAGCCGCGCTCAGCCGAGCTATTAACTCTTTAAATGCCGCTGTCAATTCTGACAGCAGCATTTAAATCCCCCGAACGCTGTTCGGGGGTCCCGCACGGCCCCTCCGCGGTAAGATCGGGGGAGCCGTGCATGTGTCATGGCAGCCGGGGGCCTTTAGAAAGGCCCCAGGGCTGCCTTAGCAGGGTGGCTTCATAGGCTGCCTGTGAAATAGCAGTATGATGTAATGCTATAGCATTACGTCATACTGCAGGAGCGATCAAAGCATCGCATGTTAAAGTCCACCAAAAGTCCCCCTCAAAAAGTCGTATGTATTCCAAATTGATACTATCGGAAACTACAAAACATCCCGCAAAAAATGAGCCCTTGCTCAACTACGTCGACGAAAAAATAAAAAAGTTATTGCGCGCACAAAATGACCGCAGAAAATAATTGAAAAAAATTAAATATCTTAAAAAACAAATGCCAGTACTACAGCAAAAAAACCCTGCACAAGTTTGGTATCGTAGTAATCATACTGACTCATAGAATAAAAATATCAGGTCATTTTTGTTGCAGTTTGTGCCCCGTAGACACAGGACGCACCGAAAGATGGTGGAATGTCGTTTTTTTTTTCCATTTCTCTCCGCTTAGAATTTTTAAAAAGTTTTTCAGTAAATTATATGGTACAATAAATAGTGCCATTGAAAAATACAACTCGTCCCGCAAAAAACAAGCCCTCATACAGCGACGTCGATGGATAAATAAAGGAGCTACGATTTTTTAAAAGGGAGGAGGGAAAAAACAAAAATGGAAAAAAGCAAAAAAGCCTGGTCACTAAGGGGTTAATGACTAGAGATGAGCGAGCATACTCGGTAAAGGCAATTACTTGAGCGAGCACTGCCTTTACCGAGTACCTGCCCGCTCGAGATGAAACGTTCGGGTGCCGGCGGCGGGCAGGGAGCTGCGGGGGAGAGAGGAGCGGAACGGAGATCTCTCTCTCCCTCTCTCCCCCCCCCCCCCCCGCTCCCTCCTGCTGACAGCCGCTACTCATCGCTCCCCCGCGCCGGCACCTGAACGTTTCATCTCGAGCGGGCAGGTACTCGCTTTACCGAGTATACTCGCTCATCTCTATTAATGACCTATTCTCAGGATAAGTCATCAATATTTAATCAATGAGGGTCCACCACTCAGGACCCCCGCTGATCAGCCGATTGAACAGACTGTGACGCTCTGGTGAGCACTGCTGTTTCTACTCAGACCTGTGATGTCATGTTCACTGGTCACATGGACTGTGAGCAGTTCAGCCCTATTCAAGCCTAGAACTGGCTTCTTCCCTGATAAAGTAGTCAGTTCTAGGCTTCGTAGGAATTTTTTGGTCACTGATATTATCTATAGGCTAGGGTAGCAACATATATACGGTTGCTGCAGAAAAAACGACTTAGTTGGCGCTGAGTCCCTTTTAATTATTGTCAGGTCATCAATATTGACGTGCATGGTTTTCAAAAAAGTAAATTCGCCAGGGGTCCAGAAAAGGTGTTTTCCAAATCATTTTCTTTATTGTTCTAGTGCATCTCAAATAAAAAAAGAATGAAGCAACTTTACAAGTTGTCCTACAGTTCTATATCTACAAATTCTTTAGTGTGTTATGTATCTCCATGGTAACAGACTGCACATAAAACCTGTGTTGTCTGATTCTGTAGTTATGCTCCCTTCTATTTATTCCATACATTCAGTGGGTTTTAAAAAGTTTCTCACGGCGCACCTGCCATAGGATATGGGCCAAGGTGACATCACAGTGACATCACCAACAAATGCGATCCACACGTCGGCATATGCTCAGTGCCATTCCAGTGCTGGATGCTGGCATGAGTACTTCTCTACTAGAGGATGAATGAATTGATCGACTGAAGGGCGTGTGTCCCAGTTGGCCAATCAGCACATGTCCAGAAGACATATTTATCCTGGCTCCGCCTCATTGAGGACACTGGTTATACTTCTAGTCTGAAGGTATTCCAGTCACTTTGGCTCCTGTACTGTTCCACTGTCAGGCTAATCTGTTTGGTGTCAAGGATATTTGGAGTGTTGTAACATCTATCTCCTGACTAATTGCTATTTCTACATAAGTATTTTATCTGGTTCATTGTGTTCTTTTTTTAACATCTATACCATACATATTGTTATCTACTGTAGTAAACATTACCCCTATTTTCCAACTAAGGAGAGTCAGGGTTGCCTCAGGTTCCTGATATGGGGTCACCCTCATCAGGGCAACTGTTCCAGCATTAGGTAAGGTCTCATTGCATTAGTAGGTTAGGGTCAGATTTCATGACCCCCCCCCGGGTTACATTATATATAGTGAGTCAAGAGGGGTAACATCACTCCTTAAGGAGAGCATCTAGAAGGTGAGTGAGGAGACTTATAAGACCATTCACGTACCTCTGGGAAATATATGCAAGTAAGGAGGATGAATCATATATATATATATATATATATATATATATATATATATACACACACCGTGTTTCCCAGAAAATAAGACAGTGTCTTATATTAATTTTTGTTCAAAAAGGTTTAACTTTTTTACATGTATAGCTGCCTGGACACTATTTAAATTGACTTTTTTAATTAATTGTTAGCAGGGCTTAATTTTGGAGTAGGGCTTATATTTCAAGCATCCTCAAAAAGCCTGAAAAATCATTTTGCATCCTCAACAATTCTGGAAAATCATGCTATGTCTTATTTTCAGGGAAACAGGATAAATAAATAAATATATATATATATATATATATATATATATATATATATATATATATATATATATATGTATATATATATAATATTGCGTTCTCCACATTAGTATATTGTATGTATATCTGTCCTTTGTCCGGATAAGGTGTTTTGCGTCCAGTTCAGATGTAACAAAGTAGAGTACACAATTCATGTAAGGACAGCACAGGTGGGGGGTTCTTTGGGAAATTGGTTTTGAGATGCGCCTTGGCAGGAGTGTTTCAGAGGAAAGCTAAGGCTCCCATGTTCTGAGCCGGAATCTGATGGTGGGTTAAGAACATTTCTTCTAAGGGGCTGATAGACAGTTATTGTCTGCAAAATACGGAACACTTTGTGATGTGAATAGGTGAAAAATATCCTCATAAAAAATAAATGTGGTCGTTGATATACCTGACTATCACACTTTAATATTTTATCAGCCTCTCATATTTCAGTACTGAGTAGGAAGTGATAACGCTGGAGCATCGGTAGTGGAAGTTACACAGTTATATACTTACTTGTAATGTGCGTCTCGCAGGAGTATTTTCGTATCATTGAGTTCACACTAATTAGTTCCGAAACAGACACAATGATAATAATAAGAAAAAAATGACACGAGTTACCTAGGTTGCGTCTCCGTGTTGCCATGGTGACCAGCCCCATCCCGGCTGCTTACACATGTTTGATAAATAGAATCCTAAGCATCCACAATAGTTGACATGGTAACCAGTTAGTATCTCTTCAGATTGTGGCTTTTTCGGCAAATTTGCAATCCCTCGCAATTACTCTATTTTTATATCGCCAGTAGCGAGGTCAGTGTTATGTTGTTCCTTTACCCTCCGCTCAAAATTTACTTTTCTGCAGAAATGTCTCATTCTGCTATAAAATAGCCTTGAAATTTTTATGGCAGACCCGCTATTGTTACACAAGGTTGCCCAAAAACCCATTCATAGTGACACAGGGCATCACCTGCCACTTCACTTAGCCTGCCCGCAAGGCATTCCGCTGGCGGCCCTGTAAGAGGCAGCTTGCACTCACCGCGGCTTTGTCTGCTACATCGCATTCTCTCTGGAAACCGAAAGCAACACCCCCTCCCACCCGCCAAGCAAAAGGTCCCGCCCCTCCACTACCGCCTTGGGCCAGGTTCATATGGCCGTAAGCATGAAACACCGCGGGGCTCCTGAGCTTTTTAAAGCTGTCAACCTGGCCGTAACCCTGCCAACGGCTGCATATGGCGGCGCAATTTTTTTGTTTATATTTCCTGTGCCGTTGCTAAAAGATGATGCATATACACACAGCCCATGCACAATGTAATTGCGTATGGGCTGTGAGTATATACATGAGAATAGAGAACACTGGGCTCTATCTCACATATGTACGCAGCAAGACAGAACATGCTGCATTCTATTTTGCGCACGCAGATTACGCAATTCCAACAGTTTTGATTGGTGGGGGCCCTGGTGCTGAGACTGCCGCTGATCACTTAGATGAAGGTCCAGAAAGGCTCTGCTGTGCCCTGTACCCCTCTGGTGTGGGGTTAGTGGTATACAGGGGCGTAACTATAGAGGATGCAGGGGATGCGGTTGCACCCGGGCCCAGGAACCTTAGGGGGCCCATAAGGCCTCTCTTCTCCATATAGGGAACCCAGTACTATGAATAAAGCATTATAGCTGGGGGCCCTGTTACAGGTTTTGCATTGGGGCCCAGAAGCTTCAAGTTATGTCTCTGTGTGGCATGGTTTGGGTATGGGTACGGGTACAGATACAGATAGAGGGGGGGGGGCAGCTCACGTTTTGCATCAGGGCCCCTGAGCCTTTAGTTACACCCCTAGTGATATACCTTCTATATATAGTTGTCAATGTCTGTTTGTTGGAGCGTCACGCACAAACACTACGACTGATTGACATGACATTTTGCACGCAGTATAATCTCCAACCGGAGAAGGTTATAGGCTAAAAAAAATTCAGAAATGTTGTCTCGGCAAACTTATTTGCATATTTTTGCCTTTCCTTGAATTTTAATGCAGCAGCCCCCAGATTTGCTTTCACCAATGGATTCTACGTCCTTCATTTAGTATTCCTGGTTATTTGCAACAAGTAATTCCCACTAGAAGAGTCAGACTGAGCGCTGAATATTTGTGTTTCAGGAAATGATCTGTCCCCAGACAGGAATACATGGAGCAACCGAGGATTGGAAACTGTTGCCTATAGCAACCAATCACAGCACAGCTTTCATGTTACCTCAGCAGTATAATATTTAGCAACCAATCACAGCACAGCTTTTATTTTACCTCAGCAGTATAAGAAGTATCAACCAATCACAACACAGCTTTCATTTTACCTCAGCACTGAGAGGATTAAAAGCTGTTACCTATAGCGACCAATCACAGTGCAGCTTGCAGCTTTCATTTTACCTCAACAGTATAATATATAGCAACTAGAGATGAGTGAGCATACTCGCTAAGGACAATTACTCGATCGAGCATTGCCCTTAGCGGGTACCTCCCCGCTCGGGAGAAAAGGTTCGGCTGCCGGCGGTGGGTGAGAGGTGACTTGCGGCAGTCAGCAGGGGGGAGTGTGGGGGGGGGGAGAGAGGGAGGGAGAGATCTCCTCCTCGCTCTCCCCTGCCGGCAGCCGAATCGTTGCTCCCGAGCGGGCAGGTACTCGCTAAGGGCAATGCTCGGTCGAGCAATTGCCCTTAGCGAGTATGCTCGCTCATCACTAATAGCAACCAATCAGAGCACAGCTTTCATTTTACCGCAGCAGTATAATATATAGCTGATACATTCACACAGCATTAATCAGCATCGGTGTTTCCATACATTTCTACGTACGTTCTGATATCCTCTTTTCTTACTTACAATGTCCCGTTTTGTATCACCCGCGTTCTGTATCGGGCACCCGAGCTATATATATATATATATATATATATATATATATATATATATATATATATATATATAAAACGCACGATCTGTTTGTATCTTATACAAATCCACACCGCTGGTCCGATTTGAGTGACATTTTGCATGAGCGTTCTTCAGCCCCAGGCGACGAATACTGGCGGAATTATAAATCGAAAACTCCCCCACTGCCCCTGTAATTTGTATTGCCAACAGCAGCCAATCACAGTTCAGCATTCGTTTCTTTTACTTCTGAGGTAAAATAAAAGCTGCGCTGTGATTGGTTGCTATGGGCAACAGCTTTTTATTTTGGAAGACTTCCATAAGAGTGCGGTGCAGGGCTCATTGTTGTGGCTCACTTTGTATATTCCAGGACCGCTATTCATAAAATCGCCGTCCAGCGCACGGGTATATCTGCTGGTGGGTTTATACAGGAAGTCAGACGAGCTGCTTTGTGTCGTGGCCATGGGGTCTCAGCACTCAGACCCCAAATGAGTGACCACCTCAGCCTCCAGGGTCCCGGTTTGACCACAATCTCTGCTTCCCTTTAGCTGTGACACTGGTTCGCCCCCAGATTAGCTCTGTTTGGCTTCTCCATTTATTTCCCCTCTCAGTTTCCAGGAATTCCTCTAGACTCAGAAATTGGTGATTATACTAAAATACACAATAATTTCACAACAGCAGCGAAAACTAGTTCCATTTTATGAATACTAATGTTTACAACCTACTGAATGGAGACTCATTTGCATATTGAAATCCGGTGAGTCAAAGAGTAATTAACATTTCAAAGAGACATTGATTATATAAACAAACATAAAAGCTGTAAAAACAAAAAGGAATCACATGAATCAGAGGAAGGAAATTACACATCACTGACTGTACAAACCTATTGCCATCAACCCCTCTAGAAGCCTACTGGTATGGCAGCGCCATCCACTGTGATCCAGGAGAAGATGGTATATATCTAACAGTAACTCTTGGGGTGATTCAGACTCATATGTAGGACGTCTCCGATACCCATGAAGCTCCATAAAAAGCTTTTCTCGTGCCAGTGAGTGAAGAACAAAACACCATAGCCCACATGTAGGACCACCTCCACCAAGGACAAATATATCTATTAACTTTTGTATGCCAGGTTTCGTGTGCCAAAACTACAACTTTTCCGGCTTTCACAATGGGCCCCATAATTTTTTCAAGAAGTGGGTGGGATCTAGATTTAACGCTTTTCAATCTAATTTGTATCTTGGTTTTCCTAGGGGGCTTACTCTTTTTCTGCCGTTATACAACGACGCTATCTGCTGGCTAAAGCCAATACTGCATGAGGTGACACGTTGGATAGGCTCCGACAGCAGAGAGGCTGGCAATATACAGTAAGAGAACCCTGACGGATGTCTTCCAACATCGGAGGAGTACAGCCTTAAATCATAATGTCTTCAGAGGTCAGACAGTGGATTGGAAAGGGTTAAGAGGTGTGACTGCAGTAGTATACATAAAGCTGTATGAACGAACCGCTCACCAGCCGATATCTGTGTATATACAGATATGAAGTGTATTAGGGTGTATGGGGTGAAGGGATGAGGTTATAAGGAAGAATATAGAATCTGAGTGAGGGGAGAAGAGTTACAGGAGCTTAGAGGATTTGGTAGGCTTCCCCAAAAGGATGAATATTTAGGGCTGTGTGTATTGGATATTGACCTGATTGCCTGGGGTAGCTCAAGAAAAATCTTGGAGATGGGAGTGGGAGGTTTGGGACTATGGAAGAACTTAGTGTAAGGTCATTAGTAGAACAGAGAGCTTGGGTAGGGTGGTAAATGGAGATGAAGAAGGAGATATAGGTCAGTGCTAGAGATGAGCGAGTATACTCGCTAAAGGCAATTGCTCGAGCGAGCATTGCCTTTAGTGAGTATCTCCCCCGCTCGAGACTGCAGGTTCGGGTGCCGGCGCGGGGGAGCGGTGAGTAGCGGCTGTCAGCAGGAGGGAGCTGGGGGGGAGAGAGGAAGAGAGAGAGATCTCCCCTCCGTTCCGCCCTGCTCTCCCCCGCAGCTCCGTGCCCGCTGCCGGCACCCGAACCTGCAGTCTCGAGCGGGGGAGATACTCGCTAAAGGCAATGCTCGCTCATCTATAGTCAGTGCAGCACTGTGGAGAGCTCTATGGATAAGAGTGATGAGTTTATATTGTATTCTATATTGGACCGACATGCAGGGCTGTGACTGGCACAGGGTGGCAGCATCGGTGGAGTGACTGACAGAGGGCCAAGGCATCAGTGTAGTGACAGGCACAGGGTGGAGTCTTCGGTGTAGTGACTAGCACAGCCTGGAGGGATCAATGGAGTGATTGTTATAGGGTGGAGGCATCAGTGCAGTGACTGGCAAAGGGTAGTGAATGTGGTTGGACAAAAAGATGAGCCTGGAGAGGGAAGAGTTTAGTGAGGGGAAGACCAATCAATAGTGAGTTACAATAGTCAAAAGGAAAGGATCAGATGGATCAGGACAACCATAATAGGTTTTTTTAAGTTTCCACTAAGAGAAAATGGTGGATTCTGGAGATGTTTCTGAGGTGCAGGTGACAAAAGCGAGGAAGAGATTGAATATGGGGAGTGAAGGAAAGATTGGAATCACATATGTCCCTAAGTAGTAGGCTGTCTACGAGTTAGCATAGCTCCACACACTGAAATGGGAAAAACAGGGGTCCAAAACATGTCCTACCACCACCCCATGGCATCCACAGTCCCTAATAGGTCATGTGAACAAAGTTTGGCCAGTTGCAGAAGAAAACTTCTCATTATAATGCTCCAAAAACACCTAAAGTTCAACTCCGGGACCATTGATCGCATGCTTATATCATATATAAGAACTCCCATGATTGAAATATGAAGATGAAGACTCCTGTTTCACTTCCTGTCTAATTTATTAAGCCACATCAAATAACGATCAATGTGAGAATTCTCAGAAATCCCCTTCTAGATTAGCAGAACTTCCCATGGAAAGTCCTACAGGATGTTTTTCTGCTTGTAGTAATGACGCATCATCTCATATGAAGAACTTGTAGTCCTTCTTTGTCACTGTCCTAGGGTGGAAAAAAAATGTAAATTTAGAAAATTCTCTGAAGTGGAAAAGAAACATCAACTTTTTATCCCAATGTCATCCTGGATACTAAGACCTTCTTCCATAACGGCTTATACAGCAGCTGAGGAATCTACCGTGTTTCCCTGAAAATAAGACACTGTCTTATATTAATTGTTGCGCCAAAAGAGGCACGGTGTCTTATTTTTGGGGGAGGGGGGCTTATGCTCAACTGGTCCGTGGCGTCCCAGGGCCTCGCACTGCTAGTCTCTGACGGCAATGCGGCAGTCTGCAGTGTCCTCTGCGCAGATATCCTCTTCTTTCTGGTGGCGGGGCTTTGAATACCCCACCTCCAACAAAGCGAGTGCTGCGATTGGATCGAGTGCCAGCCAATCACAGACGAGGCTCGATGAGCCAATCACAGCCATTCAGTGATGTCATTTACTGAATGGCTGTAAATGATCGAGCGCTTGCTAGGTACCATCGCAAGTGGGACTCAGACGCCACAGGCCAGATGAGTATTGATGGGTTTTTTTATGTACTTCCGCTAGGGCTTATTTTCAGGGGATGGCTTATATTTCAAGACTCCCCTGAAAACCGGGGTAGGGCTAACTTTTGGGGTAGATCTTACTTTTGGGGGGAAATGGTAGTATCCACAGAAAACCGATTTTTTAATTGCTGGGGCTCCAACTAACGTTCCTTAGCATTGATGGGCTATAACAGCAGATGACCAGTTCCAGCATCATTGTGTCTAAGTGAAACAGAAAGACGAGACTCCAGTGGGCAAAAAAAGCAGAAAAACATCACCTGGTTAATCCAGATTTCTGTTGCACTGTGCTGATGGGAGGTCAGAATGTGGTGCAAGTAGCATGACTTGAAGAGCCCCCTGCTGTCAGCTGGTCAGAACATGTCAGTACTGCCATATAATTTGCGGAAACTACCGGAAGCTTCCTGTCCACAAGGGCTGATATTCCTTCAGGACATTTTCATCACCCGCTAGCATCTACAGCACTATGACTTGCTGCAGTTCTGAAGGCCAGAAAAGGTCCAACATGCTACTAGATGGGAGGGTCTAATAAGGTAGTGTAGGTTTGCATTAGAAAGCAATGTGTTTTAACCAAGATTAGAAAAAACATTATTGTTTTTTTGTTTTGTTTTTTTTTAAACAGCGCCACAACTTGTTCACAGGTTGCGTCTGGTATTGCAGTTCGAATCCACTGAAGTGAATGGAGCTGAACTACAATACCACACACAACCAGTGGACAGGTGTGGTGCTGTTTCTGGAAGAAAGCAGATATATTTTTCTATACTTGGACAACCCCCAAGATTCATAGGAGTTGCATCTCCACCGTTCTTTTGGGCAATGTTTCGCTGCCCCTTTTCTATCTCAGTTTATTGTTCTCTTCTCCTTTCACATTCTGCATGAAAACATTGTCTCCATCCCACTAATTCCCAGAATAAGCTGTGACATTTATGTTGCTTGCATGGATAAGTAAATAGTATATAAAGAGATAACGAATGGCTACGGGGATTTTGCAAAAACAAGAACAAATATATTTAATTGAGACGCAGGGTAGATAGAGCTGTGAGCAACATCTCGCACTAATAAACCCATCAAACAGTCAAGAACAAGTCAGAAACTGTAACCAAATGTGATCCAATCAGCATACCCCGAAGGTAATGAATCTTTATGCCGTGTTCATTACATGGATGACTTCACTGGACCTGAGGAATACAAAAAGCTTGGATTATTTTTGATTTATCCACAGGGTCTGGTCTAGTAATGTGGCACTGCAAGCAAATTATGTTTGGGATCAGTGTGCTCTTGGCCTTCTAGGATGCCGCGTGACTATAAACGGATAGAGCCCCTGGCCCTCTGCCGAAGAACAGGCAGACCAAGAAGGGTCCAAAGACTTTACATGCGATATATAGTCGTAGGATCTACTTAAGAGGTAAATAAAGCATTGGCCCATCTCATAGTACAGAGATGAGAAACGCAGTGATGTCACAGTACAAAGATAGTGAACACAGTGATGTCACAGTACAGAGCTAGTGAACACAGTGATGTCATTGTATGGATTTAATAAACACAGGAATGTAACAGTACAGAGATAACAAACAGTGATGTCACAGTATGGCTCTAATAAACACAGTGAAGTCACAGTACAAAGATAACAAACAGTGATGTCATAGTAATGATAATAATCTTTATTTGTATAGCGCCAACTTATTCTGCAGCGCGTTTAGGCATAGGAGAACACAGACAATACAACAATTACATGTCATATACAATCAGTTTGAAGCCAACGGGATAGGGGTGGTACAGGAGGCACAAGGGGGTGGGGGGATAAGGCATGGGAAAACACAGGGTGGGGGCGGTAAGGAGGTGCAGGGGTTGTATGCGATAAGCAGGGTGGAAAGTGTTGGGAGCCCTAGGGAGGGGCACGGGGACTAAGTCAGGAGATTTGTTATGCTTCCCTGAAGATGTGCGTTTTTAAGGCGCGTCTGAAATTTAATGCATCAGGAATTGTCCGGATGCCTTGGGGTAGAGCGTTCCAGAGGATGGGTGCTGCTCTGGTGAAGTCCTGGAGGCGAGCATGTGAGGTTCGTATTACAGGGGTGTTTAGTCTGAGTGTTAGCGGATCGGAGTGTGCGGGCTGGGTGTTGTATGGACAGAAGGGAAGCGATGTACGGTGGCGTGGAGCCATGGAGAGCTTCGTGGGTGAGGAGTTTAAGTTTAGTTCTGCAGTGGATGGGCAGCCAGTGCAGCGACTGGCATAATGCAGAGGCGTCTGAGGAATGGCTGGATAGAAAAATGAGCCTTGCTGCTGCGTTTAGTATGGATTGGGGAGGGGAGAGTCTGGTGTGGGGAAGGCCAATGGGCAGCGAATATGGCTCTAATAAACACAGTAATGTCACAGTACAGAGATAACAAGCAGTGATTTTTCTGAAGCAGGACGATTCTGGTGACATGGTGTGGTGGTAACAAACAGAGCTGGAGGCAATATTTTGTTTTATAAAAAATTAGTGGTTCCTCTCCATAGGAGGTTAGAGGTAATTTAAATTTACATACATTGATGTCACAGCACAGAAGATAACAAACTGTGATGTCATAGAACAGATATAAAAACACAGTGATGTCACAGTACACGGATAATAAACAATGATGTCACAGCTCATAAGATAACAAACAATGATGTCATTGTACAGATATAAAAACACATTGATGTCCCAATACAAGGATAATAAACAGTGATGTCACAGTACATGGATAATAAACAGTGATGTCACAGTACATGGATAATAAACAGTGATGTCATTGTACAGATATAAAAACATATTGATATCAGAGTACATGGATAATAAACACAGTGACGTGGATAATAGATAATGATATCTCAATACTTTTGATTCCGATGTTTCCCAGAATAATGTGATGCTCATGTGATGGCCGGTAATAATGGGGAGATTGACCATACTTACTTATAACTAAAGATTAGGAGGAAGTGATAGCGGGAGAAACGTGAGACCGAAGCACAGAAAATTCATTTTGCTCTTTCACTTTTTTTCATATGTTTTGACAGAAACCTTGATCCTGTTTTCAGAAAAGAAAAAGTCCCAATAATTTTGCAAATGTTCTAGGATATAGATGACTTTGTTACTTTCCTACTGTGGGAACTATACATATAGACAGAACAACTGAACTGATTTCCAGGTGCAGAATATGAGGCTGGTGCTTGAGGGGCTAGAGGTGATGGAGGGACTGGAGAAGCTGGAGGGGCTAGAGGTGCTGGAGGTGATGGAGGGGCTGGAGGTGATGGAGGGGCTGGAGGTGATGGAGGGAATGGAGAAGCTGGAGGGGCTAGAGGTGATAGAGGGGCTGGAGGTGATTGAGGGTCTGGAGAGGCTGTGGGGGCTGGAGGTGATGGAGGGTCAAGAGGTGATAGAGGGGCTGGAGAGGCTGTGGGGGCTGGGGGTGATGAAGGGTCAAGAGGTGATGGATGGGGATGGAGATGCTGGAGGTGATCGAGGTGATGAAGGGGCTAGAGAAGCTGGAGGGGCTAGAGAAGCTAGAGGGGCTAGAGGTGATGGAGGGGCTAGAGGTGATGGAGGGGCTAGAGGGGCTGGTGAGGCTGTGGGGGCTGGAGGTGGTGGAGGGTCTAGAGGTTATGGAGGGGCTAGAGGTTATGGAGGGGCTGGAGGTGATGGATGGGGATGGAGATGCTGGAGGTGATAGAGGGGCTGGAGAGGCTGGAGGTGATGAAGGGGCTAGAGGTGATGAAGGTGCTGGAGGTGTTTACCATTGATTTCAATGGGAAATCTCGTATCGCACTTGCATGCACATCGCACGGCATACGAGAGCCATCCAATGTATTTAAAATCCCACTGAAATCAAAGGGTGATGCGTTGTGAGGAACACAATAAAATAGAACATGCCACGATTTTTTTCCTCACAGCATCGCTCATGTGTATGACTCCATTCAAAAGAATAAAGTTTATATTCAAGCAAGTTTTGCGTGTCTCGCGATGCACAAAACTCGCACATGATTCCCGCCCCCGTGTGAAACTGGCCTAAACCAAATGACTAAGGACTTCTGCTGATGGACAATTTTGCGCACTTTTTTCCCTGCTTGTGCAAAACAGAGAAAGGAACCTATTGATTTCAATCACGGCATGGGTGTGTCCCGCGCCGATGTGAACAGGCTCAGCAGTGCAGAAAATGACAGCAAAATGCACGGCTACGCACATGATAGCCTGCTATTACGTCACGCTACCACAAACGTATGAAAACCTACGCTTGTCTGCAGGAGCCATTAGGCCAGCGTCACATGGACGTAAACGTATTTACGCGCACATTTGCGCTGCATATTTACACAATGTGCTGTGTGTATTTGCACGTGTATGTGTGTGTTTTACTGTGCAACCATGCTCCCATTCATTGAAATGGGCAATTAAGTTAGTTAAATATGTTCTATTTTCATGCGCAGGATAATAGAGCATGCTGCGTATTGTTTTGCGCAAACGAAATGCGGGCGCAAAATACGTTTACGTGAACAAACCTATTGAAATCAATAGGTTCTATATACTGTGCAAAATGCTGCGCAAGTACGTTCCTGTGACACAGGCCTTAATCTGCTAACTGAAATCTGCAGTCACTGTCCCCTGATCAGATTACTAGCACAGGACCTTTAGTGGGATTATACGATGATGAAGTCAGAATAATCTGTATTACTGGTGAAGAGCCTGGGTCGTGGTACTCACAAGTACAGAGATAATGGACACATTGATGCTATAGTACAGAGGTAATGCACATAGGGATGTCACAGCACTTGGATAATGCATGCATTGATATCATAGCATATAGATAGTGCCCAGAGTGATATCATACCACAGAACTATTGCATATTGATATTTTCTATGTGACAGAGGGGTCTTCGGGCTCTCTCAATCTCTGGGTGCAACTGGGACCTCTGCAGCTTCTACAGTTACGCCCCTGTGGTCGACCATTCATTGCAGGATTTCTATGATAGCACATCTAGAAAGATCTGACTACCAGGAAGTTTCTAGCTGGGAGAGACTCCGCTGATTTTACAGGGGGTGGACAAAAATATGGAAACACCGTACAAAATGCATGACTTAAATTACATGGGATTAAAAACCATATTTCAATAAGACATGTAGAGACCGGTTTTAAGTGGAGGTAATATGACACAGATGTTGCTGGGCAGAAGTGAACGTCTACCCAAGCAACAAGATCCCATTGGCCAGGGGTTTGAGCCACTCAGCTACTGTTACTGGCTGGCTCCCAAAACCACCCAGAGCAGGGCAAGAGGTGAAGTAAACACAAATTTGGGAGGAAAGCTCTTAACCAAGCAGCAGTCAAAAAGGCAACTTCGTGCTAATGGTTAAAATCACATGCGGTTCCCTCCTAATGGTCCGGGATCCATACATTTGTACTACAGCAAAGTTAGTAGGCGGTGCTGTAGTTGCTGCGTGATGCAAAGATCTGTATACCAGAGTCAACACCTGGTAAGTGTCATTTGTCTGTACAGTTCTGTATAGTTTGGAGGGAATCATGGCAATATTTCTGGTGTTTCCATATTTTTGTCCACCCCTTGCATTTTTAAAAAATTTACCTACAAAGTTTTAATCTGAAACACATTGACTGCATTGGCATATGTTATGCCGTAAATGTCTGAGCAGTGGTGGTCTGATCTCTGGGACCATCACCAAGCCTGCTACGGACCGCATTCGCTAATCATGTTGTGAGAGTAAGGAGAGGTTTATTTCTAGTAATCTTCATCGTAATCTTATAAATTTGCCTGTTTGCTTCGTCGGCCATTAAATCCTCATCTGTCTGGAATTGTAAAATCTCCGCATGGATTATATTAGGTGATTTTCACGGGGGGCGACTCAACATTACAGAAATGACTTTCTGATGCTAATGGATCTGAGGCCCTTGTGGGACCCTTTACTTCCTGGAAGTTTAATATTTGGAAATTGCTTTGCAGCTAAATTACAAAGTCAAGAAATAAAGCTGAATGGACATAGAGAAGCGGCGCCAAGGGCTATGCCAGGTCTCCTGCGCCCGCGGCTATCTGCTGTGTATTTATGGGGTTGGTCTGTTTCCAAGCCTTTGCTATGGGACCATCTGATTACCATACAGGAGAATCCGAGGCACTGGAAATAGCCAGGAAATTAAAGACAGTCTTTTTTTCCTCTCTTCCATAACCCGTTCATGACCAAGGGTCACTGATGCTCCTCTGTCCAGGTCACATTTTGCAGTTCTGGCATTTCCACTTTAAAAAAATCCTAATCATTATGTTTTGTGTCGACGGAGGTGTGTGAGGGCTGATTTTGTTTTTGCGGGACAACCTGTAATTTTTATGGGTACCATTTTTGGGTTACTACTTTCTATTGAATTTTTTTTCTTGGAGATGGGGTGACCAAAAAGTGCAATTTTGGCATGGTATTTTTTGTCTTCTGACGGATTAATAATGTCATTTTTTTAAATAAACTGGGTCTTTATGGGTGCAGTGATACCCGTCTTTACATTTTTTTAATAGTGTTTCATAGTAATGAAAAAGCCTTTATCTTAGTTATTTTTGCTGTTTTTTAGTCCCCCTAAGGGACTGGAACTTGCAATCATTTGATTGCTTATACAATATAATGCAATACTATGGTATTGCATTATACTGTATTATAGGCTGCCTATCAAAGACATGCCACAGTGATGTTTTGCTAGGTGAACAATCTTGGCAGCCTTGAGGGCCCTCAGAAGGCTCCAGGCTCCCATGATACTTTGACGCTTTCAAGCGACCTAGAAAATTGCCTCGAGATTTATGCGTTGCATGAATAGCACCCCTATTCTTTAGAATGAGGTCGTATACAAGAGCGATTTCTTCCCACATCGTATCACGGTGCGGGATAAAATCGCAGCATGTCCTATATTTGGGCATTCCCTTGGAACGCCTCACCCATTTGTTGCAATAAGGCTGGAAAAAATATTGCACGGTGTGCGAGGTACATGCAAGTGCGATGCGAGGCTTCCCATTGAAAGCCATGCTGGAGGATCGCTACTTCCCAGAAGTGATGCAAGGCGTTTTTGACACTAAAACGCCTCGCAACCATAGAGAAATCGCATGGTCCTTAGCGCAATACCGGGCTGTGAAACTCGATATCGTGCTCGCCCGTGTGAAATAAGCCTTAGGGCAGCTTCACACAGCCATATGCGCAACTATGCTCGCTGCTACAGAGTGTGGCTCCATTGTGGACCTCCCACAGTGGATTCCAGCTGTGAGCCCGGCCGTGACCCTGCGAATAACCGGTTACCCACAGCCCAGATGCTATGTAATTGTGTACAGGGTATATCTGCAACCATAGAGCACAATGGGCTTTAAGTCGCTGATATCTGCGGTAAAATAGAACATGCGTTCTATTTTCCGCAAGCGGATTACACAGTTCCGACCTGTTACGTTGCGGAAACCGCATCAAGAAGTGACAAACTACATCGCGAAGACAGGGACACAGATTCCCATTGAAATAAATGGGGTGCAAATTATATGCAGATTTTTACATAGATTTTATCCACTGTGTGTTAACCCTTAAATCCGCTATTTAACCCTTAAGGTTACGCTGCATTTACTGCTGTTATGGGGACTTCAGGCTGGCTATATTAAATAGGTAATGTGTCTCTGCAATGGGGGCACTCAGGCTTGTTGTGTTATAAGGGCACCGTAGCTGGCTTAGTAATGGAGACACGAAGGCTGACTATGAGTCACCTGTAAGGCGAGCGGGGGGGGGGGGGGGGGGGGGGTAAGCCTTACTGTGTTTAATTTTGTCTTTTCCCCTTATCTATACAGCAGACTGCCACTCCCAAATACATATGGTGTCACAGGTTGCCAGAAAGTGAGGTTTAATGGCTTCCTGCTGGGCACAGGAGGAACCTGCCATCTATGGGGGTTCAGGGAAAACCAGGCGCAAGGGCAGCACTGAGCATTGCACCATGGCATTGCCATAGGATGAGCATAAAGGAAGTAATAAAATGGGGGGGGGGGTGACAGAAAGGGATCAGAGTGCGGCTGTGGCCACATGTGCAGTCTACACCAACATAGAAGGGGGTTCTTTACTGTAAGAGCAGTGAGATTATGGAACTCTCTGCCTGAGGACGTGGTGATGGTGAACTCAATAAAGAGTATAAGAGGGGCAGAGACTTATTTCTTTAGTGTAACAATATTACATGTTATATGACTGATTACTTCAGAAGGGTCGGTGATTGAGGATTTTTCTGATTACCAGATTGGAGTCAGGAAGGAATTATTTTTGCTTATTGGGGAAAATTGGCTTCTACCTCATTGGTATTTTTTGCCTTCCTCGGGATCAACATTGAGGGGAAATAGACTGAACTGGATGGCATGTCTTTTTTGACCTTACATACTATGATACTATTAAGACCTAAAACTTGATTGTGTTATAGCTGGGGATATGTCTCCTTAAAAATTGTTTTGTAAGGGATGTTGACGAGTCTTGCGGACAGAACCGGAAAATAGCCGATGCCAGATTAGCGTCTGAAGAGCAGGCCTACAGCCAAGGAAACAGCGGGGTAGAGATGCTATACTTCTCATGGGGCTCTACCATTTCCTTCCCTGAGGGTAGCTCGGGACCCGACCCTGTTGCCGCTCAGGGAGATTACAGGGATAGTAACCAGCGGTTACCCTAAGTCAAATTGTCACTTCCGACGCCACTATTCCTCCTCCTGCAGTGGATCTTGTAGATGAATAAAATAGTCCAACACCAGAAGAATATATTTTGGCACAAGACCGGGAAAGGTCCATCTTGTCCATTTACTTAACTTCTCAAAAAAGTCGATAACAATTGCAGGAATCACAACATAAAAGTCTTCTACCTCGGTGGAACTCATGGTGTATTAGAGCAGTCCACAGTCCAAGTTATCTGCATGTCCTTTCACTCCCGGAAATCACTTTTTCCACCGGCAAAACACTCACACTAATCCTCCTGTCTTCTCGCTGATAAGCGGTTCCATTCCCTCAGTACTCAGCAGTAGTACAGAGGATTCCTAGGTTGAACAGGCCCAGGCTGAGCATCAGGCAGTCTCCCGGCCTCCTCAATACCCTATGCATGGGCCGGCCTGACACCCTCTCTCTTTCTCTTTTCTCCCTTCTCACTGCACTCTCTCTTTGGAAGCACACACACACACTGACTATTGACTCCTTGCAAACACATATATCAAGCATCATCACATGATCACAAATAATACACACAAAATGATACATTTTCCAGACAGGACAGAACATACCAGACATTAGCCCTTTCAGTCCTTCAAACATCCAATACACATAACCTGATGCACTGACACTGACAAGACAGTGGCACAAGACAGACATAGAACATTCTGGAGGGGATCCCATTAACTCCGGGTCACTACATCAGCTTACTGATTAAACAAAGAGATTCAGAGGGGGCGATCAAAGGACAGGAAAATTAAGGAAAGACCCTGAATCCTGAAATTGAAATCTGGTGCAAACCTGACTCATCAACACCCATCAACCCATACGGTTGAGCAGAGCTCAAGTTTGCATCAACTGTTAATAAAAAGTTAGAAGCAGTGATGTTGTGAGCAATATCCTTCTGCAAGTAGCTGTTGATGGGGTCAGGCTGTGGTAGAGGAAGCCCCTCAGGGACTCATAGATCCCAGTTTAAGGACTGTACTGTAGGGTCTTTAATTTGGCATTTTATTCATGAACCAAAAACCTCAGGATAGGCAACTGAAAGCGAATTTAAAATAGATGGTCATCTTAGTATGTGATGCCGCATCTGGAGGTGCAATCTCTGTGGAAGGGGGGCTCCCATAGAATATAAAAACTTCTTCTTTACTTCCTTGATTCACATATTTTGGTTACTAAAAACCTAATGCAGATATTTGGCCATGAACTTTTCGGTTTTGATCGTCTCTTGAGGTTATGCTACATTGTTGTGCCTCTCTCTATCTTAATGGTAAGAACAATGCACTGAATAACACTGCAGATGTATGAGCGGATGATCTTTCCAAATCAAGTGAATACAGCATTGTGGGAACTTATAAACATCTAATGAAGCGCCGGCCTCATTCACCACAGTATCTTTCGGAGATTATGATACATTGTATTAAAAATGTGTCCTTGTATTCTGCTTCTTTCCTTCCATTAATTGAGAATTCCAAATACGAACCATGAGAATAACAGAATGGTAGAATTGGAAGGGACCTCCAGGGTCATCAGATCCAACTCCCTGCTCAATGCAGGATCACTAAGTCATCCTAGACAGATGTCTGTCTAGCCTCTGTTTGAAGGCTTCCATTGAAGGAGTACTCACCACCTCCTGTGCTAACCTGTCCCACTCATTGTTCACCCTCACTGTCTAATATCTAATTTGTGTCTCCTCCCTTTCAGTTTCATCCCATTGCTTCATCTTCCTTGTGCAGATGAGAATAGGGCTGATCCCTCTACACTGTGACAGCCCTTTAGATATTTGTAGACTGCTATTAAGTCTCCTCTCAGCCTACTTTTTTGCAAGTTAAACATTCCAAGATCCTTTAACCGTTCCTCATAGGACATGATTTGCAGACCGCTCACCATCTTGGTAACTCTTCTCTGAACTTGCTCCAGTTTATCCATGTCTTTTTCAACTTGGGGTGCCCAGAACTGGACACAGTATTCCAGATGAGGTCTGACCAGGAAAGAGTAGATCTGACGTGATCTAGATTCTATGCTTCTCTTAATACATCCCAGAACTGTGTGTTGCACCTGAGCCCCGGCAGCTGTGGAGAGGTGAGTATATATAAATTTATACATTTTAGGGATGATTTTTCAGGGAAGGGCTTATATTTAAAGCCCTTCCCCGAAAATCACTGCAGGGCTTGCTGGCAGCCCATTGCTTTCAATAGAGCTGGCTGTAGTGCCGGCGCCATTGAATTCAATGGGAGAACATTGCGCTCCTGTGCCACAGCTGTGACAGAGGATCACAATCTTCTCTGTATGTCAATGCGGACACATCTGCTGCTGCCGGCCCCATTGAGCACAAGGTGAAACCCCTGGATGTGACAGCATCAAGGGGTTTCACATCCATAAAAGATGGATTCCGCAGTTACTTGTGTTTTAAAATCTGCTGCCCTATATTTACCGCTGCGCATTTTTGTGTGCAGGTAAATATCGGGCATATAACTGCTGCCATTGAAAAGCATTGATTCTTACTAGATGCGGATCGCAAACGCAAGTAACATGCGCACATAAAAGCATCCGTCTGACTGAGCCCTTAGAGTACATGTGCCCACAGTTGATAATGAACGCATATGAGCATATGCACATAGCCGGCCTAAGCTATGAGCAATGCATGTAGTCACACAAGGTACCAGCCACTAGCTTGTAGGCAGAGCACCAGGCGGGTACAGGCTGGGGGTGACCACCCCTCTTAGGTCCTCCTGATATGATGATCTTCTTCCTCTGCGCAGCTGTGTCTTGTTGAGCTACATAAATCATTTTCCTACTGTTCTTGTCTTCTCCCTTCTGATACTCAGAGGTACAAATGTCATCCCATCGGCATAGTTCTGATACTGCATTTATGTTATGAGCTTGGATCTGGGACTGTACGTCTGTTATGAGCTTGATTCAGGTTATGTATCTATGTACTGAGGCAGGTCCTGGAGCTGTATTTGTGTTATGAGCGTGGTTCATGTATTGTATCTAGGAACAGAGGTTGGTTCTGGTACTGTATTTATGTTATGAGCTTGGTTCTGGTGCAGTATTTATGTTGTGATCTTGTTTCTTGGTGCTGTATTTATGTTATGAGCTTGCTCTTGGTACAATTTTTATGGAATGATCCTGGTGCTGTATTTGTGTTTTTAGCTTGGTACTGGTGCAGTATTTATGTTACAAGCTTGGTTCTGGCGCTGTATTCATGTTTGAGCTTGGTTCAAGTATTGAATCTATGTACTGAGGTCAGTTCTGGTGCTGTATTTATGTTATGAGCTTGGTTTTGGTACAGTATTCATGTGATGGCCCTGGTTCTGGTCCTGTATTTATGTTACGAGCTTGGTTCTAGTATAGTATTTATTCACCAAGCTGTTCTGGTATGGATATGCTGCTATCTCTCTGCTTTCTGCACAAGTAATATACAGGCGGACAAAAATTAGCACCGTAACAAATTCTTCACAGCGTGCCATCTGATCTAAGGCCGGCACTGTATATGTCCTGGGAGCGATTCGCTTCTCATAGGGTTTCCATTCATTTCCATGGAGGGAGTAGCTAGGAGAAGTTTTGGAGAATCAAGCTACAAATACCAAGCCGTATAAGGCCGGTGCATTTTACCATATGCTTGAGTTCTTTGGGGGAACGTGATTTTGAAAGACCCAGAAAGGTTCGACTCTGTGGGAATACTTGAAATGTAAAAGTCGTGTCTTGAGCAGCGCTGTCTCAAGCTGTGACTCTGTTACTTATCTCAATCCTTCACTTTTAAGCGCTAAACAAATGCTTCATTGGATATTTATGAGCAACAAACACAAAGTGAAGTGGATGGTAAGACGCTGATGCCTTTCAGGAGAGGAGAGCGGCGACAACAGATGTTACCGCTAATGTAAATATGAATTTTAATCAAGATATATTTGATTCTACCGCAAGATGCTCTCAGAATCAAGCTGCTCCGACGCTCCGGGGATTTCCTGCAGAGATGTTTCATAGTTACCAGGTGTATGTCTGATGAAAAAGGGTGAGGGAATCGTGCCAAGTTACAACCCCATGATGCTCCTTCACCAATCTAAGCGTGGTTTCACAACTGCGTTGGCATCTCCGGTTGGAGGTTCCACCACAAATCCTAAATTCTGGAAGAAAAAGTCAATGGGATCTATTAAGTGCTGGTCTGCTCCAACCTGAGACGGAACCCGATTGGAGCGTTTTAGGGATGATTTTCAGGGAAGGGCTTATATTTAAAGCCTTTCCCAAAAAAATCACTGCAGGGCTTGCCGGCAGCCCATTGTTTTCAATGGAGCTGGCTCCATTGAATTCAATGGTAAAACATAGTGCTCCTCTGCCACAGCTGTGGCAAAGGATTTCTTGTCACTAGACACTGTGATAATGCTGTCACAGTGTTCAGTGACAAGGGGACTCCCCACAGAGATGAAGAAATCCTCTGCCACAGCTGTCACAGCTGTGACAGAGGATCGCAATCTTCACTGTATGTTCCCAATGGGGTCAGCACTGTTGCCGCCGACCCCATTGGGCACAAGATGAAACCCCTGGATGTGACAGCAAGGTTTCACATCCAAGAAAGACAGATGCCACAGTTACCTGCGTTTTAAACTCTGCTGCCCTATATTTACCGCTGCACATTTTTGTGCGCAGGTAAATATCGGGTATATGACCGCTGCCATTGAAAACCATTGGTTCTATACAGATGTGGATCGCAAACGCAAGTAACATACGCACATAAAAACGCCCGTCTGACTGAGCCCTGAAAGGGTCTTGGTTATATTGCTGGACACTAAACTTTACTAACCAGTGCCAGTCAGCTGCTGCCAAGGCACATAAAAAGATGGAATGCATTATTATTATTTTTTTTTTTTAATAGGACATAGGACATAATTTTACTTCTTTGAAAATTACTAGTTACACCCCACATGGAACATTGCGCCAAATAGTTGAGCTGGCGTAAGTACAGAGGTTGGCAACAAAAGTAATTATGTACTGAATTCTAGAATGGTAGAGTTGAAAGGAACCTCTGGAGTCATCGGGTCCAACTCCCTGCTCAGTGCAGGATCACTAAATCATCCCAGACAGATATATGTCCAGCCTCTGTTTGAAGACTTCCATTGAAGGAGAACTCGCTGCCTCCCGTGGCCGCCTGTTCCACTCATTGATCCCCTCACTGTCTAATATCTAATCTGTATCTCCTCCCTTTTAGTTTCATCCCATTGTTTCTAGTCCTTCCTTTTGCAAATGAGAAAAGGGCCAATCAGTTCTTAAGATCAGCAGGGGTCTCTCAGTGATGTGAGACCCCCACAGATCAGCACATTTTTCCCTATCCATGGAATAGGGAATAACTTGTAGTAAATCTAGACAAAGCTATAACCACTGAATATTAGCGGGTGAGAGGGTTACTTTTTTTTATTTCACAATGCACACAAAAAGACAAAGCAGTCAGACTATGACATAGAGGACACAGTTATGGACCACCACACTTGTAATGGGAGTCATGATCCCAGAACCGGACCTCTGCTCTGCACTACTCTGGCAGACAGCAAAGGACAAACTGAAAAAACGTTGTGCTGTTCACTGGTAGCAAGCCATGGTGAGAGGAGAGCAGGGCACACAGATGCTATGCACTAGATGTCCAGGAAAAGCAGGATGACATCATCATCTGGCTATGCTAAGCTGCATGCACTGCATCAGCATCCCCTCCTCCCCGCCTCCAACAACCACATACCGCGACTGGTAGTAATGCACTTAGTATGTATCTGTATATCGTGGGGGCCCGTGGGACCCCTAAGCTCAGTCGCCGGGTCGCAATTGCAACTCTTGCAACCCATAGAAGTACGCCTGTGGCTGATCCCTCTGCACTGTGACAGCCCTTCAGATATTTGTAGACAGCTATTAACCCTTTGCAATTCAATTTTGGATTCAGGGTTTCCTAGGGGGCTTTCTCTTTCTGCCATTTTACAATGGCACCATTTGATGTGACATGCCAGAGAGGCCCCCGCCAACAGAGCAGCCGGCAATATACAGTAAGAATACCCTGCCGGATGTCTTCCGACATCAGAGCTCCAAAACAAATGAGGTAGGCACAAGAAAGAAAAAAGAGGAAAAAAGAAAGGGGGGGGGGGGAAGAAAAAAGGCAAGGATGAACTGTGGGAGGGGGGTGGGGGGAATAGCAACATATAAGGTATCCCATCAAAAATATGCCAACCCTCTGGTGCCAAGAATCCAGCAACCAGAACTAAAAATTAAAACATCAAAGGGGGATAACCTATAAAGAACCAAAATCCGAGATTGGAGGAAAAAAAATAGAATACTACTTGAATAAAATAAAATACAAGGGAAAATGGACAGCTGGGTAAGGGTTGGAAGGGAGGGTACACAAGGGTTGTTGAGGGGGTGAAAAGGGACAACCAGTATAACCACCCCATGGTCAGTCCAACATGTCTACAGATTTATAAATCACCTCAATGTTAACTGTCCTCATCTTGAGCTATCAAGGTTTACGAAAGTTTATGAAGACAAGGTCTTAAACGCCATGGAGGACACAAAGTCCAACCAAGGCTGCCATATTATAAGAAATTTCTCCGTCTCTCTATTACATTCAGCACAGAGTTCTTCCATGTGGCAAAGTTGTGGCATTTCCTGCTGCCACTCACTCATGGAAGGCACGTGGGCCGTTTACCAGTGTCGTCAGATCACCACCCTTGCAGCTACCAGAACAAAATCTAAGCAGTCCCCTTTTCTGAGCTGTTGTGCTTCGGGTATTTTAACCTACAAATGCTTTTTTGTGGCATTTTTATTGTTTTTGTCACTTTTCCCCTTAGAAAATGGCTAAAACACAGCATTGCCTCAGAGCTTTGTCTCTGTGGGACCTCCAGCAAGGCCTTGTGTGGTGCAGAGTGTTAAAGCAGTATGCAGTCCTAAGCTCTCGCTATCTGAAGGTTGCAAGTTCAATCCCCACCTGGTTCAGGTAGCTGGCTCAAGCTTGACGCAGCCCTCCATCCTTCTGAGGTTGGTAAAATAAGTACCCAGCTTGCTGGGGGCTAATACATAAATAAATTACCTGAAAGCACTGTGGAATAAGTTGGCACTATACAAGTAAGTCCCGTTCCCCCTCCAGCAGCATGCCACTTCAACTGTTGATTTGAGTATTGTATGGCAAGTTCTTATTAGACAATGTTTTTTGAGTATTTGCTGTTTTTGTGGTTGTTTACTATCTGGTCAAACAAGTATAGAATTCTTTCTTCTTCTCTTGCCTGATAGAACATGGCAGAGATCTTGCGGCACAAACGTTGAGCATACGTTTCCAGGAATACCACAACAAACAAGATGCAATAGATGAATGCAATTGATGCACTGACGGAGGGATCTGGAGGAGTCGCAGGTCGCTTGCAGTGCTCAGGGAAGAAAGTAAAGTTTAGATGGTGTTCTACATCATGTGAGGCAACGGATTTGCTAAAGAATAATGTTGAGACCTGCACAAGAAGAACACATGATCAGAACAGAGCTATCATTATGACAGTCAAGCACCAATAGAGTAATAAGAAACTGTAGGAATAAAAGGGGATCTCCACTAATTGGGGGTATCCCTCTTTTAGGAACTTTATTAGCCAGAGCCTAGAGCAGCTACAAAAAGCATGCCTGAGCATAACATAGTTATCCCCTTTAATATCAATATTAATTGTGGAATACTTCATTTCTCCTGCGGGGGCACTGTAGGAAAATTGTTCACTTGCTGCAATGTTCCTTCACAACTTACAGCGGATTCCTGGAGGTCCAAGCAGCGGGACACACTGCGATCTTGTCTAAGGGCCCTTTTACATGGAATGATTATTGTTAAAAAAAAATGTTTGATCGTGTGAATTTGAATGATAATTGTTCAAGGTAAATCTGGCCAAGATTGAACGATGAATGATAATTAATTCGCTTATCATTCGTCATTCATTCTATGCAGGCATAAAAATAATAGTTTGCTTTTTCGTAACTCGTTACTTCCAAACCGCGATCATTCAGTCATTGATATTCATTCCTACAGAGTTCTGAATGATCCAGTGAATGAAAAAAATTAATGATTTACTTGCATGTGTAAACTGGTTGCATTTTAAAGCGATCGCTCGCCCGAACATTTTCTTGCTCCATGTAAAAGGACCCTAACACAAATGGATTGCCTAGAGCGAACAAACCCTTTAATGGACTTTTTAGCATTTAGCCTATTAACAATCAATTACGTGATGCAGTTGCAGGGTTGGTATGCATCAGCTTTGGGACCCAAGCTTGCTCCACAACTGGAATGCGCCAGCTGTTTTAAAGAGCCAACACTCACCAGCAATGGCCATTTAACCACTTTGATGGTGCAGTCCCACCCATAACGCAAATGCAGATCTGCTAAGTATTTTGGTTTATTAAAGGGATGTCTAATTCTGAAAGATTCAAACCTCAAGACAGATCATCAATAGTTAATTGGCAATGGCTCACCGGGCTGCTGTTTTGGTGTATGGAGCAGAGAGCATATAATTCCACACATTGAGCAGTGGTATTGCAGGCACAGCTCCCATTGAAGCAAGCCACAGCCCAATGTTTGTAGCTATCTGCTTCTTGCTCATACACAGAGACAATTGATTGTCTGGGTAGCTTGTGGTGGACCTTCAATGGTCAGCTATTGATGACTTAACCTGAGGATAGGTCATCAGTATTTCAGATATGAACAGCTCCTTTTGATACCACATTAGTTGTCTAAAGATACAGTAACAACCAAGACTTAAGGTGCTTTTAAATGGAACAATGGTCTTTCAAAGGATCATGCAAACAAGCGAAAGTGAACGATAATCGTTCGGTCTAAGGCTGCATTCCCACGAACGTATATCGGCTCGGTTTTCACGCCGAGCCGATATACGTTGTCCTCATCTGCAGGGGGGAGAGGATGGTTGAGCCAGGAGCAGGAACAGAGCTCCCGCCCCCTCTCTGCCTCCTCTCCGCCCCTCTGCACTATTTGCAATGGGGAGAGGTGGGACGGGGCGGGGCTAATTCTCGGCACTTAGCCCCGCCCCCTTTTGTTGCAAATAGTGCAGAGGGGCGGAGAGGAGGCAGAGAGGGGGTGGGAGCTCAGTTCCTGCTCCTGGCTTTTCCATCCTCCCCCCCCCCTGCAGATGAGGACGGCGTATATCGGCTCGGCGTGAAAACCGAGCCGATATACGTTCGTAGGAATGCACCCTAAACGTAAGCCAACGCTCGAATGATGAACGATAATCATTCACTTTTCATTCATCATTTATTTTAGGCTGGCATAAAAAATCATTGTTGGCTCATTCACTAATGGTTCAGTTTAAGCAGTGTTCGTTCAGTCTCTCCCATTCACTTATACAGCGAATCTGAAAGACTGAATGATACTTGTTTGAACGAGCCAACAATGTATCTGCCTGTCTTAACAGGCTGCACAAGAGCAAACAAGCTAGCGGTGACGTCACTCGCTCGTTCACAAAATAATTGGCTCGTCTATAGTGCATTGACCAATGAGATACAACTCTTAGTTACTCTTCACTGTTGTTATTAATACTTACTTTTGCTTCATAGACCATATCAAATGTCACTAGCAGAGCTGGCAGATTTTCCACCCAGTTGCCAAATGCTAAAGCAAGCTTGAAGACAATGTGGTCCATTGCTATGATGAGCACAGAAAGCAGAGCAAAGGCCATGATGACCAAAACTCGAAACAATATAGAGCCAAGCTCCTTTCTCGACATCTTGAATCCGGTTGACTTTATTAATCCTAATGAAGAACCATTACTCAAATCTGTCATGTTATTTTTCTGGGTCATCTCCAGCAGTTGTCTTGTAATATACTTGTTGTCAAACTTAATATTAGTTAGATAGTTTCTTAAGTACCAGGTGGAATTAAAGAGAACGTACAAAATGAACCATCCAGCAAAAACCCTATTTGCCACTAGGGAAAGGTCCTTAAAAACCAATTCCACAGTCTCAAAGTCCTTCTTCATGTTACTGGCCACCTCAGATATTTGATGAGAAACTACAGAAGTATTTATATTTGCTAAGAAGTTCACCTCCGGAGAAAACTTAAATGTGAGGCCTTGCATAACATCTATGGTCTTTTTGAACATGTTCTTCAAATCACCCGTCAGATCTCGGAAAGTGCTGGTGGAGTTTAAGACACTTTCTGAAGAGTGTTGGGAAATACATCTAATGATACTGAAAATATTCTGGAGGTTTTTGAAGATATTTGGGAGGATGTTAAGAGCCACAAACATAAAGCAGGTGGATAACAGTAGCCGGCGACCTTGCTTGGTTCCTAGGGTTGGGATGATGATGGTAAAGATACAACGGATAGGGTGAATGAGAACAAGGACCGTGCATATAAGAAAGGATGTGGTTAGGGCCAAGGTGGAGGCAAGTAATGACTCATACTGTAAGGAATGAGATAGCCA
Organism: Eleutherodactylus coqui; assembly: GCF_035609145.1. Taxonomy (NCBI): domain Eukaryota; kingdom Metazoa; phylum Chordata; class Amphibia; order Anura; family Eleutherodactylidae; genus Eleutherodactylus; species Eleutherodactylus coqui. Next base: position 22,694,656 of record NC_089849.1, read on the forward strand.
TATGTAAAGCAGAGTTCCAGCTAAGAAGGAAAAGATAAAGCACAAAGTAAAAAGTAATAGGGTTTGCATCCAATCTTTGGGAACCGGATCAGAATATGCTGATGAGAGCTTCCGAAGCCAATCATGGACTCTTAAGTAAATGTCTGGCTGACATAATAACCTAGAAAAAAGATGAAATATGAATTGGAATAAAAAAACATCCAAAACATCTAGACAGACCAAAGAACATGTGGTCTAGGTTAAAGATGAAAGCGGCATGGTTAGCCCTGATCCCAGTTTCATCAGCACTGCACCCAGCACCTACTCCAGAGAAGTCTCCAGGCTCTTTTCCGCTGCCCGCCCCACCACCCGCGCTAGCGACCCTCTCACCTCCTCTGCTCCCTTTCCCCAGCTCTCATTGCTCACCTTACCACAATCTGCAACCTCTCCCTAACCTCTGGCACTTTTCCCTCCTCATTCAAACACTCCATTATATCCCCTCTGCTTAAAAAACCAACCCTTGACCCGACTAATGCTGCCAACTACCGACCCGTCTCAAACCTCCCCTTTATCTCCAAATTACTGGAACGCCTGGTCTACTCCCGTCTTACTCGCTTTCTCTCTGAGAACTCGCTCCTCGACCCCCTCCAGTCTGGCTTCCGCTCTCTACACTCGACCGAAACTGCCCTTACAAAAGTAACAAATGACCTGATGACTGCAAAGTTGAGAGGTGATTACTCCCTACTAATCCTCCTTGACCTGTCTGCTGCATTTGACACTGTCGACCATAATCTCCTTCTCACTATGCTCCGCTCTATTGGTCTAAAGGATACTGCTCTCTCATGGTTCTCTTCCTACCTCTCTGACCGCTCTTTCAGTGTTTCCTTTGCTGGTTCTATCTCTGCTCCACTTCCTCTCGCTGTCGGGGTACCCCAGGGCTCGGTCCTTGGTCCCCTTCTTTTCTCTATCTATACTGCCCCAATTGGACAAACCATCCATAGATTTGGCCTCCAATACCATCTCTACGCTGACGACACCCAACTATACACCTCCTCCCGTGAGATCTCTGGACCATTCCTCCAAAATATCACCGACTGTCTGTCTGCTGTCTCTAACACTATGTCCTCCCTTTTTCTCAAACTAAACCTCTCTAAAACTGACCTCCTTGTCTTTCCACCTTCTAACCGACCTCCCCTCAACATCTCCATTCCAGTGTCTGGCACCATCATAACCCCCAGACGGCATGCCCGATGCCTTGGGGTCACACTGGACTCTGACCTCTCCTTTGCCCCCCATATCCAATCTCTGGCTCAAACATGCCACATGCACCTCAGAAATATTGCTAAAATACGTCCGTTCCTAACCACGGACACGCTAAAGACGCTCGTGGTTGCCCTCATCCACTCCCGGCTTGACTACTGCAACTCGCTACTCATCGGCCTCCCCCGCATTAGACTCGCTCCACTCCAATCCATACTAAATGCAGCAGCTAGACTCATTTTTCTATCCAGTCGTTATTCAGACGCCTCTGCATTATGCCAGTCGCTGCATTGGCTGCCCATCCACTGCAGAACTAAATTTAAACTCCTCTACCTCACTCACAAAGCTCTGCATGGCGCTGCGCCACCATACATCGCCTCCCTACTGTCAGTATACCACCCAGCCCGCTCACTCCGATCAGATAACACCCTCAGACTAAACACCCCTGTAATACGAACCTCACATTCTCGCCTACAGGACTTCACTAGAGCAGCACCCATCCTCTGGAATGCTCTACCCCAAGGCATCCGGACAATTCCCGATGCACGAAATTTCAGACGTGCCTTAAAAACGCACCTCTTCAGGGAAGCATACCAAATCTCCTGACCTAGTCCCTCGCCCCTCCCTATGGTGCTCCACCCTGTTTTGCCTTCTGATAAATGATCTGTACATAAAATTTCCTGTGGAATAAGTTGGCGCTATACAAATAAAGATTATTATTAAGATTATTATTAAGATAAATGTCCATCAAGAACATAAATGGTCCTCCCAGTTAGACTAAATCTGGTACGAAGATGCTGCGGCTTTTACAAGTCTGGAACATCCTAAGATTAACGTTCTAAGAAAGTCGGTTGTTTTTCCCTTTTGTATAGGCAGAGCTGGCATGCAAAATATCTGGGCCCCATACAGTCCCATATCCAGGGCCCTGAACTGTCTAACATCACCTGTGCTCAATCAATATACATTTCCTGGGCATCTCTGCATGGCATAAATGTCCACTAAATGACACAGAGGGTTAACTATAGTCCTATATAAAACCACAGATGGCACATCACGAGTTGTGCCAAACGTCAAACGTTCAGTTCCGCTAAACCCATAGCTTGAAAAATAAACACTTATGCCGCTGAACTTTTCTACTTGTACAGTAAGTAATGAAGTCTTGTGTCGTTCCATTTCAGACTTGTGGTCTGTGGAGTGGAGAGCATGTTTGTCTTTAGTAATCGCGTAGGCTTTTCTGCTTAATGCCTTAGAATTCTTTATCCCTCTTTGTAGCCAGGAATAAAGCCGGCTTTTTAACGCAAGAAATGCATTAGACGGAGAGGATTGAAAACAACTCAGGATATGTTGTAGGTTAGCGTGTTTTATCGTGTACATGGTTTAGTAGAGACAGATAGATAGATATGAGATAGATAGATAGATAGATAGATAGGAGATAGATAGTTAGATAGATAGATAGATAGATAGATAGATAGATATTAGATAGATAGATAGAAGATAAGAGACAGACAGATAGATATGAGAGAGATAGATAGATATTAGATAGATAGATAGATAGATATGAGAGAGATAGATATGAGATAGATATGAGAGAGATAGATAGATAGATATGAGACAGATAGATAGATAGATAAATAGATATTAGATAGATAGATAGATATTAGATAGATAGATAGATAGGAGATAGATATGAGATAGATAGATAGATAGATAGATAGATAGATAGATAGATAGATAGATAGATAGATAGATAGATATGAGAGAGAGAGATAGATAGATAGATATGAGATAGATAGATAGATAGATATTAGATAGATATGAGAGAGATAGATAGATAGATAGATAAATAGATATTAGATAGATAGATAGATATTAGATAGATAGATAGATAGATAGATAGATAGAAGATATGAGATAGATAGATAGATAGATAGATATGAGAGAGATAGATAGATATTAGATAGATAGATATGAGAGAGATAGATAGATAGATAGATAGATAGATAGATAGATAGATAGATAGATAGGAGATAGATAGATAGATAGATAGGAGATAGATAGATAGATAGATAGATAGATAGATAGATAGATAGATAGATAGGAGATAGATATGAGAGAGATAGATAGATAGATAGATAGATAGATAGATAGATAGATAGATATGAGATAGATAGATAGATAGATAGATAGATAGATATGAGAGAGATAGATAGATAGATAGATATGAGAGAGATAGATAGATATTAGATAGATAGATAGATAGATAGATATGAGAGAGATAGATAGATATGAGATAGATAGATAGATAGATAGATAGATAGGAGATAGATAGATAGATAGATAGATAGATAGATAGATAGATAGATATTAGATAGATAGATATTAGATAGATAGATATAGGATAGATAGATATTAGATAGATAGATATGAGATAGATAGATAGAGTTAGAAGCTGCCTAGAATATACAGTAGTTCCGTCTTGTTGTGTATGTGTGTTAGCAGATTGTGCAATGAGAGTAAAATAATCTTCTGTGGTTGTACCTCCACATGAAGCATGGATCATAGAGCTGAAAGAGACCCCCAGGGTCATCGGGTCCAACCCCCTGCTCAGTGCAGGATTCACTAAATCATCCCAGACAGATGTCTGTCCAGCAACTGTTTAAAGACTTCCATTGAAGGAGAACTCGCCACCTCCCGTGGTAACCTGTTGCACTCATTGATCACCCTCACTGTCAAAAAGTTTTTTCTAATATTTTATTGGTGTCTCCTCCCTTTCCGCTTCATCCCATTGCTTCTGGTCTTACACCAGTGCAGGACACAGATGAGACAGCCACTCACACTGCCTCTTGATATAGAGGGAGGTGGCTGCTTGGCGTATACTCTCACATATAGTGGATACAGGGTGCCAGACCATTCTGATATATGTAGTTCACCATGCAGACCAGCAACCTATTAACCATTTCCAATCCACTGTCTGATGTCTAAAGACATTCTGATTGAAGGCTGTGCAGCTCCAATTTCAGATGAAGTCCGGCAGGGTATTCTTACTGTGGATTACTGGCTGCTCTGTTATTGGGGTGCCTCTCCAGCATGTCACATACCGCAGTACTGACTCTAGCCAGCAGATTGCACCATTGTATAATGGCAGAGAGAGAAAGCCCCCTAGGAAACACTGAATCCAAAATTGGATTGCAAAGGGTTAATGACGCCATGATAATTCGGCGGGTTGCCCTGCATTTCCATCAGTGAACCATATTGGTACTGCCACTCTGGGCTCCCCCTGGAGTCTTAATGTCTGGGTGATTTACTTATATTATGATGAAAGATTTCAAGGGGTTGTATTAGATTAGAATAATAAGGCTACCTCCTTCCAGAAACAGTGCCACTCTTGTCTATAGGCTGTGTCTGGTATTGCAGCTCAGCTCCGTTCACTTGAACCTGGCTGAGCTGTATCCTGGTGTGTCATGAGTAGAGATGAGCGAACGTACTCGCCCGAGCTTGATACTCGTTCGAGTATTAGCGTGTTCGAGATGCTCGTTACTCGTGACGAGTACCACGCGATGTTCGAGTTACTTTCACTTTCATCTCTGAGACGTTAGCGCGCTTTTCTGGCCAATAGAAAGACAGGGAAGGCATTACAACTTCCCCCTGCGACGTTCAAGCCCTATACCACCCCCCTGCAGTGAGTGGCTGGCGAGATCAGGTGTCACCCGAGTATATAAATCGGCCCCTCCCGCGGCTCGCCACAGATGCGTTCTGACATAGAGGAGGGAAAGTTTTGTTGGTGCCGGAGCTGCTATAGGGAGAGCGTTAGGAGTATTTTAGGCTTCAAGAACCCCAACGGTCCTTCTTAGGGCCACATCTAACCGTGTGCAGTACTGTGGAGGCTGCTTTTTGCAGTGTTGCACTTTTTTTTTTTTTGGTATATCGGCCGTGCAGAGCATTGCGCCCTGCAGTAATACTCCAGGGCCAGAAGTGGTGGTTAGGCAGGGACAGAAGACATATATTGTGAGGCAGGGACAGAAGACATATTGATTGAATATAGGCAGTGGGCCTTTGCAAAAACATTTGGGGGAAAAAATCTATTTGGGCTGCCTGTGACTGTCCTCAGTGTTCTGGGTCTCTGCTGGGTGTAGTAGTCCTCCTAATTCATACGCAGCCAGCTAAGTGTTACAGCAGGCTTGCGCAAAATTATTTCCTGGCTCTGTGTTGGCTGTTAAATCACCGCTGTATTCCAGTCCACAGTGCAACACTCTGCAGTTCTTTTACATACTCCAGGGCCAGTAACGGTGACGCAGAGAGAGAAGAGATATATTTATTGTATATAGGCAGTGGGCCTTTGCAAAAACATTTGGGGAAAAAAATCTATTTGGGCTGCCTGTGACTGTCCTCAGTGTTCTGGGTCTGTGCTGGGTGTAGTAGTCCTCCTAATTCATACACAGCCAGCTAAGTGTTACAGCAGGCTTGCGCAAAATTATTTCCCGGCGTTCCGTAAGCGAAGTCAGCCTCCAACCACAGGCCAATAAGAGGCACATTTAATTACAGCGTTCTGTTTCTGCATTACTGGTAATACAGCATGCTGAGGGGTAGGGGTAGGCCTAGAGGACGTGGACGCGGGCGAGGACGCGGTGGCCCAAGTCAGGGTGTGGGCACAGGCCGAGCTCCTGATCCAGGTGTATCGCAGCAGACTGCTGTGGGATTAGAAGAGAGGCACGTTTCTGGCATCCCCACATTCATCTCACAATTAATGGGTCCACGCGGTAGACCTTTATTAGAAAATGAGCAGTGTGAGCAGGTCCTGTCGTGGATGGCAGAAAGTGCATCCAGCAATCTATCGTCCACCCAGAGTTCTGCGCTGTCCACTGCTGCAACTCTGAATCCTCTGGCTGCTGCTCCTCCTTCCTCCCAGCCTCCTCACTCCATGAAAATGACACATTCTGAGGAGCGGCCAGACTCCCAGGAACTGTTCTCGGGCCCCTGCTCAGATTGGGCAGCAATGGTTCCTCTCCCACCAGAGGGGTTTATCGTGACTGATGCCCAACCTTTGGAAAGTTCCCGGGGTCCGGGGGATGAGGCTGGGGACTTCCGGCAACTGTCTCAAGACCTTTCAGTGGGTGGGGAGGCCGATGACGATGAGACACAGTTGTCTATCAGTGAGGTAGTAGTAAGGGCAGTAAGTCCGAGGGAGGAGCGCACAGAGGATTCGGAGGAAGAGCAGCAGGACAATGAGGTGACTGACCCCACCTGGTTTGCTACGCCTACTGAGGACAGGTCTTCAGAGGGGGAGGCAAGGGTAGCAGGGCAGGTTGCAAGAGGCAGTGTGGTGTCCAGGGGTAGAGGCAGGGCCAGACCGAATAATCCACCAACTGTTTCCCAAAGCGCCCCCTCGCGCCATGCCACCCTGCAGAGGCCGAGGTGCTCAAAGGTCTGGCAGTTTTTCACTGAGAGTGCAGACGACCGACGAACAGTGGTGTGCAACCTTTGTCGCGCCAAGATCAGCCGGAGAGCCACCACTACCAGCCTCACCACCACCAGCATGCGCAGACATATGATGGCCAAGCACCCCACAAGGTGGGACGAAGGCCATTCACCGCCTCCGGTTTGCACCGCTGCCTCTCCCCCTGTGCCCCAACCTGCCACTGAGATCCAACCCCCCTCTCAGGGCACAGGCACTACCGTCTCCTGGCCTGCACCCACACCCTCACCTCCGCTGTCCTCGGCCCCATCCACCAATGTCTCTCAGCGCACCGTCCAGCCGTTGCTAGCGCAAGTGTTGGAGCGCAAGTGCAAGTACGCCGCCATGCACCCGCATGCTCAAGCGTTAAACGTGCACATAGCCAAATTTATCAGCCTGGAGATGCTGCCGTATAGGGTTGTGGAAACGGAGTCTTTCAAAAGTATGATGGCGGCAGCGGCCCCGCGCTACTCAGTTCCCAGTCGCCACTACTTTTCCCGATGTGCTGTCCCAGCCCTGCACGATTATGTCTCACACAACATTGTACGCGCCCTCACCAACGCGGTTACTGCCAAGGTCCACTTAACAACGGACACGTGGACAAGCACAGGCGGGCAGGGCCACTATATCTCCCTGACGGCACATTGGGTGAATTTAGTGAAGGCTGGGACAGAGTCAGAGCCTGGGACCGCTCACGTCCTACCCACCCCCAGAATTGCGGGCCACAGCTCGGTGGTGGTATCTGCGGCGGTGTATGCTTCCTCCACTAAAGCACCCCCCTCCTCCTCCTCCTCCAACGCAACCTCTGTCTCGCAATCAAGATGTGTCAGCAGCAGCAGCACGTCGCCAGCAGTCGGTGTCGCGCGGCGTGGCAGCACAGCGGTGGGCAAGCGTCAGCAGGCCGTGCTGAAACTACTCAGCTTAGGAGATAAGAGGCACACGGCCTACGAACTGCTGCAGGGTCTGACAGAGCAAACCGACCGCTGGCTTGCGCCGCTGAGCCTCTAACCGGGCAGGGTCGTGTGTGACAACGGCCGTAACCTGGTGGCAGCTCTGCAGCTCGGCAGCCTCACGCACGTGCCATGCCTGGCCCACGTCTTTAATTTGGTGGTTCAGCGCTTTCTGAAAAGCTACCCATGCTTGTCAGACCTGCTCGGAAAGGTGCGCCGGCTCTGCGCACATTTCCGCAAGTCCCACACGGACGCTGCCACCCTGCGCACCCTGCAACATCGGTTTCATCTGCCAGTGCACCGACTGCTGTGCGACGTGCCCACACGGTGGAACTCTACGCTCCACATGTTGGCCAGGCTCTATGAGCAGCGTAGAGCTATAGTGGAATACCAACTCCAACATGGGTGGCGCAGTGGGAGTCAGCCTCCTCAATTCTTTACAGAAGAGTGGGCCTGGTTGGCAGACATCTGCCAGGTCCTTGGAAACTTTGAGGAGTCTACCCAGATGGTGAGCGGCGATGCTGCAATCATTAGCGTCACCATTCCTCTGCTATGCCTCTTGAGAAGTTCCCTGCAAAGCATAAAGGCAGGCGCTTTGCGCTCGGAAACAGAGCCGGGGGAAGACAGTATGTTGCTGGATAGTCAGAGAACCCTCCTGTCTATATCTCAGCGCGTTGAGGAGGAGGAGGAGCATGAGGAGGATGAGGAGGAGGGGGAAGAGACAGCTTGGTCCACTGGTGAGGGTACACATGCTGCTTGCCTGTCATCCTTTCAGCGTGTATGGCCTGAGGAGGAGGAGGAGGAGGATCCTGAAAGTGATCTTCCTAGTGAGGACAGCCATGTGTTGCGTACAGGTACCCTGGCACACATGGCTGACTTCATGTTAGGATGCCTTTCTCGTGACCCTCGCGTTACACGCATTCTGGCCACTACGGATTACTGGGTGTACACACTGCTCGACCCACGGTATAAGGAGAACCTTTCCACTCTCATACCCGAAGAGGAAAGGGGTTCGAGAGTGATGCTATACCACAGGACCCTTGCGGACAAACTGATGGTAAAATTCCCATCCGACAGCGCTAGTGGCCGAAGGCGCAGTTCCAAGGGCCAGGTAGCAGGGGGGGCGCGGAGATCAGGCAGCATGTACAGCACAGGCAGGGGAACACTCTCTAAGGCCCTTGACAGCTTTATGGCTCCCCAGCAAGACTGTGTCACCGCTCCCCAGTCAAGGCTGAGTCGGCGGGAGCACTGTAAAAGGATGGTGAGGGAGTACGTAGCCGATCGCACGACCGTCCTCCGTGACGCCTCTGCCCCCTACAACTACTGGGTGTCGAAGCTGGACACGTGGCCTGAACTCGCGCTGTATGCCCTGGAGGTGCTTGCTTGTCCTGCGGCTAGCGTCTTGTCAGAGAGGGTGTTTAGTGCGGCTGGGGGAATCATCACAGATAAGCGTACCCGCCTGTCAACCGACAGTGCCGACAGGCTTACACTCATCAAGATGAACAAAGCCTGGATTTCCCCAGACTTCTCTTCTCCACCGGCGGACAGCAGCGATACCTAAGCAATACGTAGGCTGCACCCGCGGATGGAAGCTACGTTCTCTATCACCATCAAAAACGTGGACCTTTTAGCTTCATCAATCTATGTATAATATTCATCCTCTTCCTGCTCCTCCTCCTGAAACCTGACGTAATCACGCTGAACGGGCAATTTTTCTTAGGCCCACAGGGCTCAGTCATATAATTTTTGTAAACACTTTTTATACGTTTCAATGCTCATTAAAGCGTTGAAACTTGCGCCTGAACCAATTTTTATTTTAACTGGGCTGCCTCCAGGCCTAGTTACCAATTAAGCCACATTAACCAAAGCGATTAATGGGTTTCACCTGCCCTCTTGGTTGGGCATGGGCAATTTTTCTGAGGTACATTAGTACTGTTGGTACACCAATTTTTGGGGGCCCTCGGCTACAGTGTAATCAAATTAATTTTTAGCCCACCTGCATTACAGCTGACGTTACATCAGCTGGGTTGGGCACTGCAATGGGATATATTTATGTACCGCCGGTGGCTTCCTGGCACCCACCCATGCTGTCGGTCCACAGGGAGTTGTAACTGCATGTGTCCACTTCTAAAGAACCCCAGTCTGACTGGGGCATGCAGTGTGGGCCGAAGCTCACCTGCATTAAGCACGACATTACCTCAGCTGTGATGGGCACTGCAATGGGATATATTTATGTACCGCCGGTGGGTTCCAGGGAGCCACCCATGCTGTGGGTGCACACGGAATTCCCATTGCGGAGTTGTACCTGCCTGTGACTATTTATTTATAAACCGCGCTCTGACTGCCGCATGCAGACACCTTGACAGAATGAATAGTGTGTGGCACATAGGTTCCCCATTGCTATGCCCACGTGTGCAGCTCCAGATGGAGGTGGCACAGGATTGGATTTCTCATTGCTTCTGTACAGCATTGTGGACTATCGCCCCGCCCCTTTTAAAGAGGGTCACTGCCTAGCCGTGCCAACCCTCTGCAGTGTGTGCCTGTTCTTCCTCCTCATGGCAGACGCACTTATAAATAGACATGAGGGTGGCGTGGCATGAGGGCAGCTGAAGGCTGGGCAGGGACAGTTTGGTGTGCGCTGTAGACACTGGGTCGTGCGGGGGGGTTGGGCAGCATGTAACCCAGGAGAAGTGGCAGCGGAGTGTCATGCAGGCAGTGATTGTGCTTTGTTGGAGGTAGTGTGGTGCTTAGCTAAGGTATGCATTGCTAATGAGGGCTTTTCAGAAGTAAAAATTGTTGGGAGGGGGGGGCCCGCTCTTGCCGCTATTGTGGCTTAATAGTGGGACCTGGGAACTTGAGATGCAGCCCAACATGTAGCCCCTCGCCTGCCCTATCCGTTGCTGTGTCGTTCCCATCACTTTCTTGAATTGCCCCGATTTTCACAAATGAAAACCTTAGCGAGCATCGGCGATATACAAAAATGCTCTGGTCGCCCATTGACTTCAATGGGGTTCGTTACTCGAAACGAACCCTCGAGCATCGCGAAAAGTTCATCTCGAGTAACGAGCACCCGAGCATTTTGGTGCTCGCTCATCTATAGTCATGAGCAATTTGGAGACCACCGAGCCCCAGAACTCAGACCATGGATCCACTGCAGTAAGGCATCCAGAGTGTCAATTTTGATGCCAGATGCCTCCCTGCGCCGGATGGAAAAATATTGCATGAAGCATTTTATTTTTTGCTATGCACACCAGATTGGCGCAAAATATTTACTAGAATTGCACAACTGATGAGTATGTGAGCCAAGCCCTAGGGCTTCTACCCACTAGTGTTTTTTAACGCTGCAATATCACTGTGTTTATTTAATGCTAATGTCAATGGGACTTTCTAATGTTAAAATCGCATCGCACAAAAAATTGCAGAAGCATAAAATTGTGATTTTTGTACAATGCAATTTTAACATTAGAAAGTCCCATTGACAATTGCATTAAAAAAAAACGCAGCGATAAAAAAATGCTCGTGGGTAGAAGCCCTTATTAAGGAGACCAAAGTATCATTTACTCCACAATGATGCAACCATTACAAGGAATCTAGTGAAAAGGCAGATAAGAAGGGTGGGCTACAGTTGAATATATAATTGTGCAGCATGTCTATATACAATAGACAAATATTAGATAGATAGATATTCAATTGATAAAAAGAAAGCTGAAATAGATATGATATAGATAATGGATAGATAGATAGATACGAGATAGATAGATAGATAGATAGATAGATAGATAGATAGATAGATAGATAGATAGATAGATAGATATGAGATAGATAGATAGATATTAGATAGATAGATAGATATGAGATAGATAGATAGATATGAGATAGATAGATAGATGATAGATAGATAGATAGATAGATAGATAGATAGATAGATAGATAGATAGATAGATAGATATGAGATAGATAGATGATAGATGTGAGATAGATAGATATGAGATAGATAGATAGATATGAGATAGATAGATAGATAGATAGATAGATATGAGATAGATAGATAGATGATAGATAGATAGATGATAGATAGATAGATAGATATGAGATAGATAGATGATAGATGTGAGATAGATAGATATGAGATAGATAGATAGATAGATAGATAGATAGATAGATAGATAGATAGATAGATAGATATGAGATAGATAGATAGATAGATAGATAGATATGAGATAGATAGATAGATAGATAGATAGATAGATAGATAGATATGAGATAGATAGATAGATAGATATGAGATAGATAGATAGATAGATATGAGATAGATAGATAGATAGATATGAGATAGATAGATAGATAGATAGATAGAAAGGAAGATAAAATAGATAGATATGAGATAGATATATTAGATTGGCAGATAGACAGACAGATAATAGACAATTAGATACATAGACAAATATTAGATAGATAGCTAAAAGAAAGAAAGAAAGAGTGAATAGAATTGCAAGGGATAGATACAAGATAGATAGAAAGAAAGAATGTAAGACAGATAGATATATAATAGACAACTATTAGATAGATAAGATAGATAGCTACCACGTTTCCCCGAAAATAAGACAGTGTCTTATAGTAATTTTTATTCAAAAAGGTTTAACTTTTTTACATGTATAGCTGCCTGGACACTATTTAAATTGACTTTTTAAATTAACTGTTAGCAGGGCTTAACTTTGGAGTAGGGCTTATATTTCAAGCATCCCCAAAAAGCCTGAAAAATCATTTTGCATCCTCAAAAGTTCTGGAAAATCATGCTATGTCTTATTTTCAGGGAAACAGGGTAGATAGATAGATAGATAGATATGAGATAGATAGATAATATTTGATTGATATAAAGAAAGACAAAGGAGATAGATAGATATAACATATAAATGAAATGTATAGATAGAGAGATAGATGTGAGATACAGTAGATAGATAAAAGATTGTTTTAAAGAAGGACAGATGAGATAGAAATTAAATGGATAAATACAAGATAGATAATTTTTCCATGAATTACTAATAGCCTAATTACCTCTTATGAGAAGTATTCTGGAGACTCATTCTATGGATCGTGAAGACTTGTCAATGTCAGATGACGGTGCACACTACTTATACCACATGCAGCTGGTATTGAGAAATCATATTGCCAACACCCTCACATCTGACGTGTGGTTTTTAAGGAAATTCCTTTTCTTATAAATGGATCTGGAAGTCATTTGATTATGAGGCACTGTGTGTTTGTGTGCATGTACAGTTGTAATCAAAATAATTTAGTCCTCATTACAAATTACGTTTATTTGACAAATTTACAGTGGTTTGAAAATAAAAAAAGAATTTAAATAGCTCAATACAACTAATATAACAAGTGGCTTCTCCTAATTCACCACGAGATGCCACTTTAACTGACTACTGCAGTCTCAGAATTATTCTACCTCCCTGAATAGAATCCCTCATTAGAGAATGCATTTGCCAATCAGGTATTATCTCAAGAACACCCGATGCAACTAATCAAGGAATTAATTCATTGCATCAGGTGTGCTTGAGATAAAACGCATGAAATACCTGCACTGGAAGGGCTTTGTGGACTGTGATGTATGATTGCATGTTAGAAATACAGCTGTCGTGGCTTGTCGGTCAAGACAACATTGTGGCATGGTGGTTTCAACACAGGCAAAGACCTGTTGCTTTGTTAAGCAGGTCAAGGGTTAATGCACCATGTGTTGAGTCTGATGGTGCTGTCTGCCTTGCTGCATGGATGCATGCTGGATTAGTCATGCCTGGGAGTAGGTTGGAGGTGTGGTTTTCTATTCACTCTGCCAGTTTTTCAGGTGCAGAGTGGCTATATATTCTCACCCCTCTTGGTGTTCAGTGCTGCTTATTCAGTTCTCTAGAGGAAAGGCTGGAGTCTGGTGTTCCTCTAGGCTGCGTGAATTGCTACGTGTTCAGATAAGTGCTGTTTGCTTGCGGTCAGTTGTATTTTGGTTTCCATTATTATTGTTACTTTTTGGTGTTGGTTCATCTCTCCAGGGGTTCCTATAAGGACAATAAGGGCCCAGAAAGAAGACAGTGGGGCCGCCTTTTATCAAGGTGATGTCACCTCCCTGTTAGTTTAGGGCCAGGCTTCCTTCCCTCTCCCTTGAGTCGTGCTACCATCCCACAATACGTAGTGTGTGGCTCTTTCCAGCTGTGCGTATGTTCTCTGTTGCCGTGCTGAAGATCTTTGGTGAGATGTGAAGAAGGAGATTGCAGCACACACACAGGTGTAACAGTGTATGGCATTACTGAGCACTGTATAGCGATATTAGGCTGCTTTCAAACCTGTGCTAAGGCTGTCAGTCACAAGTCCGTCTCTCTGTTCAATTTTTGGAGCAGAAAAGCGGAATTCATTGTTTTCATTTTTCCTCATTGATTTCAGTGGGTTTTCAAATGAAAGAGAAAGCTGTCAGTTTGCTTCCATTCCATTAGGTTTCCTTTTTTTTAACAGAAAAAAGAGCGCTGCACACTGCACTAATCCTGACTTTATTCCGTTTCTTTGAAAAGCCATCGAAAGCAATGGGTAAAAATAGAAATGTTCAGATCTGTTTTTGGCTTCGTACACACTGACTAGGACAATATTGGGCCGAGAAATTCTGCCTGATGTAGCACTCGCCAATGGGCGGCTTTACTGCGATGCAAGGCATTTCTATGGCAAAAAACAACTCCCATCACTTCAATAGAGTAGCGATCCTCCGGCGCGACTTTCAACCACGTTAGTGTTTTCCATTGTTTTCCATGGGAAACTTCGCATCACACTCACACGCTGAGTTTTACTGTCCCAATGAAAACAATGGACAATGCTTTCCGAGAAACACAAAAAAAATAGGACATGCAGCGATTTTTTTTTTTTCCAGCACCACATCGCTCATGTATATGGCTCCATTCACAAGAATGGGGTTCATATTCGTGCGTCTCACAATGCACAAATCTCACACTAGTTTCTCAGCCATGTGAAACTCGCCTTTCTACTACTAGGGATGACTGATTGTCGTATGCAACCATCCAGCTTCTCACATCCCAATAATGCGCCCCCTCTCAAACCCTGTGTCAGGGATCGAATCCGGGACCTCCTGTACTCCAGCTGGCAGCTCTTGCTGCTGAGCCATCAAACCCTTGGACAGCTCCTCTGCCAAAGCATAGCAATGATCCTGCGTTCCCTGGCCTGTTCCCCTGTTCTAGCTCCGCTCAGTTTCCAATTAGGCTAACTATAAAAGCCTGATGCTACTATTGCTCGAGTGTGCGGTTATTATTCTTCCCAGCCTTAGGCTTCATGTCCACTGGGAATTTCGGCTTGCGTGGATTCTCCATGCAGAATCCTGCAGTGGGTCCCTCCTTTCCCACAGACTTGAGGCCTGAAAATAAGATTTCTTACCCGTCCTGACACTGCGGATCTGCCCTCCGTCGAAGACGGATCTTCTTTCTTCGGCCCCGGCGGATGTGCTCGGCATGCCGGCAGCGTGCAGATGCGCCTTGCATACTTTTTTTTTTTAATTCTTGCTCTCCCGCGCAGAGTAGAAATTCAGCTGCGGGTGTGCCGCGGATACGGACGGCTTCCATAGGCTTCAATGGAAGCCTGCAGGAGCTGTCCGTGCGGGAAACCCGCAGAAAATGGAGCATGCTGCGGGTGATTTCCCGCATGTGCGATCCGCGCAGCAGGGAAAAATGACATCCGCAGGTATTTACTTACCTGCGGGTGTCTAATGCATCCCTATGGGCGCGGATCACACGTACGGGTCTACCATGCGGATTTACTAAATTTAATTACCCAGTGGACATGAGACCTAAGTCAAGCTCTTCACCTGCTTGCTCCTCTACGACCTAACTGAGAACTACCGATACCAACCTCTGGCTTTCCTCCTGACCACGATACCCGCCTCCTTTTTTTGTACTGCGACCTGAGATCACCTGTTGCCTACTCCTGGCTCTCCCCTGACTACTCTCTGGTCCTGCATGGCTACTACACCTGCAACTCCAAAACTATCACCAGAAACACCACACTGATAACTTGGTGAAATCTGTTCTCTGCGTCATAGAGGCGTCTAGTGGTCAACAAGCTCTACACAAGCGGAAGAAAAGGTCACTACACACAAGGAGCCTCTGAGAGCCTTTTATAGGCCAAGGGGGCTCCCACTTTTAGGGTCTCAGGTGACAAGACCGTTCAGTTAATTCCCAGCCACAACTCTCATCATTTGCCTGAGATGTAACTGCATGCCGAGTTCTGCAGCAAGACGACAACTTCTTCTAGAGGTTGGATTTTCTGTGACAAGGATTGTATATATCTTTATCTAGCACCCCCTCAAAGGTACAGCTGGGCAAGCTGAGATTTCAAGGAGATTATTTCACAGGTCCATATGGTCAGAAATACTCAATAACCTTCCAGAGCATGCTGGGAGTTATAGTTTCACCAAAGCTGGAAGGCACAGGTTAAAGACCACTGTTTTAGGTATATTCTTGTTCTTTAGCCTCGACTCATGCAAGAAGTAATGGACTTGCAGTGATTTGCAGTTGTAGCACCAGCCTGGCCGCATTATGAACAGTCTGTATTACACAAGATGAAACACTACTGCCATCTTGTGGGCAGTAGGTATAACAGCAAGTTAATGGTACCAGATCT
Source organism: Eleutherodactylus coqui (assembly GCF_035609145.1). NCBI lineage: Eukaryota > Metazoa > Chordata > Amphibia > Anura > Eleutherodactylidae > Eleutherodactylus > Eleutherodactylus coqui. The sequence continues at coordinate 22,710,970 of NC_089849.1, forward strand.
GTGTAGAGATGTCACTACCTTAGTTTTAAATGTCAGCATGGGTAGAAATAGGTTAAAAGGCTTGTATTAAGTTCTAATTTCACGGTTTCCGGTTATGGACAAATTTAATAATAAAGTGAATTTTCGCCTTCGGGTAATATTGCAGCAAATGTAAAATCTACAATCCTTGAGGTGCACTCTAAGGACCAGTTTTCCTGTTTTGTCATTTTTAGTATGTTTTCCCCTGTGCAGAATAGATTTATTCCTTTTATGGATCTTTCACACGGGAAGGAATTACGTCGCAGGACGCAGTCCAATCCGCAGCTGGGGAATTTAACACCAAGATCTGCAGGTCTGATTGTGGATTTTGATACAGAATTGCAGGCAGATTTCAAGCCATTTTCAATTCCGCATCAGAATCCTCAGGTGTTTTTAGAACTTGGTGCGTAATTTACCGCGGCTTGCGGTGTGTCGTGCTGCCTATTCCATCCTGTGTGAAAAGTCCCTTAGAAAACCATCAACAAGCAGACTAGCTGCTGTTGAAAGGGCTTATTATTAGAGATGAGCGAGCGTACTCGGCCACGCCCCTTTTTTGCCCGAGCGCCGCGATTTTCGAGTACTTCCGTACTCAGGCGAAAAGATTCGGGGGGCACCGTGGGTGAGTGGGAGGTTGCAGCGGGGAGTGGGGGGGAGAGGGAGAGAGAGAGAGAGAGAGGGCTCCCCCCTGTTCCCCGCTGCTACCCCCCGCTCCGCCACGCCTCCCCCCGCCCCCCGGCGCCCCCCAAATCTTTTCACCCGAAACGATTAGGTTCGCTCATCTCTACTTATTATGCTTTGTGAGAGGCTCCAGATAAGCTGAGCTCATGGAATCTCATGATCTATAACATTACTTAACATATACTATACCTGAAATTAAACACATAGACACCAATGTGGAATTTAAAGGCCGTGGTATTTATTTTTAAACGTAGTTACCTTATAACCTTTAATAACAAAATCATAACCATGTATATAACCGGTAGACTCAGTCCTAACCACTCAAGTCTACACCAATAACCAATTTTATACCCATTCCCCCATTTAAACATGCCGCAACAGTTCATAACAAAAGGGCGGGCGGGAGGGACAAACGTTGCGGTGCTGTAAAAGAACTGAAGCCCCCGTCATGTCAGCACCTCCTTTTATTTACTCTCCCTCTCCTCTCACCACCAGCTCCCCCCAATCAGATTTTATTGCTAGGCTCCAAGCTCACTAGCAGATCTTCCAGGCTTCTTCCTGCCATTTCCAATAGACCAATCATCATCTATCACCAGTGCAGCGTCCCGTAGGGTGACCCCAGACACAGGACACACATTGAGGAGCTGGAAGGGTAGAGAGGTCACTTGTCATGGTGGCACTTATCACGCTCCCTACCAAAGGGGGAGCAGCGCTGGGCCTCTTCCGGACACCTCTAGGAGAGTGATGCCCAATAAACTTGCAAACAGATTTGGGGTTGTCACGGGTGACGCCACCGTTCCGTTACCCACTGGAAAGACCCTCAGCAGTAAAAAAAAGGAGCTGTAGACTTGTGTAAAGTACCTCAGGTCCCTGGGAACAGTCAAGGCCTGGTAAAACTTTACTTGCAATAAACACTGGGTGGAAGGCACAATTTACACAAAATTGACATGCAGGCAGACCACAATAAGATGATCCTATGCGGTGATCCTAGGCACAGGACGGCCGTGTAGGAAAATTAGGATTAAAGTACCTCTACACGGTGATCCCAAGGCACAGGATGGCCGCGTAAGAAAATTAGTAGGGAGTACCTCTGCATAGGGATTTGGCCTTGACTCACTACCAACACGCTCACGCTCTCTCTCTTGGGACTCCGACTCCTTCACGGTCACTGACACACAGAAGACCAGGAACTGCTCTTCCTCCTCCATTCTTCATCACATGGGAGTTGAGGGTACCCCCATGTGGCTGGCACTCTCAAGAACCCAGAAGCAATAGACTCTAATCTCCTCTAATCTCCTCTCCACTCCACACAGACCTAAAACACTATATATATATATATATATATATATATATATATATAATATATATACACACACACACACACACACAATTTCTTACTTTTGAAACTGAGGTTTTTCAACAGCAGCAGTCTCATAATACATAATTCAGCTGCTGCACAACCTCATAATACACACCTCCAGTCGCTGCAGAACCTCATAATACACACCTCAACTGCTGCAGAGGCACGCGATAGACAGCTCAGCTGCCCCATAAAATTATTGTGCTGACTGTCTGTCCGCTGTCTCTAACACCATGTCCTCCCTTTTCCTTAAACTTAACCTTTTCAAAAACCGACCTCCTTGTCTTTCCGCCCTCAACCAGCCCCCCCCCCCCCCCCCTTCCCCCAACGTCTCTATAACAGTATCTGGCACCACCATACCCGCAGACAGTATGCCCGCTGCCTTGGAGGTCACACCGGACTCCGACCTCTCCTTCACTCCCCATATCCAATCTCTGGCCCGAACAAGCCACCCACACCTCTGGAATATTGCTAAAATCCGGCAGTTCCTCACCACGGACACGCTAAAGACACTCGTCGCCTTCATCCATTCCTGACTCGACTACTGCAACTCGCTGCTCATCAGCCTTCCCTGCACTAGACTCTCCCTTCTCGAATCCATACTTAACACGGCAGCTAGGCTCATCTTCCAGTCTAGCCGCTTCTCAGGCGCCTCTGTGCTATGTCAGTAACTGCACTGGAAGCCCATCCACTGCAAAACTCAATTCAAACTCCTCACCTTCACGCACAAAGCTCTCCATGGTGCAGCGCCACCATACATCGCTTGGCTCCTGTCCGTACACCACGCAGCCCACACACTCAGACTAAACACCCGTCTAATTCAGACCTCATATGCTCGCCTCCTGGACTTCACCAGAGAAGCACCAATCCTCTGGAATGCTCTACCCCAAAGCATCTGGACAATCCCTGATGCACATAACTTCAGATGCGCCTTAAAAACGCACCTCTGCAGGAAGGCATACCAAATCTCCTGACCTAGTCCCCTGCCCCTCCCTAGGGCTCCCCACATAGTCCACCCTGCCTATTGCATTCGACCTCTCCCCCTGCACCTCCTTACCGCCCCCCTCCCCATTTGCTTCCTAATAACTGATTTCCACATGTAATTCCCATACTGCCTGTGTTCCCCCTTGCCTCATCCCCCCCCCCCCCCGTACCTCCTGTATCACCCCTACCCCGTTTGTTTCAAACTGATTGTATATCACATGTAATTGTTGTATTGTCTGTGTTCTCCCATGCAAGAAACGCGCTGCAGAATAAGTTGGCGCTATACAAATAAAGATTATTATTATTATACACACCTCAGCTGCTGCACAGCCTCATGATTCAGATACAGCAGTAATGCCTATGTAGTGGCCTGAAGGGTCCTCTAGAATAGTCACATTAACATTTGTCCTGTCCCACCTAGGTGCTTTCCGGAGACGTAGAGGGTGCCGCATGTCGGAGAAAGATTGTCCTGCCCCCTCCTAAGCTAAGAGCTTAGTGCTGGCAATAGCTGGTTGCCTATTGGCTATGTGTCATGCCTCCACTGATTGGTGGGAGAGTCCAGAGCGGGAAAACATCAGTATGGGTCTCTATGCAAAGGGGGAGGAGAGCAGAGAAAGTGTGGGAAGAGAGAGGAAGTGAAGGAGGAGGTAGTGAGCAGTCGGAGGAGAGGAGTATGCAGCGAGTTGTGGTTGGAGAGGAGGTGTGTTATCAGTGCAGCCGAGCGTGGAGTGATTAAGCAAGCCTTCAAGGGTAGCGGGGTCCCTTTTCGCTCGCTTGTCCATCCTGCAGTGAGGAGATCTGAGTTGGAGGCCAGCATTCCACTAAAACAGTAAGTTAAACTACCCGGTGAATTCAAATCCAGGACTCGTTCAGCGGCCATTACAACTCTCACCCATCACCTACATCTTACACTTCCAGTGAGCTCATCAGATCGTCAAAATTGTGGGAAATCATTACTGAGTAACTAGGAGAATAGAGAGAGCGTTGAAGAAAGTGTTATTCAAATTGCAATTCTACTGTTTTAAACGTGTTAATTGACTGCATAATTTCCGGCTCTGCTAAATCCTTGTAACGCTGCAAGTCCAAGTGTATTTCAACTGTTTATTTTCTAAAAGCTTCAGTAAATCTGCGTGCTCCCAGTTTACTGGACTCGTCTCAAGTTATTTCAACATCGCTTTACTTAAGAGACCAGGTTGGAGTACTGGCGTCACCCGTGACAAAACAAGTGATTATTTTAAATGTATCCTTATACATTATTTGTGCCACTGTGCGACAGCTGAGCAGAGCCCCGTTATTGGCACTGTCGGTAGGGATTACAGAGCCACCCATTAAAATCATCTTACAATTCCCGTGGTCTCCCCCACTTTGGCGCGCTCAGCACGCCACTTGCACTTACCAGACTTGATTTTTACTGTACTTTATGCACGGCCAGTGCTATTTACTTGGGGCGCAGGATACTGCTATGCATCAAGTTGAAAGGCTATTACGCCTAATTAGTCCCCGGTAAGTACTATTCCCTAAAAAATTGCACAGCGTATTGCGCAAACTTGCAGGTGCTAGCTGCGCATTTGCGCACTCCCCATAGACTCCTGTAGGGCCTTAGGTGCGCAAATGTGCACAAAGATAGAGCATGCTGTGTTTTTTTTTGTGCATGTGAAATGCACATGCAAAAGTGAAAATGAGAATGAACCCATTGAAAAAAATGGGTCCTATTCTCTGTGTATTGCGCACACAGATTTTGCGCACTCGAATACCTTAGTAAACACTCTCGTGTGAAGCTGCCCTTAGCCTGTATTTACATGGGCTAATGCGAGGTCCTTGTGCTGTGTGAGGTGCAGTACACCGCATATTACAAACCCCACTCGCCCAAAAATATATATTTAAAAAATGTATATCTTTTCCAGACCGAGTGCTGGACTTTTCTACTTAGAAACTCATGCTACCTCAGATGCTGCAGAACCTCTTACAACACACAACAGCTGTTGCAGAACCTCATAGTACTAAGGTAAGCACCGCAGTTACTGCAACACCTTCTTTGTGGAAAGGCTGAGGGAGTTTGACATCAATTATGGACAAAAAGAGATTCTGCAGCAGCTGCGGTATAAGGAATAATATGCACCCAACTAGAAGTTATAAGGATTAGGACTCATCTAAGAATTGTGGGACCTTTGTAAATACAGTCATCGTACAGCCTTGTACTTTCATATGATCACTTCTAATAGTCGTATCACACCAGCATCCTGTTATATGGAAAATTCCAATAATCTGGCATGTACGGGATCATTGAAAACGGACATCCACTGGACGGTTCAAGAGGATGCAGACTCCTTCGGAGGACCAGCGGCCACTTAGCGAGTGGTGATAATGATGGCAGGGTGATCCCACAAGGGGCTTCAAGCAGGACTGAAAGTGCCTGAGCCTGCGTCCAGTGCCTGATTACCAGAAAGTCTGGATCATCAGAGAACTCAGAATCAATCAACACAGATCAATAAATGCAACAATAAATTAGTTTATTTCTCCACTCAATATTCCCCCAATACAAAGATATCAAACTGTGCGCACATTTAAGGGGTTGTCTGAGAAACGGCGCCACTCTTCTCCGTGGGTCGTTTATGGTATTGCTCAGTCCAGTCAGTTTAACCCCTTTTAAAGTTTGGCTTCCCATTAAACAGAAGGCACAAGATAAATACAAATAGAAACACCATATAGATCTATAATATACCATATAATCACCGATTACTGTACATGGAATGTCCATGATCACAAATCACAGTGGAGGATTATGGGGGATATAGCAGCCGGGAAGATTGGTGTTGCACCCTTTTAAAGAGCTTATAGGGGTTTTCCAGGACTAAACTATTGATTACCTATTCTTAGGACAGGTCATCAATAGGTGATCAGTGGGGATCCGCCACTTGGGATCACCACCGATCAGCTGACTGAAGAGGTTGAGGCGCTCAGGTGATCACTGCAGCCTCTTCTCAGGCCGGTGACGTCACATTCATCATTCACATGACCTGAGAGCAGGGGATTATGCTGCCATACCAGGCACATCCACTATTCAATGTACAGCGCTGTATGGGCTAAAGTGACAGGAGTGCTCACACAAGTGCCGCTATCACTTCACTCAGCTGATCAGTGGGAATCCTAAGTGGTAGCTCCCCGCCAATCAAATATTGATTACTTATACTAAGACTAGGTCATGACTAGTTTAGTCCTGGAAAACCTCTATAAAAAAGGAGCTCACAAAAGAGACATTTTGAATTAAAGGGTTTTTCTGGGTCTTAGATATTGATAACCTATCCTGAGAATGGGTCATCAAAATCAGATTGGTGGGTATTTGACTCCCCACGATCAGTACTTTGAAGAAGCCGAAGCACTCGGGTGAGCACTGCAGCCTCTTCATTATATACTAGGAACAGCACTGTTCATTTTGTAGTGGCTGTGCCTGGTATTGCAGCTCAATCCCATTCATATGAATTACACTGAGCTGCCAAAGAAAAGGCCACGGTGCTCTTCATAACCTGATATTGATAGGTCATCAATATCCAAATCCTGAAAAACCCCTTCTAAATTTTTGACATTATATGAGACAATAAATTGTGGATGAGGTTTATAAAAACAATGCTGTCCATATCAACCAATCAGAACACAGAGTACTATGGAGTCATAGACACCCATGTGCCACCATAAAGAGCCTCCACATAACGCCATATCATAAGGTATTCTCCCTTAAAACCATTGCTACTAGGGAAGCACACTCCATAACATGTCATCCAACTTCTGTATGTTCCCATATGTAACTGGAGACATAGGGAAGTCCATAGAACTCTACGGGTGCCGTAATATGACGCATACAATGTGGAAGTTATATGGCGTCATATTATGGTCCCCTTAGGGCCCATTTAGATGAGCGTATATTTTGGCTGTGTATTTCACAGACAGCACACATCTCCATAATAACCAATGCGACTATTCACATGGCGGTTCCTTTACATGGTCCAATGGTCTGTGTGAAAGAGATTGCTGCATGGATGAGAATAACACATGCAATGTAGAGTCCGTGCACGTCGGAGGGCACACGGATGTCCAATGTGAGTTGTGCCTGAGTTCCTAAAGTGGCCACATTACATCCACAAAGACTCTCCAGAATTCTAGTAAACCAAACTTGATGATGGAAGTTGTGATTACTTGACCTCTGGACTCGGGGTTAGAGCCATGTTTTGCGCCATACAGTCGTTTGAATGAGGCCAACGGCAATTTGCAATATACATCAGATAAAATGAGACACGACCAACACATCGGACATGAACAAAAACAGACGCGCTCATCAATTACGCAGTAAGGGAAATCTGTCAGTAACCCTGCGCCCCACACAAATCCTAAGCATAGGTAGGGGTGTGAAGAGATCTCCATCCATACCGGTAGTCCTTTTCAGGGACCTTCCACAAGGAATAGAAAAGGACACACGAGGCACCGCAAACTTTGATGCAGAATTGAAAATGGTCTAAAACTTGTTTGCGATTCCACATCAAAATCTGCAGTTTGGATTTTGGTGAAAATTCCACACCTGCGTATTTGACTGCGTCTTGTGGCGTAATTCCGTCCCGTGTCAAAGCCCCCTTACAGTGCTGCCAAGACCTGCAAAGCTCCATGCTCAAGCATACGCTGTATTCTAATTAAGCACGCACCGTCCAATGGGTGATTCAGATGCTCGGACTGATTGGACTCGCTTTCCTCTCATCTAGCTGACATTTCACTAGTGGTTGATGTTTCCAGCTCCCTTGAGCCTTGTTCAAGATGTTGAGGTGGGGCATGGCCTAAACCAGGGGTCCCCAACTCCAGTCCTCAGGGACCACCAACAGGTCATGTTTTCAGGATATCCTATGGTAAGAACACCTGTGGCAATGTCTGAGGCACCGACAATAATGACATCACCTGTGCAATACTGAGGAGATCCTGAAAACATGACCTGTTGGCGGTCCCTGAGGACTGGAGTTGGGGAACACTGGCCTAAACGCACCCCTGTTGCCAAAAAATTGTGCCAAATCTTGGCACAATTTTAGACATAACTAAACACACTAATAGGTGGTATAAAATAAGACTACGGGTTTGTTTACACAGCGGATCTCTGACACAAAACGTGCAGCAAATCTGAATTCCAATTTTTTTCAATGGCGACCCTTGCCGCAGTCTATACGATGAAGATTTTTTCTATACGCAGATTACAAATCCATGTGTTGAAAACAAATAAGTGATGTCAATTGTGGATGCAGATTCCGCGCCATTTCATCATAGCAACCGCTTCTGGAATTCCACACGCTTTTTTCCCAGTTGAAAAGGGCTAAATTGGCATGTGGATCCACGGGCAGATGCAGATTTGGGCCAATGTTTTTAGAGTTGGAATCCAACAGTCACTGCGATAAACTGGTGAATTTTATGACTGTCTAGTATAAGTTTGCATTGTCTAGGCATTAGTAAATCTGCCACACTGTGCATACACTGAACGTTTCATAAAAGCGCTTGCGCAATGACTAGGTTGCACGCCATCTCGGGAGCCGTCAATCACTAGTGAAGAAGACGGGTTTCGGCAGATTGAGAGGAAAGGGAGCCAGACCAGTCCTAGCATGTGAACCACCTATCGGAAATTTGCATGTTATTAGCCTACAGCTCATGGCACACGAAATTAGAGTTATGGGGGCCTTAGTGGGGTGGTCCGGTAACTGGCCAACCCACTTTTAATAGGGCTGTATGGGTTAAATTAACAAACCGAAACATTCTTACCTCTCTGCGGCCACTGAGATCCAGTGCTGCAGAACCGCTGTGGTCCTGGTTGTTGTTTTGATAGCTGCCATCTGAGGAATTAAGGTGACCGCTGCATCCAATGAGAGGCTGTAGCATCACGTTCTAGAATTCCTGGCATCATGGCACTTAGGATGTGAGAGCCAATGCCAGGAGAAAAAGAGGTGACACTGTAGCGGTCACCTGGGTTCCTCTGACGGCAGGTATCAAAACAACCACCAGGACCACAGCGGGGCTGCAGCTCTGGATCTTGGTGGCTGCAGAGGGGTAAGTATGTTTCAGTTTGTTGTTTTAACTCATACAGCCCTATTGAGGTGGGGTTGTCCGGTAACCCGACAACCACTTTAAGCTACAGACAGATTCCCTCCCTTCCGAAAATCAACAACAATCATCCAACATAATCTGGCATATAAGACAATGCAACTTGTTTTACATATATACACATTTCAATCACATTATTTGGGATTGACAACTACCAGGAGTAATTTTTCCATTTAGAGGTACCATTGTGCAAATTATATGGGACCATGAGGACAGAGAAGCCAGTTCTGTCAGGCCACATAACTTTTTCCCATGGCTGGTGTGAAGTCTACAGAGTTTCACCTCTGCACAGGGAAGAAGGAATCACCCTGAGGGTTATGCCATCCTTTTCTCCTACTATGAAAGATAAAGAAGCTCATAGCCATTCCTTCCCAAAAAAGGGAAGATGGTAGGACCAGTGCTAAGAGAGGGGTCTGTTATTAGTATTGATCCAAGGACGCTTCTGTTTTTGTAAGTCCCTAATCACTGCATTTACTAGCAGGAAATCAGAGAACTTTCCAAGGCCCTGACTACTTGGGAATGTTCTACCAAATCAAGAAGGAACATCTGTGTCCACATGTCAAAAACACAAATCAAAAAGATCCGCCTTGATGGGTGAGATCTATGGCATCAAACATCTTGAAGAACACGCCTTTGAAGATGCATCTACTTTCAAACTTACGAAGACCTTGAGTAGACTGACGAAAGTCCTTTGTCAGTCCATAAGCCACTACTGACTCATAGACTTGTATCGTTGATGCCACCTAAGAAGATCATCTACCACTCAGGGTGGAGTTGGTTCCCCTTTAAGGCTCTATGGTATCCAGTCCTATCCATGGTATCCTATGAGGACCCAACGAGAAGGACTTTGCAAGTAGTTAACCTGAGGTATATGAGACTGCAGAAACAGGCAGCCTTATATATGACTGATGTCTTATTACAATTCTGAAAGAATTGACAACTTAGAAAAATACACAATTGTGTAACAATTGGAAAGAAACAATCAAATACCAAAATACAGTAGTCTTTGAAAGTGACTCAGTGAAGGGTGAAGGTTACAGAGCAGCCATTTTGTTTTTAAAGTTGAAGGCTGACCAACTGCCACATTAGTGTATATCGTCACAATGTCAGTTTTTGTGACCATAGCGGATGGAGATATGAAGTTCCTATGGTTATCCCCCAGTGGTCATGTTGTATGTTGCAGTAGTCAAGGCAGTGGTGTTGTCCAACTGGACATTGATCCAGTCAGGGAAGGTGCCCAGCTGGAATAAACTAGACGCCCAAGTGTTCATGGCTAAGCTAAGCAGCAGGACTCCCATCAGGTTCATCAGTAGTCCAGTTCTAGCCTACAAAAAAACAAATTTGAAAACAATTTAAAATACTGACCTTAGGTCTACCGTATCAGTTATCTCAATGGGTTTTCATAGATCAGAACACATCTGAATACACATACCATGTCTTTCACCAACAAATGTCCGGTAGAAAACGCTATAGAGTTGGGAGGTGTAGACACGGGGAGCATGAATGCATAGGAACAGCCAACGGTACCAGGAATCATTAGGTACAAGGGATTCACCTTCAGACGTATGGCCTAAAAAGAACAGAGAGATACTTGATTCTAGATTCCGTGTATAGGGTTTTTTCCAGGCATTATAATTGATCTCATTGATGGGTGATGGATTTCTTTCATGGGTGAGTGGATCTCTTTAATGTCTGGATGGATATCATTAATGGGTGCTAAGATCTCTTGAATGGGTGGATCTCTTTGATAAGCGAGTCTTTGAGTGTATTTTATTGATGTGTGAGTGGGTCCTCTGATGGATGAGTTTGTGAATTCCTTTATCAGGCGGTCGATTTTTTTTTTTTTAATGAGTGAGTTGATTACTGTGATGGCAGATAGATCCCTTTGATGATTGGGCAACACCCTTTTTTGATGTCTGTACAACTTAACCCTCTCCAATCCACTGTCTGACATATGAAGACATTAGGATTTAAGGCTGTACAGCTCCGATGTTGGAAGACGTCCGTCGAGGTTCTCTTACTGTATATTGCCAGCCGCTCTGCTGTCAGAGCCTATCCAACGTGTCACCTCATGCAGTACTGGCTTTAGCCAGCAGATAGCGTCATTATATAACGGCAGAAAAAGAGTGAGCCCCCTAGGAAAACCAGGATACAAATTGGATTGGAAAGGGTTAATAGATATAAAGGGGCATTCTCATCTCGACTTCTATGGCATATCCACAAGATATCTGCACCCATCTGCATGCCTCTAACCAGGCTAGTGAAGTGGGGACCATAGAAGTCAATTAGAGTTAAATAAATAGCAGAGTCCAGTCTCGCTTGGCTGTTTTCATCCTCCCAGTAACCTTGTATAAACTGGTGTTCCCACCTTGCCCGTGTTTGGCCAGGTTTGGAATAGCCCTTTAACCTATGCAAAGACTTATTTCAGGGTTCAGTAGGTGGAGTCTCAGGTACATTGAACATTATGTTATTTTACTTTTACCTTTTTTCCATGCAGTGCAGCTTTGGTCAATCATGACACCAAAGGAACCTCAAAAACCTTATAATTAACCTTCATCAATTAGATTACATGTGGTCTATAAGACAGTAGTTCTATGTCATGTCCCCCACCAGCCACCTTTTGGAATAAAACTACTCACCAGCTCAGACAGAACAGGGAGGAAGACGATGATGGTGGCTGTGTTGCTGGCAAATTCTGTGAATGAGGCAATCAGTATGGTGATGAGGAGGACAGCAGCTGCTGGAGGAAGACCTTCAAGGGGTGACAAGCGGCCTCCAATCCATGTAGATAAACCAGATGCCTAAAAAAGTAGATGTATCATAAATAACCAAGTAGACGAAAGATCACGTAGGCCAAAGAGACTTAAAGCAGAGGACCTGTCACAGGTTGGAGACAACTGGTCTTACGAGCAATGTCTCCATTGTCTGGTTTGACAGCTTCACCACTCACCTCACATCCTTTTGCCATGGCAAATCCACCTCCCAGCAGTAAGATGATGTTCCAGGGTACAGTATCCTGAGCTTTCTTCCATGATAGCAGCGGCTTATTCTCTTTATTGGGGGCTGTGGAAAGTAATATTCAAATTATCAATGCTGAATTATTTTTCTGTATCGGTAGAAAAGAAACTGATCCATTATAACTTTGTACTATGACTTTACTGTGTACATTTTCTTTGTACTGCGACATCACTGTGTGCATTATCATTGTACTGTGACATCACTGTGTGCATTATCCCTGTATTGTGACATCACTGTGTGCATTATCATTGTACTGTGACATCACTGTGTGCATTATCATTGTACTGTGACATCACTGTGTGCATTATCATTGTACTGTGACATCACTGTGTGCATTTTCCTTGTACTGTGACATCACTGTGTGCATTATCATTGTACTGCGACATCACTGTGTCTATTATCCCTGTACTGTGACATCACTGCGTGCATTATCTTTGTACTGGGACATCACTGTGTGCATTTTCTTTGTACTGTGACGTCACTGAGTGCATTATCTTTGTACTGTGACGTCACCGTGTGCATTTTTTTTGCACTGCAACATCACTGTGTGCATTATCTTTGTACTATGACATCACTGTCTGCATTATCTTTGTAATGTGACGTCACAGTGCAAAGAAAGTGCACACAGTGATATCACTGAGTGCACTTTCTTTCTACTGTGAAATCACTTTGTGCATTATCTTTGTACTGTGACATCACTGTATGCATTTTCTTTGAACTGTGACATCACTGTGTCTATTATCCCTGTACTGTGACATCACTGTGTGCATTATCTTTGTACTGTGACATCACTGTGTACATTTTCCTTGTACTGTGACATCACTGTGTGCATTATCTTTGTACTGTGACATCACTGTGTACATTTTCCTTGTACTGTGACATCACTGTGTGCATTATCCCTTTACTATAACATCACTGTGTCTATTATCCCTGTACTGTGACATCACTGTGTGCATTTTCCTTGTACTGGGACATCACTGTGTCTATTATCCCTGTACTATGACATCACTGTGCGAGGTTGAAGGAGATATAAGGCACATCATAAAACTGTCACATTCCTGAGCTCAGTGGACTGATTAAGTATTTATCTCTCAGCTTTGTTTGTCTGTTGTTTTAAGTTTTGAGTGCAAAACAGTCTCAAATTTCTGTGTGTGAACATTTGTTTTTCAATCAAGAGGGGTGTCCTCTCTGCATTTGTATATTATATATGTGCCCCATCCAAGCTAGTTTCATTTTAGCCTGATGAAGGATCAATAGAAGACCCGAAAGCTCGCTGTAACATCATGTATTTTTGTTAGCCAGTAAAAGGTATCTTATCTACAAGATCACTTGGTTTCTCTCACTGAGAACAATCACACTTTGTTATTGTAGTGTGACATCATTATTATCATTATGCAGGTGACATTTTGTGCATTATTCGTGTGCACAATCTGTGTACTGAGACATTACTATATACTTCCTGCCCTGTAATATCACTAAGTAGGTTCACCTTGTACTGTAACATCCTGTGTTATTTCTGTACTGTAGACAAAATAAATTATTTCTGTACTGTGATGTCATTGTAGTTATTATTTTTTGCTGTGGCATCACATGGTTGAATGAAATGGAATGGCATGTACATCTGTGTAGGAGTGGCTGCGTTTACGTTTTTCGTGCATTGCATTCACCCATATGTCCCAGCTGCTTCAGAAAGAGTATACAGCCCGTTATCCTTCTTTACCATTCATTTGGATGCTTTTAGTCCAAAGAGAGGTGTCTATAGAGTTAGAAGTAAGGTTTTCCTGAATGTGGTAGATGGGCCCAAATATTTTGATCAGAATATGCCGTAAGAACCTTGCATTTTTATGCAGTTAATATAAAACGTTGTGAAATTTTATTGAGATATATTAAATGTGTATGAGTGCTGAAGTGTGTTTCTGTTACTGTATTTGTTGCAGACATGGCTAACATGCTCTTGCACATTTAATTTAACCCTTTGCAATCCAATTTTGGATTCAGGGTTTCCTAGGGGGCTTTCTCTTTCTGCCATTATTCAATGGCACCATCTGCCGGCTAGAGTCAGTACTGCGGTATGGGACATGCCGGAGAGGCCCCCGACAACAGAGTAGCCAGTAATCTAACTCCTTTACTAGCATAGAGTAGATCATCCTTACATTATGACACCATTCCATGCATTCTCTCTGTTCTGTGATGTTGGTATGTGATTATCCCTTTACTGTATTAGTACTGTAATTCCAGTAATTTCATTGAGTGCATTAAATTAGAGATGAGCGAGCGTACTCGGAAAAGCACTACTCGCTCGAGTAATTTGCTTTATCCGAGTATCGCTGTGCTCGGGTCTGAAGATTCGGGTGCCGGCACGGAGCGGGGAGCTGCAGGGGAGAGCGGGGAGGAACGGAGGGGAGATCTTTCTCTCCTTCTCTCCCGCCCGCTCCCCGCTGCGACTCACCTGTCAGCCGCAGGAGCACCCGAATCTTCAGGGACGACCACAGCGATACTCGGATAAAGCCAATTACTCGAGCGAGTAGTGCTTTTCCGAGTACGCTCGCTCATCTCTATGCATTATCCCTTAACTATGACTATGTGTATTATCTTTATGCTGTGAAAAAGGCCATTTGGGGAATTTATCTTTTAACTTAAGTCAGTTTTCCAGCGTAAAAAAGTCATACTTCAGCAAACATTTGTGGCTCTTTAACCTTTTTGCACCCTATTCGGCACTTTTCTTAACCCCTTGCCCCCACACAAAATTTACATCCTGGCTGGGAAGTGTTTCCCTCAAATGGACATAAACTTATGTCCTATGGATGGCATAGGTTTATAAGCAGAGCTCGCACCATCCACAGTGGGACCCGGTTGTGATAGCCGGCATCCCACTGCAACAGCGGAGATCAGTGATTACACCAATCCCTACTGATCGCAATGTTTATCGTGATGTAAAAAGGGTTTACAGAGGGGTGGCCTTAAACCAGTGTTAATTTCCCATGTTGTTTTATCAGTGTGTGCATTATCCTTGAACTATGACAACATTGAGTGCATTATCTTTGTACTGTGATGTCACTGTCAGAATTTTCCTTCTACTGTGTACATTATCCCTATAGAGTGACATCACTGTGTACATTATCGCTCTACTATGATATCATTGTGTACATTATCCCTTTACTGTGACATCACTGTGTGCATTATCCCTGTACTGTGACATCATTGTGTGTATTATCCGTGTACTGTGACATCACTGAGTGTATTATCCCTGTACTGTGACATCGCTGTGTGTATTATCCCTGTACTGTGACATCATTGTGTGTATTATCCCTGTACTGTGACATCACTGAGTGTCTTATCCCTGTACTGTGACATTGCTGTTTGCATTATCCCTGTACTGTGACATCACTGTGTGTATTATCCCTAAACTGTGACATCATTGTGTGTATTATCCCTGTATTGTAACATCACTGTGTGTATTATCCCTGTACTGTGACTTCATTGTGTGCATTATCCCTGTATTGTGACATCGCTGTGTGCATTATCCCTGTACTGTGACATCATGGTATGCATTATCCCTGTACTGTGACATCATTGTGTGTATTATCCCTGTACTGTGACATCACTGTGTGCATTATCCCTGTACTGTGACATCACTGTGTGTATTATCCCTATAGTGTGACATCACTGTGTGTATTATCCCTGTATTTGGGCATTGCTGTGTGCATTATCCCTGTACTGTGACATCATTGTGTGTATTATCCCTGTACTGTTACATCACTGTGAGTGTTATCCCTATACTGTCACTGTGACATCACTGTCAGCAATATACCCATACTGTAACATCACTGTAAGTATTATCCCTATACTGTGACATCACTGTGTGTATTATCCCTGTACTGTGACATCATTGTGTTTATTGTCCCTGTACTGTGACATCACTGTGTGTATTATCCCTGTACTGTGACATCACTGTGTATATTATCCCTGTACTTTGACATCACTGTGTGCATTATCCCTTTTCTGTTACATCACTGTGAGCATTACCCCTGTGAATTACACACATTGACATAGAATGGAGAGCACAATAATCAAAAGCTTTTCAGGTTCTACACTTGCTTCCACAGGGAACCAAAACATTTGCTATTAGCCAACATCACTCTCCCAACTGACCACCTTCTACTTCTGATTTCACATAAATTTGATTTGGCATAAATTTGATTGGTAATAATGAAAACGTCTCCTTCCGTACCTTTCAGATCGAACCACCATGACAATGAAGGCCTTTCCGAGGGGAAGAAGAATAAAATGATGGCAATAGTAATACCAGTAACCGCGTCAGAGGTGAACCTGCAGGCCAGAACTCATTATATTAGTGCATTACTCAGATTAAAGCAAAAGCAGATTAACATTTTTCACAATACTCCAGCTGTGGTCGGTTCGCTAAATGCGATTTAGAAGCAAGTGAAAATGATCTTCCATCAGGCTCAGGCGCACGTAACTCATTGCCGGCATGAAGTATGAATGGTCAAGTGAGGTAAACTGGGATAATCCCATCAACAGCAAATAGAAACGTCAGACTGAATTCATGTTTTATATGGAGAGCCCATTAAGCCTCCATCCCAATGAAAATCAGGTCACAATCCCAACCGCTAGATTGTTTTCTGACCCCTTTTAGCACCAATATTAGTGGTCAGCCAATGAACTGCTCACTGTCACATATGATCTTCACCAGATTCATCATTACACAACTTGGAAATGTATCTACTATAGGAACGGAGCTACAGCAGAGGTACCAGTCGCGCCAAGCCATGGAGCCTAAGTGGGCCCAACGACCGCTCTACCACATAAGACATCAGGCATATGTTTTGTTTCTGCTATACTAATCCGTAGAAGATTTCTTCGACTCGGTGGTCCAAATCTGACCACATGTGGGTTTATACTTCCACAGCTTTCATAGAGTTGAGATATACAGTAGCTCTGTCTACCCGCTCCCGTCTTACCCGGGTCTGAAGGCCGATGCCCATCCAGGAATAAACTTTGGGTCTCTGGTAAACAAGAGGACGGCAAAAAGGAAAAAGAAGACGGCGACGGCCTTCTCTGCAAAACTAAAGAGAAGAACACTATTAATTGAGTGTACATCAAGGACAGCCGAATAAGTCATAAAACGAATGGAATTTAGAGCAAATAAGTGGGGATCAGAGACGGGTAACTTCTAATTTGGGCTTTATAAGCAAGTCAACAGCCACACAGATAAATCCACCAACATCTGGACTCAGGGTGGCTTTCCTCAGCATTCACTGTGACGGTAAGATGGCAGTTGGGTATAACTATACCAAGTGAGTCTGGCCACTATATGCCACTTTCTTAGGCCCCATTCATACCTGTGCCCAGCTTCCAGTGTAATTTTCATAGTTCGGCTATAACCTCTGAGCCGCATAAAGAAAACACCGGAACTGCCCAGTCAGGCATGGCGCTGGGACCCCACTGACTATACTAGGGCCCATCTGACTTTCAGTGTGTCGGACAAAATTTTTCAAAATAAAACAGCACAGCATGCTGCACTATTTTACCCCAAATTTCGCGCCAGCTTCAGATGGAACCTCTGATGTAGATGTGTATGGTGGCCATAGCCAAAGTATGAACTATATGTCTAAACTAGGCATTATTCGATTTGTATATTGTATAAACTAGATCTATTATCTGGGCACTATGAGCACTGTTATTGGGTAATGAACTCTATTTTTCTGAGCATCACAGGGCACTAATAATTGCCACTGTTAATCTTGGCAATGTATAGCAATATTTGAGTGATGAATTCACTATTTTTCTGGGCAGTATATGGGCAATGTATGGGCAATGTATGGCATTCACTTACTTGGAAATTATGTGACACTACTTTTGGGTAACATGGCTGGAAGTGGTAAGGCTGCTTCCACATGGGGCACTTTATTGTGCAATTTTGTTGCGATGCATCGCACTGGAGGAAAACGCAGTTTTCGTGCATTGTGATGCAACTTTTACAATAGGAAATCCTACTGTAAAAGCCCTAAACTATGCCCTAGCTGTATCAAAAAAACTAAAAAAATAATACATCACCTAAGAGGCACTGTCATCTCTGGCCCGCATTTTCTCTTCACCTCCGGCACTTGTCTTTAGTTTTCTGCCAGCCCTTCCTGGATTGAAGGATCAAAATCCCCATCTCCAGGAAGGGCTGGCTGTGATTGGTTCTCAAGCGCCGTGGCTCAGCCAATCAGAGCCAGAGCTCGATGAACCAATCACAGCCAATCAATGCATGAATGAATGTCTGTGATTGGTTCATCGAGTGCTGGCTCTGATTGACTGAGCCACATCGCTCGAGAACCAATCACAGCCAGCCCTTCCCGGAAGGTGGGGATGTTTATTCTCCAATCCAGAAAGGGCTGGCAGAAGACTAAATACAAGTACCGGAGATGAAGAGGAGACTTGGGCATGATGGCACTTGCTGTTAATGGCCACTTCCATGGCTGGCACTATTAACAGACACTACTAAATGGGAACTGATATGTTGTATGGGTGGTACCGGAGTTAGTGATACTCCTTGGGCAGTTACATGAGGTTAGCACCATATTTTGGCCCATGCAGTGGTAGGGAAAAAAACTATATGACTGATGATGGGCCAAGTCTACAAGACTTTTGGTACGTAGCGAAGAAAACTAATATTTAAAGATTATGTGAGAGCCGAATTGTTGTCTCAGGTGAAAAAAAGCTTCCTTTCATCTATGGTTAAAGGGACGGTACCTTAATATATACCTTAGAGGGGTGCAGGGAGGAATGTACAAAATCTAATGCATATTTTGGAACTACACGGTACTTACAGCATGGGTCCCAGTTTACGATAATCTTCCTTTACTACTTCCTTGGCTTTAGCTTCTGCATCCGATCTAATCTCTGACTTATTCTTCTTTTTGCAACTGATAGACACAAAATAACCTCATTAATAAAGAAGAATAACAGGTACAAAAATAGTTTCAAAAAATGTTTTAATTCCCAAGATTTTTCCATCGTACCTTAAGCTGATAGCGCCATGTAAAAGCGAGATCCACAACCAACTAATGATGAGGAATATAACCATCAGCGGAAATGCAAAGACGAACCAGGAGCCAAAATTTATCACATCGCAAGCTGGGAAAAAGCTGAAAGAGAAGAAACAAAAAGTTTAGGTTTTCTGTGGTAAGTTCAAAAAAGTTTTAACCAAGTTTACTCGGATTGGTTTGTATTATGTAGCTCCTTCTATGTTCTTTAAAGGGGCTGTGTCACTACCAATCCATGAAAACCCTCTCAAAAACATATTTTTATTATTGACATGTTATATGATGTCATCGTTGTCTACAGCTACATATGGCGTCAGCATCAAAGGCCTCAATGAAGACTGCAGACATCCAAGTGACTGACTGGTAGAGTCATGTATGACTTGTCCATACAAGTTTATATCAGGTGTTTAGCCTGAAGACGTATCACAGATACTTCACCTCCTCAATTGGCCAAGAAGGATAAGGTTGGGCGCTGTCCCGGTGAGGGTGGCGGTCCCTCCGATACTGGCGGAGTATGGGATGGAGATCAGAAATGCTTTCCAGATCCTATTTTGATATTCACGCTCTTTTTCCATGTCCGCATGATTCTCAGTGGGCATTTCCAGTATTTCCACCTTCTCTGGTATGTCTTTCCTTTAGAAACAATGATATACATACATATGTTGGTACACATGACCATGCAAATAAAATGAAAGTATGCAACAGAAAGTATGGAGGCCAATTTACCGATAGCACAACGAGCTAGAATGTAAGCTGACTGTAAGGGTACCTATTAGAGATGAGCGAGCGTACTTGCTAAGGCAAACTACTCGAGCGAGTAGTGCCTTATGCAAGTACCTGCCCGCTCATCTCAAAAGATTTGGATGCCGTGGGGGAGAGCGGGGAGGAACGGGGGAGGGGGAGATCTCTCTCCCCCCCGCTCCCCCCTGCTCACTCCCGCAACTCACTGCTCTCCCCCACCAATTCATGAATGGGTAAGTGAGAGCTGCCTCTGATTGGTGAGGCTGTGACCAATCAGAGGCAGCTCATTCAGCAGGCGGGGATTTTAAATCCCCGGCTGCTGAATACTACTCAGAGCAGTTCAGGAGAACTGCCGCCGGCCGCGGCTGAACTCCGTCTGCCGGGACCAGGTGAGTATATATTTTTATTTTTTATTTTTACACATTTCTGGATGAATTGCAGGGAAGGGCTTATATTTTTAAGCCCTTCCCAAAAATTCATCCAGCGCTGTCCGGCAGCCCATTGCTTTCAATGGAGCCGGCTGTATTGCCGGCTCCATTGAATTCAATGGGCAAACATCATTCTTCTCTGCCACAGCTGTTACAGCTGTGGCAGAGGAGAATGATTTGTCTACTATATGTTCTCAAAGGGGTCGGCGCTGCTGCCGCCGGCCCCATTGAGCGCATATAGAGAAGAGAACAGGAATCGCAGATCGCAGATAGGTGCGATCTGCGATTTCTGTTCTATAATTTATCGGACGAGCGCATAAAAAGCGCTCATGTGTCCGATACCATTGCAAAGCAATGGTTTTATAAAATCGCCAGACGCATGCGCATGCGCAAATCGCGCGAAAGAACGCCAGTCTGACTGAGCCCTCAAAGACATGAACTGTACTCGTATTTGCATGTTATTAGTCTAGTTAGATTGTGTTTGTCTATCATTCTGAATTACAAAGGGTTAATTTACCTTTATAATGTAGCCTCTCACACAGCCTCAGGGCTGTTTCACATGAGCGTATATTGGCCGCTGTTTTCCTGGCTGCCTGATATACACTACGATCTAATGCATCAGATCACATGGCCGTATTCCCACGACGTAAAAGTGACCGGCCGACCGATATAGCACCAGACGCTTTTACGCCGGGCCGGAAAGATAGTCCTGGAACTATCTTTCTCTGCGGAATACGTCGGCTGCTGCATGGGCTTCTATGGGAGCCAATGACAGCAGGTGGAGAGGGGAGGTGGGAGGGAGTTTAGCGGCGTGACTGCCCAACTCCCTTCCCCTTCTTCCTTCCTCTCTCCTCCCCTCCGCTGTTTGCAATGGGAGGGGGTGGGGAAAGGGCAGAGCTGAGCTCCGCCCCATCTCATTGCTTGCTGCAGGGAAGGGGTGGGTGCTCCGCCCCCATCTCGCCCACTCCAATTGCAAACAGCCGGAGGGAAGCAGAGAGGAGGTGAGCCGGCGAGGGGGGGGGAAGGGGAGGCAACGGCATTGCGGCCTCAGCGTATATGTGCTGGGCCTATGCCGTCTGAATGGGCGTACCAATGTTGGATTTGTGCACCCGTTCATGTGTTTTTACGGTGCCGGCGGGCGCACGTAAAAACGCCTATGCTCGTGGGAAAGAGCCCTTAGACAGCCACTGGAGCGAAATCTGTTCTATTTTGGGGCAATTAGTGCTCCCATCAGTCGCTAAAAGCCAGCGTCGCCCGCAGAAAATGAAAGTAAAACGTGGCAAAGCGCTTTGCCACATTCATGTGTGAGGGAGGCCTAAGGGTTATTTACACAAAATCTCTTGTGTGAGCTTTGTGTGTTGCCGGGAGGGGTATCATCACTCCTTAATGAGAGCGCCTAGAAGGTGGGTGAGGAGACTTATAAAGCCATGCAAATTCCACTGGGAAATTTATGCAAATAAGGAGATGGAACAATACTTCTGCAGCGCCACCTATTGGATGGCAACATATCTGCAAATCAATGTCAGACCCTTTATACAAGTCTTTATAACAATGATTGGGAATGGAAGACCAAAAGCCAGAATCCATACACAGACAGCGGGTTCTGGTTTTTTGCCCCTCATCAGTGTGCAGTAGGTTTCTGGCTTGGCTAGTGAGAGGTTTATGGTGTGAGTCGGGAAGGGTATCATCACTCCTTAAGGAGAGCACCTAGAAGGTGAGTGAGGAGACTTATAAAGCCATCCATGCTTATCTGGAGAATATATGCAAATAAGGAAGATGGAACAATACCTCTGCAGCGCCACCTATTGGATGGCAACATTCCTGCAAATCAGTGTCCGACCCTTTATACAGGTCTTTGTAACATTTCCCAATCATTGTTACAAAGAGCTGCAAGTGCAAACAAAACTTGCAACGTGATCTATTTTAGTGTGCATATAGGCACCATAGGAGACTATGGGGGTACAAATGCGTAGCCATTCCCCACAAAATTGCACAATGAACTGCACGATTTTACGGGGAAATTGATAACAGCGAGGACTAATTAGGTGGCACAGCCTTTTAAAATCATGGCGCAGGTGTGTCCCGCACCGATGTGAACGGTCCCCGGCAGCGCAGAAAGTATAGTAAAATGTGCAAAGACGAGCCCGATAGCGCAACATTGACAGCGCAGAAAGTCATGCTGCCACAAGTGTTTTTGCGCTTATGGTCGCCTGAAGCCGTCCTTATATGGACCTCTCTGCCCCCAAACATTGCCAATTCCGTCATTAACCTTTATTCCGCATTCGCTCCTTTCGGGACTTCTACTGGCCGTTGCACAAGTGCTGCAATATCTGCTGTCAAACAAAGGAGTGTGATCCATATCTAGATCACACAGACCCGTCCCTGCTCTGTGCACACCAAGACGATAAGAAAACTACACAGTGTTCCTTCAGCCCTTCCAATCCACTGTCTGACGTCTAAAGACATTCTGATTGAAGGCTGTACAGCTCCGATGTTGGAAGACGTCCTGCTCTGTTGTCGGGGGCCTCTCCAGCATGTCACATACCGCAGTACTGGCTCTAGCCAGCAGATGGCACCATTGTATAATGGCAGAAAGAGAAAACCCCCTAGGAAGCCCTGAATCCAAAATTGGATTGCAAAGGGTTAAAACTCACTAGTGACATATCAGCAGTGGATATAGTTTACACATTAGGGCTCCCATTCACTGCTCGTTCATCCTCATACTCAGGAGGGCAGCGTCACCCTCATACATGGGGTCACGGGACCCCCATTGTGTGAACAGTTCCCAGGGGTGGAGCCCACTCCTGGCAGACGTATATGCGATATCCAAAAATACACCATAAAAGTATAAGGTTGGAAAACCCCTTTAATCCCCGTGTAATGAGAGGGTCAAAAACATTCCAATATTACTTGTTTGTTTGTTTGTTTGTTTGTTTGTTTTTTTAAATCTTCATCCTTTTTAACAACCTCTGCTGGCTGTCATTGAATAGCAAAATCTGCCCTTATAGTGCTCACCGAGCTGTAAGGTTCAACAGGTACAACAGAAATGCGCACGCAAAATACGGAAATGTCAACGAACTCATTGAAATTAATGGGTCCTATTCTCCGCCTATACATCTGTGTGAAGTCGGCCGGAGGATCCATTCACATGGGCGTATTATGTCCGTATTTTTTACGGACATAGTATGGACAGTGTACATATATTGATTTGCATTGGTGTATGTAGATCAATCACGTAAAAAAAACAAAAAAACATAGCATGTCCTATTTTCATCCGTGTTTATGGATTGAAATCTTCTATTAAAGTCTATGGGATTGTGTAAGAATGACCCCCAGGGACACCCGCTGATCAGAGGGACTACAGTCGCTTCATTATGTGCACAGCGTCGTACATACAAGTGTGGCTGTGCTTGGAACTGCAGCTCAGTCACATTCACTTGAATGAGCTGCTGTCATTTAATGGAAATATCCACCCTGATAATGCACTGCTCAAGTCTACGGGCGACATTTGTGTGGCGCTGGTGTTGGACAATGCCATTTTGTAGAAGCCTCCTGGAGGCTGTGTGTGTGTGTAGAAGGACCTTTGAGCACGCCATCTCCATAGAGATTAACACAGGGCTAATCCCGCCCACAGTGGCAAGTCCTACAAGGTCACTAGCAGGTCTGTGGGGAGCGCATATTAGCCTCTTACTCTCAAGCTCAGTATGGAGCAATTCCAGCAACCTCATTGGTTCTGATTCACAATTCCAGCAACCTGATTGGTTGTTTGGGTTCCCTGATTCAACCTGATTGGTTGTTAGGGCCAGGTTTGAGAGTAATATAGATATATGCGTGGGGAGGATATAAAAAGGAGAACTGCGTTACAGGAGTTGAAAGGTGCTACAGAGAGGACATGAGAGCAGTGAGTGCTCCGCAGCACCCAGCAGAGGCCCAGCAGGCATAAGAGAGGACATGAGAGTAGTGAGTGCTCTGCACCACCCAGCAGAGGCCTAGCAGACATAAGAGAGGACATGAGAGCAGTGTGTGCTCCGCAGTACCTAGCAAAGGCCTAGCAGACATAAGAGAGGACATGACAGCAGTGTGTGCTCCACAGTATCCAGCAGAGGCCTAGCAGACATAAGAGAGGACATGAGAGCAGCGTGTGCTCCGCACCACCCAGCAGAGGCCCAGCAGACATAAGAGAGGACATTAGAGCAGTGTGTGCGCCATAGTATCCAACAGAGGCCTAGCAGACATAAGAGAGGGCATGAGAGTAGTGTGTGCTGTGCAGTACCCAGCAGAGGCCTAGCAGACATAAGAGAGGACATGAGAGCAGTGTGTGCTCCATAGTATCCATCGGAGGCCTAGCAGATATAAGAGAGGGCATGAGAGTAGTGAGTGCTCCACAGCACCCAGCAGAGGCCTAGCAGACATAAGAGAGGGCATGAGAGCAGCGTGTGATCTGCAGCACCCATCAGAGGCCTAGCAGACATAAGAGAGAACATGAGAACAGTCTGTGCTCTGCATCATCCAGCAGAGGCCTAGCAGACATAAGAGAGGAAATGAGAGCAGTGTGTGCTGTGCAGCACCCAGCAGAGGACTAGCAGACATAAGAGAGGACATGAGGACAGTGTGTGCTCCGCAGCACCCAGCAGAGGCCTAGCAGACATAAGGGAGGACATGAGAGCAGTGAGTTCTCTGCAGCACCTAGCAGAGGCCTAGCAGACATAAGGGAGGACATGAGAGCAGTGAGTGCTCCGCAGCACCTAGCAGAGGCCTAGCAGAGATAAAAGAGGACATGCCAGCAGTCAGTGCTCTGCAGCACCCAGCAGAGCCATATCAAACATAAGAGAGGACATAAGAGCATGGAGTGCTCTGCAGCACCCAGCAGAGGACTAGCAGACATAAGAGAGGACATGAGAGCGTTGAGTGCTCTGCAGCACACAGCAGAAGTCTAGCAGACATAAGAGGAGCCTGAGACCACGTGGTAGTGGCCATTCACGGCCTGTGATTAGAGTGCTGTCCTTATGCTGTGGAAGCACCACAGTAATAAGAGGCAACAAAAGAGCCTGGACAATGGGGGCCTAAGCTGGTGAGCCTAAAGGGCAAAAAAAAAGTCAGACCAAGTGGAATGAGAGGGAGGCTCCCTTACAGCAGGGGTGAGGTTTCGAAATAAATGATGGTGAAATGGATCCGAAACATTGAAAGCTGCCAGATATGTGAGGCTGGCCTACAGTGACGGATACACACCAAAATCTGCATATAACACAAAGATTTAAAAACCGCATACTATACAACTCTACATCAAATGCGGAGGTTCCCATTAAAATGAGGTATGACAAAATATGATATTTTTGAGAGCCTGTTCACGGGAAAGTTTTGCAAAAATGGCGACCTCTGACTTGTAGGATTAAATGACTTACTCTTCGGCAGTGAGCATCTGCAGTTCCGTGGGAACCGGGTGTAAGCCATTCTCCTGTACTGGCCCTGGGCAATAAGAGACAAAAAAAAACAGATCAGCGGCAAACAATAATTTACCAGCAACAATCAATGCGGCCCCTGAAATCACAGCTCAGTGGCCAAACTGTAGCGGGGGGATTAAAATAACTGTTGTGACTTTCCATGATGTTCTCAGTAAGAGAAACCAAGTAATCTTGTAGATATGATACCTTTTAATGGCTAACAAAAATACATGAGGTTATAGTGAGCTTTGGAAGCTGTCAGGGTCCTTTCTAAGAAGCCTGAGGAAGGACCCGGAAAGGTTCGAAAGCTCGCTGTAACATCATGTATTTTTGTTAGCCATTAAAAGGTATCATATCTACAAGATTACTTGGTTTCTCTTACTGAGAACAATCACATTTTGCTCTACTGGCTAACACCGTAATAAACTTTTTCGAAGTTACATTATCTACAGAATTCTTATGCTAAGCTAAGGGGCCTTTCAGAAGGGAGAACCTGTTGAGAGCAGATGCCTGATAGGTCGTCCAGGAACGATCACCGCTCAGTGAATGGAGGTGGAGCAGCCGGGGATCGTTCCATCCTGTCCGGCTCCATACACAGTAAACAGGCAGTCGTTCATAGATGAAGAACTGCCTGTTTACACGGGCAGATCCCTCGTTCAGTTTTCAGCATGAATCTGAATGAATGAATGATGTACAAAAGCCCGAAAGCCTGGTTTCGACACAACGATTATCGGTCAAAAGATGTATTTTGAGCAATAATAGTTGTGTGCATTTACAGGGCAAGGTGATCGCTCAAACGTTGAGCGTTCTCTTTGTGCTCCGAGCGGGGTATGCAAAGACAAGCGGGGTCGTTTGTCTTCTACATCCAGCTGTTCTCTGCTCGGAACGCTCAGCTGGTATACAGCTGAGCACTCCAAGCAGGGCATGCAGAACACAGCTCAACCGCTGTATTCTTCATACCCCCGCTGTTCACGGAGCGCTCAGCTGGTATACAGCTGCGTGCTACGAGCGGGGTATGCAGAACACAACTGGACCGCTGTATTCTTCATACCCTGACTGTGTTCAGGGAGCGGCATACAGCTGAAACAATTGTAACAGCTGTATCCCGCTGTGAACTCCTGATAAGGCTCATCGTTGTCTTTCAGCATGCTGAAAGAGAACGATCAGCGACTCGTTAATGAAAACTGCACGATGTCAGTGCACTTAGACACAACGATTCTCGTTTAAAACACGGCTTTGAGCGATATTTGAGCGAGCATTGTTGTGTCTAAATCAGCCTTTATGTACATGACCATATAATCGGTGTAGTCCGGATCCATGATAAGATTATACAGCGCCTCCAATATTCATATAAATGGGTGATAGAACATAAAATCACATCATACTCCTTCCAGGGAAGAATGCGAGGCAACCATGGCGGCATATTGAGTGCTTATGGATCTGTAATACAGGCCATAGAGACTGCATGTGCCGTCATTACAGGGTCGTTACACGAGTCCATAGTCTGCGCAGTATTTCACCTATTAGAATAGCAGTTTGTGCACCAGAGCTGCACTTCCTTTTAATGCTAGGGGCAAGAAGTTGGAACATACAGTAAGGCTTCCTACACACGGCTGAGCACGAAATCGTGCCATGAAACTCGTCCCGTTATCGCGGTCATGCGCGTGCGATTTACCAGCGGATGTGAGGCGTTTTTCTCTAAAAAAAACGCCTCCCATCACGTCAGGGAGGTAGCGTTTCTCTGCGGAGATTTTCAGCTGTGTCGGAGGATCACTTGGTAACCTCGCATCGCACTCGCATGAACATCACACGCCGTATGATGTGTTTTCCTGTCCCATTGAAAACCAAGGGGGCGATGCATTCCAAGGGATTACCCAAAGATCGGACGGCCCGCGTTTATTTATGCAGGCATAAAAATGGACGTTCACGCATTCATAACGCGTTGCGCATGAACAGGGACCGTTCGCTCAACAGGGGACAACCAAACAATGTAGGGAACGAAATGTAAAAGATTTATCTGTGGGTGTAAACTGGCCGAACACGCGAATGAGCAAACTCTGTCATCATTCGCTCAATTACCCGTTTCGTGTAAAGGGAGCCTTGTGAAATATGGACAGTTTTTGCAGTTGCCTGACAATGGTTTGTATCAAAGATCAAATATTGCATTACTGGTCACTGACCGAACCGCAGTTTAGAGCAAAGAGGCCGCAGTAAAGTGCAGCTGTCCTTTCCATGGGCATGTCAGAACTTCCCTGAGAATAGGACCTATCGGTTATTGGTAGAGATGAGCGAGCATACTCGCTAAGGGCAATTGTTCGATCGAGCATTGCCCTTAGCGAGTACCTGCCCGCTCGGAAGAAAAGATTCGGCTGCCGGTGACGGGGGAGAGCGGGGAGGAACGGAGGGGAGATCTCTCTCTCCCTCTCTCCTTACCCCCGCTCCCCCCTGCTCATTGCCGCAACTCACCTTTCACCCGCGCCGGCAGCCGAACCTTTTCTTCCGAGTGGGCAGGTACTCGCTAAGGGCAATGCTCGCTCATCTCTAGTTATTGGTTGTAGTACTATTTTTCCGGTCATCCACCAAGAATTACCTGAGACATTGTCGGGATTCTTTATAGACTTCTCCTGGCTAAATTTTTCGCCAAACAAACTCTTAAGAATGGCATTTGCAATAGGAAGCATCATGGCCGTGGATGCCGTATTACTCAGCCACATGGACAGAAAGGCCGTCGTTATCATCATGCCCAGTATGAGCCTGGAATAAGAGAGAAGTAAATTTACTCTGCAGGGTGTTTACCAACACAATATTTCATAGATTAGATTGCTGCAGACGGATATGTCCACTTATTAAATAGAGGTTTATTGCTGCAATGTATCTAAACTTTAATGTAACTTTGTAAAGTCTTGATTAAAAATCACCTACAGTTTAGTGTATGCAGCACCTATGCAGACCTACAGTAAGACTTCATAGTTTCAAGGTGGAAAAACAGTGTGTAGTCTGTACTACTCTACTGCTTCCTCTTCTAGCTAACTCTTCAGAGATGCCACAAATATAAGAGATCTTGTATGAATATGGCACTAACTAATGTCGGTTTATTCATGAAACTACTCTTTTACTAGCCAGAATTTACAAGAATATAACTATATTACAGCTCTCTATATACAAACTATATCTAATACTGTATAATACTACTCCCATGTACAAGAATATAACAACTGTAATACTGCCCCCTGTGTACAAGAATATAATTACTATAATACTGCCTCCTACGTACAAGAATATAACTACTATAATACTGCTCCTATGTACAAGAAAATAACTACAATAATACTGCTCCTATGTACAAGAATATAATTACTAAAATACTGCCCCCTATATACAAGAATATAACTACTATAATACTGTCCCCTATGTACAAGAATATAACTACTATAATACTGTCCCCTATGTACAAGAATATAACTACTATAATACTGCCCCCTATGTACAAGAATATAGCTACTATAATACCGCCGTCTATGTACAAGGATATAACTACTATAATACTGCCCCTATGTACAAGAATATAACTACTATAATACTGCCCCCTATATACAAGAATATAACTACTATAATACTGCTCCCTATGTACAAGAATATAACTACTATAATACTGCCACCTATGTACAAGAATATAACTACTATAATACTGCCCCCTATGTACAAGAATATAACTACTATAATACTGTCTCCTATGTACAAGAATATAACTACTATAATACTGCCCCCTATGTACAAGAATATAACTACTATAATACTGCCCCCTATGTAAAAAAGTATAACTACTATAATACTGCCCTCTATGTACAAGAATATAACTACTATAATACTGCCCCCTATGTACAGGAATATAACTACTATAATACTGCCCCCTATGTACAAGAATATAACTACTATAATACTGCCCCCTATGTACTAGAATATAACTACTATCATACTGCCCCTATGTACGAGAATATAACTGCTATAATACTGCCCCTATGTACAAGAATATTACTACTATAATACTGCCCCCTATGTACAACAATATAACTACTATAATACTGCCCCCTATGTACAAGAATATAACTACTATAATACTGTCTCCTATGTACAAGAATATAACGACTATAATACTGCCCCTATGTAAAAGAATATAACTACTATTATACTGCCCCCTATGTACAAGAATATAACTACTATAATACTGCTCCCTATGTACAAGAATAGAACTACTATAATACTGTCTCCTATGTACAAGAATATAACTACTATAATACTGCCCCCTATGTACAAGAATATAACTACTGTAATACTGCCCCCTATGTACAAGAATATAACTACTATAATACTGCCCCCTATGTTCAAGAGTATAACTTCTATAATACTACCCCCTATGTACAAAAACATAACTGCTATAATACTGCCCCCTATGCACAAGAATATAACTACTATAAGACTGCCCCCTATGTACAAGAATATAACTACTATAATACTGTCCCCCTATGTACAAGAATATAACTACTATAATACTGCCCCCAATGTACAAGAATATAACTACTATAACACTGCCCCCTATGTACAGGAGTATAACTAGTATAATACCGCCTCTATGTTTAAGAATATTACTACTATAATACTGTCCCCCTATGTTCAAGAATATAACTACCATAATACTGCCCTCCTATGTACAAGAAAATAACTACTATAATACTGTCCCCCTATGTTCAAGAATATAACTACTATAATACTGTCCCCTATGTACAAGAATATAACTACTATAATACTGCCTCCTATGTACAAGAATATAACTACTGTAATACTGCCTCCTATGTACAAGAATATAACTAGTATAATACCGCCTCTATGTTTAAGAATATTACTACTATAATACTGTCCTCCTATGTACAAGAATATAACTACTATAATACTGTCCCCTATGTACAAGAATATAACTACTATAATACTGCCTCCTATGTACAAGAATATAACTAGTATAATACCGCCTCTATGTTTAAGAATATTACTACTATAATACTGTCCTCCTATGTACAAGAATATAACTACTATAATACTGCCCCCTATATACAAGAATATAACTACTATAATACTGTCTCCTATGTACAAGAATATAACTGCTAAAATACTGACCCCTATGTACAAGAATATAACTACTATAATACTGTCCCCTATGTACAAGAATATAACTACTATAATACTGCCCCTATGTACAAGAATATAACTACTATATTACTGCCTCCTATGTACAAGAATATAACTACTATAATACTGCCCCCAAATGTACAAGAATATAACTGCTATAATACTGACCCCTATGTACAAGAATTTAACTACTATAATACTGCCTCCTATGTACAAGAATATAACTACTATAATACTGCCTCTATGTACAAGAATATAACTACTATAATACTGCCTCTTATGTACAAGACTATAACTACTACAATACTGCCCCCTATGTACAAGAATATAACTACTATAATACTGCCCCCTATATACAAGAATATAACTACTATAATACTGCCCCCTATTTACAAGAATATAACTACTATAATACTGCCCCTATATACAAGAATAAAACTACTATAATACTGCCCCTATATACAAGAATATAACTACTATAATACTGCTCCCTATGTACAAGAATATAACTACTATAATACTGCCCCCTATGTACAAGAATATGACTACTATAATACTGTCCCCTATGTACAAGAATATAACTACTATAATACTGCTCCTATGTACAAGAATATAACTACTATAATACTGCCTCCTATGTACAAGAATATAACTACTATAATACTGCCCCCCTATGTACAAGAAAATAACTACTATAATACTGCCCCTATGTACAAGAATATAACTACTATATTACTGCCTCCTATGTACAAGAATATAACTACTATAATACTGCCCCCTATGTACAAGACTATGACTACTATAATACTGTCCCCTGTGTACAAGAATATAACTACTATATTACTGCCTCCTATGTACAAGAATATAACTACTATAATACTGCCCCCAAATGTACCAGAATATAACTGCTATAATACTGACCCCTATGTACAAGAATTTAACTACTATAATACTGCCTCTATGTACAAGAATATAACTACTATAATACTGCCTCTTATGTACAAGACTATAACTACTACAATACTGCCCCCTATGTACAAGAATATAACTACTATAATACTGCCCCCTATATACAAGAATATAACTACTATAATACTGCCCCCTATGTACAAGAATATAACTACTATAATACTGCCCCTATATACAAGAATAAAACTACTATAATACTGCCCCTATATACAAGAATATAACTACTATAATACTGCTCCCTATGTACAAGAATATAACTACTATAATACTGCCCCCTATGTACAAGAATATGACTACTATAATACTGTCCCCTATGTACAAGAATATAACTACTATATTACTGCCTCCTATGTACAAGAATATAACTACTATAATACTGCCCCCCTATGTACAAGAAAATAACTACTATAATACTGCCCCTATGTACAAGAATATAACTACTATAATAGTGTTCTAAATTTACAAGAATATAACTGCTATAATACTGACCCCTATGTACAATAATATAACTACTATAATAGTGCCCCCTATGTACAAGAATATAACTACTATAATACTGCCCCCTATGTAGAAGACTATGACTACTATAATACTGTCCCCTATGTACAAGAATATAACAACTATAATACTGCTCCCTATGTACAAGAATATAACTACTATAATACTGCTCCCTATGTACAAGAATATAACTACTATAATACCGCCCCCTATGTACAAGACTATAACTACTATAATACTGTCCCTTATGTACAAGAATATAATTACTATAATACTGCCACTTAAGTACAAGAATATAACTACTATAATACTGCCTCCTATGTACAAGAATATAACTACTATAATACTGCCCCTATGTGCAAGAATATAGCTACTATAATACTGCCCCCTATGTACAGGAATATAACTACTATTATACTGCCCCCTTTGTGCAAGAATATAACTACTATAATACTGCCCCTATGTACAAGAATATAACTACTATAATACTGCCCCTATGTACAAGAATATAACTACTATAATACTACCCCTATGTACAAGAATATAACTACTATTATACTGCCCCCTATGTGCAAGAATATAACTACTATAATACTGCCCCCTATGTACAAGAATATAACTACTATAATACTGCTCCCTATGTACAAGAATATAACTACTATAATACTGCCCCCTATGTACAAGACTATAACTACTATAATACTGTCCCTTATGTACAAGAATATAATTACTATAATACTGCCCCCTATGTACAAGAATATATCTACTATAATACTGCCCCCTATGTGCAAGAATATAGCTACTATAATACTGCCCCCTATGTACAAGAATATAACTACTATTATACTGCCCCCTATGTGCAAGAATATATCTACTATAATACTGCCCCCTATGTACAAGAATATAATTACTATAATACTGCCCCCTATGTACAAGAATATAACTACTATTATACTGCCCCCTATGTACAAGAATATAACTGTTATAATACTGCCCCTTATAATAAAGGCGTTAGAAAACAGTTTTACCTTGCAGGCTGTACTCCCACCAATATGAGCACTTTCAAGGCGATTCTTCTGTGCAAATTCCACTGCTCGATAGCGGCGGCCATAAGAAGTCCACTAAGGAACAGAAAATTTGTATCCAAGAAGTACTGCGGACAGACTTTGCTGGAGGGCAAGATTCCCAGGAAGGGAAATAATACAATTGGCAGCATAGCGGTAACAGCTAGAGGCAGCGCTTCTGTGCACCAATATAAGGCCATGAGTAGGACCACATAGAGGCATTTTCCTTCCTGCAAGTACAACCATAATCATTGTGGAGAACGAGTGATATTACGAGAGGCTACAAATATCTGTATGGTGGCAGTGGGTTATATAATAGTAGACACAGCGCCACTAATCCACAGGTTGGATCTGGTACTGCAGCTCTGAAACAAGTATTTCAAGAATTGCACAGGGTCATGCCAGGTTATTAAACTAAGACACAAGCAAAGTTGTCACAGAGCCACCAAAAGCCTGCTGCAAACTTGTATGATAGGCCATGCCCCTTTTATACAATGCCACGCCCTATGTATTCCATAACTGTGCCCATCAGTAATCCCCTCACAGTAATAGGCAACCACTTAATTGTCCCAGTAGTAATAGTGTTCCCCTTAGTGGCCCCAGTAGTAATAGTGTTCCCCTTTGTGGCTTCAGTAGTAATAGTGTTCTCCTTAGTGGCCCAAGTTGTCATAGTATTCCTCTATAGTGGCCCCAGTAGTAATTGTGACCCCTATAGTGGTTCCAATAGTAATTGCGCCCTCCATAGTAGCCCCAGTAGTATTAGTGACTCCCCTAATGTTCTCAGTTGTAATAATGACCAACTTAATTGTCCCAGAAGTAATAAGGTAAAGTCCCCTGGTGTAAGCACCGAGTCATGACTGACACCTAGGATGAAGTCACATTGTTACGTTTTCTTGGCAGACTGTTTTTGCAGGGTCGTTTGCCATTGTTTGCCATTGCCTTTCCCACCCAGTAGTAATAGTGACCACCTTAATGTCCCAAGTAGTTATAATGTTCCCCTTAGTGGCCCCAGTAGTAATAATGTTCCCCTTAGTGGCCCCAGTAGTAATAGTGTTCCCCTATAGTGGACCCAGTAGTAAAAGTGATCCCCATAGTGGTTCCAATAGTAATAATGTCCTCCATAGTGGCCCCAGCAGTAATAGTGACCCCTACAATGGTCTCAGTTGTAATAGTGACGCCCATAGTGGCCACAGTAGTAATAGCAACCCCCATTACTAACTCCTATAGTAATAGTGTTCCCCTTACTGCTCCCAGTTTTAATAATAACTCCTATAGTGGCTCCAGTAATAATAGTGGCCTCAGTAGTAATAGTGCACCCACAGTGGACTCATTTGTAGTAGTGACCCCAATAGATTCCCTAGTAGTAATAGCAACCCCTATTACTAGCTCCAATGTTAATAGTGACGCCATAGTGGCCCCAGTAGTAATAGCAACCCCTCTTTCTAGCTCCAATGGTAATAGTGACCCCCTATAGTGGCCCCAGTAGTAACAGCAACTCCTATTACTTGCTCTAGTAATAATAGTGACTCCCATAGTGGCCCCAGTAGTATTAGTGCCCCCACAGTGGCCCCAGTAACAATAGCAACCCCTATTCATATCTCCAGTAGTAATAGTGACCCCCATTAGTAGCCCCAATCTTAATAGTGACCCCCATAGTGAACCTCCAGCCATCTGACAAGCATTTAACTCACTTGCAGTTCCAGTCTGGTGGCAGAGGCCGCCGCTGCTGTAATCAGACCTCTGACCTTTCTGCATCTGCATGCAGGAACACAGGCACCGAGGAGTGGGGGAGTGGAAAAGGCCAGGGGGATAGGGCCAGGGGGCTGCACTGATTATAGCAGCCACTGCTGTCCATCCGAAACTGCAAGGGAGTTAAATGCCTATTGGGTCGGGGAGGCGAGAAATGCCTCCTGCCACCCAGGACTGCGGGACAGCGCCCCAAATCCAGGCCTGTCCAGCAGAATGGTTGGGAGGCCTACATATGTTAAGCGGGATGGGAGGCCTACATATGGTAAGCGGGATGGGAGGGTCTTGTTACAGATTTTGCATTGGGGTCCAGCAGCTTCACGTTCCGGGGTGCTCCGAGCGTTTTCTATGGGACGACAGTCCTCACTTATCATTGCACTTGTTGCAGACTTTACCATCTGTCTTGTTCGTAACCAAAGGTTCTAAATTCCCATGGATAAAACATAATCCTCGCTAAAACGCGGTTTATTAACTAAATTGGATTATAGCCGCTTACTGACACCGTATTACATAAACATGGATTTAGAGAGCTGTCAGCGCCGCCGTGTTCCACGGGACGTGACAGCGGGGGGAACAATGCCAAATATTCTGATGATGGAAGCAGTTTATACAAGGGGGGTATTGTTCACCAGCACACTCCGCTCCCAGGAGGAAATTGGGACAATCTGCAGCTCGGAATCCAATTAGGATGGCAGGGAGCTTCATAGGGTGAAAACGGACAGCGCTTAATAAACCGACCTCCTTAAAGGGTTAACTGATAACTGCTTTACAGTGAAGCTTTACTTTTTTGGCGATGACCATGAGAATATATATACACTACTATGCAGAGGCGTAACCTGAAGCTTCTGGGCCCCACTGAAAAACCTGTAACAGGGCCCCCAACTATAATGCTTTATTCATAGTACTGGGCTCCCTATATGGAGAAGAGAGGCCTTATGGTCCCCCTAAGGCTCCTGGGCCCGGGTGCAACCGCATCCCCTATAGTTACGCCCCTGCTGCTATGAATTATGTGGGGTATGACTGACGGAAATGGCTGCATGGCGCGCTATTGTTTAGCTCTGCTGTCACATACACCCCCTGCTGTTATGGAAGTGGTACTGCAGGTCCTGGCATATCACATGAATCAGATGTAGAAGCCGGAGGGATCTAGCTATTAAAATGACCCATTTATGATAGACTCAGGCCTAGCCATCTGCTAATTGTTGCAGGTCCAGCGTTCACCAGGGAATATGGATGCTAGATGTATATTATGTATTATTACACTGAATGGCCACTTTATTAGAGACACCAGCTTTTTCATCATTGGCGATTCCATTCATGGAGATTAGACCAGTCACCCCTGAGTGCAGCATAAAATCACATGATGGATCAGTTTCAGTTTGAATCCACATTAGATGGGAAAATCCAACCATCAGAGTGACTTCCAATGAGGTAGGTGCTAGACTAGCCGTGTCAGGGTGTCACTGCCAACCGCGTGGGGTTTTCCTGTATAATAGTGCAAAGAGTATACAGAGGATGGCGTGATCAAGGAAAAATATCTAGCAAAAAGAGATCCCGTGGATGGAAACAACTCGTCAATGGAAGGGGTCAGAAGAGGATGTCAAGAATCGTTTTGACAGACAGTCAAGAGCAGTCAAATACAACACTTGTGCTTCAACTAACATATAAATGGACAACCTGGCACAGATGGGCTATAACAGCAGACAACCAGTTCCAATGTACTTGCCGGAGCGCCCAGACCCCTTCCATCAGCTGATTGTTGGGGGTGCCCGGAGTCAGACATATTGGGACATAGTGATGGCCTATTGATGGACTTTAAGAAGTCATCAATATTAAAGTCCCGTAAAGCCCCTTTAAGTGCAATTATAATCAGTACTGCTGAATCAACATGACTCCCACTGACTGATCTCACTATCTGTGACCACAACAACGAGGATAATCTGCCATTTGCATGGCTCCATTGAATAGCAAACAGTAATAAATGACCAATAAGTTAGTTTGTAGTTTTAATCGTCTAGATCCGAGTCAACATTGCAATCAGCTGAAATGACCCCAATCACACCAATCAATGTTGCACAAGATTATTGAGCAATGAACGGGAAGATTGAAACAAAAACTGAAGTTTTCTTCAAAGAAGAGAGCCATGTGACCTTGAGTCATGAACACAAATACCCCGGTCTCCATGATCGAAGGTAAAGCTCTCCACAAAGATAGAAGTTAACAACCCAACCATAAAAAACAAGTGTGAACCCTGGATCAGCCACAAAAACCCAACTCAGCCATTCTGGTGGATAAAGTTGTCGGATGGCGCACAAACATTGAACATAGTTTCCAGTCGGATTGGGTGAGAGTCATTCAATATCCATGAGCTTCTAAGAGGCTCAATCAACAGGTCCACAGTCGTCCTTCAGAGCTGCAAAGGTTCAATACGGTCCCTTAAACAAATGTTGTTTTTATGGCATCCACTATGTGGTATCAGTGACAGGATAAGTATTTTCTGCAAGGTAGTACAACTATGACCGTGACAAAAAAAAAATAATTCTGTTTATTATACGGGTCATTACAAATGTGTCAATACCAAAAAAAGTGAAGAGTGCGCAAAAAACGTTTTTTGTTTTCTTTTTCTCTATTTTATTTCACTTTTTTTTAAAGTCCCTTTAGGGGAATTGAACCTGCGATCCTCTGATTGCTCGGATACTGTACAGTGTGCTGCAGTGTATTATGGGATTTCTTTGCTAGTACTTGCTATGCCAGACCTGGAGGCTGCTGTTATGTCTCCAGTTACCATGGTAACTCCTTGGCCCTACACAATCTCATGATAAAGGGCCAATGATGCTACAGAAGATGCTCCCTCCCTCTGTTAACGCCTTCCAATTGGGGGTTCCAACATAGGATTTGAAAAAAAAATGAGGTTATCCAAGATGGACAATCCCTTTAAGCAGGTTAAAGGGGAAGGGAGGAGTAACTCTCATATTCTTCCACTTTTGTTAAAATTGTGAGTGTTCCTCTTCTAGTCTCTCGTGTGCCCTATGTTGCCCCACATGTAACATTTATGTTGTACAAGGCTGGCGAAGGGGTGTGCCTATAATAGGGGGTACAGTTGTACGGGTCCTGGAGCCTTGTGGGGTCATTGGGGCCCAGCAAATACAAGTTACGCCTCTGAGAGGCAAAGAGCTGGAGAGTTGAAAAATAGGCAGATGCCAGTAGTCAAGACTCGGGTAGCTGCCATAAGCAGCATGACGGGCAAAAAGCTGACAGTCACTTTGGCGTAACCTGACTCTTGCCAAACCTCAAGAGTGCTGTATTATGAGGCCCCCAAAGTAATGCTCAAAATAGTCCTGCATACGGCATAGGATAGACCATCAATATTGCCCGCGGGGGTTGGCACCCCTGCGGGTCAGCTGTTTGGCGAGACCAAGACACTTGCATGAGTGCTATAGCCATTTCATTACTTACATCCGGTTTTACACCAGCTCCTACTGCACAACTTTGTCGCAGTGTAGCAGTATATAGCGCTTTTACCATGCCAGCGCTAAGAACTTTTAGAAGGCCCGAGACTGCCATGGCCGCCCATTGGCATCACACAATCACATTGTAAACAGGCCAGTGAAACAATGGAAAGGGCCCCCTTAGGCTAACTACTTAGATGCCACAGTCAGCAATGACCGCAGCATTTAGGTCGCCTGCAGACGGCCGGGTCGGACCCGACTTGAGCATCTGCAGAGAGCAGCGCGGGCACTCACCTCTCCCGCGGCCCCGGCTCTTTCATGTGCCGGCTGCCGGGCAGCCGGCGCATGTGCAGAGCGGGGCCGGCGGCCGGTGAGTGACGTTTCTGTGCGGGGCCGCGATTTGCTTGCCGCACGAGATTTCACGCGGCCAAATCGCGGCCGTCTGCCTAGGATTACGTTTGTTAACGCAATCCTATGGCAGCTTCCAGGGGCGGAAATTCCGCCACGGAATTTCCGCCCGTCTGCAGCCGGCCTAAAGTAGTTAAACAGCCAGGATCAGAGAAAGCTCCGCCCACAGCCTTTGCCGACAGTTGTCAGCTGTCAGGAACAGCTAATAGCCACCGGCTTTCGAACCTGCTTCATAAAACCCTTGGATATATAGGCTGGCCTAGCTGTGTGCTTCCGGCTCCGTCCGTACTGAGAGCGGGACAGGCGATCAGCTGATTCAGCGGGGATCCCAACCGGCGGGCCGCAGCTGATCAGCTATTGATGACCTATCCTGAGGCCCGGTCATCAGTAGTAGAGTCCTGGAATACCACTTTAGTCAACGCCAGTTTTTGGCGTAAATTAAGCCAAAGGTAGCTCGTCGTGGGATTACTCTTAGGGAGTACTTCCATGAGCGTGCGTGGAGAAAAGAACCCGCAGTTTTCTATATGTTCATTCTCACTTTGGCGCGCGCATTTCGCATGTGCAAGAACAAAACGCAACATGCTCTATTTTGGTGAAAATTTGCGCACCAGAGGCACCATAGGAGTCTATGGGGGTGCGCAATAAACTACGTATGAACTGCGCAATTTCACCAAAATATTAACATACTGGGGACTAATTAAGGCTGTGCAGCCTTAAAAATCACAGCGCAGGTGTGTCTTGCGCCAATGTGAACGGTCCCCGTCAATGCAAAAAATACAGTAAACGCACGATACAATGACCTTCGCTTTGAAAAAGTTGTGCTATGGCGAGCGGCTTCCCGCAGACGTATTTGCGAATGAATTTGCACACCCTGACTGGGTGCACCCAATATGCAGATAATTCATTTTTATTTTCGTGCATGCGAAAAAAAACGCAGCGTGCTCTATTTTAGTGCACATTTCGTATCGAAGGCCCCATACCCGCGGAGTTGCGCATTATCCAGCGGAATTGCACGGGAAAAAGAATACTTTTTAAATTAGGCTACATAGAGTCTTAAATCACGGCATGGGTGCGTCCCGCGGCCGTGTGAGATATCCCTGCCCGTGCAAAAATGACAGTAAAATG
Source organism: Eleutherodactylus coqui (assembly GCF_035609145.1). Classification (NCBI taxonomy): domain Eukaryota; kingdom Metazoa; phylum Chordata; class Amphibia; order Anura; family Eleutherodactylidae; genus Eleutherodactylus; species Eleutherodactylus coqui. The sequence continues at coordinate 22,751,253 of NC_089849.1, forward strand.
TGCAAAAATGCACAAAAGCACAATGTTCACGGCGCAAATACGTCGCTTTATAGTGTGCGTTATTGTGCATACGCCCGTGTGAAGCCAGAGCAATAGTTTGAATACAAGTGTGGGAAGATGGGTCCCGCCTGATCCTCCCCGCACGCACTATTACCGCGCGAAAATCCCGATAGTGAGAACAAAACTACCGTGTTTCCCCGAAAATAAGACAGTGTCTTATATTAATTTTTGTTCAAAAAGGTTTAACTTTTTTACATGTATAGCTGCCTGGACAGTATTTAAATTGACTTTTTCAATTAACTGTTAGCAGGGCTTAATTTTGGAGTAGGGCTTATATTTCAAGCATCCTCAAGAAGCCTGAAAAATCATTTTGCATCCTCAAAAATTCAGGAAAATCATGCTATGTCTTATTTTCAGGGAAACAGGGTATTGAAATGAATGGTTTCGTTTGTCACATTATGCGTCCGTAATTATCATGGTAGCATAACGGGACAAAAACACGCCGATTTGTTTAAGCCCTTGCGTTTAATGCTCCCCTCCCCCCACACACATATTATTTACCGCCCCTCCAGCACACTTACCGAACTCCCGAGGTCGCTGGAGGAGTCAGTGTAAGGGTGACCGCACACGGGCGTAAGCGCAAAAACACTCGCTCCTGCGCAAAGTAAAGGTGCCTTGAAGGAATGGTTTTTTTTCCGCCCGTGCCTGCACAAACACTGAGCGTATCTGTGCAGGCACCGCTCGTTCACACGGGTGTATGCGCAATTGTGTGCGCAGCTTTTTGCTGTAACCGAGGCTTTTTTTGCACGCGTGTTGATATACTTATATACTGTACATTTTCTGCCTGCAGATTGCGTACGTGCGGCGTGCCGCTGATCGCCATGTAATATTTTGACATGTATGTGTGCTTAATATGCGCCAAGATATAACATGCTGCAATCTTTATTGCGCACGTATTTTGCACAATGTGTGTGAGCGGAACCTGGGAGCCATATTGGCAAACCATAAATTCGTATGAAGGTCCCCTAAGGCTGCAATTTTCAAGCACAAGTTCTGTCCGATGGCGAGATGGACAGAACTCGGACATGAATTTACAATGGGTTAATACACGGAGTCTTGATCGAAAAATCCCATTTTTGGGCGACCGTTGTTCAAGAATCAACTATTATTTGCTATGGCAGAAAAAAAAAGTAACACATCGCGCTCGCACGCCATGCGATTCGCATGTAAATGTGATACGTTTTTTACAATTTGAGGGCTCCTCACAGCTGTGTTTGCGCACGCAGGATCGGCGCATGCTAAACAATGAGAATAGAAGCTATTGACTTCAATGGGTTCGTTCTCATAAGCGCGTCCTGCGGGCGCCTTTTGTGCGCGCACAAAAAAAAATACGACCTGCCCGATTTTCCTGTGTTGGCTTCTTAGAAGTCTATAGGAGGTGTGCAAATACGCAAAGGGATGCGTGAAGCACTGCGCAAAACGCGCGGAAAGAAGACAGCTTGACCTCTTTTAGGGTCTATAGCCAATCAGAGGGAGTATCACGCACAAGTGTGAACCGACCCGGCGTGCGGAAATATCACAATAATTTGCGTAGACATGTGCGAAACCGGCTGATTACGTGCTCTTCAAACGTCGTTCATTCGCAAATGCGTGTATTTGCACAAACGCTCGTTTGAAGGAGCCCTTATCTATTGGAACCACGTGCGATTTTTTTTTTCACGTCTGTGCGAGACGCGTCTACATTCACGCGAATCGCGCGGTTATAATGTCAAAAGGCATCGCACACGCATGAAAAGTAGCTGAAAAAGAGCGGCGTAGGTCGGATTTTCACTGCCCAACATCGCACTTGCCCGTGTAATCCCAGCTGTAATATACCGGTCCCCTATAGCTGCCCGCCGTCGGAGGACAGGAGGTGGACGTGGCGCTATTACCTGCGGTGGAAGAGACAGCAGGATGGGGCACAGGACGATGGGAGTCGCAATCAGGACGACGTACTTCTTGGTGCACCAGAGCTTCTTGAGCAGCACGACAGGCAGAGACATTGTGAGGAGGGACTGGAGGAGTTGTGCAGCCGCCGGTTATATCAGTCAGGGCAGGAGGGCACTGCATACCACACACCCCTGCGCCTCGCACCTCCCTCCTCACCCGGGACCTTTTTTTGCTTGTATTTTGGAAAATGATTTCTAGAAATAGTTATCCTGTAAACGGGAAGTGCGCGGTTACACAATATGCTCACTTTCCCGGATCACATAAAGCGAGGGTCTCACCGAGGGTCCGGTCTGCCTGGCTGGGCACGACACATAGTAGGGGCTTCTTCACACCACCGGGTTTGCGCAGATATTTGCGCACGCAGGATCTGCACGTGCAAAGCACGGGGAACAGAACTCGTTGATTTCAATGGGTTCGTTCTTATGAGCGTGTTTTGAACGCGCACGTGGAAAAAAGTAGGACCTGCCCTATCTTTCTGCATTTAGAAGTCTATGGGAGGTGCACAAAGGCGCACGGGGAAGCGCGAAACGCTATACAAGACACGAGAAAAAAAAACTATTTTGGACCTCATTAAGCTTTTAATTCACGGAAGGGGCGCGTCATTCGCGCGTGTGAACTGTTCCTGCACGCGTAAAAAGTTCAGTACTGTGTGCAGACGCGCGCAAATCTAGCTTATCCAACCTCATCCGCGCGCAAATCTGTTTTTGCGTTTTTGGTATCCTTAATAAGACTTAGGGTTGTTTCACACGGCTGATCCTGATATGTTTGTCCACACGATTTTTTGAGCATCAACGCTGCTTTTTCTCACAAAAACATCGCAGTTTTTTCCGCACGAAAGACAACAAGACTTTCTAATATTAAAAACGCGTCGCACGCAAATGTGAAGGAAACCGTTGAAAAGCATGGGTTTCATAATTCTGCATTTTCACATGCGAAAATAGTGCGATTTGTATCGCCCGTGTGAAACCGGCCTTATATATTTGTTATTCTGGAGTTTTGGAAAGTCAAGTGTCAAATAATACGGCTCCTACAGCGGGGTCACCCAGCTTTCCCAGAACTCAGAGTGGCAAATTAGTCCATATTAGAGATGAGCGAGTATACTCGCTAAAGGCAATTGCCCTTAGCGAGTACCTGCCCGCTCGAGGCAAAAGGTTCGGGTGCCGGCGGCGGGCAGGGAGCTGCGGGGGAGAGCGGGGCGGAATCGGAGGGGAGATCTCTCTCTCCCTCTCTTCCCCCGCTCCCTCCTGCTGACTGCCGCTACTCACCGCTCCCCCGCGCCGGCACCCGAACCTTTTGTCTCGAGCAGGCAGGTACTCGCTAAGGGCAATGCTCGCTCGAGCAATTGCCTTTAGCGAGTATACTCGCTCATCTCTAGTCCACATCACTGCCCGCCCAGCTTAAGGAGATTTGCCATTCAGGATTCTGGGATAGTTGGATTTTCACCTCTGTGAATATAATAAGTTTTTCCTTATGTGATAACAATAATCAGCGGTGTAGTGTACGTAGTGATGTTACACGATCGGGTAAAAGATTGGGAAGGGGATCGTTTCTCCTTAGGGGGAGCACCTAGAAGCTGTGAGGAGACTTATAAGGCTATGTAGGCTCCTCTCAGAAATCTATGCAAATGGCAAGATGGAACAATGCCTCTTAGAGATGAACGAGCGTACTCGCTAAGGAAAACTACTCGAGCGAGTAGTGCCTTATGCAAGTACCTGCCCGCTCGTCTCTAAAGATTCAGGGGCCGGCGGGGGAGAGCGGTGAGTTGCGGGAGTAAGCAGGGGGGAGAGAGTGAGAGAGAGATCCCCCCCGTTCCTCTCCCTCTCCGCCCCCCCCCCCCCCCCCCCCCCGCCGGCACCCAAATCTTTTAAGACGAGAGGGCATTTACTCGCATAAGGCACTACTCGCTCGAGTAGTTTGCCTTAGCGAGTACACTCGCTCATCTCTAATGCCTCTACAGCGCCACCTGTTGGAAGACAGCATTCCTGCAAGTCAGTGTCAGACCTTCTAATAAGACATGTAAAAATGACTGGGAATTGTAAGCCAAAGCCAGAATCTTCTCCAGAAGAAAAAGATAACCATGTGCAGACAGCCGTTTCGAGGTGATTGCCCCTCATCAGTAATTCCCAGTCATTGTTAAAAGGTCTAATATTGACTTGCAGTAATGCTGCCTTCCAATAGGTGGTGCTGTAGAGGCATTGTTCTATCTTCCTTTTGAATACAAGGGTAAATGCACCCAGTGATATCACCAAACCAGGGAAATGTACACACTGATGTCACAGAACAGGCATAATGTACGTAGTGATGTCATAGAACAGAGATAATGCACACAGTGATGTCACAGCACAGAGATAATGCTCACAGTGATGTCACAATACAGGGATAATACACACAGGGATGTCACAGCACAGAGATAATGCTCAAAGTGATGTCACAGCACAGGCATAATGCTCACAATGATGTCACAGCACAGAGATAATGCTCACAATGATGTCACAGCACAGAGATAATGCTCACAATGATGTCACAGTACAGGGATTATGTACACAGTGATGTCACAGTAGAGGAATAATGCTCACAGTGATGTCACAGCACAGAGATAATGCTCACAGTGATGTCTCAGTACAGGGATAATGTTCACAGTGATGTCACAGTACAGAGATAATGCTCACAGTGATGTCACAGTAGAGGGATAATGCTCGCAGTGATGTCACAGTACAAGGATAATGCTCACAGTGATGTCACAGTACAGGGATAATGCTCACAGTGACGTCACAGTACAGAGATAATGCTCACAGTGATGTCACAGTAGAGGGATAATGCTCACAGTGATGTCACAGTACAGCGATAATTCTCACAATGATGTCACAGTACATAGATAATGTTCACAGTGATGTCACAGTACAGGGATAATGTTCACAGTGATATCACAGTACAGAGATAATGCTCACAGTGATGTCACAGTACAGGGATAATGCTCACAGTAATGTCACAGTACAGACATAATGCTCACAGTGATGTCACAGTACAGGCATAATGCTCACAATGATGTCACAGCACAGAGATAATGCTTACAGTGATGTCAGAGTACAGGGATAATGCTCACAGTGATGTCACAGTACAGGGATAATACACACAGTGATGTCACAGCACAGAGATAATGCTCAAAGTGATGTCACAGCACAGGCATAATGCTCACAGTGATGTCTCAGTACAGGGATAATGCTCACAGTGATGTCACAGTACAGAGATAATGCTCACAGTGATGTCACAGTAGAGGGATAATGCTCACAGTGATGTCACAGTACAAGGATAATGCTCACAGTGATGTCACAGTACAGGGATAATGCTCACAGTGACGTCACAGTACAGAGATAATGCTCACAGTGATGTCACAGTAGAGGGATAATGCTCACAGTGATGTCACAGTACAGGGATAATTCTCACAATGATGTCACAGCACATAGATAATGTTCACAGTGATGTCACAGTACAGGGATAATGTTCACAGTGATATCACAGTACAGAGATAATGCTCACAGTGATGTCACAGTACAGGCATAATGCTCACAATGATGTCACAGCACAGAGATAATGCTTACAGTGATGTCACAGTACAGGGATAATAGACACAGTGATGTCATACAACAGGGATGTCACAGCACAGAGATAATGCTCAAAGTGATGTCACAGCACAGGCATAATGCTCACAATGATGTCACAGCACAGAGATAATGCTCACAATGATGTCACAGTACAGGGATAATGTACACAGTGATGTCACAGTAGAGGAATAATGCTCACAGTAATGTCACAGCACAGAGATAATGCTCACAGTGATGTCTCAGTACAGGGATAATGCTCACAGTGATGTCACAGTACAGAGATAATGCTCACAGTGATGTCACAGTAGAGGGATAATGCTCGCAGTGATGTCACAGTACAAGGATAATGCTCACAGTGATGTCACAGTACAGGGATAATGCTGACAGTGACGTCACAGTACAAAGATAATGCTCATAGTGATGTCACAGTAGAGGGATAATGCACACAATGATGTCACAGTAGAGGGATAATGCTCACAGTGATGTCACAGTACAGGGATAATTCTCACAATGATGTCACAGCACATAAATAATGTTCACAGTGATGTCACAGTACAGGGATAATGCTCACAGTGATGTCACAGTACAAGGATAATGCTCACAGTGATGTCACAGTACAAGGATAATGCTCACAGTGATGTCACAGTACAGAGATAATGCTCACAGTGATGTCACAGTAGAGGGATAATGCTCGCAGTGATGTCACAGTACAAGGATAATGCTCACAGTGATGTCACAGTACAGGGATAATGCTGACAGTGACGTCACAGTATAGAGATAATGCTCACAGTGATGTCACAGTAGAGGGATAATGCACACAGTGATGTCATAGTAGAGGAATAATGCTCATAGTGATGTCACAGTACAGGGATAATTCTCACAATGATGTCACAGCACATAGATAATGTTCACAGTGATGTCACAGTACAGGGATAATGTTCACAGTGATATCACAGTACAGAGATAATGCTCACAGTGATGTCACAGTACAGGGATAATGCTCACAGTAATGTCACAGTACAGAGATAATGCTCACAGTGATGTCACAGTACAAGGATAATGCTCACAGTGATGTCACAGTACAGGGATAATGCTCACAGTGATGTCACAGTACAAGGATAATGCTCACAGTGATGTCACAGTACAGGGAAAATACACACAATGATGTCACAGTACAGGCATAATGCTCACAATGATGTCACAGCACAGAGATAATGCTCACAGTGTTTCTAACATATTCATTTCTAAAACTGCATCAGAATTAAGGCGCACAGAGTTTTAGACAAATTTACAGTTTGCGCCAAGAAGAAGAAAAAGATCTCATAAGCTCACCTAAGAGTGGGCGTGGCAAGCTTTTATCTTTCCAGCACATTTATGAAGCATTACTATGAGAAAGTGTCGGTAAAAGCTGTCACTAATAAAACCTAATGAAAGTTGCTGTAAATGAAGAGGCGTTTGGCGCCAGTTTTTGGTGCTTTCTCGTTTCTGCAAATTTTGGGATATAGATTGTTTTTTCTTGACTTTCGCCCCAATTTTTGTTTTGTTACCCTTTATTTTGACTGCTGACTAATTATTTTATATTAGTAGATGATAGAGAATAATATTTTTGTAACAGAACTTATTTCCAAATGTAAACTGACGCAGTTTGGGGGCGGGTAGTCGTGTCATGCAGAAACTGCCACATTTTGTGCAAAATAAACTACATGGATAGGATGATGTCATTCATGTTTTTGCTCCCATTTTATGGGTTAAAATCAGTAATTAGACTTTGGGCTATTTTTTTTACATTAGTACAGAACAGAGTTGAGCTTGATGCTCGTTCGAGTATTAGCGTACTCGATGGTGCTCGTTACTCGAACGAACATCAAGCTGTGTTCGACCCCACCTCAGCTATGGGCTTCTCCCTGCTGCGACGTGCCTGTTTTGGCCCCTCCCTGCCACGACGCACCGCACGTCATTTGAAAATTTTTGGTCTGGGAGGGAGAGAGAGACCCGAGCATTTGGGTGCTCGCTCATCTCTAGTACAGAATTTAATTTGTGGTGTAGAACATATTTCGGAATACAAATTGGTGCGTTTTTGGTGCATTCTTTCTTATTTTTGATACAGCGTAAATTGTGCCAAATTTTCAAGTCCGCGATTTAGGACTGTCGAGGTCTAAAAAGAATTGGCGCAATATACACCAATAATTATAATTAGGAATCAGCGATCAGAGCAAAGGGCTCCAACAGGCGAATGTATTTGCGTGCGTATTTGACCATTCAATACGCAGAGAATAGAACGCATTGATTTGAAAAGGTGCGCACATACGTCTGTAGGCATAGATATGCTCAGGATAGCGTGACGTATATGCGCTGTGAAGGGAGCGCTCTCGTGGCTAGCAGTGCATTTTACTGTACCTTTCTACTCTTCCGGGACTGTGCACATCGGCGCGGGACTCACTTACAGGAAAATAGAGCAGGACCTATTTTCTTTGCATACGCACAAAATGCTGATTCCCGTTAAAGTGCCCGCGCCATTCATTCAGTAGCCAAAAGAAGCTCATTGTTGTTCACTGGTCGCTCCATCTCTTAACCCCTTCTCAATATCCGCCATACATGTACGGCAGATGCTGGGCGCCACTGTGCAGAGCAGGCCGTCTTCAACAGCTGACACGGCGCCGCAACAAAGGAGATCAGAGATGACTCTGATCCCCAACTTTAGATCGCAGACTATTGTACATGTGATCAGACGATCGGCAGTCCCAGCCCTCTAGTGGACAAAAAAATAATAACATTAAAGGTGTCTACCCACTAGCGTTTGCGAATTTGCTGCGTTTTTTTTTTTCCAGGTGTCTATGGGGCTTTCTAATGTTAAAAACTAGAGATGAGCGAACATACTCGCTAAGGGCAATTGCTCGAGCAAGCATTGCCCTTAGCGAGTACCTTCCCGCTCGAGAAAAGGTTCGGGTGCCGGCGCGGGGGAGCGGTGAGTTACGGCAGTCAGCAGGGGGCAGCGGCGGGGGAGAGAGGGAGAGAGAGATCTCCCCTCCGTTCCTCCCCGCTCTCCCCCGCAGCTCCCTGCCCGCCACCGGCACCCGAACCTTTTCTCTCGAGCGGGCAGGTACTCGCTAAGGGCAATGCTCACTCGAGCAATTGCCCTTAGCGAGTATGCTCGCTCATCACTATTAAAAACGCATCGCATCAAAATCGCACTTTACCGCGAAATCGCGATTTTGCGCAATGCGATTTTAACATTAACAAGTCCCTTAGACCCCTGAAGAAAAAAAATGCTGCGAATTTCACAGTGAAAAAGAACTGTAGTGGGTAGTCACCCTAAAAGGGTTGTCTAAGATAAAAAATTTGGGGTGAAAACATAATAAAGAGCTGATGCCCCTGTCACAAGTCCACCATTGAGCTCCGTCATTGGCAGCAGCCGCCTGTGATATCCCATACATGCCGCTTGTAAAGATTACAGTGGATACCGGGAGACCGCCAGCGGGGGATGTGGGGGGGCGGGAGATTATCAGATCAAATTATGTTTTAGCTATGGGAGACACGTTTACACCCAAAAACTTTGTTAATAAAGTTTTTAAATTATTAGCAAATCTAAAAAGTACTCAAGTTAAAAAAACCTTTTCCCAGTTCTCGCACCAGAATACAAATTGGTATTGCTGCTTTAGTAAAAGTCTAGTTTATTAACCCCTTAAGGAAGCCACCCTTTTTTTTCATTCCCAATTTTTCCTTCACGCTTTTATAAAAACCGTAACTCTTTTATTTATCCATCGCTGTATGAGGGCTTGTTTTTTGCTATATGAATTGTATTTTTCCCTGGTACTATATAATGTACTGAAATGAGAAAACAAAGCGCAATTCCGCCATCTCTAAACTAGGAAGCACTGACTGAAAACTACAAGCAAGTGTGCCGCAGCTGCAGAGGAGATGTGCGGTGGAGCGGACAGCGCCTGTTAGGTGATGTATTGTGGGGGGTTTTTTATGCAGCTAGGGCTTACTTTAGGGACAAACAGTAGGACTTCCTACTGTAAAAGTTGCATTGCACTGCAGAAAAACCGCAATGCAACACAAAGAAAGGCTCCATAGGGAAACACGGGCTACAAAACCTCGCTAATCGCGGCTGTATAGAGCATGCCGCAATTTTGTATTCTCGCAATGTAACAGGCTACAAAACATCACCAACGAGAAGGAACCCATTGGAGAGCATGGGCTCCACATACATGCGATTTGTAGCGCTGTCGCATCACAAGAAAATTGTGCGATTTTTGTCGCCCCCGTGAAACAGGCCTTACTTCTGAGTAGCACAACAGAAAAAACTATATAAATGTAGTATCACCATAGTTGTGCTGACCCATAAGACCCATAAGAGTGGTAAAACTGCATTTTTTTGCCATTTGACCGCACTAACAAATTGTTAAAGATTTCCTAATACATTATATGGTACTTTTGACAAAATGCAGCTTTTCCCACCAAAAACAAGCCCTTATACAACTATTTCGCCAGAGAATTTAAAAACATCTTTTTGAAAGTGGAGAAGCAGAAATAAAAAGGAAAAAGGTCTGTGGCAGGAAGGGGTTAAACCACCTGCACCTTGGGGGCCCCTTTGCCACGTGCTGTTTTAGCTCTGGATGACTTGGCACATCCACAACTTCAGTGGGCGCCTTGTGAGTTCCTATGTTTCCACTCCTGTGATTGGCTGGCCCTGGGGGAGCTGCCTGCCGCGGACAAACTTCTGAGCTTCTTTAGGAAAGCATTGAATAAGCAGAGTATTGATGTGACTGAACCCTCAGCAGGCAGCAGCGGCGGCATTAGGAGCGCTGCTGCTGCCTGACAGCACAAATGTTTAGCATTCTTGCTTGGACGGAAAAATAAAATGTCCTTTGTGTTGGGAGATGCTGCTGCCCCCTTAGAGCAGGAAGTATATTATTATACATCGGCTTATAGGAAACTCCTTCATGACCAACTATTGTAACTTTACATTTTCTGGGGTGAAGTTCCCCTATTTGATGGTAACATAGTTACTAATTCTGGAGCTGATCATCATACAGAAGTGTGATTCATTGCACGATGCACAGGGCTGGATTGTGACGCGGCATGAAAAGGGGAAGTGTTCTGCAAGACATGAAGCTACTGGTCCTTATGCTAGAAGGAATTCTCCTATATAGATAAATGGAGAATATAGAGCTATATGTTCTGTATTGGGGAGGCCGGAGCACTTCTATCATAATGTCACATGGTGATCACAATGCACAGCAGGGATATCCAAGCTGTGGCTCTCTAAGTGTCCTTTTACACAGGACGACAATTGATAAAGCATGTCAATCAGCACTTGTTCTCTGCTGTTTACACACGGCACAGTGCTGGCCTTGGGTTCGGCAGCACCCTATATTTTGCAGAAAGCAGCAAGATAGTAGCATATCTGCACCAGAACACCTCAGTGAATAGATACAGTACTAGAACCAAGCTCATAACCTAAATACAGCAACAGAACCAAGCTCATAACCTAAGTACAGTAACAGAACCAAGCTCATGACATAAATACAACACCAGAAATAAGCATATAACATAAATATAATACCAGAATGAAGCTCATAGCATAAATACATTAGTATAGTAACATAGTATGTTTGGTTGAAAAAAGACATATGTCCATCCAGTTTAGCCTATTACCCCCCAATGTTGATCCAGAGGAAGGCAAAAAATCGCAATGAGGTACAAGACAATTTTCCTCATTAACAACCCTTCTGAAGTAATCAGTGATATAACATGTAATATTGTAACGCTCAAGAAAGACATCCCTCAAACTCTTTTATAAAATTTGTCAACACCACGTCCTCAGGCAGAGAGTTCCATAGTCTCACTGCTCTTACAGTAAAGAACCCACTTCTAGATTGTGTATAAACGTTCTTTCCTCTAGACGTAGAGAGCGCCCCCTTGTTACAGTCATGGGTATAAATAGATGATAGGAGAGATCTCTGTATTGTCCCCTGATATATTTATACATAGTTATTAGGTTGCCCCTCAGCTGTCTTTTTCTAAGCTAAATAACACCAATTCTGATTGGCCTCTCTGGGTATCGTAGTCCGCCCATTCCATTTATTACTGTAGTTGCTGGCCTTTGTACCCGCTCAAGCTCTGATATGTCTTTCTTGAGTACCGGAGCCCAAAACTGTCCACAATATTCCATGTGTGGTCTGACCAGTGATTTGTAAAGAGGAAGAACAATGTTCTCATCATGTGCCCCTAGACCTCTTCTGATGCACCCCATGATCCTATCTGCCTTGGCAGCAGCTGCCTGACACTGGTTGCTCCTGTTAAGCTTACAGTTAACTAAAATCCCCAAGTCCTTTTCCATGTCAGTGTTCCCCAGTGGTTTCCCATTTAGTGTGTAATGGTGACATGGATTTCATCTGCCCATGTGCAGAACCTACATTTACCAGTGTTAACCCTCATTTGCCACTTTTCTGCTCAAACCCCCAACTTAACCAGATTCATTTGCAACCAAATTCTGTCTTCTCTTGTGTTAATTACTTTATATAGTTTTGTATCATCTGTAAATATTGCTATTTTACTGTCCAAATCCCCCTACCAGTCATTAATAAATATATTAAAAACAATAGGGCCCAATACTGTCTCTTGTGTTACCCCACTAGTAAAGGTGACCCAATCAGAGTATGTGACTTTAATAACCACCCTCTGCTTCTATCACTGAGCCAGTTACTTGCCCACTTACACACATTTTCACCAAGCATTCTCATTTTATATACCAACCTTTTATATACAGATATACAAGATCCAATTACTCCTTGAGGTACTCCAGGATAGCATCTCTTAGGAACCCTTCAAATATTTTACCCACAATAGAAGTTAGACTTACCGGCCTGTAATTTCCAGGTTCACTTTTGGACCCCGTCTGAATATTGGCACTACATTGGCTATGTGCCAATCCAGTGGAACAGACCCTGTCACTATAGAGTTCTTAAATATAAATAACAATGGTCTGTCTATCACATTACTTAATTCCATTAGAAGCCGGGGGTGTATGCTATCGGGACCCACTGATTTGTCAATTTTAATCTTTTTAAGGTGGCTCTTTACTTCTTCCTGGGTTAAACGGGTGACATTTAATGGAGAGTTTACTTGATCACTTTTCATCTCATCTGACATTTTATTTTGCTCTGTGAATACACTGGAGAAAAAACTATTTAATAGATTTGCTTTCTCCTCATCACAATTTTTCCTACATTATTTATTAAAGGGCCAACACTTTCAGTATTAATCTTTTTACTATTTATATAATTGAAGAATAGTTTAGGGTTAGTTTTACTCATTCTGTCAATGAGTCTCTCTGCCCCCATCTTTACTGCTTTTAACATTTTTTGTTGTTGTTAGGGCTTCTTCGCTGCCTTCTTAATTTAGTAGTGTACATGCTTTACGTCTTTATTGAGCCACATTGGTTTTCTCCTATTCCTAATTCCTTTATTCCTGTAGGGTGTGAATCTCTCACAATTCTTTAAAATTTTCTAAATATTTAAAATGTTTTTAAACATTTCCCATTTATTGTTTGTACTCTTATTTCTGAGGACATTGCCCCAGTCTATAAGGTTAAGGACATCTCTGAGCTGATTGAACTTTGTCTTCCTAAAGTTTAGTACTTTCATAGCTCTCCTACAAAACTCTCTCTTGAAAGACGAGTTGAAATGTATTATATTATGATCACTATTTTCCAGGTGCCCCCCCCCGATCTACACCCCTGTTATTCTGTCAGGTCTGTTGGTTAATATTCAGTCCAAAATAGCCGTCCCCCTAGTCGGGTCCTGTACAGGTTGGGTGAGGTAATTATCTTTAGTTGTTGACAGAATCTTGTTAACTTTATAAGATCTGCATGTTTCAACTTCCCAATTTATATCCAGATAATTAAAGTCCCCCATAATAATTATCTCATTGTGATTTGCCACTTTATCTATTTGTCTCACTAACAGATTTTCAGCGGCTTCTGTTATATTTTGCTTTTGGCCTATAGAAAACCCCTATGAGGATTTTATTATCGTTTTCCCCTCCATGTATTTATTATGATTTTTTTATGATCCCTTCTGAACAGACTGTAACCCTGTACGTTCACCACCCAGTCACAGTTCTCATCCAACTAGGTCTCAGTTATTCCCACTATGTTGTAGTTTTCTACTTTATTGGTCAGACTTTTAGCATTAGTCACCATACAGTTTAGAAAGTTTGGGTTATTTTTTATTTTAAGTGTATCCCTATTAACTATTCTGCCATTTCTAACTATTCTAAGTCCTCCCACTATTCCATTACTTAGTCCCAAGACACTATATACACTGTCTTCCCTTCTATCTCTCTACCCTACCCTCCTAGTTTAAACACTCCTCTAACCATTGAGATGTAGCTCATCCCTATGGTACAACCTGTAGCCAACAGCAAAGTCGGACCAGTTCTCCAGGAACCTAAACCCCTCCTTCCTACACCAACTCCGGTGCCACTTTACCTCCCTAATCTCCCACTGCCTTTCTGGTGTGGTATGTAGCATAGTATGTTAGGCTGAGGGGAGACAATGTCCATCTAGTTCAGCCTGTTTCCACCCCTCCTTGTTGATCTAGAGGAAGGCGAAAAAACCCCAATGAGGCAGAAGCCAATTAGCCCATTTGGGGGGAAAAAATCCTTCCCGACTCCATAAGGGCAGTCAGAATAATCCCTGCATCAACGTTTGAAAGTTCCTAACTGACTCCAAGACCTGGATCAACAACCCTGCTGTTTATTATATGTCTATATCCTGTAATGTCATAGCACTCTAGAAAGACATCTAGTCCCCTCTTAACCCCTTAGTGACGGAGCTTTTTTGCTTTTTTCCATTTTTGTTTTTTCCTACTCCCTTTTAAAAAATCGTAGCTCCTTAATTTATCCATCGACGTCGCTGTATGAGGGCTTGTTTTTTGCGGAACGAGTTGTATGTTTCAATGGCACTATTTATTGTACCATATAATTTACTGAAAAACTTAAAAAAAATTCTTAGCGGAGAGAAATGGAAAAAAAATGACATTCCACCATCTTTCGGTGCGTCCTGTTTCTACAGCACACAAATTGCAACAAAAACGACCTGATATTTTTATTCTATGGGTCAGTACGATTGCTACGATACCAAACTTGTATAGTATTTTTTTTGCTGTAGTACTTTTATTTTTTTTTTAAGATATTTAATTTTTTTCAATTATTTTCTGCGGTCATTTTGTGCGCGCAATACCTTTTTTATCTTTTCGTCGATGTGGTTGAGCAAGGGCTCATTTTTTGCGGGATGTCCTGAAGTTTCCGATAGTATCAATTTGGAATACATACGATTTTTTGATCACTTTTTATTGAGTTTTTTCTGGGAGACAGGGTAACTAAAAAAGTGTATTTCTGGCGTTCTTTATTTTTTTTTTCAGACGACGTTCACCGTGCGGGAAAAATAATGCACTACTTTGATAGTTTGGACTTTTACGGACGCGGCGATATCAAATACATATTTTTATTTTATGATTTTGATTTTTTAATAATGGATATGGCAAAAGGGGGGTGATTTAAAATTTTATAACTTTTTTTTTTTTAACAATTGAAAAAACTTTATTGATTATTTTTTTTACATTACTTTGAAGTCCCCCTGGGGGACTTTAACATGCGATGCTTTGATCGCTCTTGCAGTATGACGTAATGCTATAGCATTACGTCATACTGCTTTTTTACAGGCAGTCTTTCAAGCCACCCTGTGTGGATGGCTTGATAGGCAGTCTGCTAAGGCAGCCCTGGGGCCATTCATTAAGCCCCCGGCTGCCATGACACCTGCACGGCTCCCCCGATCTCACCGCGGGGGGGGCCGTGCGGGACCCCAGAACAGCGTTCAGGGGATTTAAATGCTACTGTCAGAATTGATCGGCGTTTTGGCTCCGCCCCCTTGTACGCATCATCGCATAGCTCCGCCCCCATCACGTGCCGATTCCAGCCAATCAGGAGGCTGGAACCGGCACACGTCATGGGGCAGAGCTACGCGATGACGCGTACAAGGGGGCGGAGCCAAAACGCTGATGCTGCCGAGCGCAGCCGAAGGGGAGAAGACCGCACAGCGCAAGCGCGTCTAAAAAAGCAAGAAGACACCGAAATTAGACGGAACCATGGCGACGGGGACGCTAGCAACGGAGCAGGTAAGTGAATAACTTCTTATAACTTCTGTATGGCTCATATTTAATGCACAATGTACATTACAAAGTGCATTAATATGGCCATACAGAAGTGTATAACCCCACTTGATTTCGCGAGACAACCCCTTTAAGTCTGTCTAGTTGTTAAAATTTTAATGTAGCTGTCATCTGTTTCTAAGAAGGTTGGGTGACAGGAAATATGGCCACTATTACAGCATCACCCAACTTTCCCAGTCTCCTGATTGGGAAGTCTACTCTTTGCCCCTATATAGTCACATAACAAGCAAACAAGCAGAAAGTTGACAAAGTGAGTATAATAAGGGGCAGAGTGGAACGGAGTGGAATTTTTCAGTCTCTATCATGGGAAGGCACCATTGCACTTGGAAAGCCACCCATTAATGATCCTGGGTTGAGATCATCAGTAAGTACATTCATAGTATACAGCTTCAGCACCAATATACATGGATTATTCATGCCAAATTAAAGCTGAATACACTGACTCTTCACCAGCTGTCAAAATATTGTTCCCCTGTTCTCTATATAGATGGTACATGCTGACAGTTCTGTAAAAGTTCAGAGCTCAAGAAAGCTTGATCAGCCACTGGCAAGATAGACGGGTCAGTGACTTCTGTTTTGACAGATGTGCAAGATGTTGGTCTGCCCAGCAGTGGTCGTTACCCCTTCCAGAGATCACGAGCTGCTACACTTACCATGTCAAATATTACATCGGTGGATTAAGGAGCAATGGTGGAGTCACTAATAGAGATGAGCGAGTATACTCGCTAAGGCACATTACTCGAGCGAGTAGTGCCTTAGCCGAGTATCTCCCCGCTCGTCTATAAAGATTCGGGGGCCGGCGGGGGAGAGCAGGGAGGAATGGAGGGGAGATCTCTCTCTCCCTCTCTCCCCCCGCTCCCCGCCGCAACTCACCTGTCACCTGTGCCGGCCCTCGAATCTTTAGAGACGAGCAGGGAGATACTCGGCTAAGGCACTACTCGCTCGAGTAATGTGCCTTAGCGAGTATACTCGCTCATCTCTAGTCACTAATATCATAATTGAGGAGGCTGCCATAGCGGCAGTATTACATTCTTATTACCATTGGGGTCAGTTGAGTAGATTGAGATCGTCTATTACGCTGGTGGACCTGCCTTGTCCTGTATTACACATCCCATCAATTTCACTGTACATTGTGTAATACAATCTTTGTAAAAATAAAATCCTGACCCTAGAAGAAGTTGTCGTTTTGCTGCAGAACGCGTCCTGCAGTTCCATCTCAGGCAGATATACAAAGGATGTACACATGATTAGATAAGCGGTCTTGTCACCGGAGGCCCTAAAGTGGTTCCCCCCCTCTGCCTATAAGAGGCTCTTGGAGGCTCCTTGTGTGTAGTGACCTCTTCTTCCACTTGTGTAGAGCTTGTTGACCACTAGACGCCTCTATGACGCAGAGAAGAGATTTTACTCACTTAGCAGAGGGGGGCGCATTATTGGGATGTGAGAAGCTGGATAGAATCATAGAATCGTTTCATCCCATTGCTTCTAGTCTTTCCTTCTGCAAATGAGAATAGGGCTGATCCCTGTGCACTGTGACAGCCCTTCAGATATTTGTAGGCAGCTATTGAGTCTCCTCTCAGCCTTCTCTTCTGCAAGCTAAACATTCCCAGATCCTTTAACCGTTCCTCATAGGACATGATTTGCAGACCACTTACTATCTTGGTAACTCTTCTCTGAACTTGCTCCAGTTTATCTATGCCTTTTTAAACTGGGGTGCCCAGAACTGGACACCATATTTCAGATGAGGTCTGACCGAAGAAGAGTAGAGGGGATAATTACCTCACATCATCTAGACTCTATGCTTCTCTTAATACATCCCAGAATAGTGTTTGCATTTTTTGCTGCTGCATCACACTGTTGACTCATGTTCAGTCTATGATGTATTAGTATATGCAAGTCTTTTTCACATGTGCTGCTGCTTGGCCCAATTCCTCCCATTCTGTATGTGCTTTTTTCATTTTTCTTGCCCAGATGTAGGACTTTGAATTTCTCCCCGTTAAATATCATTCTTTTACATGCAACAATTATCGCTCAAAATTCGTACAAACTGCCAAAAATGAGCACTAATCGTTTCATGTAAACAAGGACATCGTGCACTTTTCGTTTGAATGATGATTTTGAGGTTAACATAAAATCCATCGTTCAGTTACTGAGAGATAAAGCAAACTCATTTAATTTTTCAATAAACTGCTTGCTGTTCCCCTCATGGCATGTTTACACTAGCCGCGAGGAAAACAATGCAATCTGCCAGCAGCCAAGAGAGAGCAAAGGAATGTACTGGCAGCTGTTTGCACAGCTGGGCATGTGTTTAAATGCACACTCGGCTCTACAAACAGCTCCTGGAGGCCCTTTTACATGCAAATGAAGATGATAAAGTGTTAATGGCCATTAACACTTTATGCAAACACATCGCTAAATCTTTAATTCTTTCACTCTTTTGAAAGATTATCTTTGCGTATAAAAGGGTCTTTAGCTGCCCACTGTTCAAGTTTGTCTAGATCTTTTTGAATCCCCTCTCTCTCTTCTCTGGTGTTAGCTATCCCACCTAACTTTGTGTCATTGGCAAATGGGATCAGTTTAACCCTAAATTCTCCTATCTAGATCCTTTATAAAAATGTTGAACCACACTGGGCTTAGGACAGAGCCTTGTGGTACCCCACTTGGGACATTCTTCCAGCAGTGCAGCATAAAATCCTGTGACAAGTTTTCCATGGATCATTTTTAGTGTGAATCCACATTAGATGGGAAAATCCAGCAAACTGAGCGCCTTCCAAAGAGTGCAGGTCATCGGTGCTAGACTAGCCAGGGCCAGGATTTCATTGACAACTGTATGGGGCTTTCGCATGTAGTGGCATGGGGAGTATACAGAGAATGGTGTGATCGAGGAAAAACACCCAGCAAAAGGGGATCCTGTGGACAGAGACAACTTGCCACCAAAAAGGGTCAGAGAAGGATGTCAAGAATCGTTCTGATGAACAGAAACTGCACAGTTAAGCAGATTACATCCAATTACAATGCTGGTGCTCCATCTAACTTGTCCGACCCCACAACTCATTGTTCCTTACCATGGCTTGGCTATAACAGCAGACGACCAGTTGCAGCGCCATTGTGTCTATGAGAAACCAAAAGACGAGACTCCATCAGGCAAAAGAATGCAAAAATTGTATCACTAAGCAGCGGAAAAACATCTCCTGGTCAGATGAATCCAGATTTCTGTTGCACCATGTGATGTGAGGGTCAGAATTTGGCAGAAGCAGCATGAATCCATGACCCCTTCCTGTCAGGCTGGTGGAGGTGGAGCAATGTTTCTGGGAATGTTTTTTGGCACACCCTGTGTCCTCTGACATCTGTACATGGACACCATGCTGAAGTGCTGCTGTTCTTATAGCAAAAGGAGGTCCAACACGCTACTAGATAGTCTCTAATAAAGTGGCCTTGTGGACACTAGAAGCAATGTCTCTCTTACTTACAAGATTTCTCATTGGCTATACATGTCTATATCAGACAGGAACGTGCATTTAACACTCGGGAGGTCTGTGCCTGGGTGGCAAAGGAATCCAATTGGGCAAATTTTTTTACGCTGGCATTTTGGAGAATGGAAATATTTGAACAGTCAAAGTCACTTCCTTTTATCTTCTTGGCTTCAGTCAACACAAATCAACAGATTCATAAAAAAGCAAATGTTTGATTAGCACTAGGCAGCGGCGTACTGCAGCGATCATGGTGGGGATCAGCTCTTAAAAATCTGCAAGTTACTATATTGAACAGATTTTAGCCTCTGTCATCCTGTATTAGCTCTGTACATTAAAACAGAAGGATCATATTCACTGACAGCAAGCAGGGATCTTGAACATGGGGCAAAAAAAAGTATATTACAAAGTTGCAAAACTTTTAATAACTTATCATTCTGCTTAGTTTTTCTTCAATAGGTCCAAAATGTTGTGCTTAGTCATTTTATAATACTCCTTCACAGGACTGAGAGCTCCATGTTCCCTGCTTCAGGGCTTATTCACATGGGTGTCGGCATTGCCTGCAATGTCGTTGGGCTGCTAAACTGTCTCCCCCTTCCCTTCCCCTCGCCGTCTCTTGGCAAGGGGTCGAGGCGGGACAGGGCAGGAGCTCGTATGCTAAGCTCCCGCCCCCTCTCCGCCCCTTGTCGCAGCCAGCAATGGGAGGGGGCGGGGTGAGTTTAGCAACTAGCTCTGCTCCGCTCCCTCCCATTGCAAACAGCCAGGAAGAGGCGGAGAGGGGGTGGGAAGGTGGTGGGAATTTAGCAGTCACACTGCTAAGCTCCCTTCAACCTCCCTTCTCCGCAGCTGTCATAGGCTACCATAGGAGTCTATGGGAGTCGCCAACATATTCTGGCCAGGAAGATAGTTCCAGGATATACGGTGTCCTTGTCTGCAGGGCGGGGGGGGGGGGTGGAAGAGCCAGGAGCAGGAGCTGAGCTCCCGCCCTTCCCTGCCCCTCGCCACTATTTGCAATGGGAGGGGCGGGACAGGGACGGAGCTAAGCCCTGTTACTTAGCTCCACCCCCACCTCGCCCCCTCCTATTGCAAATAGTGGCAAGGGGCGGAGAGGGGGCGGGAGCTCAGTTCCTGCTCCAGGCTCTTCCATCCTCCTCCCCCTGCAGACAAGGACACCGTATATCGGCTCGGCGTGAAAACCCAGCTGATATATGGTCGTCTAAATAAGCCCTTAGAGCCATTTTTATGACCGAAACGATTATGAAGGTATATGGGCTAGTCATCTGATTTGATATCTATGAGAATTGGTCAAGTAGCAAGACCATCTCATTTAGCCCTTATAGACCTTGTGGGGTCTCCACAGTTAAGCTATCAGTAAAGTGAATAGTTTATCGATAGTGTTGTGAGAATCCGTGACGGTTTGTCACTTAGTATATACATATACATTATTTCGCTGTTTTTTAATATATTTAATAAAAGTTATATTTAATGTTGGTTTTCTATTCCCTTCGGTAATTTCTCAATATCGCATCAGTGAAAACATCGCAGATGGGAAGGAAACCATTGTAAATCATTAGTTTCATAATCTGCTTTTTTACTGATTATCGCATTAGGCAAAAGTTGCGCTATTTCTTGGCCTGTGTGAAACTACACTAAGGCTGGATTCACATAAGTGTATATCGGCCGCCGTTTTCATGTCTGGCTGATATAGGCTACCATCTGATGCGTTAGATTCCAATGCATCAAATCAGACGATCATATTCTCGTGGCCTAAAAGCACCCGGCCGGCCAATATAGCGCCGGGCAGGAAAGATTGTCCTGCAACTATCTTATACGGCGACTGCATAGACTCCTATGGGAACCAATGACAGCGGCCGGAGAAGGGAGGCGGGAGGGAGTTTAGTAGCATGACTGCTAAACTCCCTCGCTCTTCTCCCCTCCACTCCGCTCCTTGCCGGCTGTTTGCAATGGGAGGGCCGGAGCTAGTTGCTATGCTCCCGCCTCCTTCCATTGCTGTCTGCCGACAAAGGGCGGAGAGGGGGCGGAGCTTAGCACACTAGCTCCGGCTTCCTCCCCTTGCCAAAAATCAGCAAGGGGGAGACATTGCCAGCTCGGCATATATGCGCCGGGCCAAGGCCATCTGAACGAGTGCACAAACGTTAGATTTGAGTGCCCGTTCACACGTCTTTACGGCGCCGGCAGGCGAACGTAAAAACGATGATGCCCATGTGAATAAGCCCTAAGTGATGACAGTTTGGCTGCGGCATAGGGCTTGAGTTGTTAGTACAGCAGTTACACATTAACACAGCACGTGTTTGGCAAGTTCTTGGGCGTAGAATACACATGGAAGATTAGTACTTGTGATAGATAGCAGGACGTAAGAATGCTCCCATTGCAAACAGCAGCAACGGGCGGAGAGGAGAAGAGAAGGGGGAGGGAGTTTACCAGTCACGCTGCTAAACTTTCTCCCACCTCCTTTCTCCGGCAGCATATTCCGGAGTTCCAGGACTATCTTACCTGCCCGAAGTAAAAGCGCCCAACGCTATATTGGCTGACTGGGCGCTTTTTCTCTGTGGGAATACGCCCGTCTGTTCTGATGCATTGGAATCCAACGTATGAAATGGTAGCTTAATTCAGGCGGCCATGAAAGCAGTGGCCGATATACGATCATTGCGAATAAAGCCTTATGGCGATTTTTTTTTTAGAAGGCAAAATGAACAAAATAAACATTCTAGCTCCTCTTTTTAATTGTTTTTGTGTTTACCGTTTTTGCTGTGCGTGTTCAATTTATCCTACAAGTCATTATGAATGCGATGATACCAAATATGAGGGTGAGTGGGGGGTTAATCTTTTTTTAAACAAAGAGGGGAAAGTGTGGAAAAAGGAAGGAGGGGTTACTATTTTTTATTTTTACATTTTGCTTTTTTATTTCTATTTATTTTTTATGTCCCCGTAGGGGACTTGAACCCGAAAAGCTTTGATCGCTATGATAATGTGTTGCAGTACAGAAGTACTGGAAGGCATTATCACTTAAAATAGCTATGACAGGCCATGGCAGGCCCAGACACCATCATCTGGCGTTCGGTTGCCATAGCAACCTATTAGGCCTTCGTGATGACTTAGTGGAGAGCCGATGACTTCACAGAAGGAAAATACTTCCCCTGTGAACCCTTTACATGCCGCAATCTACATTGATCGATCGCAGCATTCAAGTGGTCAACAGCAGAGCTTGGCATTCTCACCAATCCCTGCTGGTGCTGAGGGAGGCTGGCTATCAGTCACAGTCAGCTCCTGCTGTGAGGATGGCTCCTGCTCACTTCTGAGTCCAAGCCATCCACAGGACATAAGTTTAAATACTACCCAGTCAGGATGTAAATCAACGTTCTGTGACCTTAAGGGGTTAAAGGGGTTGTACAGGATTAGAAAAACATACCTGCTATCTTTCAGAAACAGCGCCACACCTGTCTTTGGGTTCTGTTTAGTATTGCAGCTCAGCTCTACTGAAGTGAATAGGAGTGAGCTGCAGTACCACACACAACCTGCGGACAGGAGTGACGCTGTTTTTTAGCATATAGAGTCAACTGGCATAGTAAAATCTTTAACCCCCCACCAAGGAGGATTATAAAGATATACAGGACAGGCTTATTCAAACACTAAATTTACCAATATTACAAATATTATAAAATTAGAAACAAAGAACAAAAAGATAAGAAAAGAGGACGGGAAGAAAGAAAAAGAAAAAACAAAAATAAGAATGAGGGACAGAAGGGGAGGGGGGAATAGGGAAGTATATCCAACCTGGCCGCCATCAAGCTATGGTCAATCAATATTTAGCCCACCTGACGCAAGTTTGGGTTTTCAGGGGGAGGAATGCTTACGTTAGAGACCCAGTTAATCAAGTCTGGTGTATCACTGAACCGGCTCCATGCAGCCCATACCACTATAAGTTTGTCATGCCTCAGTTCATCCTTGGCATATAATTCTTCCATATGTCTGCTTGTATCAATGGCCTCCAGCCACATTGCTCTAGGCGGCGGGGTTGTAGATTTCCATTTTCTGGGGATCACCTGATGTCCCGCCAGGATTAAAAACCTCAGTAGGGATCTCTCAGCTTGTGCCAGCAAGCCTGGGAACATGGAGAGAGGTGCCAGTTCCGGAGTCAGGCGGACCTGGTCTCTGCTTACTCAGAAATAAAGGGCACCAACCTCCTTCCACAAAGAAAGAATCAGTGGGGAGGACCACCAAATGTGGATAAAGGTACCTTTCTCCTCCTGGCATCTCCAACAGGTATCCGGATACTGGAAGAAGATTTTGGCTAACCTCTCTGGAGTCCTATACCATTTTGTCAATATTTTATCATTTAACTCTTGTAGTCTACTGGAAATGTTGATTTTGTGTGTTAGGATATACTCTTTTTTCCATGACTCCTTGGAAGGGCTCTCTTTCCCACTCTCTCTCCACTACCTTTCACCTACCCCTTATATCCTCTTCCATCAAGAACCTATATATTTCTGATATTTTACCTTGGGATGCTGCATTACTAACATAAAGTCTCTCAAAGGCTGTCAGGGGAGTGCCTGCCCGACAAGCCCCTCCAAAACTGCCACTTTTAATGGATCCTGCAGTCTCAGAATTATTCATGACAAGTGTCTTTAGTACTTAGCAGAGCACCTCTTGCTGTTATGAACTTCTGACAGCGATCCTCAGGAATCGTAGCCCGTTTCTCATGGACAATGGTCTCCAGTTCATGAATATTCTTGAGTTTGTGTTCTGCAGCCTTCTACTTCACATCCCACCAAAGATTTTCTATGGGGTTCAAGTAAGGTGACTGTGCCATCCAAAATCTTCCAGGACTTCTGAAGCCAAGCTTTGGTGGACTTTGAGGTATGCTTGAGATCATTGTCTTGTTGGAAGGTCCAATGACGCCCAACTTTCAGCTTCCTCACAGAAGGCATGCAGTTTTCTCTTCGCATCTCCTGATACTTGATTGAATCCATCTTGCCCTCCACATGCTGCAGGTTTCCATTGCCAGAGGAAGAAATGCAGCCCCAGAGCATCACCGAGCCACTGCCATTCTTCACTGTAGGCTGGGACTTCTTTTCAGCATCTGCCTTATTCTTCCTTCTCCAGACACATCGCTGATCCATAGGGCCAAAAAGTTACTGTTTTGTGTCATCGCTCCATAGAACAGAATCCCAAAACTTCTGTGGCTTATTTACATGGGTTTGAGTAAGTAATGGCCCGAAGTACATATATCTGGCCCCTCCATAACTGTCATGCATGTCATGTCTTTTATGTGGATACTCTGTGCAAATTGTCTTGTCTTGAGCTATGTGTATTGCACAACTGCAGTATTTAAGAGGTTAATGTCTGGGATATGTCTGGAAATTGTAACAAATTGTCATGTCACATGGGGATGTAAGATATACATATGAGTGAAAAGTAAGAATGAAGGGATTCCATTGCTTCAATGGTAGTGTGTGGAGGGAGAGTACCGGCTGCATGGGGATACCTCCAACCCTCATGTGGTGAAGGATGGAGGAGGTAGAGAGGTACCCGGATGGCCTAATGCCAGGACCCCCTATCCTAGGAGAGAAGGAGCATGCCGTGCAGTGTTCAGACACCCATCTGCAAGTGAGTGTGAGTGTAGTGTTGTGTCCTCCTCCAGTGTGTGTGTCCAGGAGTGGAGTCATACAGATAACCTAGACTGTAGGCCCGGTGTCATTCTGTGTTCTCCTCACTGGCCTCTTTAACCTGTTCTTTCTGCACTGGTGCGTGAAGTTATACATTCTGAAAGTAAAGTTCCAGTCTCGGACCGTTCCCAGTGACTAAAGTTGTCAAACATCTGTGTGTGGACTTTCTTACTTTTCCCGTCGGACATCCTACAGAGTAAGGAACGGTGACATATTTATTCAAGTCCACTACACCATTTATTCAGGAAACCGCTGTCACAGCACTGCCTAGAAGAGGCCTAGTGGTGCCTTGGCCGGGGTCATATGTGCCATATGGTAGTGGTTAGGGATGTCATGGTAGCAATGCCACTGTGGCATCCCTAACAACTATCTCCTCAGTGGTTTGCCACTGAGGAGATGGTGGGGGTAGCTGTTAGGGATGTGGTTGCCTCAAGTATATTTGAGCTGACTTTCCAGTTACCTAGCTCCTTCCCTTATGGTCCTGACCCCACCACTGTTCTTGATTGCACTTCCTTTATAAGCCTAGCCCTGCCACTCCTTCAGTGCGTGATTATTGAGCCCCCAGCCTGTAATCAAGCTCCACTGTTACCCATCCTCTGTACTGCAACTGACACCACCTCCTAACGACCAGGCTTCCACTTGACTACTCTCCAGTCCGACTTGGCTACTACACCTGGGCTCCTATCCAGCGCCAGTAAGACTTTACAAAATAATCACACCCAAAAATAGAGTCTGTAGTGACCAGACTCAGGAAACAAGTCACAGAACTTCAGAAATTTTGTGCCTGCTACCAAGAGAAGGTTGTTGCTATGCAATGGGAGATCGAGGGGCTATAAAGACAGCTCTTGGAGATGTGCAGCTCTGCTCCAGATGTCTGCATATCGCTGCCAGCGAAATTTGCAGGTGACCGTCGCCAATTTCTGGGTTTCTTAAATCGATGCCGGATTTATTTCCAAATGCAGCCCACATTGTTTATCAGTGACCAGAAAAAGGTATTTTTTATCATTAACTTCCTCACCGATGAAGTGCTTGCCTAGCCTCGTCATACATTGAGACCAACAGTAATCTTCTTGACAGCCTCAATGCCTTCACAGCCGCTATGGGACAAATTTTTGATGATCCAAACCACTGTGCCACAGCTGAAGGGAAGTTGCATAGCCTACAACAAGGGTGACGTTTCTTTGCAGAATATACAGCAGAATTTCATCACTGGGCCAACAATACCATGTGGAATCCTGCTACACAACAGAACTAATTTCACCGGGGATGATCTGAGTGGATAAAAGACGAACTTGCCAAAATGGAGACTCCTGATAAACTGGAGGACTTCATCCAGTTATGCATCCGGATTGACCAGAGACTTTCCGAGTGTTGAAAGGAGAGATTGCAGGGATCAGGCACCAGCACCCCGTACTCTTTTAGTCAACCCACATTTAATCCCCACCCAAGGACTGAAGCCTCCCCTGAACCAATACAGGTGGATGTTATCTGCGGACCTCTCTCTATCACGGAAAAAGAAAGGCGCTGGGCTGAAAATCTGTACCTCTACTGTGGGAGCTCGGGACATTATGCCCTAAACTGTCCAAGCAAGCCCCAGGGGATTCTTGCCTTGGCCCAAGCCAATGACCAATCCAGCCATCATGAAACAACAGGATGCCACCCAACACACCTTTGTACTAGCAATTCAGAATGATGTGAAAACCCTTCCCCCACTCCATCATTTTGTCCTGTGAGATAGATAGATAGATACAGATAGATATGGAAACAAGATATACTACTGATATTTATGGAAACCGTGGATGGGCCACCCCTGTCTTCAGACCCTGTCACACAGGAGACAATTGAATTGGAGCTCCACATGAGCCCTGACTACCATGAGACAATCAGCTTCCAGCTCATTTCATCCCCCAAGTTTCCAGTGATTCTCGGGATCCCCTGGCTTTCCACCCATAATCCCTCTATCAACTGGGAAACCAGGACCATTGCCTTCCCCTCAGAATACTGTAAGGAAAACTGCCAGATAGCACCATCCACCCCTAAACCAGTACAAGACCTCGAGGAGGAGCAACGGGATTTAGAGAAATTACCAGTACATTACCGGATGTTCAAGGATGTTTGCAGTAAGAAGGCTAACCAGCTGCCACCTCACTGGCCGTATGACTGTCCTATTGAGCTGCTCCCGGGATCATCTATTCATTTGGGCGTACCTTCAACCTCACCGAACCTGAGTTAGGGGCCCTTTTGGAACATCTGGATGATAATTTTAAAGTAGACATGTGGAAGATGGCCTTCAGGACAAGATATGGACACTTTGAATCCCTAGAGATGCTGTTCAGTCTTTGCAATGCTCCCGCTATCTTCCAGCACTTTAGCAATTATGTGTTTCGAGACCTGTTGGATCAATTTATGGTCAAATATCTTAACAACATCCTCATATTCTCTGACAATTTAAAAGAACATCACGGACAAGTTAGGTAGTCCTGGAATGACTCCAAAAGACTAACCTCTACATCAAAGCAGTAATATTAGGTTGCCAGCAGCACCCACACTCCTCATGCAGTTGCACAAACTTGCCTGTGCACGCCTAACAAGGGACTGGATCCTGTTGCCCCAAATAACAGTCACAGTATGAATGGTAGAAGGCATCAAAGTGGTTTTCACCGAGCAGGGACACCTCTTGGAAGGAGTCCATCATCCAGTGACAGTTCTTACTGACCATAAAAATTTAGAGTCCCTCTGCACTGCCAAGAGGTTATCTGCGAGAAGCACGATGGGCCTTGTTCTTCTCCAGGTTTAATTTCATTGTGTCCTACCGCCCTGGTGCCCGAAATGGCAAGGCAGATGCATTGTCCAGGATAACTACAGAGTCTGAAGAGAGGGCAAATACAGACGACACAATTCTGTCCCCAAAAAATTTTTGGGGCATCCTACACTCTGAAGACCTCCTAAGAAAGTTTAAGGGACGATACAAAAAGGACCCATTCTTGAGTCATCCTTCTAAGGATGTAAAGCTTTCCTTTACAGAATGGCTTTGGAGAAAAGAACATCAACTGTATGTTCCCGAAGCTGCTCGACTCAAAGTCCTTAAACAAGTCCACGATTTCAAGCTGACTGGTCACCTGGGGGCCACAAAGACTTCAGAACTTCTACTTTGTTCCTTCTGGTAGCCTGACTGCAGGAGGAATGTGAAAAAGTATGTAATCTTTTGCGAGGTATGTGCTTGGAACAAGATGCCACAAGCTCACCCTCTAGGGTTGCTACACCCCCTTCCAGTCCCATCCATATCCTGGGGATCTAGATCCATGGATTTTATAGTGGATCTTCCCTCCTCAAAAGGGATGACTGCTGTCCTTGTGGTCGTGGATCAACTTACGAAGATGGCCCACTTCATCCCCATAGAAAAGATTCCCACCGCTGAGCACACCGCAGAGTTAACAATCTGGGAAGTTTTCTGATTACACGGAATTCCGAATGATGTGGTCTCTGACAGAGGTGTCCAGTTTACCTCGAGGTTCTGGAGATATTTCTGCATGGTTCTAGGTATTACTGTAAATCTCTTCTCTGCCTTTCATCTGCAGTCTCATGGCCAGACGAAAAGAACAAATCAGACTTTGGAACATTATCTCACCTGCTTTATCTCCCATCTACAGGATGACTGGGTGGACTATTTGTCAACAGCAGAGTTCACGTACAACAATTCTCAACACAGTTCTACCACCCAGAGCCCGTTCTATTCCAACTACGGTACACATCCCATCTTTATTTCTTGCCTCCAGTCCCAATGGTTAACCATAGACTGATGGCGTTAGCAGAAACGCAGAAGCAATTAAAAGAAACCTCATAGGAAGCCCAGAATACCTACAAGAAGGCGTCTGACCTTCATCGCCAAACAGCTCCTACCTTCCAGGTTTGAGAAAAGGTGTGGTTAGCCTCCAAGAACCTGAAGGCTAATGTACCCTCTCCCAAACTTGGGCAAAGATTCTTGGGACCTTTCCCAATTGCAGCAATGGTTAGCCAGGCAATCTGAGGATTCACCCTGTTTTTCATGTTTTCTTACTAAAGCTTTTTCATGAGAATACTTTTGTGGGAAGACATCAACCTCTCCCTCCTGTGAGAGTTCAGGACCAGGATAAGTTTGTGATAGAGAAGATTCTAGACTCTAGACATGTAAACACAGAACCTTTTGAAGTGGCAAAGAGGGAGCCAGTGAAGAATGTGCATGCTGGGAGTCAGAGAAGAATGTGCATGCTCTGAGGCTCACAAAGGAGTATCATAGGAGATACCCAGGGAAGCCGGCACCAGGGATGTCCAGAGGGCATCCTTAAAGAGGGGATCTACTGTCAGGGCTCAAACCCATAACCAATTGCATGCTAGTCGAGAGCGCTCTCTGCTAAGCTATCAGGGCTTGGACAGTTCCATTGCTGAAACCTAGCCTTGTTCTGCACTTTCCAGTTACCTAGTTCCTGCCTTCTGATCCTGACTCCGGCTTTGTTCCTGATTGCACTTCCTTTATAAGCCTAGCCCTGCCACTCCTTCAGTGCGTGATTATTGAGCCCCAGCCTGTAATCATGCTCCACTGTTACCCATCCTCTGTACTGCAACTGAGACCACTTGCTAATGACCCGGCTTCCACTTGACTATGATTCCTGCCTCGTCCTCTGTACTGCAACCGAAATCACCTGCTAAGGACCCGAATTCCACTTGACTACTCTCCAGTCCTGCTTGGCTACTACACCTGGGCTACAATGCAGTGCTGGTCAGACTTTACACATGCAGCCTAACGTCACAGTCAACAAATCCCTAGCCAGTGCAGATATTGATGGGTTTTATCTCAAGCACACCTGATGCAACTAATGAAGCCCTTGATTAGTTACATCAGGTGTGCTTGAGACAACACCAGATTTGCAAATGCATGCTCTTATGAGGGATTCTTTTCAGGGAGTTGAATAAGGGTGCATTCCCACGAACGTATATCGGCTCGGTTTTCACGCCGAGCCGATATACGTTGTCCTCGTGTGCAGGAGGAGGAGGATGGAACTTAATTCGTGGAACTTAGCCGCGCCCCGCCTCCTTTCATTGCAAATAGTGCAGAGGGGTGGAGAGGAGGCAGAGAGGGGGCGGAAACTCAGTTCCTGCTCCTGGCTCTTCCATCCTCCTCCCCCTGCACACGAGGACAACGTATATCGGCTCGGCGTGAAAACCAAGCCGATATACATTCGTGTGAATGCAGCCTAATTCTGAGACTGCAGTAGTCAGTAAAAGTGGCATGTTGTAGTGAATTTGGAGAAACAACTTGTTATATTAGTTGAGTTGAGATATTTGTTTTCTTCTTGTTTAATTGGGTATTTTTGCTGAAAGTTTGTAAATTTGGCAAATAACACTAATTTGCAATGGGGGGAGTATAATTTTGATTGCAACTGTAGTAGCTAGTTCATTTATTACCCTATGGGAGGATCATGGAGCTCTAAGAAAAGGATTTTACATATGAGGAATTTTTGTAGCTTTCACACTTTCACCTTGGCATGTGTCAATTTTGGCTGAACACGAACATTATAAGTAAAGTAATGATCATTTCGTGCCAGCCTCAGTTATAATAACTGGTGATATTTAACCAAAGGGACATGTGACAGCTCTGTCCACACATATGGCCAGTGGTGAAAAGAGGAAAATGAGGAATGGGTTCTTTGTACAAGCCAAAACTTGATGGACTGCTTCTAGTCAAGCAAAATTTGCCTTAAGGTAGCCATACACATCAGATAAATGTTGGATGATTTTAGCAGAATAGTCCTACCATCTAAAGTGTATGATGATGTCCCGACTGTTCCCTAAAAGCAGATGTCAAGAAAAAAGGGGATAGGGCATATTGGATTTCAACATGCCCAATGCTTTTTTTCTGACACTAGATGAGCCACTGCCAGAGGTGGCTTCCTATTCAGCATACTCGGCCAAGGTACTGGAAAATTTTTTAAGTGGCCGCCTAACACAGCCAGTAAAATTTAAGAGCAAGCCACAGTGTGTCTATAAAATATCCAGTCTGCAACTGTACACCCTATGCCAGAGGAAATCTGCAACATACCCTCTCAATCAGCGCAGATACGACAGGACAGTGCCGGATTTTAAGAACTGTCCCACAATTCCAGGACACAGGCAGTGTCCCAATTCCATTCCCCTCTACTCTTTGTGGTCCAGAAGCAGCAGTAATAGACTGCCATCTTCATTAGCGGGGGGTAAGCGTCAGTGTAGTGACTGGAAGGGGGCAGAAGTGTCAGTGTAGTGACTGGAAGGGGGCGGAAGCATCAGTGTAGTGACTGGAAAGGGGCGGAAGCGTCAGTGTAGTGACTGGCAGGGGGCGGAGGCATCAGTGTAGTGACTGGTACAGGGCAGAGGCATCAGTGTAGTGACTGGTACAGGGCGGAGGCTTCAGTGTAGTGGCTGGTACAGGGCGGAGGCATCAGTGTAGTGACTGGTACAGGGCGGAGGCTTCAGTGTAGTGGCTGGTACAGGGCGGAGGCATCAGTGTAGTGACTGGTACAGGGCGGAGGCATCAGTGTAGTGATCGGTACAGAGTGAAGGCATCAGTGTAGTGATTGGTACAGGCCAGAGGCATCAGTGTAGTGGCTGGTACAGGGCGGAGGCCTCAGTGTAGTGACTGGTACAGGGCGAAGGCATCAGTGTAGTGGCTGGTACAGGGCGGAGGCATCAGTGTAGTGACTGGTACAGGGCGAATGCATCAGTGTAGTGGCTGGTACAGGGCGGAGGCATCAGTGTAGTGACTGGTACAGGGCGGAGGCTTCAGTGTAGTGGCTGGTACAGGGCGGAGGCATCAGTGTAGTGACTGGTACAGGGCGGAGGCTTCAGTGTAGTGGCTGGTACAGGGCGGAGGCATCAGTGTAGTGACTGGTACAGGGCGGAGGCATCAGTGTAGTGATCGGTACAGAGTGAAGGCATCAGTGTAGTGATTGGTACAGGCCAGAGGCATCAGTGTAGTGGCTGGTACAGGGCGGAGGCCTCAGTGTAGTGACTGGTACAGGGCGAAGGCATCAGTGTAGTGGCTGGTACAGGGCGGAGGCATCAGTGTAGTGACTGGTACAGGGCGAATGCATCAGTGTAGTGGCTGGTACAGGGCGGAGGCATCAGTGTAGTGACTGGTACAGGGCGAAGGCATCAGTGTAGTGGCTGATACAGGGCGGAGGCATCAGTGTAGTGACTGGTACCAGCCAGAGACATCAGCGTAGTGGCTGGACTGCTGCATTCAGGATAGATTGGTTTTCCCTAAACTCTCTCCTCTCCAATCAGTAACGAGTTGCAGTAATCAAAGGATCAAGGCAAAAATAAGAGTTTTTTTTTAAGATCTCCACAGTGTAGAATGGGTGGATTCTGAAGATGTTTTTGAGGTGCAGGTGACATGAGTAAACAAATGACTGAATATAGGGAGTGAAGGAAAGGTCAGAGTCAAATATTGCTGCCGAAGACCTATGATGATATCACAGGCTGAGATGGAGATATTGAGATTAGCTCAGTTAGAAGTGGAGGAAACCCAACTTCAGTTTTGGGGGAGTTTCAGTTTTAGATGGAGAGATGACATGGTGTTAGAGACAGACAATCGCTGGCGTTTCGTAGCAGCGAGGGTGTGATGTTACGGGAAGAGGTGTATAATTGAATGTCATCAGTGTAGAGATGGTACTGAAAGCCAAATCTGCTGATGGTTTGTCCAATAGGAGCTGTGTGTAGATGGAAAAGAGGACAGGACCGAAGACCAAACCCTCAGGAACCCCAAAAGTAAGGGAGAAGTTGTTACTTTAAAGGACCACTCCTGTGATTTTTTAAAATTCATTCATTATGTAGCTATCCCCCATGTATATATAATTAAGCTGGTGTTACCTTGGTTATTTCTCTCAATTCTGACCAGTTCAGCTATGTTTAAGTCTATATGTTCTTAAAGGGGTTGTCCTGCGAAAGCAAGTGGGTCTATACACTTCTGTATGGCCATATTAATGCACTTTGTAATGTACATTGTGCATTAATTATGAGCCATACAGAAGTTATTCACTTACCTGCTCCGTTGCTAGCGTCCTCGTTTCCATGGAGCCGTCTAATTTTCAGCGTCTAATCGCCGGATTAGATGCTCTTGCGCAGTCCGGGTCTTCTTGTTTCCTCAATGGGGCCGCTCGTGCCGGAGACCGGCTCCTGGTAGCTCCGCCCCGTCACGTGCCGATTCCAGCCAATCAGGAGGCTGGAATCGGTAATGGACCGCACAGAAGCCCTGCGGTCCACCGAGGGAGAAGATCCCGGCGGCCATCTTCAGCAGGTAAGTAAGAAGTCACCGGAGCGCGGGGATTCAGGTAAGCGCTGTGCGGTGTTCTTTTTTAACCCCTGCATCGGGGTTGTCTCGCGCCGAATGGGGGGGGGGGGCGGGGGTTGAAAAAAAAAACCCGTTTCGGCGCGGGACAACCCCTTTAAAGGTGTTCTGTCATATAAAAAAAAATCTATACTAATCTATTCCTCTCCCGTCAGTCTTCTTACCTGATCTTCACCTCACCAATCGTCTTCTGTTTCCTGCAGTCCCCCGGGTCACCTCACCTCCAGTAGGCCGGATCCTCTTCTTCCTGTGACAAAGCATACATTTGCGGCATTCGCCTTCCTGCAGGTCAGTGTACCTCGTCACTAGTGACGTAGCGATCACTGCCTAGCAGGGAATGTCGAATCCTCAGCAGTCTGCTTTAGTGTGCATGCGTGATGTCTCACCGCTATACATACTATATGAACACTAGCGGCGAG
Source organism: Eleutherodactylus coqui (assembly GCF_035609145.1). Lineage (NCBI taxonomy): Eukaryota > Metazoa > Chordata > Amphibia > Anura > Eleutherodactylidae > Eleutherodactylus > Eleutherodactylus coqui. The sequence continues at coordinate 22,785,017 of NC_089849.1, forward strand.
ACCCCACACCTGCGCTCTAAAGCGGGCTGCCAAGGATTTGGCATTTCCTGCTAGGCAGTGAACGCTATGTCACTAGTGACTGGGTACACTGATCTGCAGGATGGGGAATGCCACAAATGTACGCTTTGTCATAGGAAGAAGAGGATCCTGCTGGCTGGAGGTGAGGTGACCTGGGGGACTGCAGGAACCAGAAGAAGATGTGGTAAGAAGACTGATGGGGGCGGAATAGGTAAGTATAGAATTTTTTTTTATGACAAAACCCCTTTAAATGAAGTCAGTTTCTTAGTCTGATGCTATTACATGGATCTACCACAGAATACAAGGGGGCACAGGCATTTCTGTCATAGTTACTGATAATGATCACTCAGCTCCTGTTACACTGTTAGAAGAAAGAGCTGTGATCTCCTCTATTATGACTGTATACCTATGGGCGGTAGCTTATTTAGCTGAACATAGAAGGTAATGATAAACAAACTTTTCCCCAGCAGGCAGAAATGGTATAACCACAGTTAGCTGTGCTAATGTATCATGGGATTGATGTGAAACTTTAAGTTTGAAACTCAAGATGGTACCTGATAAGCATCAGACAGGGGGCTGCACTGTAGGAAAGTGGCTGGAGTACATAGAGGTGACCTCAAGAGTGTAACAGGCAATCGAGCGGGGTGAGGAAAGGGATAGAAAAATGTGCTTTTGCTGGAGCGTCCCTTTAAATAGCACTTGATATGCAGGGGTGGGGGGGCATGTTATAGATTTGGTATTGGGGCTCAGCAACTGCAGAGTCACGTAGTGTTCACCCCAGACACATGGCATATGCTGAGGAGCTGGGAGGGCAAGATGCTGGCTTGTCATGGTGGTACTCACCATGCTCCCTCCCGGAGGGACACATGCAGCCAAGGCCAGGGCAGCGCAGGGCCTCTTCTGGACACCCCTAGCATAGGGATGCTCAATAGATGGTAGAACAAGGATTGCGGTTGTCACGGGTGATACCACCGTTCCAGTACCCACCGGCATGAACATCGGCTGAGAAATAAATGAGCCACAGACAGTAGTATAGTACCTCAGGTCTCTGGGAACAGTCAGGGCCTGGAATAACTTTACTTGAATAAACACTCCAACAATACAAGGCAAAATTAGACAGTGTTTGAAGTGCAGGTAGCGTTATAGATATATACAGACAGACTTGTAGATGCGTACCTCCACCCAGCGGTCCCAGACTTCAGGATGCCTGTGTGTGACAATTGAAGATGCGTACCTCCACCCAGTGGTCCTAGACTTCAGGACGCCTGTTTGTGTGACAATTGAAGATGCGTACCTCCACCTAGCAGACCCCGACTTCAGGACCCTTGGGCGTGAACAATTTAGAGAAGAAGAGTACCTCTGCACTGGGCCTTGTGTAGGAAAACCTTAGGACTAGCTCACGCTCTCTCTCACTCTCTGGGGCTCACTTACTGATCATACTGATCCTTACGCTCTCGAAATCTCTCCTCCTGTTCCATCTTTAATACATAAGGGCTGAAGGTGCCCTCATATGCCTCTATGCTTTACCCTCCGTGATGCAACTCTGTGATGGAAGCCAAGATGGAACTTCTTTCCCACTCTCAGTCACTCACATTTATAGCCTCACTCATACCATGTGACAGGACATAAATTGATACATTTACAGACAGTCAGTTCACACTTTGCAGAAATTAACCCATTACTTGTTGCAGCTGTGCAATACACATAACAGAATGACAAGACAGTTTTGCACAGTGCATCTACAGAAGACATGACATGTATGACATTATGGAGGGAGCTAGGAAAGCATGTACTGGGCCACTACACAACTTCAAGCTGCCCTTCTGGTAACCTGTTCTATACTATGAACTTACCCTATTGCCCAGCACTGGGGAAAGTTTAACAACCTCAATGCACCAGTTTGCTGGCATGAAAAGTTGCAAATTTTTATCCACATCCCACTTGTGCAACTTTTTTGGGTCCATTTTGCGCCAAGCTCACGACATTTCTACAATTGGGTAAGGCTTAGCAAAAGGGGGCATGGCCTGGTTGGCCCATCAGATTTACTATCATTTACAGCATAAATGGGCTTAGGTCATAGAAGAAATCTAAAACAGCCCATAGCTGGCATGGATTTCAGTGTGGCACATGGATTGGCGTGCACCTGATAATACATTTGGTGCTCATCACACCAGGGCACTCTTCAGTTAGTATAAAGCGCCGGTCTAAGTAAATTTGCTCCAGTGAGCCCACATGTGACATGAATTCTCTGCAGAGTCACTGGAGGGGCAGAGTTCAGAAGCAACTTCTAAGAAAAACTCTATCTCCTGACGTCTAAGCTCCTCATACAAGTGCTGACAATTCCGCACAATATACTTGTTTTAGTTGAATTTCCAGATTTTCGTAGACTGATTAATATACAGAAATGAATGTATGCAGAGCGGGTTTATTATTACCCGGCTCCACGCTTCCCCTGCACAAGATACGACATGACAGCCGCCAGCAATATTTAACCTAAACTATCACAAGATTGTCAAGTTAATCGTAAACTAAAATGTTCCTAAATTTTACACTTTTATTGCCGTCAATCCGTGTTATTTTATTAGGTTTCTGATATACTTTGTGTAGCAGTTTAGTTATTTAATATCTCTGCTTGCCGTCAGTGAATGGGAACATTGGCTGCACTATATATATTAGGGCATATGAATAAGGAACGCCATGTGGCTCCACTGTACGTGGGAGGGCATGCGGCTGCACTGTATATGGAAGGGGATATGACCGCACTATATATGGAAGGGGATGTGACCACACTATATATGGAAGGGGATATGACCGCACTGTATATGGAAGGGGATGTGGCCACACTATATATGGAAGGGGATATGACCGCACTGTATATGGAAGGGGATGTGGCCACACTATATATGGAAGGGGATGTGGCCACACTATATATGGAAGGGGATATGACCGCACTGTATATGGAAGGGGATGTGGCCACACTATATATGGAAGGGGATGTGGCCACACTATATATGGAAGGGGATATGACCGCACTGTATATGGAAGGGGATGTGGCCACACTATATATGGAAGGGGATATGACCGCACTGTATATGGAAGGGGATGTGGCCACACTATATATGGAAGGGGATATGACCACACTATATATGGAAGGGGATGTGGCCACACTATATATGGAAGGGGATATGACCGCACTGTATATGGAAGGGGATGTGGCCACACTATATATGGAAGGGGATGTGGCCACACTATATATGGAAGGGGATATGACCGCACTGTATATGGAAGGGGATGTGGCCGCACTATATATGGAAGGGGATGTGACCGCACTATATATGGGAGGAGATGCGGCCGTACTAAATATGGGAGGGCATGCAGCCGCACAGTATATAGGAGGGCATGCGGCCGCACAGTATATAGGAGGGCATGCGGCCGCACAGTATATAGGAGGGCATGCGGCCGCACAGTATATAGGAGGGGATGTGGCTGCACTATATATGGGAGGAGATGCGGCCGTACTAAATATGGGAGGGCATGCAGCCGCACAGTATATAGGAGGGCATGCGGCCGCACAGTATATAGGAGGGCATGCGGCCGCACAGTATATAGGAGGGCATGCGGCCGCACAGTATATAGGAGGGGATGTGGCTGCACTATATATGGGAGGGGATGCGGCTGTACTAAATATGGGAGGGCATGCGGCCGTACTGTATATGGGAGAGGATGTGGCAGCACTGCGAGCGGGTGGTGATAAATTCTTGGCTTTGCAATCTTCATTTCTTTTCACATCAATGAAAATTCTATCACTTGAAACTTCAATCTGTATAATACTTTGTGAGCAGAATTTGGCCGGCTCTCTTGGGTATAAACAGATCATGGGAGAGATCCTTGTATTGTCCTCTCATGTATTTATACATGGTTATTTGGTCGCCCCTTAGCTGTCTTTTTTCCAGGGTGAATAATCCCAATTTTGATGCCTCTCTGGGTATTCCAGTCCCGTCATTCCATGTATTAGTTTAGTTGCCCTTCTTTGAACCCCTTCCAGCACTGCAATGTCTTTCCTGAGCATTGGTGTCCAGAACTGTGCGCAGTATTCCATGTGAGGCCTGACAAGTGCTTTATATAGTGGGAGGATAATGTTCTCGGCCCTCGCCCCTATACCTCTTTTAACCCCTTGAGTGGCGGGTTTCCTACGACCCTGTCGTGCCCACCAGGGCAGGTTTTTTTAAAATGGTCTAATCATTGAATTTCAACTAATTTTGCAGTTGCGTCTCAAGAGCCATAACTTTTTCATTTTTCCACTGACCAGGCCAAGTGAGGGCTTGTTTTTTGTGGGACAAGTTGTGATTTTTTTAAACAGGGGGGAGGAAAAAAAGAAATGGGGAAAAAAGAAAAAAAGGGGCCATGTCATTAAGGGGTTAAATAATGTATTAACTTCCTTCTCTGGGTCGTTACGACGCACACGGATACCACATGTGTGATTGTATTTTAGATTTTTTACAAAGTAAAGGGAGACAAATGTTTTTATAATTTTTTAAATAATTTTTTAACTTTTTTTATTTTTTTTTATTTTTATTTATTTTTTATTTTTTTGTCCCTTTAGGGGACTTCCACAGGGACCCATCAGGACCCCCTGATCACATTCCGGGTGTCCGATGGTGACAGCCCTTTACATGCTGCAGTGACAGCCCTTTACATGCTGCAGTCACATAGACTGCAGCATGTAAAGGGTTAACACAGCAGAGATCGGAGGTTTTCTCTGATCTCTGCTGTAAGAGCTGTCCTTTCACAGCCAAGCACCAAGCTCTCCCTGCCACAGAGACCATCGGCTTGCTTCTGACAAGCCGATGGTCTCTATGGCAACCTGTAAACAAAGCAGGAGATTGCCGGCAGATCGGCAATATCTTCTGCTGGTTTTTCAAAGCCCTTGCTTTGTTCTCTGTGGGACTGTGCAGGCAGAGCACACTGTCACAGCTTGTGGCATTGTGCTCTGCAGCTCCCATAGTGATACATAGCCCGGAAATCTTCCGGGCTATGTCGCTATGAGCAGTGGAGCTCGTCCCGGAAAATTTCCGGGCGTGCCACTCAAGGGGTTAATACACCCTCAAGACTTTATTTGCTTTCACAGCAGCTGACTGGCATTAATTAACTTCAGTTGAGTCTACAGTCCACTAGTACCCCCAGGTCTTTTTCCATGTCACTTTTCGCTAGCAGTACCCCATTTAGTGTATATTGATGACATCCATTTCTCCTGCCCATGTGCATAACCTTACATTTATCAACATTGAACTTCATTTGCCATTTCTCTGCCCAAGCCCCCAGCTTATCTAGGTCCGTTTGTAGCCATATATTGTCCGCCGTTGCATTGATTATATTGTATAATTTTGTATCATCTGCAAATATTGATATTTTGCTGTGCAGCCCCTCTATCAGGTCGTTGATAAATATATTGAACAGAATGGGGACCAATACTGCCCCCTGTGGCACCCTGCTAGCAACGGTGGCCCAATCAGAGTACGAACCATTTATTACCACCCTCTGCTGAATGACAACTGGAAATTAATTATATTGTGGTCACTATTTCCCAAGTGCCCTTTAACCTGCACCCCCGTGATTCTGTTCGGTCTGTTGGTTAATAATAAGTCCAGAATGGCCCTCCCTCTAGTTGGCTCTTGCACAACTTGGGTAAGGTAGTTACCATGTTTCCCTGAAAATCAGACCCTGTCTTATATACATTTTTGCCCCAAAAGGGGCACAGAGTCTTATTTTCGTGATACCGTCTGTTTCTGGGATAAAGATGGGATATTGCTTGTAGACTATAACCTTAATTCCAAAAAAGTTGGGACGCTGTGTAAAATGTAAATAAATGTAAAGTAAAAAAGAATACAAAGATTTGGAACTCTCATCTAACCATACCTTATTCACAGTAGAACATAGACACACATATCAGAAGGGGAAAGGACATTTTTCCAGTTCATTTTTTAAAAATTAACTCATTTAGAAATTGTTGGCAGCAATATATCTCACAAAAGTTGGGACATGGTTAACAAAAGACTGGAAAAGTTAAAGCTCATTTACACGGAGCAATGATTGCTAAAAAAAATTGCTAAAAAGTGATCATTTTAGTGATAATTGCTGCGTCTAAATGAGCACCCATCATGCACTTTTCGTGTACTGCTAGCTGATCGTAAATTCAGTCCAACCTAAAAATCGTCATTCAGCATTATCAGCAGTTCTCCATGGGGAATGCTGACAGCATTGTTTCCTACTGGAGAACAAGAGAACTGAATGCAGATAAGAGCCCTCGGGCTATTAACTGCTTTCAGCTAAAGACTTCATTTGCACACTTAATTGCTCTTAAGTAGCTGAGTAGCTACTTAAAAGTTTATGCAAAATGATCGCTCAAAGCTGTCACTCAAACTGTCGTTTGAGCGATCTTTGAGCGATCATCACTCTCTGTAAATGGGCCTTAAGTGGTACTAATTAAAAAAAAAGGAGGAACAATTTTCTACTAAGTCACATGGCTGTATATTAAAAAATAGCATGATAGAGACTCTTCAGAAGCTTCGATGGTCAGAGGTTTACCAATCTGTGAAAAACTGCGCCTAAAAAATGTTCCTCAGCATAAAATTACAAAGACCTTGAATATACCACCGTCTGCAGTTCATAATATTATCAAATGTTTTAGGGAATCTGGAGAAATACATCTGGAGAAATACAAGGGGTAAGGCCGACGGTCCACATTGGATGACGATGTCTTCGGGTCCTCAGGTGGCACTGAAGTAGAAACAGACATGATTCTGTAATGCAAATCACTGCATGGGCTCAGAAATACTTCCAGAAATCATTGTATGTGAACACAATTTGACGTGTTATCCACAAATGCAAGTTAAAACTGTATTATGCAAAGAAGAAGGAAAGGGGACGTGTTATTTGTATAGCACCAACCTATTCCACAGCACTTTCAGGTAATTTTTATTATTTATTACCCCACCAAGCTAGGTACTCATTTTACCGACCTGGGAAGGATGTGTCAACCTTGAGCCAGCTACCTGAACCATGTGGGGATTGAACTTGCAAGCTTCAGGTTGTGAAAGAGAGCTTAGGACTGCAATCTGCTGCCTTAACACTCTGCACCACACAAGGCCCATATATCAAGCTATATATCAACACAATCCAGAAACGCTGGCGTCTTCTCTGGGCCAAAGCTCATTTAAAATGAACTGAGGAAAAATGGAAAACAGTTCTGTGGGCAGATGTATCAAAATTCGAAATTATTTTTGGAAACCACAGACATCCTGTCCTGTGGACTCAAGAGGAGAGGAACCATCCAGCTTGTTATCAGCACACAGTTCAACAGCCTGCATCTCTCATAGTATGAGGTTGCATTAGTGCCTATCGCATGGGCAGCTTACACATCTTGAAAGGCATTATCAATACTGAGCAGCATATAGAGGTTGTAGAACAGCATATGTTCCCAACAACATCTCCTTCAGGAAAGGCCTTACATATTTCAGTAAGACAATGCTAAACCACATACTGCATCCATCACAATAACATTGCTTCACAGAAGAAGAGTCCGGGGTGAACCGGCCGCCTGCAGTCCAGACCATCCACCAATAGAAAACATTTGGCGCATTATGAAACGAAAAATCCGGCAAAGAACATCCCAGAACTGTTGAGCAGCAGCAATCCTACATCAGACAAGAATGGGGCAGCACCAGAGGCGTAACTTGAAGCTCCGGGCCCTGATGCAAAACTTGTAACAGGGCCCCCAACTATAATGGCTCCTTATATGGATAAGAGAGGCCTTATGGCCCCCTAAGGCTCCTGGGCCTGGGGGCAACCGCATCCCCTGTATCCTCTATAGTTACGCCCCTGGGCAACATTCCTCTTCCAAAATTGGTCAACTCACTTCCAAGACGTTTACAGACTGCTGTAAGAAGAAGAGATGCTACACAATGGTAGACATCGCCCTGACCCACTTTTGTGAGATGTGTTGCTGCCATCAATTTCTAAAAGAGTACGTTTTTTAAAATGAAATGGAAAAATGTCTCCCTTTCCCCCTCTGATATGTGATCTATATTCTATTGTCGATCAAATATGGTTAGATGAGATTTCCAAATCATTACATTATTTTTTTCTTTACATTTTACACAGCAGACCAACTTTATTGGAATTGGGGTTGTACCTTTCAAAGGGCTCTACTATCACGGCTGTGTAATACACAACAACCCTGGATAAATTGAAGGAGGCAATGAAGTCAAAAAAGCATGGAAAGGTGACCCAAGGTGTCATGTTCCTGCATGCCAACGCCTCGTCCCACACAGCGGCCATCATTCAGAGCAAGCGGGCTGACCTGGGCTTCAAGGAGCTGGATCGTATTTATTGTTCACCTGATCTGGCCCCCTCAGACTATTAACCGTTTTCTAATTTGAAGAAACCCCTGAAGGGAACTAAATTTGTCTCCATTTCTGGGGCAACTGTATGGTCTGATGCCTGGTTTGACCACCAAACAAAGGAATTCTATCTGGCTCGGTGAAGAAGTAACACCACAGTCAGACGTGGATTGGTATCCGAGAGACTATGTAGAATAACTTTAAATTTCATTGTTCTATATCAATTTTTTTGTGGTCAAAGCCAAAGATTTATCATCCCCCCCCTCATATATTTGGGTGTCCTGTGGCTATCACTGTATATAAGGGCATGCTGCTGTCAGAGTATGAGGTGTATGGCAGTCACTTCATTTGCATAGCTGGCATTGTACAGGCAGGACATGGTCTAGTGAAAGTGGAGAGTTATGCAGTGATGAAGCTGCCGTCTTCCTTGTAAGGTCCCCGTGACTTAAGACCTCAGAGGTCAAGTACGGTAATGATACAATGTCTTACATCCGAAGAGATACTTTGCATTTTAATGAGTTCAAAGACACTTATTGCGCCAGAAGGTGTCTCATTAGAAGCCGTAATAGTTACAAGAATTGTGTTAAAGTTTAAGTCCAAGATGTCCTGTGACCGGAGAGTGGAAATTTCCACCAGATCTCTAGCTGGAGGATTATACTTATTCTAAAGGATCCCCCTTATTAGTAGAGATGAGCGAGTAGTGCCTTAGCCGAGTATCTCCCTGCTCATCTCTAAAGATTCGGGGGACGGCAGGGGTTGGGGAGCGGCGGGGGAGAGCGGGGAGGAATAGAGGGGAGATCTCTCTCTCTCCCCCTCTTCCCCTCTCCCCCCCCCCCCCCCGCTCCCCGACGCAACTCACCTGTCACCCTTGCCGCCCCCGAATCTTTAGAGACGAGCGGGGAGATACTCGGCTAAGGCACTACTCGCTCGAGTAATGTGCCTTAGGGCTCATGTCCACGGGGAAAATATGATTTAGGATCCGCAGCGGATTACCTGCACGCGGATCCGCATCCCATAGGGATGCATTGACCACCCGCGGGTACATAAATACCCGCGGATCGTCAATAAAAGGGATTTTAAAAAAAATGGAGCATGAAAAAATCTGGACCATGCTCCATTTTCGTGCGGGTCTCCCGCGGGGACGGCTCCCGCGGGCTTCTATTGAAGCCTATGGAAGCCGTCCGGATCCGCGGGAGACCTAAAATAGGAATTAAAAGCATTTACTCACCCGCAGCGGGCCGGGAAGCTCTTCTCTTCCTCACGGCCGCATCTCCCTTGCTTCGGCTCGGCGGATGTGCCCGGCGCATGCGCGCGGCACGTCGACGACGTGCCGGCGACGTGCCGCCGGCGTCAGGAATTCATCTGCCGGCCGAAAAAGAAGATCCGGCCGTGAGGAAGAGCAGAGCGTCCCCGCCCGCTACAGATAGGTAAATTCTTATTTATTCGTATTTTCAGCGCTCATGTCCGCGGGGCAGGAGGGACCCGCTGCAGATTCTACATGTAGAATCTGCAGCGGATCTGATTTTCCCCGTGGACATGAGGCCTAAGCGAGTATACTCGCTCATCTCTACTTATTAGACCCGATATTGACGTAATAACAAATCTTACATATATTGCGGTATTCCCAGACAATTCCCAACCAAAATGCACAGGTAAAATAAGCGCATGTGAACAAACCCATTGAAATCACTAGGCTCTATTCTATGCATATGCAGAAAGACGACCGTGTGACTCCTGCCTAGGGCGAGCACCCGCTGGCGTTTTTTTACCTGCGTTTTGCGTTTTGCGTTTTTCCTGCACAGGCATAGAGATAACATGTGTTCCTGTCCACTGGCGTTTTTTTTGCGTTGCGTTTGCGTTTTTAACATAGGAACTGTCAGTTGCATATGTGTCCTTATTTTTCTCCATGGAAATTAATGGAAAAGCCGCGAAAACGCCGCGAAAAGCGCGCGGAAAAATCGCGGAAAACGCAAACGCCAGTGGGTGCTCGCCCTTAGGGTCCATTCACTTGAATTCTGCCTCTAATAGCCCGGTCAAAGGCCACATCTTTTTGCCGGAGTTTTTAGCAAACAACCAACTCTGGCAATGAGCAAAATCCAAATGCGGAATTTCAATATGTCTCTAGACGCAGAAACGCGTTGTAATTCCAAATGTACAGTTTGCTCATTGACAGGGCGAAATCTGTATGCAAAACTGTGCCAAAAATTGCAGCAAAAAACTGCAGATTTTGACTCCGTTTTTAGAGGCACAATTCAGGCAGAAAATTCTGCAGTGTGAACGTATCCTTAAAAGGGTTTTCCAGGACTTGGATATTAATGAGCTCTACTCAGGCTTGGTTATCAGTATGAGATCAGAGGAGACCAGCCAGCACTATCAATCAGCTGTTTGAAGGGGCCGCAGCGTTCGGGTGGGCGCCATGGAACACTGCATACCAGGCTCAGTATGTTATAGCAGTTGAATGGGACTAGGCTACTTGAGCAATGAATGTGATGTCACAGGCCCGAGAAGAGGCTGCAGTTTTTAACCGGGCCCCGTAGCCCCATCAAACCACTGATCGGTGGGAGTGCTAGGAATCAGACCCCGGTATTAGTGTATCTTGACGCCACCAGGAAGTCCTGGTGGCATCAAGATTGACAGGGGGTTGACGCCCCCTGTTCCTGATTAGCTGAAGAGCAGCCTGGAAACAAGGTCATGCAAGGCCACTAAAAGTACCTGGCAAAAACATGCAGCACTCCGTGGTGCCGGCCGATGCAGGGAGGCGACAGGGCCGGGGGAGAGAGAGTGTAAGGTCTGCTCCCCCCGATGCGGCGAAGCATAACCGCTGACGCTGGCATGCGTCAGCAGGGGAAGCGGCTGGCAAACATATCACAGTCCCGGTGGCGCTCACGGTGGCATCTGTCAGCTGGGGAGTCCCAACGCCAGTGAGGGCAGCATTTGTCAGCTGGGGAGTCCCGGCGGCGGTGAGGGCAGCATCTTTTGGGGGGGGATGAGAGTCACGGCTTAGGCTCAGAAGCGCTCAGGCCAGCAGCTGTGAGCGGGGGAGCGGGGTAAATGGACCGGACAGTCCACGCTGCGGGCAACAAGAGGTGAGGGTGGCAGCGGAGGGTGAGGGTCACATTTCTTCATAATGTAAGCCGAATATATTAAACCCTGCGCGTTATGCTGTACACTGTGCTAATAGAACCTTGCTACCTTGACCCTATCAGAAGCTGGGGGTGTGACAGGGGCCTTCCTCCCGTCACACCCCTAGCTTCTGGTCGCGTCAAGATACACTAATACCTCAGACCCCCACCGATCTGATAGACACTTAAAGGGGTTGTCCCGCGCCGAAACAGTTTGTTTTTTTTTCAATAACCCCCCCGTTCGGCGCGAGACAAACCCGATGCATGTGTTGAAAAAAAAAAACGGATAGTACTTACCTGAATCCCCGCGCTCCGGTGACTTCTTACTTACCTTGCGAAGATGGCCGCCGGGATCTTCACCCTCGGTGGACCGCAGGTCTTCTGTGCAGTCCATTGCCAATTCCAGCCTCCTGATTGGCTGGAATCGGCACACGTGACGGGGCGGAGCTACGAGGAGCAGCTCTCCAGCACGAGCGGCCCCATTCAACACGGAGAAGACCGGACTGCGCAAGCGCGTCTAATCGGGCGATTAGACGCTGAAAATTAGACGGCACCATGGAGACGGGGACGCCAGCAACGGAGCAGGTAAGTGAATAACTTCTGATAACTTCTGTATGGCTCATAATTAATGCACAATGTACATTACAAAGTGCATTAATATGGCCATACAGAAGTGTATACCCCAACTTTGTTTCGCGGGACAACCCCTTTAAGTGGAAGTTGCAGAATGAAGCAACAGAGAGTTATGAAATTCTACAGATCTACCACTAGATGGCACTGCTGGTCCAGTAGAAACTTCTCTAGATAATTGAAAGTTTTCTGTTAACCAGTTAGGCAAGACTGATACAATGGGGAGTAGAGCGGCTTTAATAGATCCACTAAACCTGTCATACTAGTTTTCTTATATAAAGGCGTTACCTGATAAATAGATAGCCAGACGAATGGACGGACATAGGCAGATAGATAAATACCGTAGATAGATAAAAAGACGTTTGGGGGGGGGGCACCAAGAAAAACATTTGCTCCCGGGCCCATGAGCCTTTAGCTACACCCCTGGATGGATAGATGGATAGATAAATAGATAGACCGATATTAGTTCGATAGCTATTAGCTGGACAGACAGATAATGAACAGAAACGGGCAGGAAGATAAAATAGATATTAGATAGATGTATATATAATGTGTAGCATGCATAGATATATGAGAGGCAGGCTTTATAATACTTCAGACAACACTAATTTTCTAGAATCAGGAGCCATGTGAACAGACTGTTGCAGGAAGTGAAGAGCAGAGGAGTAGTCAGGGTGTGCGGTGATGTGTGCAGTGTGAGCCGAGTACACAGGGCTGCCTGCATTTGTGTACATGGTCTCCCAGTAACCACCAGCAGAGCTCCGGCCTCTCCCAGTAGGCTCTGGCTTTCCCTGATACAACACAGCTCAGGCTCCCCACTCCTAGCCCTGCGCCTCCGTGGGTTGTCCCTGTGGTCACTATGTTTCAGCTCTGGCCTGCGGAGACCCCATACCATCCCAGCCCCGGGATCCAGATCATCCCTCCTGCGGTAAGTTGACATGCCTGTATAAAAATGTTGGTTTGTGCGATTTTTTTCGTACTTGCGCGTGCAAATTCTGCGCAAAAAATGCAACCATGCTCCCATTCATTGAAATGAATCTTTGTGCGCAAATGTAGAAGAAAATAGAACGCGCCGTGCATTGTATCGTGCAAACGAAATGCTTATGTGAACGAATCCACTGAAAGCAATGCGTTTTATTCACTGCGTCTTGCGCATGCAAATCTTGTGTGCAAAAACCGCTGCTGAAATACGTTCGTGTGAATGCGGCCCTATTATAGCCAGCGCTCTGAGATAAGATGTCTCAAGGGTCTTTTTGAAAGTTATTTCTAAACTTTGGCAACATTCCTGCCACATAGACCCCACGGAGGGGGATAAAGATTTGGTATAAAACAGGACTTCATAGCATCGATGATATCAATCGTCTAAACACATATATATCAATGCAAACCAACATACTACAGGGGAAGAGGGGGAGGGGGAACGGAGGGAACAGTACGATACAATGTAATCACTTTGTCGGCATATTAGGGCCCCTTCCCACGGACGGATTTCCACCACGTAATACGCAGCGGAAATCCGCTGCGTTGCCCGCAGCTATTAGGTTCTATTAAACCTAATAGCACAATGCTTACGGTGCGGAATTCCACCGTGGAATTCCGCACCATAAAATCTCCCGTCCTCACCCGCGGCATGCTCTATTTGCCGCGGGTGTACGCACGGACGGCTTCCACTGCAGTCAATGGAAGCCATCCGTCACGCTATTTTCTGCTGTAGCACAGCGGAAGATAGCGTGAAACCGCTTCCCCGCCTACCGCCAGCCGCGTCATGTGACGCTGTGGGCGTGTCATGAGGCGGCTGGCACGTTGCATGACGCTGCGGTGCGTCATGTGCTCTATTGCGCATGCGCGCCAAAGCGTCTTGCGGGAAGTAGGACGCCGGATCCACAGGTAAGTATTGGGGTCTTTGGGGAGGCGCCGTGACGGGCTCCGCCGCGGAATTCTACGGCGGAGCCCATCACGGCCGTGTGAAGCCGGCCTTAGAAGATGTTGAAGTATTGGAAACTTTTTATTTATTTATTTTATATGTATTTCTTTATTTCCCTTGTCTCTCCCTCTTGATGTAGAGCTTTGAGATTAATTGACCAGTGAAGTTGTTTGTGGGAGTGATCTCTAGTATCTTCTGATTCTACCCCACATATTGTATTTTGGAGGGGCTAAAGACGGAGGCGATGTTGAAGATTAGGTATATTGACATGGGTGATCCAGGGTTCCCAAACAGATTCGAATTGGACTATCGTGTCCTGGCGAACGGCCATCCATTTTTCATTTAGAAGTATGCTGTTAATTCGGTCAATGAGTCGGTTGGAAGGTAGATGCGTTTTTCGCCACTTTTGAGCAAAGTGAGTACGAGCCGCCATATTGATAAATTGTATAAGCCTAAAGAGAACGTTGAGTATATTTTTGGGTTTGTTGCATAATAGAAGTATGTATGGGTCTAATCGCAGGGAGGTTCCCGTGAGGGGATAAGGTGGGTAAACTTTCTCCGAAAAGCCTGCAAGACAGGACCACCAAATGCGTAGATGGGAGCCGATGCCAATGTTCTATATAGAACCTTTAGGGCTCCTTCCCATGGATGGATTTCAGCCGCGTAATACGCGGCGGAAATCCGCTGCGTTGCCCGCAGCTATTGGGTTCTATTGAACCTAATAGCACAATGCTTACGGTGCGGAATTCCGCACCGTAAAATCACCCGTCCTCACCCGCGGCATGCTCTATTTGCCGCGGGTGTACGTGCGGACGGCTTCCATTGCAGTCAATGGAAGCCTCCGTCACGCTATCTTCCGCTGTAGCACAGCGGAAGAAAGCGTGAAACCGCTTCCCCGTCTACCGCCAGCCGCGTCATACGACGCGGTCGTCGCGTCATGTGACGCTGTGGGTGTGTCATATGACGCGGCCGGCGCGTCACGCGCTCTATTGCGCATGTGCGCCGAAGCGTCCTGCGGGACGTAGGACGCCGGATCCGGAGGTAAGTATTGGGGTCTCTTGGGGTAGGCGCCATGATTGGCTCTGTCGCAGAATTCCGCGGCGGAGCCCTTTATGGCCATGTGAAGCCAGCCTTAAAGATGTAAGACTAACTTGCCAACTATTTTTACTTCGGTCTTCCTTATACAGGCGTTGGATAACAGCGATCATGTAAAGTTAAGAAAAAGTTTAAAAAGTTAAAGTCTCATCTTCCCTCACGGATCGGATCTGTGAGGAGAGCTGAAATGACTCCCCTTCAGCGTCTGTGATGTCCTGCGGTGGTTTGTTCCTGCATGCACGCCAGATGGCAAAAATGTTGGGTGCATGTGGAGAAGGCCGGAGGACCCGGGAACTTTAAAATCATCTTGTTCCTGGATAGCAAAGGTAGCCGAGAGCCTGGAGCAGTGAGCCGAGGCCTTGTTGAACTGTTGAGCAAATGGTATAAAAAAAGTAGCAATCTACTAGGCCGGTCCCACACAACTGGATAGGAATTGCAGATTCTCCATGCGTTTGATCTGCGGTAATCAATCAAATGCATTGGATTCCACGATTCCACTTACAGCAGGTCGGAATTACATAACCCACTCGCAGAAAACAGAACGCAGCATGTGCTATTTTACAGCAGATATTGTGCTCTATGGTTGCGGATATACCCGCAGCACATACGCAATTACATTGTGTACGGGCTGCGGGTACCCGCGTTATCGCTAAGCGACGGCACGGGAAATGCAAACAAACAACGGTGTACTGCGCTTGACCGTCTGTGTGAGTACGCAGTTATGCGCAGTAAATTACGCGGCCGTACGCAGGGCCACGGATGGGCTCACAGCTGATGACGTTGCAGGCCCCTGCAAGCGGATTCCACATACGGCTATGTAAACCCGGCATTATTTAGATCGCTACCTCTAATACGTAATGTACAATAAGCCGCGGGAACGCTCGCCTTCCTGCAGTCCCAGGAGCAGCTTGTTGAGCGCCTTCTGTGTGAGACCGCCGCACCTCAGCAAGATTACGAAGCCTCACAGAGCGCCACTTTTTACACCCCATCCCCGCCGCTGAGGTCAAGAAATACCCCCCAAAAAAGTGTCAGGTTTGCAGAAAGCATGGGAGAAGGAGGAATACCCGGTTTTATTGCCCAATGTGCCCACCCTGTAATTACCCTGTCTTCAGACATACCACACAGTTTACATTATTACTTTTATCTAAGATTTAGGGAATGCCAAAAAGGAGGGGGAAGGGGTTCTTTTTAGGGAGTCATTTTTCTTCTACACAAGTGAGCAATGGGGCCATGAGTTCAGTAAACCGATCGGGGCTACAATGGGAGTATGGCTGAACACCGAAGAACTAGTGCTATAAAATTTGGGGAGCGTCTCCCCAGCTATTTGTTTTTCACATGCTTTATAAAAAATGTTGCCAAAAACGGTGGCGTCGGGATGCTCAGTACACACCTAGATAAATGTGCTGAGGGATCTAGATTTCAAAATGGGATCTATTGGGAGGCATTCTATCGTTTTGACAGCTTGATGGCTCAACAAGTGAGCAATGGGGCCTGGAATTTATTCAGTTTTGCCCTGAAAGACAAAGGGTGTTCCCTCCATTATAAGCCTAGCCATGTGTCCAGTAAGCTGATTGGAGCCACAATGGGTATGTTTCTAAACACACGGGACAAACAGGGGATCCATTCTGGAGTGTTTTTAAAATGACACAATTGCCATAAAAGTGAAAAATCATATTTTTTTCCTTCTGCTTTGCTTAGATTCACTCAAAAACTGTGTGAAAATATGCAGTACACCCCTAAATGAATGCGTTAAGGGGTCCAGTTTTCAAAATGGGGTCATTTGAAGGGTTATCTATCGTTTTGGCAGCTCAAGGGCTCTACAAGTGTGCAATGGGGCCTAAATCCACTTCAAGCAAAATGTCTGTTCAGAAAGCCATTGGCTGCTCCTTTCATTTTGGGCCCCGTTGTGCATACGGACATAAGATTGGGGCCACAACAGATATGTTTCTGAACACAGGACAAACAAAGGGTATCCATTTTGGGGTGCAAATCCTCATTTTCATCTGCACGATATTATATACACACCTTTTAACCCCTTGAGTGGCGGGTTTCCTACCACCCTGCCGTGCCCACCAGGGCAGGTTTTTTAAAATGGTCTAATCATTAAATTTCAACTAATTTTGCAGTTGCGTCTCAAGAGCCATAACTTTTTCATTTTTCCATTGACATGGCCATATGAGGGCTTGTTTTTTGCGGGACAAGTTGTGATTTTTTAAACAGGGGGGAGGGGAAAAAAATGGGGAAAAAAGAAAAAAAGGGGCTATGTCATTAAGGGGTTAAATAATGTATTAACTTCCTTCTCTGGGTCATTACGACGCATGGATACCACATGTGTGATTTTATTTTTGATTTTTTACAAAGTAAAGGGAGACAAGTGTTTTTATAATTTTTTTTTTATAATTTTTTTACTTTTGTTTTTTTTTTATTTTTGTTTTTTTTTTGTCCCTTTAGGGGACTTCCACAGGGACCCATCAGGACCCCCTGATCACATTCCGGGGGTCCGATGGTGACAGCCCTTTACATGCTGCAGTGACAGCCCTTTACATGCTGCAGTCACATAGACTGCAGCATGTAAAGGGTTAACACAGCAGAGATCGGAGGTTTTCTCTGATCTCTGCTGTAAGAGCTGGTACCTAGCTGTTCTCTGACAGCCAAGCACCTGCTCTCCCTGCCACAGAGACCATCAGCTTGCTTCTGACAAGCCGATGGTCTCTATGGCAACCTGTAAACAAAGCAAGAGACTTAGAAGCAGGAGATTGCCGGCAGATTGGCAATATCTTCATCTGTTGTTCAAAGCCCTTGCTTTGTTCTCTGTGGGACAGTGCAGGCAGCGCACACTGTCACAGCTTGTGGCATTGTGCTCTGCAGCTCCCATAGTGATACATAGCCCGGAAATCTTCCGGGCTATATCACTATCGGCAGTGGAGCTGTTCCCGGAACTTCCGGGCGTGCCACTCAAGGTGTTAATGGCTAACGAAATACATGATGTTAATGCGAGCTTTCAAACCTACGCAGGGGTCTTAAGCCAGTAGAAGAACCCTGCATAGGTTCGAAAGTTTGCAATAACATCATGTATTATATCTACAAGATTGCATGGTTTCTCTTCCTGGGAACAATCACAGGGAGCAAGTGGTGGATACATAGTGGAAGGTCGCATGGGAGTTGTAAATAGAGGGGCAGTCGTTGGGTCCTCGAAGCCATACCCATGCATGCGGTCCATGGTGTAGCCAGCTTGTGCAGTCCGGTTTCTATTTGCAAGAAATCTTCCTTCGTCCAGATGGCCAAGCAGGGCTTCCATGTTCAGGTCCGCTAATACCCTCTCGTGGTATAACCTATGGTGATCTGACATGCATCTCAAATTGCATGTTTTGTTCTGTTTGGTATGCTCAAACTCATCTGATCGGTCTCTGAGAAGCAGCCTGGCCGTTTCTAACAGCTCACTATTTGGCTTCTCTGCTTTTCTCGCTCTCTCACAGGATCGGGTGGTGTATGGAGATGGTCTTGGGTGATTGGGGTGTGGATGGATGGGTGTGCTGATCTCCTCTTGGGTAATGATTCCTACTTGTAAATGAGTCGTGTCTGTTGAAATATGTAAAAAAAAAACCCACACTGGTTGGCACATAACTCACTAATGGGAAAGATAATAACAGTGTACTCTTTGAGGTATGACTAGTCATGTACTTACGCTGACCAACGTTGGTGGGCTAGCTGCTGCTGTTGCCATGTAGCTGGGCTCCGATGCTACTTCTTCCAACTTCTTGTTCACTACTCTTTCTTAGGCTCATGAGGCCTCCTAGTCCCTAGTGAAAGACAGGAGCTTGTAGTACCACAACTTTGGCTTGTAAATGTCATCTGCACTAGCCCCAGAACCTCATGCCCACCTAAACAAAGATTCTTTCAAAAGCCAATTCCCATTCTTGCACAGTTCCAACAGTTGTTTCTTCACATATATACATGCCCGGCTGAGCAAACAATCGTACACTTATCTTTATGTGTAAACACTACCAAAGGACCCAGAAAACAAGCGAAATGGCGTGAATTGTAAATGATTACAAAGGGGAGCAAAAAAAATTATTTTCTCATGGTGCCTGTGTAGTGGCCCGAAGTCTATATTTCTGGCCCCTCCATAAATGTCATACATATCAAGGGTACTTTCAACCCTCATGTGGTGAAGAGAATGGAGGCTGAGGAAAGGTATCCTGATGTCCCTATCCCAGGAACCTTCATCTGAGCGTGAGAGCTGAGTGGAGAGAAGAGTCCGCCGTGCAGAGATCCAAATTCTGTGGAGTGATCCTCCCCCCCCCCCCCCCCCTCCACTGGGGAGTTCCATTTCCAGGAGCGGTATCTTACAGACAACATAAACTGTAGGAACGGTGTCATCTTGTGTCTCCTCCCTGACCTCAAGTCTATTGTCCTGCCTGCACTGGTGTGTAATAATCTGTATACTCTCAAGCTTCAAGTAAAGTTTTTCCAGCCCCTGTCCGTTTCCATGGACTGAGGTCCTAAAGTTAATTGTGTGTGTGGACTTCCTTTATTTCTCCGCCAAGAATCATACCAGTGTGTGAGGAGAAGTGGTGTCATGTGTGACAAGTCTACAGCCCACCACACGTTTACAGGTAATCAGTGTCCCAGCATTGCCTGGAAGAGGCCTAGCAGTACTTGGGCCGAGGTTGTGTGCATCCCTCTGGGAAGGAGCCTGGTAAGAGTCATTGTGACAAGTGCCAACTCTACCCTCCCAGCTCCTCAGTGTGGGCCTCGTGTCTTGGCGGCCGCTGGGGAACCACAGGACCTCTTCTTTTGGCGTCACGAACAGGATCAACTCCTTTGCGCCGCATCTGTCTACCTGCATTACCGCAGAGGTACTCAAGAAAATAATTCTGGCAAGTCCGGACTGAAAGAAAACCTCTGTGTCAAATTTGCCCACCATGTCTACAATTTCACAAGAAGTTTCCTCTCCAGTGGCAGTCACAACCAAGTATTACGCCGAGAGAGAGTGTGCTAATCTTGTTGGACCATATGCAGTTAATGGACTTTGTTGCAGAGCCCCACTTGAGTTACAACATGTCTACTCAAAATAGCACCCAGCTGCCGTCTACTTCCTTCATCGCAGGGTGTTCCCGCCAAGACCTTGCCACCAAAAAGTTCCCGCTTTGGCTATCCACACAGTCATAGTTTTGTATGGTTGTAAAGCATTTCCTTGGAAATTATAAGGCCGTAAACTAGCGTGAACTTGTGGAGAATACGCTCACTGCTGTTTCTGAACAATTGGGTGTAACATGAGCATCAGATCACAGGACCTGCAGTCTTTTGCATTATTATTAGCAATGTAATGAACACACAATAATGATGGACACTAAGGGTAAGATTCAGACTGTATCTTTGCTTCTATTCCCCAGGTTTCTCAACAGCCAACTATCATCCAACAACTTCAGACAGATTTCACCCCTCCTTTGTCTCATCCGATCCGATATGGTCGAGCTAAAGAAGGTAATATAGCCTCTAACTCCTCTTGATATCCCATACAATGTTGAAGGTTATTGACTTCTCCTAATACACCTTGTTACATGACTACACATGCAGAAAAATCTAATACTTGTCCACCTGCGCCATTTTGATCCCTTGTGATTGGCAGATCTGTTCTCCGTTTTGTTCCTACCCTTGCAGAGCATTGAAGAGGTGGAGCCCCTGGACAAATACACGCCCCTGAGGAACAGAGATAAGAACAGCCAGACCTTGTCAAGCTCCTACACAGACCCCATGGTTCCTGAAGTTGATAATGTTTCCCTAGAATGTTCCATCTTCTATTTTGTTTTCAAACTTGTGTATCTTTTACTCGCAGATTTAATAGAACTGATGATGATCCAGAATGCCCAAATGCATCAGGTTATAATGAACAACATGACAATGTCGGCCCTTTCCAACTTTGGATATTATTCTACACCACCTGCCCCTATGGTATGTGTTAACTGGAGCAGACGATGTGTTATTGCATAAATCAGACACATTTGCCTTTATGATGTTTGAGAAAGTTGGTGGACAACTGCAAGAACCAGAATAGTGAGTGCAGCTCTGGAGTATAATACATGATATAGCTCAGGATTGGTACAGGATAAGTAATATATGTACACAGTGACTCCACTAGCAGAATAGTGAGTGCAGCTCTGGAGTATAATACATGATGTAGCTCAGGATTAGTACAGGATAAGTAATGTATGTACACAGTGACTCCACAAGCAGAATAATGAGTGCAGCTCTGGAGTATAATACAGGATGTAACTCAGGATCAGTACAGGATAATTCATATATGTACACAGTGACTCCACCAGCAGAATAGTGAGTGCAGCTCTGGAGTATAATACATGATATAGCTCAGGATTAGTACAGGATAAGTAATATATGTACACAGTGACTCCACTAGCAGAATAGTGAGTGCAGCTCTGGAGTATAATACATGATGTAGCTCAGGATTAGTACAGGATAAGTAATGTATCTACACAGTGACTCCACAAGCAGAATAATGAGTGCAGCTCTGGAGTATAATACAGGATGTAACTCAGGATCAGTACAGGATAATTCATATATGTACACAGTGACTCCACCAGCAGAATAGTGAGTGCAGCTCTGGGGTATAATACAAGATGTAACTCAGGATCAGTACAGGATAAGTAATATATGTACACAGTGACTCCACCAGCAGAATAGTGAGTGCAGCTCTGGAGTATAATGCATGATGCAGCTCAGGATTAGTACAGGATAAGTAATATATGTACACAGTGACTCCACCAGCAGAATAGTGAGTGCAGCTCTGGAGTATAATACAGGATGTAACTCAGGATCAGTACAGGATAAGTAATGTATATACACAGTGACTCCACCAGCAGAATAGTGAGTGCAGCTCTGGAGTATAATACAGGATGTAACTCAGGATCAGTACAGGATAAGTAATGTATATACACAATGACTCCCCAGCGGCATGAAAAGTAATTACGAAGGTGCTACACTGTTTTGGTGATTGGATCTGAGTGGCACTACCAGGCGCAGCCACAACTAAATTTATATCACTGTGCTAAGTGAGGAAGTGCTCACTACAGTGTCATGGTCTCTAGGTTTAGCTGATTGGCGGGGTGTCAGGAGTCGGACCTCCCACTGATCAGATATCGACGCTCTCTCTTAAAGATAGACAATCAATATTACAGTCCTGGAAAAACACCTTAGGGGGAAATGTCAGTTACTTAGTCTCTTCTCTCTTTCTTACAGCCAAGTATCATGCCAGTAGAAATTGAAGACGATGAACCGATGGTCTACCACCATCATTACGAGTCTTACCCAGCCAGCTACCCGACATACCCAACGTATCCCACCCTACCTCCTATGGCGCCTGTGCCTCATCGTGAGCCAACTGTCAGACACCTCAATCAAGACGCACAGCCGACTACAGCCTTACGCAGCGTAGACCTGTGAGATGCTAGTTTGCTTGTGAATGATATGAAGGCCTGTCAGTTATTATTTAGATCTGAATATGTTTGTAACAGTCCTCTATACTTTACACTGCAGCTCTACTTGTAGAGACTGGCTGATGTATATAAACACAAGGTCATCACCAGCTTATCAGGCAGCATATAGCACTCCTCATAGCCAAATGTCACATCTGAATGGTAGTGGCATGTCTGGGCAGGGGACAGAAGTAGTAGTCCACATAAACCTTCGTGCCTTAGAGGACCCAGCAGCCCCTCTGCCATATAAGAAGAAACCATTACAGTACAGTGGTCCCTAGGGATGTGAGCGCCTCAGCTTGCGATTTTTTTTTTTTACTTGTGAGCAAGCTCTCTCCCCAATTTTTGCTCTGATTTACGAGCAAAAACTTAGGATATGAGCCTGCTTGCAAGTCAAAAAACTCGCAAGCTGAGGCTTAGGGGAGGTCTAATACTCCTCTATCGCCGTCGTGTCATCCTTGCGATGGTCTGCGGCGCTGCTACAGGCTGCTGCGACAGAGCACTGCTTTCTGGATATGGGGCTTGAATGCCCCACCTCCAGCAAGCTAATGTTCTGATTGGTTAACTCAACGCCGTGTCAGCCAATGCAAGCCGGTGCTGGGATAACCAATCACAGCCACAGACCATAGCGGAACGCTGGCGGTAGATGAGTATTGATTTTTGTTTTACTTGTAGTTAGTTTCCCCATTGAAATAAATTGATTAATGGCGTTTCACCTCATTTCAATGGGGAAAAGTGCTTTGACATACAAGTTTTTGGGCTTAAGAGCTCCATCACGGAACGGATTAAACTCGTATGTCAAGGCACTGCTGTATTATAAATGGTGCATGGCAGGTGAGGGACCATGTTACAGATTATGGGGCCCAGAAGCTTCAAGTTATACTTTTGCTTGATGGGCTCCATGTTAGACTGTGGTGACTCAGGCCCACCAGATGGGTTTTAGGGTCCGTACAGCGAGGACCTGGGCTGACTTGAGAAGCCATAATTTGTATGGTAACCCAGCCTGACCTTACATGTAGGAGGCGTTCATACAGCATGATCAGAAAAGGATTGTGCAGACTGAACTGGGTCCCTTAGGGTATATGAACTTCATAAAGGGGAGTCCCTGCTTAGGACCTTCCTCTATGGGTCAGAGGAGAGAGCAGCCAAGTACAAGCAGCTCCTACTCTGGTGAACCAAGTCTGTCCATGAATTACAGGGTTAACCATTCATTTTAATAGCTAGTATGTGATGCAAATAATAATGCAGGTAGCCTTAGAAAAAATGCCTGTATTCTGCTTGTGCAGAAAGCACCAATATAGCACTATACGCACACCAGAACAGCTCAGTGAATAAATACTGTACCAGAGCCAACTTAATAACATAAATACAGCACTAGAACCAAGCTCAGTACGTGAATACAGCACCAGAACCAAGCTCATAACATAACCACAAAACTAGAACCAAGTTCAGTACATGAATGCAGCACCAGAATCAAGCTAATAACATAAATACAGCACTAGAACCAAGCTCAGTACGTGAATACAGCACCAGAACCAAGCTCATAACATAACCACAAAACTAGAACCAAGTTCAGTACATGAATGCAGCACCAGAATCAAGCTAATAACATAAATACAGCACCAAAACTAATCTCACAACATAATTATAGTACCAGAATCAAGCTCGTAACATAAATACAGCACCAGAAGCAAACTCATAACATAAATACAACACCAAAACCAAACATAGTACATACAAACAGGACCAGAACGACCCTCAGTACATAGATACAATATCAGAGCCAAACTAAGTACCTAAATACAGCACCAGAACCAGCACCAGCACCAAATAGCAGAATACCCACACCAGAACAACTCAGTGAATAACTACTGTAGAGAACCAAGTTCATAGCATAAATGCAGCACCAGAACCAAGCTCAATACATGAATACAGCACCAGAACCAAACTCATAAAATAAACACAGCAACAAAACCAAGCTCATAACACAAATACATCAGAACCAAGCCCAATACCTAAACACAGCACCGAGACCAAGCTTATAACATAACACAGCAACGGAACCAACCATAATACATAGCAGAACCAAGCTCACTATATAAATCTAGCCCTAGAACCAAGCTAATAATATATATACAGTAGTGGAAATAAATGATTGTGTTGTGGGGGTGTTGAAAAGCTGACAGCAACACCTCAGAACCTCAGTGCAGAGGAGGCAGAGCCAGGAGGAGGAGGATTCATGTAGCTCCACAAGACGCTGCCGCACAGAGGAAGAAGATCATCTGCCCAGAGGGACCAAAGGGAGGCGATCATTCCCTATATCAGCCTGGTGCTCCCGCCTACAAGTTGGTGACCAATGCCCGATGATGACGCTATGGGTTGTATGTAGCTAAGGCTGGCCATGGCATGAATAGATAAATGGATAGATAGATCACCCCACCTATACCTTTTTTAAAACTAATGCAATATAGAGAATCTCAGTAGAATATAAGATCTGGTCATGTACTAAGTTACAATATGTCCTTACAGACGGCCAGTGCCGCCACCTCCACCTATGAGTGCCACAAGTACGGTAGGAGCTGACATCCCTCCGGCTACAGGTACATTAGATCTATTATATCAGAGTAAATGAAGGATATTTTATACCATACGGCCATACACTTATCTGATATATCTGTGCCCTGTTCTTTCAGAGTATTATGACCTGACTGAAGCAAGAATGTGATGTATCCGGAGAAAGACCTCTGAAATACATATATACATTCAGTGTCTATATCCTGTATATAAAGTCTTTACAATTTTATTTTTGTACAATTAAATTAATCCATTCTATGTGATATTGTATTTATTACACTTATATGGTATATGTGTAATCTGTATATATACTCCTTGTCCAAAAATATCAAACCGCTAGAAGAAGTTGTTGTTTTGTTGAAAAACTCGGTCTGCAGTTCCATCTCAGGCAGATCTGTAAAGGAGTTGTGGTGATTAGATGAACAGTCTTGACACCAGAGGTCCTAAAAGTGGTTCCCCCCTCGGCCTATAAGAGGCTATCGGAGGCCCCTTGTGTGTAGTGACCTCTTCTTCTGCTTGTGTAGAGCTTGTTGACCACTAGACGCCTCTGCAACGCAGAGAAGAGATTTCACCCTGTTACCAGAGGGGGGCGCATTATTGGGATGTGAGAAGCTGGATGGTCGTATCGATGAATTGTCCCCCACCGGGCCGTTCTGACCAGACTGTTAGGTGTTGGGGCAAGTGGCTGGGCCACACAAGGTAACCTGGCTCAGGACAATGACAGCTCAGCGATATGTTTAGGACATCCTGCAGCCAGTTATTCTGGACTTTTACTATTAATGATTTCCTTCTCAGGATAGGTCATCAACAGTTGATCAGGGGGGTTGGTCACTCAGGGTAACAGCCAATCTAATGATTGTTGAATCCGCTGTCAATGCAGACAGCGCTTGAAACATATAGCACTGTCTATATTGCAGTGGCCCAGGTTGGTACTGCAGGTACAGCTCTCACTGAATTAAAGGGGTTGTCCCGAGGCAGCAAGTGGGTCTATACACTTCTGCATGGCCATAATAATGCACTTTGTAATGTACATTGTGCATTAATTATGAGCCATACAGAAGTTATAAAAAGTTTTATACTTACCTGCTGCGTTGCTGGCGTCCTCGTCTCCATGGTGCCGACTAATTTTCGCCCTCCGATGGCCAAATTAGCCGCGCTTGCGCAGTCCGGGTCTTCTCCTCTTCTCTATGGGGCTCCGTGTAGCTCCGTGTAGCTCCGCCCCGTCACGTGCCGATTCCAGCCAATCAGGAGGCTGGAATCGGCAATGGACCGCACAGAAGCCCTGCGGTCCATGAAGACAGAGGATCCCGGCGGCCATCTTCAGCAGGTGAGTATGAAGACGCCGGACCGCCGGGATTCAGGTAAGCGCTGTGCGGGTGGTTTTTTTAACCCCTGCATCGGGGTTGTCTCGCGCCGAACGGGGGGGGGTTTAAAAAAAAAAAAACCCGTTTCGGCGCGGGACATCTCCTTTAAATGGGATCTGTACCTGTAGTATCCGTCCGGAACGTTGCAATGTTGACAGCACTATCTGCTTTCAGCACTGTCCATACTACCAGTGGACTCAGCTGAATGGTGGGGATCCTACTACTGATGACCTAGCCTGAGAAGAGGTCATTAATAGTAAAAGTCCTGGACAACCCCTTTAACCCCTTCACTAGACCTCCAGGAATTTTGGTATTGACTTCTTCAATACAGTAGACCACCAAGGATGTTGGCATTGACCTCCTTAGTACCTAGACAACCAGTAAAGCTGAAATTCACCCCTTAATTACCCTAGACCACTAGCAATATTGGTATTAACTCATTCACTATCCTGCCTGCCAGGGATACTAGATAACAAAAGGTATTCACCTGAACTATACACTTTAAAATTACACTCCTTTTTCTGCCGTAAAGGTGGCAACTTTAACCCCTTAGTGACCAAGCCTGTTTGCGCCTTAATGACCAGGCCAAATTTTGCAAATCTGACACGTGTCACTTTAGCATGGAAAAAAAACAGAAAGGTTTTGCATATCCAAGAGATTCTGACATTGTTTTTTCGCCACATATTGTACTTCATTTAGGTGGGAAAAAAAGACCGATAGAATTTGTGTTTATTTATTAAAAGCGCCAAAATTGGGAAAATTTTGAAAAAATCGTCATTTTTTCACATTTCCAACTGCAATATCTCAAATATGTGCAAACATAATATAGACATTTTTGCTAAGATTTATATTTCCATCCATTTACTTTATTTTGGGCGCACACTGGAAAAACTTTCGGGTTTTTTTTAACCATTTAGGAGACGTACAAATGTAACATTACTTTTCAGCATTTTGAGGAACACTTTGTTTTCCTACACCAATCCAAGATTGGAAAGGCTCATAGGAGTCAAAATGATAGATACCCCCACAAGTGACCCCATTTTAAAAACTACACCCTTTAACGTATTCACTGAGGGGTGTCATGAGTATTTTAACCCCACAGTTTTTTTTCAGGAGTCAATGCAATTTAGAAGAGAAAAACAAAAATTTAATATTTTTGCAAATATGTCATTTTAAAGACAGGACTTTTTTCTATAGTACACATGAAAATGAGGATTTGCACCCCAGAATGGATACCCCTGTTTGTCCCGTGCTCAGAAACATACCCATTGTGGCCCTAATCTTACGTTTGGATGCACAATGGGGCCCAAAATAAAAGGAGCAACCGGTGACTTTCGGAACAGAAATTTTGCTTGAAGGAGATTTAGGCCCCATTGCCCACTTGTAGAGCCATTGAGTGACCAAAACTATGGAGAACACCCACAAGTGACCCCATTTTGAAAAGTAGACCCCTTAACGAATTTATCTAGGGGTACGATGACTTTTTTGACTTCACAGTTTTTGAATGAATCTAAGCCAAGCCGAAGGAAAAAAATTACGATTTTCATTTTTTTGGTAATTCTGTCATTTCAAAGGCAGTTTTTTTTGTACCGCACATATATGAATGAAGACTTGCACCCCAAAATGGATACCCCTGTTTGTCCTGTGCTCAGAAACATACCCATTGTGGCCCTAGTATTACGTCTATATGCACAATGGGGCCCAAAATGAAAGGAGCAACCGGTGGCTTTCGGAACAGAAATTTTGCTTGAAGGAGATTTAGTCCCCATTGCCCACTTGTAGAGCCATTGAGTGACCAAAACGATGGAGAACCCCCACAAGTGACCCTATTTTGAAAAGTAGACCCCCTAACGAATTTATCTAGGGGTATGATGACTTTTTTGACTTCACAGTTTTTGAATGAATCTAAGCCAAGCAGAAGGAAAAAATTATGATTTTCATTTTTTTGGCAATTGTGTCAATTTTAAAACTGTTTTTTTTTGGAAAGTGTACATAGGAATGAAGACGTTCACCCCAAAATGGATACCCCCATTTGTCCCGTGTTCAGAAACATACCCATTGTGGCCCTAATCTACTTAAAGGAAACATAGCTAGGCCTATAATGGAAGGAGCACCCGTTGGATTTCAGGGTACAACGGAATAAATTCCAGTCCCCATTGCCCACATGTAGAGCCATTGAGCGTCCAAAACGATAGAGACCCCCCACAAATGACCCCATTTTAAAAACTAGACCCCTTAACAAATTCATCTAGGGGTGTACTGCATATTTTGACCCCAAAGTATTTGAATGAATCTAAGCAAAGAAAAAGGAAAAAATTACGATTTTCATTTGTTTGGCAATTTTGTCAATTGAAAAACTGTTTTTTTGTACAGTGTACATAGGAATGAAGACTTTCACCCCAAAATGGATCCCCCCGTTTGTCCCGTGTTCAGAAACATACCCATTGTGGCCCTAATCTACTTACAGGACACATGGCTAGGCCCATAATGGAGGGAATGCCCGCTGGATTTCAGGGCAGAACTGAATAAATTCCAGGCCCCATTGCCCACTTATACGGAAAAAAATTTGACTTCCTAAAAATAATCCCCCGCCCCCCCCCCCGCCATCCCCATTTTTTGGCATTCCCTAAATATTAGATAAAGGTAATAATATAAACTGCGTTTTATGTCCAAAGACAGGGGTAATTACATAGGCTGGTTGGGTTGGGCACATGGGGCAAGAAAACCGGGTATCCCCCCCCCTCCACTCATGTATTTTGGGGGGTATTTCGTAACCTCAGCGGCGGGGATGGGGTGTAGAAAGTGGCGCTGTGAGGCTTTGTAATCTTGCTGCGGTCCGGCGGTCTCACAGAGAAGGCGCTCAACAAGCTGCTCCTGGAACTGCAGGAAGACGAACGTTCCCGGGGCTTCTTGT
Source organism: Eleutherodactylus coqui (assembly GCF_035609145.1). Taxonomy (NCBI): domain Eukaryota; kingdom Metazoa; phylum Chordata; class Amphibia; order Anura; family Eleutherodactylidae; genus Eleutherodactylus; species Eleutherodactylus coqui. Next base: position 22,814,550 of record NC_089849.1, read on the forward strand.
AAATTACGGATTACTGGTAGCGGTCTGAATAACGCCGGGCTCACGTAGCCGTAGGCGGAATCCGCTTGCCGAGGCCCGCAGCGGATTCCAGCTGTGAGCCCGGCTGTGACCCTGCGTACGGTTGCGTAATGTACTGCGCATAACTGCCTACTCACACAGGCGGTTTTTTGTTTGCATTTCCCGCGCCGTCGCTTAGAGATGACCCGGGTACCCGCAGCCCGTACACAATGTGTTTGCATATGGGGTGCGAGTATATCCGCGGTCATAGAGCACAAAGGGCTCTAGGTCGCAGATATTTGTGGTAAAATATAGCCTGCTGTGTTCTGTTTCTGCGAGTGGATTACGTAATTCCGACCCGCTAATTGGGGGGAACTGTGTAATCCAATGCATGCGATTGATCCGTTGATTACTGCTGATCAAGCGCATGCAGAACCCGTAATTCCTCTCCGGTCATGTGTGACCGGCCTAATGTTAGATCGCTACTTTATCACGTGACCGGGGACCGCTCAACGAGGCCTCCGGTCACTGCTACAAGCACTCAGAGACCATTGGTCGCTGGGAGCAAGGAGATTTAAAATTTCCTGGGCTTCCCGGCTCCTGCGAATGTGTCCAGCATTTTTCCGGCGGGCGCATGCGCAGCAGCCGGAAGGGTCCATGGAGGATAATCGCATCTGGATTCAAATGCGGAAGCCTCCGAGAAGATGTTTCATCTCCCCCAACCGATCGCATCGGTGAGGGGAAATGAAACTGCCACTTTTTAAAGAACTTTTACGTGATCGCCATTATGCATTGGATAACGACGATCACGTGACCAGTAATTGCATACCGCGGCTCCCCGTGACATCTCCAGGCTCTTGGCTACCTTTGGTAGCCAGCAGCAGGGAGATTTTATATTTCTTGGGCAATATTTCACTTTTGCGCATGCGTCCGCCATCATGCTGACGGGCGCATGCGCAGAAGCTGGGGTAAGGTCCACGGATCAACATCCCACCAGGGAACAAATCCGGGACCTTGGGTACGTAATTTCATCCCCCCTTACGGATATGATCCGTAAGGGGAGATGAAACTTTAACTTTTTAAACTTTTTTTTACTTTTAACTTTTTTTTTTTTTTTTACTTTTTAACTTTATATGATCACCGTTATCCGATGGATAACGGTGATCATATGACTGGAAACCACATACAGCGGTCCCCAGTCATATCTCCCTGCACTCGGCTATCTGTGACAGCCGGGTGCAGGGAGATTTTGAATTTGCCGGGCTCGCCGGCTTCTGCGCATGCGCGCCGCATCGGCACATCGCAGAAGCCAGCGGGGGGTCCCGACACCGGCCGGAGGACATCGGCGGACCTGAGGTGAGTATTTTCACCTCCCCTCATGGATCCGATCCATGAGGGGAGGTGAAACTTTTCTTTTTTTACACTTTTTTTCACTTTTCCGCGATCGTCGTTATTCATTCGATAACGACGATCGCGGTACCGGGGACCGCTCACCACGGTCCCCGCTGACATCTCCTGCCTCCCGGCTACCTACAGGAGCCGGGAGCCAGGAGATTTTAAGTCTCCCGCGCCGCCAGGCCTTCTGCGCATGCGGCTGACGTAATGCCGCCTGGCGCGCATGCGCAGAAGGACGGCTACGGCGCCCCGGAGCATCGGGACAGCGGGGAGTCGTGTGGTGGACCTCGGTGAGTAATTTCAGCTGCTCCGATGGATCCGATCCATTGGAGCAGCTGAATCTTTAACTTTTATTGCACTTTTATTTACTTTTTTGTGATCGGCGCTATCCATTGCATAGCGCCGATCGCAAGGCCGGGCGGGGGTCCGAACAGCCCGGGATGACAGCTCCATGCTGTGAGCTACCTGCGGACACCGACAGCATGGAGCTGTCACGTCCACAGCCCGAGGGGCATTATTCTCTGCAGGACACATGTTTTTACGTCCTCAGAGAATAAAGCCCACTTCGGGAGGACGTAAAAAGGCTATGGCCCGGTCGTTAAGGGGTTAATGGAGCCATAGAGATGTATGAGGAGATTGAGCAAGACTTAAAGGAATGCTCAAACTAATCCTTCCTACTTATCTTCATTGTCATTATTTGTGTTCTCCATGGAGTCCAGAGAGTTGTTGTGCTTTACATACACTAGAAATCTATAGACAGTGGAAGGGAATTTCACAATGCAAGTCTAATTAGGGAACATGCTGTATCATTTACCATTCAAGTGCCACAAAGGGACAGTACAGGGGTATAATGTTTAATAAGCATAAGTGCTGTCTACTAGAGATGAGCGAGCATACTCGTCCGAGCTTGATACTCGTTCGAGTATTAGGGTGTTCGAGATGCTCGTTACTCGAGACGAGCACCACGTGGTGCTCGACTCCATTACATGTCCTTCCCTGAGAAATTTGCGCGCTTTTCTGGCCAATAGAAAGACAGGGAAGGCATTACAACTTCCTCCTGTGACATTCCAGCCCTATACCACCCCCCTGCAGTGAGTGGCTGGGGAGATCAGATGACACCCCAGTATTAAAATCTGCCCCGCCCGCGGCTCGCCACAGATGCACACTGAGAGAAATCAGGGAAAGTGCTGTCTTGCTGTAGCTGCTATAGGGAGAGTGTTAGGTGTTATATTCGTCTTCAAGAACCCCAACGGTCCTTCTTAGGGCCATATCCAACCGTGTGCAGTACTGTTGAGGCTGCTTTTAGCAGTGTTGCACAAATTTTTTTTTTTTTTGTATATCGGTCGTGCAGACCATAGAGTCCTCAGTCTGCAGTCATTTTACAGAGTATAGGGGCAGTACTGGTGAGGCAGGGAAAGAGGTATACTGGCTATATAGGCAGTGGGCTTTTTCCCAAAAAGTGGAAAAAAATACTATATTTGGCCTGCCTGTGACTGTCTTCAGTTTACTGCGTGTCTGCTGGGGGGAGTAGTCGGTGATTAATACGCAGCCTTGCGCATAATTGTTTCCTGGCTGCACTGGGCTTTCAGTAACCACAGTCATCCTCCAACAGAGAAATCCAAATACAGTGTATATCAGAGGCAGTGGGCTTTTTCCCAAAAAGTGGAAAAAAATACTATATTTGGCCTGCCTGTGACTGTCTTCAGTTTACTGCGTGTCTGCTGGGGGGAGTAGTCGGTGATTAACACCCAGCCTTGCGCATAATTGTTTCCTGGCTGCACTGGACTTTCAGTAACCACAGTCATCCTCCAACAGGGAAATCCAAATACAGTGTATATCAGAGGCAGTGGGCTTTTTCCCAAAAAGTGGAAAAAAATATACTATATTTGGCCTGCCTGTGACTGTCTTCAGTTTACTGCGTGTCTGCTGGGGGGAGTAGTCGGTGATTAATACCCAGCCTTGCGCATAATTGTTTCCTGGCTCTGCTGTGCGTTCCGTAAGCGAAGTCAGCCTCCAACCACAGGCCAATAAGCGGCACATTTAATTACAGCGTTCTGTTTCTGCTCTACTCGTAATACACCATGCTGAGGGGTAGGGGTAGGGGTAGGCCTAGAGGACGTGGACGGGGCGAGGACGCGGAGGCCCAAGTCAGGGTGTGGGCACAGGCCGAGCTCCTGGTCCAGGTGTATCGCAGCCGACTGCTGCGGGATTAGGAGAGAGGCAAGTTTCTGGGGTCCCCAGATTCATCTCACAATTAATGGGTCCACGTGGTAGACCTTTATTAGAAACTGAGCAGTGTGAGCAGGTCCTGTCGTGGATGGCAGAAAGTGCATCAAGCAATCTATCGACCACCCAGTCTTCTACGCCGTCCACAGCTGCAACTCTGAATCCTCTGGCTGCTGCTCCTCCTTCGTCCCAGCCTCCTAACTCCATGAAAATGACCCATTCTGAGGAGCAGGCAGACTCCCAGAAAATGTTCTCGGGCCCCTGCCGAGATTGGGCAGCAATGGTTCCTCTCCCACCGGAGGAGTTTGCCGTGACCAATGCCCAACCTTTGGAAAGTTCCCGGGGTCCGGGGGATGAGGCTGGGGACTTCTGGCAACTGTCTCAAGAGCTTTCAGTGGGTGAGGAGAACGATGACGATGAGACACAGTTGTCTATCAGTGAGGTAGTAGCAAGGGCAGTAAGTCCGAGGGAGGAGCGCACAGAGGATTCGGAGGAAGAGCAGCTGGACGATGAGGTGACTGACCCCACCTGGTTTGCTAAGCCTACTGAGGACAGGTCTTCAGAGGGGGAGGCAAGTGCAGCAGCAGGGCAGGTTGGAAGAGGCAGTGCGGTGGCCAGGGGTAGAGGCAGGGCCAGACCGAATAATCCACCAACTGTTTCCCAAAAGCGCCCCCTCGCGCCATGCCACCCTGCAGAGGCCGAGGTGCTCAAAGGTGTTGCAGTTTTTCACTGAGAGTGCAGACGACCGACGAACTGTGGTGGGCAAGGTTTGTCGCGCCAAGATCAGCTGGGGAGCCACCACCACCAGCATGCGCAGGCATATGATGGCCAAGCACCCCACAAGGTGGGACGAAGGCCGTTCACCGCCTCCAGTTTGCACTACTGCCTCTCCCCCTGTGCCCCAACCTGCCACTGAGATCTAACCCCCCTCTCAGGACACAGGCATGACCGTCTCCCGGCCTGCACCCACACGCTCACCTCCGCTGTCCTCGGCCCCATCCAGCAATGTCTCTCAGCGCAGCATCCAGCCGTCGCTAGCGCAACTGTTTGAGCGCAAGCACAAGTATGCAGCCACGCACCCACACGCTCAAGCGTTAAACGTGCACATAGCCAAATTGATCAGCCTGGAGATGCTGCCGTATAGGCTTGTGGAAACGGAGGCTTTCAAAAACATGATGGCGGCGGCCCCGCGCTACTCGGTTCCCAGTCGCCACTACTTTTCCCGATGTGCCGTCCCAGCCCTGCACGACCACATCTCCCGCAACATTGTACGTGCCCTCACCAACGCGGTTACTGCCAAGGTCCACTTAACAACAGACACGTGGACAAGCACAGGCGGGCAGGGCCACTATATCTCCCTGACGGCACATTGGGTGAATTTAGTGGAGTCTGGGACCGAGTCAGAGCCTGGGACCGCTCACGTCCTACCCACCCCCAGAATTGCGGGCCCCAGCTCAGTGCTGGTATCTGCGGCGGTGTATGCTTCCTCCACTAAACCACCCTCCTCCTCCTACGCAACCTCTGTCTCGCAATGAAGATGTGTCAGCAGCAGCACGTCGCCAGCAGTCGATGTCGCGCGGCGTGGCAGCACAGCGGTGGCCAAGCGTCAGCAGGCCGTGCTGAAACTACGCAGCTTAGGAGAGAAGAGGCACACGGCCCACGAACTGCTGCAGGGTCTGACAGGGCAGACCAACCGCTGGCTTTCACCGCTGAGCCTCCAACCAGGCATGGTCGTGTGTGACAACGGCCGTAACCTGGTGGCGGCTCTGCAGCTCGGCAACCTCATGCACGTGCCATGCCTGGCCCACGTCTTTAATTTGGTGGTTCAGCGTTTCTGAAAAGCTACCCACGCTTGTCTGACCTGGTCGGAAAGGTGCGCCGGCTCAGCGCACATTTCCGCAACTCCAAGACGGACGCTGCCACCCTGCGGACCCTGCAACATTGGTTTAATCTGCCAGTGCACCGACTGCTGTGCGACGTGCCCACACAGTGGAACTCTACGCTCCACATGTTGGCCAGGCTCTATGAGCAGCGTAGAGCTATAGTGGAATACCAACTCCAACATGGGCGGCGTAGTGGGAGTCAGTCTCCTCAATTCTTTACAGAAGAGTGGGCCTGGTTGGCAGACATCTGCCAGGTCCTTGGAAACTTTGAGGAGTCTACCCAGATGGTGAGCGGCGATGCTGCAATCATTAGCGTCACCATTCCTCTGCTATGCCTCTTGAGAAGTTCCCTGCAAAGCATAAAGGCAGACGCTTTGCGCTCGGAAACGGAGGCGGGGGAAGACAGTATGTCGCTGGATAGTCAGAGCACCCTCATGTCTATATCTCAGCGCGTTTTGGAGGAGGAGGAGGGGGAGGAGCATGAGGAGGAGGGGGAAGAGACAGCTGGGCCCACTGCTGAGGGTACCCATGCTGCTTGCCTGTAATCCTTTCAGCGTGTATGGCCTGAGGAGGAGGAGGAGGAGGATCCTGAAAGTGATTTTCCTAGTGAAGACAGCCATGTGTTGCGTACAGGAACCCTGGCACACATGGCTGACTTCATGTTAGGATGCCTTTCTCGTGACCCACGCGTTACACGCATTCTGGCCACTACGGATTACTGGGTGTACACACTGCTTGACCCACGGTATAAGGAGAACCTTTTCACTCTCATACCCGAAGAGGAAAGGGGTTCGAGAGTGATGCTATACCACAGGACCCTGGCGGACAAACTTCCCATCCGACAGCGCTAGTGGCAGAAGGCGCAGTTCCGAGGGCCAGGTAGCAGGGGAGGCGCAGGCAGGGGAACACTCTCCAAGGCCTTTGACAGCTTTATGGCTCCCCAGCAAGACTGTGTCACCGCTCCCCAGTCAAGGCTGAGTCGGCGGGAGCACTGTAAAAGGATGGTGAGGGAGTACGTAGCCGATCGCACCACCATCCTCTGTGACGCCTCTGCTCCATACAACTACTGGGTGTCGAAGCTGGACACATGGCCTGAACTCGCGCTGTATGCCCTGGAGGTGCTTGCTTGCCCTGCGGCTAGCGTCTTGTCAGAGAGGGTGTTTAGTGCGGCTGGGGGAATCATCACGGATAAGTGTACCCGCCTGTCAACCGACAGTGCCGACAGGCTTACATTCATGAAGATGAACAAAGCCTGGATTTCCCCTGACTTCTCTTCTCCACCAGCGGACAGCAGCGGTACCTAAGCAATACGTAGGCTACTATATACACTTGTCATCAGCATAAGAGTATTCATCGGGAGCTGGTAGAAGTCTGAGAAGCTGCCCATGAATGCTGCCATCCAGTCGGTGACGCTGCAGAGTTATTTTTCTATCTAGCTATACAACAGCTGAGCGCTTCGAGCAGAGAACAGCTGGATGCAGAAGACAAGCGGACCCCTTTGTCTTCTGCATACCCGCTCTGAGGACAAGGTGATCGCTCAATGTTTGAGCGATCACCCTTGCCCTATAAATGCACACAATGATTATCGCTCAAAAGTCGCTCAAAAGACATCTTTTGAGTGATAATCGTTGTGTCTAAACCAGGCTTAACCCTTTCCAATCCAATTTGTATCCTGGTTTTCCTAGGGGGCTTACTCTTTTTCTGCCATTATACAATGGCAGCTATCTGCTAGCTAAAGCCAGTACTGCATGAGGTGACACATTGGATAGGCTCCGACAGCAGAGAGGCTGGCAATATACAGTAAGAGAACCCCGACGGACGTCTTCCAACATCGGAGCTGTACAGTCTTGAATCATAATATCTTCAGAGGTCAGACAGTGGATTGGAAAGGGTTAAGTCTCCTTACTCATTTTCTAGATGTTCCCACACCTGCATCGCCGATAGAAATTCAGAGAAAGGATGCCACGGGTGAGGCCTAGCTGGGCCCTCCGAGCCGGGGATTACATTTCTAGACACCAGCAGTCGCGACAGACCGCAACGCTCCAGAAAACGTTCAGAGCATAGCGCTACATAGAGGAGTCCCTTCGCTCCAACCCATAGCACCCACAGCTACTCAATGGCCGGCAAAGGTGAACGAAATGCGTAGATACGAGGAGTTAATGAGCGGGGCAAATAGATCCCAGGAGAAATTTTGCAGTATCTGGGGGCCTTGGTTAGGAAGATCTTATACATCTACCACCCAAGTACAGGACCAACTGGGATCATAGGCATCCTCGGTGCTATATGGAGTCAATCATTGCCATTCTTCTTCCTCCATATTTCAGGTGGCGTCTCTTACAAAATTTAAGTCACATGACCTCTTTTACTACACTGGTCTCCCCCCGTCCCCCCTACCATACCCCCCTTTTCTATACCCCTGTAAAAGTGTAAAATCTACTTTTGTTATCTACACCTAAGATGTCTGTACAAGTTGGTATTTGCAATGTAACAAATGCTGAAATTAACCTGTAAACTTGTCATCTTACTAAAAAATAATAATTGACAACAAAAAATGCACTTAAGGCGACTGAGTTCTTCACCAAACAAAGTACTGTGCAAAAGTTTTAGGCAGGTGTGGAAGAAATGTTATAAAATAAGAATGCTTTCAGAAATAGAAGTGGTAATAGCTTATTTTTGTCAATTAAAGGGATTGTACTAAGGTCCAATCCTTCTGTCTCCTCATGTAATCCCAGACAGACTGGATGATGTGAGATCCGTATCATCACTTCCATGACTCTTTATTCTTCTTTACACTGAAGATAGTTCTTAATGACATTGGTCGGATGTTTGGGGTTGTTGTCCTGCTGCAGAATAAATGTGGAGCCAATCAGATGCCTTGTTGATGGTATTACATGATGGATAATTATTAGAGATGACCGAACGTACTCGGCCACGCCCCTTTTTCACCCGAATACCGCGATTTTCGAGTACTTCCGTACTCGGGCGAAAAAATTCAGGGGGCGCCGTGGGTGAGTGGGGGGTTGCAGCGGGGAGTGGGGGGAGAGGGAGAGAGAGAGGGCTCCCCCCTGTTCCCCGCTGCTACCCCCCCGCACCGCCCCCCCCCCCTCCCGCCCCTCCGCGCCCCCCGAATCTTTTCACCCGAGTACTGAAGTACTCGAAAATCGCGGGGCTCGATCGAGTAATTACTCGAAACGAGTACGTTCGCTCATCTCTAATAATTATCTGCCTGAATTTATCAGCACTGAGGACACCATTAACCTGACCAAATCCCCAACTCCACCGCTCTCCACCACACTTCACTGCTGCCTGCAGACACTCATTATTGTACCGCTCTTCACCATGCTTCACTGCTGCCTGCAGACACTCATTATTGTACCGCTCTCCACCATGCTTTACTGCTGCCTGCAGATACTCATGTATTGTCTCATTCTCCACCATACTTCACTGCTGCCTGCAGGTAAACGTTTATTGTACCGCTCTCCACCATGCCTCACTGCTCTCTGCAGACACTCATCATTGTACCACTCTTCACCATGCTTCACAGCTGCCTGCAGATACTCATTATTGTACCGCTCTTCACCATGCTTCACTGCTGCCTGCAGACACTCATTATTGTACCGCTCTCCACCATGCTTTACTGCTGCCTGCAGATACTCATGTATTGTCTCATTCTCCACCATACTTCACTGCTGCCTGCAGGTATACATTTTTGTACCGCTCTCCACCATGCCTCACTGCTCTCTGCAGACACTCATCATTGTACCACTCTCCACCATGCTTCACTGCTGCCTGCAAATACTCATTGTTTACTGCTCTCCACCATGCTTCACTGCTGCATGCAGACACTCAGTATTGTACCGCTCTCCACCATGCTTCACTGCTGCCTGCAGATACTCATTATTGTACCACTCTTCACCATGCTTCACTGCTGCCTGCAGACACTCATTATTGTACCGCTCTCCACCATGCTTTACTGCTGCCTGCAGATACTCATGTATTGTCTCATTCTCCACCATACTTCACTGCTGCCTGCAGGTATACATTTTTGTACCGCTCTCCACCATGCCTCACTGCTCTCTGCAGACACTCATCATTGTACCACTCTCCACCATGCTTCACTGCTGCCTGCAAATACTCATTGTTTACTGCTCTCCACCATGCTTCACTGCTGCATGCAGACACTCAGTATTGTACCGCTCTCCACCATGCTTCACTGCTGCCTGCAGATACTCATTATTGTATCACTCTCCACCATGCTTCACTGCCGCCTGCAGACACTCATTATTTACCGCTGTCCAGCATGCTTGATTGCTGCTTGCAGATACATTATTGTACTGCTCTCCAGGCTTCGGCAAACTACCTTCTGCTACAGCCAAATATTTAACCTTTTGACTCAGTGCAGAGCTCCTGCTACATTTTTCTGCATCCTAGTTCTTATGTTTTCATGCATAGTTGAGCCACTTGGCCTTTTTTCTGTATTTAAAGTATGACTTCTTCCTGCAATTCTTCCAGGAAGACCACTTCTGGCCAGACTTCTCCGAACAGTAGATGGGTGTTATTTGTTGTACTAAGTTCCTTGGCCAACCACGTTGTCTACCGTTCTTAGCGTAATGCGTTTCTTTGTACTTCTTCAGAACAGCGAATCTTAAAACCCCAAGTCTGTTTTGTAATCTTTACCTGGGAGAGACCTTGCTGATGCAGCACAACTACCAAGTGTCTTGTTGCTTCCATTAGAATAGCAAACCCGTGTTATAATACAATGGTGCCACCTAGTGGTCACACAACTTTTCTAAATTCATTAAGGAACCAGACTGACGTACAATGGAGATAGTAAGAATAAGCTACTAGATACAAACTACAATTGATCTGTATTGAGTCGACCACTTCACACGGTGTAAATGACGGCCCAGCAAAAATGATTAGCAAAAAGCCGCTATTAGATGGCGAACCAATCTGAAATGACTTACCTGAGGCTGCAATCCTTATAGTTTCTCCTCCTGCTGAAATATGGAATCTATAGATGCATCAATAACATCACCCGGCCTCCACTGCTGGAGAAACTTGGTATTACATGCTGGATGAGCTCCATGTGATACCAGCCGAGTCCTCCAGAGCAGGAGCTCCAATCTGATTTAGTGAGCCAGAGACCCTCTGTTATGATGTCCATATGCCCAGCTACACTTCACATATCTATGTCAAAATTTATCATTTCCTTGGAGTTTACAAGATCTCTGCTTGCTGTCATTGATTGAAAACCTTTATTGTAGCTTCATTTGATACCATTTTTATGGTTTTATTAATTACCATCACTTTTTATAGTATTTTTAGGCATGAAGATGAATGTCAAACAGCAATTTCAGAATAGTTTCTTCTCTCCTTTAAGGCGCTCACTATACGGGATAACGGATAATGTGGAATATTTACTATTCAAAACATTTAAAATTGCACCAGAAAACTATCTTATGTGATTTGCGCCATATTTACTATGTATTTTTAGAAAGTTTTTGAACAATTTTCCCAACTTGTCTTATAAAGGGGCGTGGCCTAAATTGTTCCCAAACCTCCACAAAACCTTTGATACATTTTTTTGTCATAAACTAAGCTAACTAATAGCTATTCTAAACTTAGACCAGGGCAGCCTTAAAGTTTGACAGATTGATCATTAAGCAGAGTCACTTTGATAAATGGCGGTGTGCCTAAGTTTGCCCTGTCCAACATTTGGACTGTGCTAATAAATAAGCCCCTCCAGTCTTAAAACTTGTCTAAAACAAGTCTGACCACACACCTTTTATCAGCAGCAAAAGCACTAATACCCTTAACATGGCTCCAGCCTCAGGCACCAACCTACGCGCAATGGATGGCAAAGGTAAATGAAATACGCAGATTCGAGGAACTAACGAGTTGGTCATGCAGGACACATGCACAATTCAGGAAAACGTGGGAACACTGGCCAGGAAACCGACCTTCACCACACAAATAAAACAGCAATATACCTGGACCTTACTCTCTTACTCACTAGTACAGCCCAAAATCTCAAGCCACAGCTCTTCTCTTTAAAGAAATCTAGATTGTAAACCTAACATACCTGCCCACAGGTGTGAGACATCGTCAGATATAAGATATAAAAGATGCTTTTCCTTCCTTCCTTCCCCCCCCCCCCCATACCCATCCCTTCACATCCCTACCCTCTAAAAACTTGTTAAAATGTAATGAACATTGTACAACTATGTTTTGCTCAATATTGCATTGTAATGTGATTATAGTTGATTTTCTGTATCTTTCTACTATAATAAAATAAAGAATGAGAAAAAAAAATCTGTCAGCTTGTCAATGTGGATGGTAAATCTGTTAAATTGTAAGACTTTAGTTTATGCCAAAAATTGCACCTAAATTAGTACAATTTTTGGCACAATCTTGGCTTCACCCTTTTTTAGACAAGTCGGAAAAAGTGTTCAAAAGTGTCTAAAAGCACAATAGTGAATGTGGCACAAAGCATATAGGACAGTTACCTGAATAATAAATCTGCCCTAAAAATGATGTGACCTTATTTTATGCTTTACCTAAAACATGGTAGCTGTTCCATATAATAGCTGGGCGTCCTATACAATGCTATACATTATGTGATGTCATCAACATTGGACGTACTTTAACTTTCCCCAACATGGATATAATAAATAAGCAGTATATTTATAGAACATGTTGGGGCATGTTGATGACATCACAATGGCAGTGATGACATCACAAAGGCAGTTATGACATCACAATGGCAGTTATGACATCACAATGGCAGGTGGCTTACTTATTCTCTTGCACAGCCCATCAGCGTTGCATTCACTTGCTGCAGCCACGCAGAGAACAAGTGAGAGCTACACCCCCGCGGATTTCGATATCTTCTATACTTTGTCTTTGCGATAAAATGAAGGCGATAAAGAAGAGAAATCATTTGGAGGAAGAAGCAGAAAAGATTGAGGAGATACAAGAAGAAGAGAAGGATGCTGCAGATGACGGCCAGGACAAGCCTGCTAAAGCTAAGAAAACCAGAAAGAACCGGTTCTTAGCGCGCCTGCGAAAATCTTGGGCGAGGTTTGCTGGTTGTTGCAGAAGCTGCATTTGCATCCGGAAAGAGGGAAGTTCTGAAGAACTCCCAGAACTCAGCGGCATTAGTATGGCGGACAGTAAAGGTAGGACATTATGTAATGGCTTATACAGCCTAGGTTATGGTTATAGTCAGCCCATGTTACTGCCAATAGGATCCCAGTGACACAGCAACTAACTAGTAGACATATTTGGGAGAGCGCTATAAAAACTGGTTGCTTTGGGCTTTTCCACTGCTTTTCCTTTGTGCCAGTTTAACCCCCCAGTTTAACACTTTCAAAAAAATCATAGCTGTTTTCCTTTCCAGTAACAATGCTACATGAGGGCTTGTTTTTTGTAGGATGAGTTGTATTTTTCAATGGTGCCATTTAAGGTATCATGTAAAGTGTTGGAAATCTTTCAAAAATTTCTTAATGTGCAGAAATGTGAAAAAATGCAAATGCACCATTTTGGGGGATTTGAACTTATGATGTTCACAGCGCAGTAAATATTACTTGTTATCTTCATTCTGTGGGTCAGTATGGCGATTGCGACGATACCAAATTTATGTAGTTTTTTTTTTATGTTGTACAAGAAATGAAATATGTTTACAAAAAATTGCATTCTGCCGTCATCTCCTGACGCCCAAAACATTTTTATTTTTTTGTCAATCATATTGCACAATGCCCTTTTTTCTGCGCTAACCTGCAGTTTTTATTATTAACTTTTTGGGGTAGACAGGACTTTTTGATCACTTTTTATTCAATTTGTGTCTTGGATACGGGGTGAACAAAGAAGTCCAATTCTAGCAATGTGTATATTTTCTTTCTGACGGCATTCACCATAGTTGATGACATCACAATGGCAGTTTACAAGGTGACATCACAATGGCAGGTAGCCATTATATTTTAACGTGTTATTTTGTTTTCCTACAAACAGCCGCTTCATCTAAGGAGAAAAGTGACATTATAAACAACAATGAAGAGAAGAGAGAAGGCTGTAGAGCTGAGGAGTCAAGCAGAATTGGCTCCTCTCTAGAACTGGAGACATCAGAAGAGCTCTACAGAACCGCCAAGAACATTCAGAGCGACAGTAGTGACTCTAAAACTAATTACTCCTCTCTAGAACTGGAGACATCAGAAGAGCTCTACAGAACCGCCAAGACCATTGAGAGCGACAGTAGTGACTCTAAATCTGATTACTCTTCTCTAGAACTAGAGACATCAGAGGAGCTCTACAGAACCGCCAAGACCATTGAGAGCGACAGTAGTGACTCTAAATCTGATTACTCTTCTCTAGAACTAGAGACATCAGAGGAGCTCTACAGAACCGCCAAGACCATTGAGAGCGACAGTAGTGACTCTAAATCTGATTACTCTTCTCTAGAACTACAGACATCAGAGGAGCTCTATAGAACCGCCAGCACCACTCAGAGTGACAGTAGTGATTCTAAAACTGATTACTCTTCTCTAGAACTGGAGACATCAGAGGAGCTCTACAGAACTGTTCAGACCATTCAGAGCGACAGTAGTGACTCTAAATCTGACTACTATTCTCTAGAACTGGACACATCAGATGAGCTCCACACATCTATCAAACCCTCCCAGAGCGACAGCAGTCATGATGAAACACCCACCACAAGTGATATCTCTTTGGATGAACCTGACCAGTCTGACGAGGAAAGATCTGGCACAGTACCCCTATCACTAGAGTCCTTCACTTTCCATCAGACACTGGGAGTAGGGGCCTTTGGAAAAGTCTTCCTGGCAAGAGATCTTATTCGAAAGGAATGTGTTGCCATTAAGGCTTCAACCAAACGGAATCTAACATGGACCAGGTCCAATTACATAGAGCGCCATATCCTAAAACTGTCCCATGAGAGTCCTTACCTCATTCACGGCCTGGCCGCCTTCCAGACGCTAAGCTGTGTCTATTTTGTGATGGAATTGGCCAATGGAGGGCACCTCGATCATTTTATATTTAATAACTTTCCTATTGATTCCACCACAATAAAATTCATCACAGCAGAAGTGATCTGCGGCACAGAGTTCCTGCATAAGAAAGGCATTATACATCGGGACCTGAAGCCAGAAAACATTCTTCTGACCGCAGACGGCCATGTCAAAATAACTGACTTTGGCATTGCTGTAGTAGTGAGAGGAAATAAGAAGAGCAAATTTAGATGTAGAGGTACACCTGGATATGCGGCCCCAGAAATGGTGATGGACAAGAAACATGGACGTGGGGCTGATTATTTCGCTATTGGCGTCATTCTGTACAAACTATGTACAAGTACAAGACCTTTTCCTGGATATCGTATCAGCGATATTCAGCATGCTGTCATCCATCATACTCCACACTACCCAAGGTCTCTGAATCGAGTCACACGGAACATCTTAAAAGGGCTGCTGTGCAAAAATCAGTTCAAGCGGCTGGGAGTGAAAGGGGATGTCAGAAAGCATCCATTTTTTGATGGCACAAATTGGGAAGATGTGGAAGCCAGGAGAGTGGTACCACCAGCAATAATGATAGCAGATTCTGTTGACCTGAATATTAACCGAACTCTGAACTATGCTGAACGGCCAAACAGAAGAATTACTGTAGACCCAAAGATCTTCAAAAGATTCAGCTTTGTATGTCCAGAATGGTCACGACACTATCATCCGGTCATCATGAAGACCACAGCTTAAACATCCAAGCAGTTTAGCAGGCATTCAAGAAGAAAGATAGGTAAGTTGAAGAGCTCCTACTTATGCAGTATATATGTGAGGAGATGATTATTCTTGTAAAGATTACAGGATGTGTGATGTGTTTATTCTATGAGATGCTGATCTGGACACGTGTATCTTTTTTTTTTACAGTAACAACCAAATTCAACTAGACTTTCCTATTTACAGGGCTTAACAACCCCACCAAACATCCACCACTTAACATCCATGTAGATTCGAGCTCCAACAACCCAGGGATTGATTCCGATCGCCATATTTGGGGTCAGGGAGGAATTTTTTTTCCCTTTATATGAGGATAAACCAACATTTAATCCTCAGGGGTTTTTTGTCTCCCTCTGGGTCAACATAGCAACTAATTACAGGTTGAAATTGAAGGACTTCTTTCAACTTTGCTTGCTATGTAACCATCTAAACCTCTCATCTACAATGTGGTGGCAACAACAGAAGGAAGCTGCTCAGATTTGAAGCAGCTCCTTCAATCATTGGAAATGACAAACAGAAGGCCCAAAGGCTGAACCTGGCGTGTTGCAGTTAGAACATTCTAAAGGAACTCAGGAAAACGTCACCTATGTGTGATCTAGACCTGGATTTCCAGAAGCAACAGAAGAGTTGAACCTGGCGTGTTGCAGTTATAACATTCTAAAGGAACTCAGGAAAATGTCACCTATGTGTGATCTAGACCTGGATTTCCAGAAGCAACAGAAGAGTTGAACCTGGCATATTGCAGTTAGAACATTCTAAAGGAACTCAGGAAAACGTCACCTATGTGTGATCTAGACCTGGATTTCCAGAAGCAACAAAGGAACTCAGGAAAACGTCACCTATGTGTGATCTAGACCTGGATTTCCAGAAGCAACAGAAGAGTTGAACCTGGCGTGTTGCAGTTAGAACATTCTAAAGGAACTCAGGAAAACGTCACCTATGTGTGATCTAGACCTGGATTTCCAGAAGCAACAGAAGAGTTGAACCTGGCGTGTTGCAGTTAGAACATTCTAAAGGAACTCAGGAAAACGTCACCTATGTGTGATCTAGACCTGGATTTCCAGAAGCAACAGAAGAGTAAGCCAAGGCCTGAAGAGCGGACTCACCATCATCTGCTCCTTTCTATTCACTGCATGATAATTACATCTTTTATGCATTAATAATAAATATACAAAAGATCTATAGAGAATTTGTCTTCGTTATTCCACCATACAATAAGAGATGTTTGTTTAGAATTAGTACCAGGGAGAGTCAAAATATAAGGGAGGGGGGGCGACGGGTATACACTGACACCTGCCAATAAATGCAACCAAGGAGCTGGCAAACCAGCATAATTATCTGTCATGGAGTTGTCACAATTACCATTTCTGTTCTGAAATTATTAGTCATACTATGTGTGGCCATCCTCACAGGATCCTGCCATGTTCTAATTAACACCATGCCACCCAATAGGTACTTTCATTTGAAGCTGCTCCAGGGTCATCGGGTCCAACCCCCTGCTCAATGCAGGATTCACTAAATCATCCCAGACAGATGTCTGTCCAGCCTTTGTTTCAAGACTTCCATTGAAGGAGAGCTCCCCACCTCCCATGGTAACCTGTTCCACTCATTGATCACCCTCACCATCAGAAAGTTTTTTCTAATATCTAATCTGTGTCTCCCCCCTTTCAGTTTCATCCTATTGATTCTAGTCTTTCCTTGTGCAAATGAGAATAGGGCTGATCCCTCTGCACTGTGACAGCCCTTCAGATATTTGTGGACAGCTATTAAGTCTTTTCTCAGTCT
The DNA here is from genome assembly GCF_035609145.1 of Eleutherodactylus coqui. NCBI lineage: Eukaryota > Metazoa > Chordata > Amphibia > Anura > Eleutherodactylidae > Eleutherodactylus > Eleutherodactylus coqui. The sequence goes on from NC_089849.1 coordinate 22,831,621, forward strand.
TCTTTTTTGTAAGCTAAACATTCTCAGATCCTTTAACCATTCCTTATAGAACATGGTTTTGCAGACTGCTTACTATCGTGGTAGCTCTTCTCTGAATTTGCTCCAGTTTGTTAAATTGGGGTGCCCAGAACTGGACACAGTACTCCAGATGAGGTCTGAGCAAAGAGTAGTAGAGGGGAATAGTTAACTCATGTGATCTAGACTCTATGCTTCTCAGATACATCCCAGAATTGTGTTTGCTTTTTGCTGCTGCATCACACTGTTGACTCATGTTCAGTCTGTGATATATTAGTATACCCAAGTCATTTTGATGACGTGATGTAGAACTTTGCATTTCTCCCTGTTCAGCCTGGTTTAGACACAATGATTATCGATCAAAAGATGTATTTTGAGCGATAATCGTTGTGTGCATTCACAGGGCAAGGTGATCGCTCAAACGTTGAGCGGTCACTTTGCACTCCGAGCAGGGTATGCAGGAGACAAGTGGGGGGGAGCGCATGCTGAAAGAGACCGATCAGCGACTGGTTAACAAAAACTGCACGTTGTCAGTGCAGTTAGACAACGATTCTTGTTCAAAGACGGTTTTGAGCAATTTTTGAGCGAAAATCGTTGTCTAAATCAGCCGGTAAATACCATTCTATTGGTCCACTGTTCAAGTTTGTCTAGATCTTTTTGAATCCTCTGTCTCTTCCCTAGTCTTAGCTATCCCTCCTAGCTTTATGTCATTGGCAAATTTGATCAGTTTCCCATCAATTCCCCCCTCCAGATCATTTATAAAAATATTGAACTAAATTGGGTACTCCACTTGAGACATTTTTCCACAGGGGTGTGCAGCCATTTATGACATTTATGACCACTCTTCGAGTACGATCACCCCGCCAGTTGTGAATCCTCCTAACAGTTGCCTTTTCAATCCCTTGTCAATTTTTTTCAATAAGGATGGTATGAGATACTTTGTCAAATGCTTTACTAAAGTCAAAACATACTATATCTAATGCACTTCCCTGATCAAGGCAGTTGATGATTCTATCATAGAAGGAAATTAGATTTGTCTGGCATGGATTGTTTCTTACAAACCCATGCTGGCTCTGGTTTATTACTCCATTCTCATCCATACATGCATTCACTGGGGCAGAAATAGTCCAGTAGTAGTGTATAATGCCCTTCACAGATTAGACTAATTAAAACTAAACTTTATTAAGACTTTGAAAACTAGGGCTGTATGACAGACACCCAATGAAAGGCGATAATTAGAAACCAGCATGCCTAAACAGACAAACACAAAACCAGTGGCATATAAACCCAGCTTCTAAATGCAGGTGTATATATATAATCAAAGGGTAATAAAAAGACTCATAATCCCCTCATATAATGCAAGGAGGATGAGGGCAATAAATCTTGCCAGCTTCTTAATGCTTGTGCTCAACAACATTCACAGGAGCCACAACGAACAGACTTTAGAGTGGGTGCCACCCCCTGATATGAAAAAATAATATATTCTAATGTGATAGTATAGTAGATAGAATAATTCTTAATTCAGGCTAAATAGGTCCTACGTGTTTCCCTGGAGGTCTCAGTTCATCAGGGACCCTAATGTCTCTCACAGGTAATAATATCAATCTCTCTAATAGAAAATAACTCAACTATGTATCTTTGATGAGAAAATAGAGAAAAAAGGTCTCACAGTTATAGAGGGAGTAAAGTCATAAATAGCTAAAAGATTACTAGTCCCCCAGAACCTATAGCTGACCACCTGCGCCTGGGTCTAATTACCCCCACACTATAGAGATACTTTCAGATGAGGAGCAATAATAAGTTAACTAGCTATAATGAATTCAATCATTCACCCCCAGCTACAGGGCTACCAGTAGGTAAAGACCTAGCACCAATGGATTAACTAATGACTCCTAGATAAACTCAGTTGATTCTAAGTTGGCTAAAAAGATGAGCCATAAAAGATTTTCCTCACCATAACTCACTAGAATTCCCTTGGCGTAAGTTATATTCCTGCCTACAAGGCTATCTCACAATCAAGAACCAAAAATAAATCAATAAATAAATGATGAAAATACCAGCAGCCCTGATGGTGGACTGCTGGCATGTGTCTGACTGCATTGTGCAGTCTACCTTTATAGTCAGTCACCTGTTAGTACCTCCCAAATGGAGATGTGTGCGTTCATATCAAATGGGCAATCCTATCACTGTTAGCCACTCATAATGGAAATGTACTCCAGTTGTCATAGTGACGGGGACACTTCCTGCATACAGTGCATCATTATTAGTGATAATTAAAAGGATCTCTAAGCCAAAGAGTCTGTCATATAACCCTAGTTTCAAAAGTCGTAATAAAATTTAGTTTTACTTGCATACATGTGGTTTAATAATCTATATATATAAAATTGAATGTATGTCTGTCTGCGTGCGTGCGTGCGTGCGTGTTTGTCCTTTATGCGCTACTACACCATTCATCCGATCGCCATGAAACTTTGGGAAGTTGTTGAGTACACTCCTGGGAAGATTATAGGCATAGTACAAATATCCTACGATAAATGGCGCGCGAGCGTCGTCGAAAGTTACGCCCCACCCCCCACGTAGATCGAATAAGTAAGCCACCTGCTATTGTGATGTCATCACTGATGTCATCAACATCGGACGCCCTTGAACATGCCCCAACATCTATATATATAAAATTGAATGTATGTCTGTCTGCGTGCGTGCGTGCGTGCGTGTTTGTCCTTTATGCGCTACTACACCATTCATCCGATCGCCATGAAACTTTGGGAAGTTGTTGAGTACACTCCTGGGAAGATTATAGGCATAGTACAAATATCCTACGATAAATGGCGCGCGAGCGTCGTCGAAAGTTACGCCCCACCCCCCACGTAGATCGAATAAGTAAGCCACCTGCTATTGTGATGTCATCACTGATGTCATCAACATCGGACGCCCTTGAACATGCCCCAACATCTATATATATAAAATTGAATGTATGTCTGTCTGCGTGCGTGCGTGCGTGCGTGTTTGTCCTTTATGCGCTACTACACCATTCATCCGATCGCCATGAAACTTTGGGAAGTTGTTGAGTACACTCCTGGGAAGATTATAGGCATAGTACAAATATCCTACGATAAATGGCGCGCGAGCGTCGTCGAAAGTTACGCCCCACCCCCCACGTAGATCGAATAAGTAAGCCACCTGCTATTGTGATGTCATCACTGATGTCATCAACATCGGACGCCCTTGAACATGCCCCAACATGTTCTATAAAGCTGCATTGTGATGTCATTAAGGCTCTATTATGACACGTACAGCTTGGAACCACTAGAGCACGCCAGCCAATTACCATTGGAGTTGGAAGTGGGTAAACAAGTACTAGGATATCTTCCTAAGAAGCCACAGCAGCCGGATAAATTGTATGTTCCACCCAACGGCTATTTTATTCAGCCTGCAAGGGGGAAGCAGCGGCCTACAAAATCTAATTCTCTCATTTCCTGATGTCATAGATAGATAGATAGATAGATAGATAGACTGTATGCAATAACCCTGATAGATAGATAGATAGATAGATAGATAGATAGATAGATAGATAGATAGATAGATAGATAGATAGATAGATAGATAGATAGACTGTATGCAATGACACGTACAGCTTGAAACCATAAATACTAGAGCACGCCAGCCATTTACAGTCAGTCTCCATTGAAGTTGGAAGTGGGCAAACATGTACTAGGCCAGTGATGGCGAACCTTTTAGGGACCGAGTGCCCAAACTACAACCCAAAACCCACTTATGTATCGCAAAGTGCCAACACGTCAGGGGGCGGGGCTTATCACAACGTATGATTTTACCCCCGTCGTTCTAAAAAGGACAAGGCTGTTTCAGAATAGACCGGGTGCAGATTCTGACTGCTTTTTGGACGCGGAAATACTGCAGAATGTGCTCAGCGGAGATTTCTGTGGAAAATTCTGCAGCATTTCCGCATCTAAAAAGCAGTCAAAATCTGCACCCGGTCTATTCTGAAAGAGCCCTGCCCATTTCTGCCACATGTACACATACCCCAGCGGTAATAGTGACACCTTCACCCCAGCGATAATAGTGACATCCCACAGCAGTAATAATAGTGACACTCCCCCCATTAGTAATAAGAGTGCCATACCCCAGCGGTAAACCTCAGTGGTCGCTGCTGCCGTCATCTAGATATATAAAAACGTAGTATGTATGTATGTCTGTCTTCGCAGCAACGCGCGAACATGCCCCAACATGTTCTCATAAGCTGCATTGTGATGTCATTAAGGCTCTATTATGACACGTACAGCTTGGAACCACTAGAGCACGCCAGCCAATTACCATTGGAGTTGGAAGTGGGTAAACAAGTACTAGGATATCTTCCTAAGAAGCCACAGCAGCCGGATAAATTGTATGTTCCACCCAACGGCTATTTTATTCAGCCCGCAAGGGGGAAGCAGCGGCCTACAAAATCTCATTCAGGTAGGTAGGTTCAGTTCTTGGAGGTTGGGGAATGCTTATGGGCAAGGCCTTATGTCTCATCCCAACTCGATTATTCAATTCTAAGCACAAAAGAATTAGCGTCCAAATTTTATGTACGGAATTTAATTCTCTCATTTCCCAATGTCATAGAAACTTGAAATTTGGCTCGAGCATTGATTATGTCATAAATAGGAAAAGTTAATGGGTCCCAACTCGATTATTCAATTCAAAGCGCCAAAGAATTAGCGTTCAAATTTTACGTACGGAATCTAATTCTCTCATTTCCTGATGTCATAGATAGATAGATAGATAGATAGATAGATAGATAGATAGATAGATAGATAGATAGACTGTATGCAATAACCCAGATAGATAGATAGATAGATAGATAGATAGATAGATAGATAGATAGATAGATAGATAGACAGACAGACTGTATGCAATGACACGTACAGCTTGGAACCATAAATACTAGAGCACGCCAGCCATTTACAGTCAGTCTCCATTGGAGTTGGAAGTGGGCAAACATGTACTAGGCTATCTTCCCAAGAAGCCACAGCAGCCGGATAAATTGGATGTTCCACACAACGGCTATTTTATTCAGCCTGCAAGGGGGAAGCAGCGGCCTACAAAACCTCAGTGGTCGCTGCTGCCGTCATCTAGATATATAAAAACGAATGTATGTATGTCTGTCTGTCTTCGCAGCAACGCGCGACGGGTACGCTAGTCCTGCTATAGAAGTCAGGCTCACAGGCCTGAAGTTTCCTGGATCTACCTACTTTCTTAGGGCCCCCTGTCCATGACTGCGGGGGAGAAGGGTGGAGCACTGACAGGTCTCCGAGATAAGCCTATCTAATAGATAGGCTCACCACGGAGAAGAGCGCAATCGAAGCATGCCCCGATTTAAATCCCACGAGCGGAGAATCGCTATGATTCTCCGCTCGTGGACACCGGCGCTATGCTTTCCATAGTAATTCTATTGCAAGCAGATCATCGCCCTGTGGACAGGTAGACTAAATCAATTTGCACTGATACCTCAAAGCTGATGCAGCCACATAGAACCGGTCCAACATAACCAGATTTGAATTGCAAAATCCGCGATCGTCACCCACGTGGACAATCTGTGCCATTCTTCTGCATCCATTCAAAGGATAGAACATTCGCATGTGCTCTCAATTGAGCGGACAGTAATTGCAATTTCCAGTTGTGGAATCCTAAAATCTGTAAAAACAAACAACACTTACATTTTTCATTTTGGATGTCAGGATATGAAGAGGTCGCTGGTCGTGATGGAGACTCCCCTGAAAACAAAGTAATACCTCATGAGACAAGCTGGTTCTAACGTCAAATAAACATCTGTATGAAAAATCTGTTATTTGACTTCTCGGTTGGCATAAAAATCTAAGGGCAATGACCTATCTTCCATTTACTCTTCTTACTTCTTGAATAACTTGGTGAACTGTTTGGATGTTTAAGATTATTTCTCTGTGATGACAAGATAGATAGATAGATAGATAGATAGATAGATAGATAGATAGATAGATAGATAGATAGATAGATAGATAGATAGATATGAGATAGATATGAGATAGATAGATAGATAGATAGATAGATAGATATGGGATAGATAGATAGATAGATAGATAGATAGATAGATAGATAGATAGATAGATAGAAAGATAGATAGGAGATAGATAGGTAGATATGGGATAGATAGATAGATAGATATGATATTAGATAGATAGATAGATAGGAGATAGATAGATAGATAGGAGATAGATAGATAGGAGATAGATAGATAGGAGATAGATAGATAGATAGGAGATAGATAGATAGATAGATAGATAGATAGATAGATAGATATGTGATAGATACATATGAGATAGATAGATATGAGATAGATAGATATCAGATAGATAGATAGATAGATAGATAGGAGATAGATAGATATGGGATAGATAGATAGATAGATAGATAGATAGATAGATAGATAGATAGATAGATAGATAGATAGATAGGAGATAGATAGATAGATAGATAGATATGAGATAGATAGATATCAGATAGATAGATAGATATGAGATAAATATGAGATAGATGAATATGAGACAGATAGATTAATAGATATGAGATAGATAGATGTGAGATAGATAGATAAATAGATAGATATGAGATAGATAGATATGAGATAGATAGATAGGAGGTATACTGGAAAGGTTCATGTAGTTGTTACAGATTAGATGGATGTTCTGACATGCCCTGCCGGCGCTTGAAACAGCAGGCACAGCTCCCACTGACCTGAGGATAGATTATTAATATCATTTTGACTGAAAAATTACTTTAAAGTAGCCCTGAAAAAAAATCTAAACGTGGCCACATGTAGCAGCATCAATAATGATGGTGTAGACACACTATGCTATTTGTGTGCTACTGCCGCCATTCACTCTAAATGGTCAGCTGCATTATACAAACAGGGATGCCACTAGAGGTGAACAAGCATGCTCGTTCAAGCATGCAGCTCAATTCAGTATTGCTATAGCCGAGTAAATTCTTACTTGACAGCATGGGGGGGGGGGGGGGAGAGAGAGATATAGGGAACGCTATTACTACTGAGGACACTCTACACGTGGCGGCATACCTGGAGAACACTTAAGTTATGTTTGTACGTGGTAGAAATACAGCAGAATGGCAAATTCCACAGCATATCCGTATTCAAAAGCAGTCCAAATCCACACCATTGGTGGAGATTTTGACTGGAAATCAGCTGTGTAATACCCACAGCTGATTTCATACTATGCGGCACTCCCCTCACCTCCTCTGAAGGTTTCCCGCTGTCAGTGCTCCCCAGCTTCTGGTTCCCAGTGGTCTGATGAGGTCTGGCATCGCTGGTCAGGTGTGGTACTACAGGCTGCTGGGAACTGGGGAGTCAAAGCAGTGGTGTAGAAAGGGGAGTGTGGCAGGTGCGGGCCGCCCTGGGTGCTCTCACTGAGGAGGGTGATAGCAGAGGCTGGAGGGAGCAGCAAGTAATGGGAGCAGTCTGCAGAGGAGAAGCATACAAAGCAGTGAACCTGAAAGTATATCTATTAGAGATGAGCAAGCACACTCGTCTGAGCTTGATGCTCGATCGAGTATTAGACTACTTGAGATGCTCGGTACTCGATTCGAGCACCATGCAGTGCTCGAGTAAATTTCATTTCCCTTCCCCACATGTTTAGCACCATTTTTTAGCCAATAAACATGCGGGGAAGGCTTTACCACTTCCTGCTGTGACGTGCCAACCCTCTGCACATCTACAGCAGTTAGTGGCTGGCGGGATCAGGTGACCGTCGAGTACTTAAACTGGTGCCGCCCTCAGACGCATGCTAGCAGAGTTTAGAGATAGAGCTGCTGAGATAGGGAAGGCGTTAGTGTAGGGATTAGGTTGCGGTTAGGCAGGAATCCTGACTACAAGAACTCAACAGTCCTTTTTAGGAGTACTCCATTCATTTTGTGCATTAGCATTCTGGCTGTCTGGGACCAGTAGTGCACCAATTTTTTTATCAAACATCTTGGCTGTATTCTGCCCTCTGTTAGAGGTTTTATGCAGTGTACTTCCAGGGGTGTACACACAGTACGAAGCAATTTACCAATGAGCAGGGTGCATCGCGTGTGCGCCCATTTCAGGAAGTCCACACCAGTGTACACACTGCTTGACCCACGGTATAAGGAGAACCTTTCCACTCTCATACCCGAAGAGGAAAGGGGTTCGAGAGTGATGCTATACCACAGGACCCTGGCGGACAAACTGATGGTAAAATTCCCATCCTACAGCGCTAGTGGCAGAAGGCGCAGTTCCGAGGGCCAGGTAGCAGGGGAGGCGCGGAGATCAGGCAGCATGTACAGCGCAGGCAGGGGAACACTCTCCAAGGCCTTTGACAGCTTTATGGCTCCCCAGCAAGACTGTGTCACCGCTCCCCAGTCAAGGCTGAGTCGGCGGGAGCACTGTAAAAGGATGGTGAGGGAGTACGTAGCCGATCGCAGCACCATCCTCCGTGACGCCTCTGCTCCGTACAACTACTGGGTGTCGAAGCTGGACACATGGCCTGAACTCGCGCTGTATGCCCTGGAGGTGCTTGCTTGCCCTGCGGCTAGCGTCTTGTCAGAGAGGGTGTTTAGTGCAGCGGGGGGAATCATCATGGATAAGCGTACCCGCCTGTCAACCAACAGTGCCGACAGGCTTACACTCATAAAGATGAACAAAGCCTGGATTTCCCCTGACTTCTCTTCTCCACCAGCGGACAGCAGCGGTACCTAAACAATACGTAGGCTGCACCCGCGGATGGAAGCATCGTTCTCTATCACCATAAAAAATGGGGACCTTTTTGCTTCATCAATCTGTGTATTATATTCATCCTCCTCCTCCTGCTCCTCCTCCTGAAACCTCACGTAATCACGCCGAACGGGCAATTTTTCTTAGGCCCACAAGGCTCAGTCATATTACTTTTGTAAACCATGTTTATACGTTTCAATTCTCATTAGAGCGTTGAAACTTGCACCTGAACCAATTTTTATTTTAACTGGGCTGCCTCCAGGCCTAGTTACACATTAAGCCACATTAACCAAAGCGATTCACCTGCCCTCTTGGTTGGGCATGGGCAATTTTTCTGAGGTACATTAGTACTGTTGGTACACCAATTTTGTTTGGGTCTTCGCCTACAGTGTAATCCTAGTAGTTTTTATGGGCTTCGCCTGCACTCATGGTACAGCAAGGTGTGTGGGGTTGGCCTACACTTTTGCTACATAAATGTAACTGGGGCCTGTCTTGACTGCAACTACTACTGAAATGGGCGGTTGGGCAGCATGTTACCCAGGAGAAGTGGCAGTGGAGTGTCATGCAGGCAGTGATTGTGCTTTGTTGGAGGTAGTGTGGTGCTTAGCTAAGGTATGCCTTGCTAATGAGGGTTTTTCAGAAGTAAAAATTGTTGGGGGGGGGGCCACTCTTGCCGCTATTGTGGCTTAATAGTGGGACCTGGGAACTTGAGATGCAGCCCAACATGTAGCCCCTCGCCTGCCCTATCCATTTCTGTGTCGTTCCAATCACTTTCTTGAATTTCCCAGATTTTCACAAATGAAAACCTTAGCGAGCATCGGCGATATACAAAAATGCTCGGGTCGCCCATTGACTTCATTGGGGTTTGTTACTCGAAACAAACCCTCGAGCATCGCGGGAAGTTCGACTCGAGTAACTAGCACCCGAGCATTTTGGTGCTCGCTCATCTCTACTGTCTACACATCTCCACATACTATATACACTTGTCATCAGCATAAGAGTATTCATCGGGAGCTGGTAGAAGTCTGAGAAGGTGCCCATGAATGCTGCCATCCAGTAGGTGATGCTGTAGAGGTATTTTTCCATCTAGCTATACAACAGCTGAGCACTCCGAGCAGAGAACAGCTGGATGCAGAAGACAAGCGGACCCCTTTGTCTTCTGCATACCCGCTCTGAGGACAAGGTGATCGCTCAATGTTTGAGCGATCACCCTTGCCCTATAAATGCACACAATGATTATCGCTCAAAAGTCGCTCAAAAGACATCTTTTGAGTGATAATCGTTGTGTCTAAACCAGGCTTAACCCTTTCCAATCCAATTTGTATCCTGGTTTTCCTAGGGGGCTTACGCTTTTTCTGCCATTATACAATGGCAGCTATCTGCTAGCTAAAGCCAGTACTGCATGAGGTGACACATTGGATAGGCTCTGACAGCAGAGAGGCTGGCAATATACAGTAAGAGAACCCCGACGGACGTCTTCCAACATTGGAGCTGTACAGCGTTGAATCATAATATCTTCAGAGGTCAGACAGTGGATTGGAAAGGGTTAAGTCTCCTTACTCATTTTCTACATGTTCCCACACCCCTCTTGGGTGCTCTCCTTGGAAATCCAACAAATCTGTGCTTTTAACAGAGTCTTCCAGGTACCCGGAGCCGCCCAGACCCTTGTAAGATCTCCAAGGGACAGAATGAGGTAGAAAAAGCCCTGCAGCGCCGAAATTCAGGGAAGGGATGCCATGGGTGAGGCCTAGCTGGGCCGTCCGAGGCGGGGATTACATTTCTAGACACCAGCAGTCACGATAGACCGCGATGCTCCAGAAAATGATCAGAGCATAGCGCTACATAGAGGAGTCCCTTCACTCCTCCAACCCATAGCACCCACAGCTACTCAATGATTGGCCGAGGTGAACGAAATGCGTAGATACGAGGAGTTAATGAGCTGGGCAAATAGATCCCAGGAGACATTTTGCAGTATCTGGGGGCCTTGGTTAGGAAGATCTTATACATCTACCACCCAAGTACAGGACCAACTGGGATCATAGGCATCCTCGGTGCTATATGGAGTCAATCATTGCCATTCTTCTTCCTCCATATTTCAGGTGGCGTCTCTTACAAAATTTAAGTCACATGACCTCTTGTAATACACTGGTCTCCCCCCGTACCCCCCTACCATGCCCCCCTTTCCTATACCCCTGTAAAAGTGTAAAATCTACTTTTGCTATCTATACCTAAGATGTCTGTACAAGTTGGTATTTGCAATGTAACAAATGCTGAAATTAACCTGTAAACTTGTCATCTTACTAAAAAATAATAATTGACAACAAAAAATGCACTTAAGGCGACTGAGTTCTTCACCAAACAAAGTACTGTGCAAAAGTTTTAGGCAGGTGTGGAAGAAATGTTATAAAATAAGAATGCTTTCAGAAATAGAAGTGGTAATAGCTTATTTTTGTCAATTAAAGGGATTGTACTAAGATCCAATCCTTCTGTCTCCTCATGTAATCCCAGACAGACTGGATGATGTGAGATCCGTATCATCACTTCCACTACTCTTTATTCTTCTTTACACTTAAGATAGTTCTTAATGACATTGGTCGATGTTTGGGGTTGTTGTCCTGCTGCAGAATAAATGTGGAGCCAATCAGATGCCTTGTTGATGGTATTACATGATGGATAATTATTAGAGATGAGCGAACGTACTCGGCCACGCCCCTTTTTCGCCCGAATACCGCGATTTTCGAGTACTTCCGTACTCGGGCGAAAAAATTCAGGGGGCGCCGTGAGTGAGTGGGGGGTTACAGCGGGGAGTGGGGGGAGAGGGAGAGAGAGAGGGCTCCCCCCTGTTCCCCGCTGCTAACCCCCTCCCACCCTGCGCCCCCCGAATCTTTTCACCCGAGTACTGAAGTACTCGAAAATCGCGGTGCTCGATCGAGTAATTACTAGAAACGAGTACATTCGCTCATCTATATATATAAAATTGAATGTATGTCTGTCTGCGTGCGTGCGTGCGTGTTTGTCCTTTATGCGCTACTACACCATTCATCCGATCGCCATGAAACTTTGGGAAGTTGTTGAGTACACTCCTGGGAAGATTATAGGCATGGTACAAATATCCTACGATAAATGGCGCGCGAGCGTCGTCGAAAGTTACGCCCCCCCCCCACGTAGATCGAATAAGTAAGCCACCTGCTATTGTGATGTCATCACTGATGTCATCAACATCGGACGCCCTTGAACATGCCCCAACATGTTCTATAAAGCTGCATTGTGATGTCATTAAGGCTCTATTATGACACGTACAGCTTGGAACCACTAGAGCACGCCAGCCAATTACCATTGGAGTTGGAAGTGGGTAAACAAGTACTAGGATATCTTCCTAAGAAGCCACAGCAGCCGGATAAATTGTATGTTCCACCCAACGGCTATTTTATTCAGCCCGCAAGGGGGAAGCAGCGGCCTACAAAATCTCATTCAGGTAGGTAGGTTCAGTTCTTGGAGGTTGGGGAATGCTTATGGGCAAGGCCTTATGTCTCATCCCAACTCGATTATTCAATTCTAAGCGCAAAAGAATTAGCGTCCAAATTTTACGTACGGAATTTAATTCTCTTACTTCCCAATGTCATAGAAACTTGAAATTTGGCACGAGCATTGATTATGTCATAAATAGGAAAAGTTAATGGGTCCCAACTCGATTATTCAATTCAAAGCGCCAAAGAATTAGCGTTCAAATTTTACGTACGGAATCTAATTCTCTCATTTCCTGATGTCATAGATAGATAGATAGATAGATAGATAGATAGATAGACTGTATGCAATAACCCAGATAGATAGATAGATAGATAGATAGATAGATAGATAGATAGATAGATAGATAGACAGACTGTATGCAATGACACGTACAGCTTGGAACCATAAATACTAGAGCACGCCAGCCATTTACAGTCAGTCTCCATTGGAGTTGGAAGTGGGCAAACATGTACTAGGCTATCTTCCCAAGAAGCCACAGCAGCCGGATAAATTGGATGTTCCACACAACGGCTATTTTATTCAGCCTGCAAGGGGGAAGCAGCGGCCTACAAAACCTCAGTGGTCGCTGCTGCCGTCATCTAGATATATAAAAACGAATGTATGTATGTATGTCTGTCTTCGCAGCAACGCGCGACGGGTACGCTAGTCTCTAATAATTATCTGCCTGAATTTCTCAGCACTGAGGACACCATTAACCTGACCAAATCCCCAACTCCACCGCTCTCCACCACACTTCACTGCTGCCTGCAGACACTCGTTATTGTATCGCTCTCGACTATGCCTCACTGCTGCCTGCAGACACTCAATATTGTACCACTCTTCACCATGCTTCACTGCTGCCTGCAGACACTCATTATTGTACCACTCTTCACCATGCTTCACTGCTGCCTGCAGACACTCATTATTGTACCGCTCTTCACCATGCTTCACTGCTGCCTGCAGATACTCATTATTGTACCGCTCTTCACCATGCTTCACTGCTACCTGAAGACATTCAATATTGTACCGCTCTCCACCATGCTTTACTGCTGCCTGCAGATACTCATGTATTGTCTCATTCTCCACCATACTTCACTGCTGCCTGCAGGTATACATTTATTGTACCGCTCTCCACCATGCCTCACTGCTCTCTGCAGACACTCATCATTGTACCACTCTCCACCATGCTTCACTGCTGCCTGCAGACACTCAGTATTGTACCGCTCTCCACCATGCTTCACTGCCGCTTGCAGACACTCATTATTTACCGCCCTCCAGCATGCTTGATTGCTGCTTCCAGACACATTATTGTACTGTTCTCCAGCCCTACGGCAAACTGCCTTCTGCTACAGCCAAATATTTAACATTATGACTCAGTGCAGAGCTCCTGCTGCATTTTTCTGCATCCTAGTTCTTATGTTTTCATGCATAGTTGAGGCACTTGGCCTTTTTTCTGTATTTAAAGTATGACTTCTTCCTGCAATTCTTCCAGGAAGACCACTTCTGGCCAGACTTCTCCGAACAGTGGATGGGTGTTATTTGTTGTACTAAGTTCCTTGGCCAACCACGTTGTCTACCGTTCTCAGCGTAATCCGTTTCTTTGTGCTTCTTCCGAACAGCGAATCTTAAAACCCCAAGTCTGTTTTGTAATCTTTACCTGGGAGAGACCTTGCTGATGCAGCACAACTACCAAGTGTCTTGTTGCTTCCATTAGAATAGCAAACCCGTGTTATAATACAATGGTGCCACCTAGTGGTCACACAAGTTTTCTAAATTCATTAAAGGAGATGTCCCGCGCCGAAACCGGTTTTTTTTTTTTTTAAACCCCCCCCCCCCGTTCGGCGCGAGACAACCCCGATGCAGGGGTTAAAAAAACCACCCGCACAGCGCTTACCTGAATCCCGGCGGTCCGGCGTCTTCATACTCACCTGCTGAAGATGGCCGCCGGGATCCTCTGTCTTCATGGACCGCAGGGCTTCTGTGCGGTCCATTGCCGATTCCAGCCTCCTGATTGGCTGGAATCGGCACGTGACGGGGCGGAGCTACACGGAGCTACACGGAGCCCCATAGAGAAGAGGAGAAGACCCGGACTGCGCAAGCGCGGCTAATTTGGCCATCGGAGGGCGAAAATTAGTCGGCACCATGGAGACGAGGACGCCAGCAACGGAGCAGGTAAGTATAAAACTTTTTATAACTTCTGTATGGCTCATAATTAATGCACAATGTACATTACAAAGTGCATTATTATGGCCATGCAGAAGTGTATAGACCCACTTGCTGCCTCGGGACAACCCCTTTAAGGAACCAGACTGATGTACAATGGAGATAGTAAGAATAAGCTACTAGATACAAACTACAATTGATCTGTATGGAGTCGACCTCTTCACACGGTGTAAATGACGGCCCAGCAAAAATGATTAGCAAAAAGCCGCTATTAGATGGCGAACCAATCTGAAATGACTTACCTGCAGCTGCAATCCTTATAGTTTCTCCTCCTGCTGAAATATGGAATCTATAGATGCATCAATAACATCACCCGGCCTCCACTGCTGGAGAAACTTGGTATTACATGCTGGATGAGCTCAATGTAATACCAGCCGAGTCCTCCAGAGCAGGAGCTCCAATCTGATTTAGTGAGCCTGAGACCCTCTGTTATGATGTCCATATGCCCAGCTACACTTCACATATCTATGTCAAAATTTATCATTTCCTTGGAGTTTACAAGATCTCTGCTTGCTGTCATTCATTGAAAACCTTTATTGTAGCTTCATTTGATACCATTTTTATGGTTTTATTAATTACCATCACTTTTTATAGTATTTTTAGGCATGAAGATGAATGTCAAACAGCAATTTCAGAATAGTTTCTTCTCTCCTTTAAGGCGCTCACTATACGGGATAACGGATAATGTGGAATATTTACTATTCAAAACATTTAAAATTGCACCAGAAAACTATCTTATGTGATTTGCGCCATATTTACTATGTATTTTTAGAAAGTTTTTGAACAATTTTCCCAACTTGTCTTATAAAGGGGCATGGCCTAAATTGTTCCCAAACCTCCACAAAACCTTTGATACATTTTTTTGTCATAAACTAAGCTAACTAATAGCTATTCTAAACTTAGACCAGGGCAGCCTTAAAGTTTGACAGATTGATCATTAAGCAGAGTCACTTTGATAAATGGCGGTGTGCCTAAGTTTGCCCTGTCCAACATTTGGACTGTGCTAATAAATAAGCCCCTCCAGTCTTAAAACTTGTCTAAAACAAGTCTGACCACACACCTTTTATCAGCAGCAAAAGCACTAATACCCTTAACATGGCTCCAGCCTCAGGCACCAACCTACGCGCAATGGATGGCAAAGGTAAATGAAATACGCAGATTCGAGGAACTAACGAGTTGGTCATGCAGGACACATGCACAATTCAGGAAAACGTGGGAACACTGGCCAGGAAACCGACCTTCACCACACAAATAACCTGGACCTTACTCTCTTACTCACTAGTACAGCCCAAAATCTCAAGCCACAGCTCTTCTCTTTAAAGAAATCTAGATTGTAAACCTAACATACCTGCCCACAGGTGTGAGACATCGTCAGATATAAGATATAAAAGATGCTTTTCCTTCCTTCCTTCCCCCCCCCCCATACCCATCCCTTCACATCCCTACCCTCTAAAAACTTGTTAAAATGTAATGAACATTGTACAACTATGTTTTGCTCAATATTGCATTGTAATGTGATTATAGTTGATTTTCTGTATCTTTCTACTATAATAAAATAAAGAATGAGAAAAAAAAATCTGTCAGCTTGTCAATGTGGATGGTAAATCTGTTAAATTGTAAGACTTTAGTTTATGCCAAAAATTGCACCTAAATTAGTACAATTTTTGGCACAATCTTGGCTTCACCCTTTTTTAGACAAGTCGGAAAAAGTGTTCAAAAGTGTCTAAAAGCACGATAGTGAATGTGGCACAAAGCATATAGGACAGTTAACTGAATAATAAATCTGCCCTAAAAATGATGTGACCTTATTTTATGCTTTACCTAAAACATGGTAGCTGTTCCATATAATAGCTGGGCGTCCTATACAATGCTATACATTATGTGATGTCATCAACATTGGACGTACTTTAACTTTCCCCAACATGGATATAATAAATAAGCAGTATATTTATAGAACATGTTGGGGCATGTTGATGACATCACAATGGCAGTGATGACATCACAAAGGCAGTTATGACATCACAATGGCAGTTATGACATCACAATGGCAGGTGGCTTACTTATTCTCTTGCACAGCCCATCAGCGTTGCATTCACTTGCTGCAGCCACGCAGAGAACAAGTGAGAGCTACACCCCCGCGGATTTCGATATCTTCTATACTTTGTCTTTTGCGATAAAATGAAGGCGATAAAGAAGAGAAATCATTTGGAGGAAGAAGCAGAAAAGATTGAGGAGATACAAGAAGAAGAGAAGGATGCTGCAGATGACGGCCAGGACAAGCCTGCTAAAGCTAAGAAAACCAGAAAGAACCGGTTCTTAGCGCGCCTGCGAAAATCTTGGGCGAGGTTTGCTGGTTGTTGCAGAAGCTGCATTTGCATCCGGAAAGAGGGAAGTTCTGAAGAACTCCCAGAACTCAGCGGCATTAGTATGGCGGACAGTAAAGGTAGGACATCATGTAATGGCTTATACAGCCTAGGTTATAGTTATAGTCACCCCGTGTTACTGCCAATAGGATCCCAGTGACACAGCAACTAACTAGTAGACATATTTGGGAGAGCGCTATAAAAACTGGTTGCTTTGGGCTTTTCCACTGCTTTTCCTTTGTGCCAGTTTAACCCCCCAGTTTAACACTTTCAAAAAAATCATAGCTGTTTTCCTTTCCAGTAACAATGCTACATGAGGGCTTGTTTTTTGTAGGATGAGTTGTATTTTTCAATGGTGCCATTTAAGGTATCATGTAAAGTGTTGGAAATCTTTCAAAAATTTCTTAATGTGCAGAAATGTGAAAAAATTTATGTAGTTTTTTTTTTATGTTGTACAAGAAATGAAATATGTTTACAAAAAATTGCATTCTGCCGTCATCTCCTGACGCCCAAAACATTTTTATTTTTTTGTCAATCATATTGCACAATGCCCTTTTTTCTGCGCTAACCTGCAGTTTTTATTATTAACTTTTTGGGGTAGACAGGACTTTTTGATCACTTTTTATTCAATTTGTGTCTTGGATACGGGGTAACCAAAAAAGTCCAATTCTGGCATTGTGTAAATTTTATTTCTGACGGCATTCACCATAGTTGATGACATCACAATGGCAGTTTACAAGGTGACATCACAATGGCAGGTAGCCATTATATTTTAACGTGTTATTTTGTTTTCCTACAAACAGCCGCTTCATCTAAGGAGAAAAGTGACATTATAAACAACAATGAAGAGAAGAGAGAAGGCTGTAGAGCTGAGGAGTCAAGCAGAATTGGCTCCTCTCTAGAACTGGAGACATCAGAAGAGCTCTACAGAACCGCCAAGAACATTCAGAGCGACAGTAGTGACTCTAAAACTAATTACTCCTCTCTAGAACTGGAGACATCAGAAGAGCTCTACAGAACCGCCAAGACCATTGAGAGCGACAGTAGTGACTCTAAATCTGATTACTCTTCTCTAGAACTAGAGACATCAGAGGAGCTCTACAGAACCGCCAAGACCATTGAGAGCGACAGTAGTGACTCTAAATCTGATTACTCTTCTCTAGAACTAGAGACATCAGAGGAGCTCTACAGAACCGCCAAGACCATTGAGAGCGACAGTAGTGACTCTAAATCTGATTACTCTTCTCTAGAACTACAGACATCAGAGGAGCTCTATAGAACCGCCAGCACCACTCAGAGTGACAGTAGTGATTCTAAAACTGATTACTCTTCTCTAGAACTGGAGACATCAGAGGAGCTCTACAGAACTGTTCAGACCATTCAGAGCGACAGTAGTGACTCTAAATCTGACTACTATTCTCTAGAACTGGACACATCAGATGAGCTCCACACATCTATCAAACCCTCCCAGAGCGACAGCAGTCATGATGAAACACCCACCACAAGTGATATCTCTTTGGATGAACCTGACCAGTCTGACGAGGAAAGATCTGGCACAGTACCCCTATCACTAGAGTCCTTCACTTTCCATCAGACACTGGGAGTAGGGGCCTTTGGAAAAGTCTTCCTGGCAAGAGATCTTATTCGAAAGGAATGTGTTGCCATTAAGGCTTCAACCAAACGGAATCTAACATGGACCAGGTCCAATTACATAGAGCGCCATATCCTAAAACTGTCCCATGAGAGTCCTTACCTCATTCACGGCCTGGCCGCCTTCCAGACGCTAAGCTGTGTCTATTTTGTGATGGAATTGGCCAATGGAGGGCACCTCGATCATTTTATATTTAATAACTTTCCTATTGATTCCACCACAATAAAATTCATCACAGCAGAAGTGATCTGCGGCACAGAGTTCCTGCATAAGAAAGGCATTATACATCGGGACCTGAAGCCAGAAAACATTCTTCTGACCGCAGACGGCCATGTCAAAATAACTGACTTTGGCATTGCTGTAGTAGTGAGAGGAAATAAGAAGAGCAAATTTAGATGTAGAGGTACACCTGGATATGCGGCCCCAGAAATGGTGATGGACAAGAAACATGGACGTGGGGCTGATTATTTCGCTATTGGCGTCATTCTGTACAAACTATGTACAAGTACAAGACCTTTTCCTGGATATCGTATCAGCGATATTCAGCATGCTGTCATCCATCATACTCCACACTACCCAAGGTCTCTGAATCGAGTCACACGGAACATCTTAAAAGGGCTGCTGTGCAAAAATCAGTTCAAGCGGCTGGGAGTGAAAGGGGATGTCAGAAAGCATCCATTTTTTGATGGCACAAATTGGGAAGATGTGGAAGCCAGGAGAGTGGTACCACCAGCAATAATGATAGCAGATTCTGTTGACCTGAATATTAACCGAACTCTGAACTATGCTGAACGGCCAAACAGAAGAATTACTGTAGACCCAAAGATCTTCAAAAGATTCAGCTTTGTATGTCCAGAATGGTCACGACACTATCATCCGGTCATCATGAAGACCACAGCTTAAACATCCAAGCAGTTTAGCAGGCATTCAAGAAGAAAGATAGGTAAGTGGAAGAGCTCCTACTTATGCAGTATATATGTGAGGAGATGATTATTCTTGTAAAGATTACAGGATGTGTGATGTGTTTATTCTATGAGATGCTGATCTGGACACGTGTATCTTTTTTTTTTACAGTAACAACCAAATTCAACTAGACTTTCCTATTTACAGGGCTTAACAACCCCACCAAACATCCACCACTTAACATCCATGTAGATTCGAGCTCCAACAACCCAGGGATTGATTCCGATCGCCATATTTGGGGTCAGGGAGGAATTTTTTTTCCCTTTATATGAGGATAAACCAACATTTAATCCTCAGGGGTTTTTTGTCTCCCTCTGGGTCAACATAGCAACTAATTACAGGTTGAAATTGAAGGACTTCTTTCAACTTTGCTTGCTATGTAACCATCTAAACCTCTCATCTACAATGTGGTGGCAACAACAGAAGGAAGCTGCTCAGATTTGAAGCAGCTCCTTCAATCATTGGAAATGACAAACAGAAGGCCCAAAGGCTGAACCTGGCGTGTTGCAGTTAGAACATTCTAAAGGAACTCAGGAAAACGTCACCTATGTGTGATCTAGACCTGGATTTCCAGAAGCAACAGAAGAGTTGAACCTGGCGTGTTGCAGTTATAACATTCTAAAGGAACTCAGGAAAATGTCACCTATGTGTGATCTAGACCTGGATTTCCAGAAGCAACAGAAGAGTTGAACCTGGCATATTGCAGTTAGAACATTCTAAAGGAACTCAGGAAAACGTCACCTATGTGTGATCTAGACCTGGATTTCCAGAAGCAACAAAGGAACTCAGGAAAACGTCACCTATGTGTGATCTAGACCTGGATTTCCAGAAGCAACAGAAGAGTTGAACCTGGCGTGTTGCAGTTAGAACATTCTAAAGGAACTCAGGAAAACGTCACCTATGTGTGATCTAGACCTGGATTTCCAGAAGCAACAGAAGAGTTGAACCTGGCGTGTTGCAGTTAGAACATTCTAAAGGAACTCAGGAAAACGTCACCTATGTGTGATCTAGACCTGGATTTCCAGAAGCAACAGAAGAGTAAGCCAAGGCCTGAAGAGCGGACTCACCATCATCTGCTCCTTTCTATTCACTGCATGATAATTACATCTTTTATGCATTAATAATAAATATACAAAAGATCTATAGAGAATTTGTCTTCGTTATTCCACCATACAATAAGAGATGTTTGTTTAGAATTAGTACCAGGGAGAGTCAAAATATAAGGGAGGGGGGGCGACGGGTATACACTGACACCTGCCAATAAATGCAACCAAGGAGCTGGCAAACCAGCATAATTATCTGTCATGGAGTTGTCACAATTACCATTTCTGTTCTGAAATTATTAGTCATACTATGTGTGGCCATCCTCACAGGATCCTGCCATGTTCTAATTAACACCATGCCACCCAATAGGTACTTTCATTTGAAGCTGCTCCAGGGTCATCGGGTCCAACCCCCTGCTCAATGCAGGATTCACTAAATCATCCCAGACAGATGTCTGTCCAGCCTTTGTTTCAAGACTTCCATTGAAGGAGAGCTCCCCACCTCCCATGGTAACCTGTTCCACTCATTGATCACCCTCACCATCAGAAAGTTTTTTCTAATATCTAATCTGTGTCTCCCCCCTTTCAGTTTCATCCTATTGATTCTAGTCTTTCCTTGTGCAAATGAGAATAGGGCTGATCCCTCTGCACTGTGACAGCCCTTCAGATATTTGTGGACAGCTATTAAGTCTTTTCTCAGTCTTCTTTTTTGTAAGCTAAACATTCTCAGATCCTTTAACCATTCCTTATAGAACATGGTTTTGCAGACTGCTTACTATCGTGGTAGCTCTTCTCTGAATTTGCTCCAGTTTGTTAAATTGGGGTGCCCAGAACTGGACACAGTACTCCAGATGAGGTCTGAGCAAAGAGTAGTAGAGGGGAATAGTTAACTCATGTGATCTAGACTCTATGCTTCTCAGATACATCCCAGAATTGTGTTTGCTTTTTGCTGCTGCATCACACTGTTGACTCATGTTCAGTCTGTGATATATTAGTATACCCAAGTCATTTTGATGACGTGATGTAGAACTTTGCATTTCTCCCTGTTCAGCCTGGTTTAGACACAATGATTATCGATCAAAAGATGTATTTTGAGCGATAATCGTTGTGTGCATTCACAGGGCAAGGTGATCGCTCAAACGTTGAGCGGTCACTTTGCACTCCGAGCAGGGTATGCAGGAGACAAGTGGGGGGGAGCGCATGCTGAAAGAGACCGATCAGCGACTGGTTAACAAAAACTGCACGTTGTCAGTGCAGTTAGACAACGATTCTTGTTCAAAGACGGTTTTGAGCAATTTTTGAGCGAAAATCGTTGTCTAAATCAGCCGGTAAATACCATTCTATTGGTCCACTGTTCAAGTTTGTCTAGATCTTTTTGAATCCTCTGTCTCTTCCCTAGTCTTAGCTATCCCTCCTAGCTTTATGTCATTGGCAAATTTGATCAGTTTCCCATCAATTCCCCCCTCCAGATCATTTATAAAAATATTGAACTAAATTGGGTACTCCACTTGAGACATTTTTCCACAGGGGTGTGCAGCCATTTATGACATTTATGACCACTCTTCGAGTACGATCACCCCGCCAGTTGTGAATCCTCCTAACAGTTGCCTTATCAATCCCTTGTCAATTTTTTTCAATAAGGATGGTATGAGATACTTTGTCAAATGCTTTACTAAAGTCAAAACATACTATATCTAATGCACTTCCCTGATCAAGGCAGTTGATGATTCTATCATAGAAGGAAATTAGATTAGTCTGGCATGACTTGTTTCTTACAAACCCATGCTGGCTCTGGTTTATTACTCCATTCTCATCCATACATGCATTCACTGGGGCAGAAATAGTCCAGTAGTAGTGTATAATGCCCTTCACAGATTAGACTAATTAAAACTAAACTTTATTAAGACTTTGAAAACTAGGGCTGTATGACAGACACCCAATGAAAGGCGATAATTAGAAACCAGCATGCCTAAACAGACAAACACAAAACCAGTGGCATATAAACCCACCTTCTAAATGCAGGTGTATATATATAATCAAAGGGTAATAAAAAGACTCATAATCCCCTCATACAATGCAAGAAGGATGAGGGCAATAAATCTTGCCAGCTTCTTAATGCTTGTGCTCAACAACATTTACAGGAGCCACAAAGAACAGACTTTAGAGTGGGTGCCACCCCCTGATATGAAAAAATAATATATTCTAATGTGATAGTATAGTAGATAGAATAATTCTTAATTCAGGCTAAATAGGTCCTACGTGTTTCCCTGGAGGTCTCAGTTCATCAGGGACCCTAATGTCTCTCACAGGTAATAATATCAATCTCTCTAATAGAAAATAACTCAACTATGTATCTTTGATGAGAAAATAGAGAAAAAAGGTCTCACAGTTATAGAGGGAGTAAAGTCATAAATAGCTAAAAGATTACTAGTCCCCCAGAACCTATAGCTGACCACCTGCGCCTGGGTCTAATTACCCCCACACTATAGAGATACTTTCAGATGAGGAGCAATAATAAGTTAACTAGCTATAATGAATTCAATCATTCACCCCCAGCTACAGGGCTACCAGTAGGTAAAGACCTAGCTAAAAGCACCAATGGATTAACTAATGACTCCTAGATAAACTCAGTTGATTCTAAGTTGGCTAAAAAGATGAGCCATAAAAGATTTTCCTCACCATAACTCACTAGAATTCCCTTGGCGTAAGTTATATTCCTGCCTACAAGGCTATCTCACAATCAAGAACCAAAAATAAATCAATAAATAAATGATGAAAATACCAGCAGCCCTGATGGTGGACTGCTGGCATGTGTCTGACTGCATTGTGCAGTCTACCTTTATAGTCAGTCACCTGTTAGTACCTCCCAAATGGAGATGTGTGCGTTCATATCAAATGGGCAATCCTATCACTGTTAGCCACTCATAATGGAAATGTACTCCAGTTGTCATAGTGACGGGGACACTTCCTGCATACAGTGCATCATTATTAGTGATAATTAAAAGGATCTCTAAGCCAAAGAGTCTGTCATATAACCCTAGTTTCAAAAGTCGTAATAAAATTTAGTTTTACTTGCATACATGTGGTTTAATAATCTATATATATAAAATTGAATGTATGTCTGTCTGCGTGCGTGCGTGCGTGCGTGCGTGTTTGTCCTTTATGCGCTACTACACCATTCATCCGATCGCCATGAAACTTTGGGAAGTTGTTGAGTACACTCCTGGGAAGATTATAGGCATAGTACAAATATCCTACGATAAATGGCGCGCGAGCGTCGTCGAAAGTTACGCCCCACCCCCCACGTAGATCGAATAAGTAAGCCACCTGCTATTGTGATGTCATCACTGATGTCATCAACATCGGACGCCCTTGAACATGCCCCAACATCTATATATATAAAATTGAATGTATGTCTGTCTGCGTGCGTGCGTGCGTGCGTGTTTGTCCTTTATGCGCTACTACACCATTCATCCGATCGCCATGAAACTTTGGGAAGTTGTTGAGTACACTCCTGGGAAGATTATAGGCATAGTACAAATATCCTACGATAAATGGCGCGCGAGCGTCGTCGAAAGTTACGCCCCACCCCCCACGTAGATCGAATAAGTAAGCCACCTGCTATTGTGATGTCATCACTGATGTCATCAACATCGGACGCCCTTGAACATGCCCCAACATCTATATATATAAAATTGAATGTATGTCTGTCTGCGTGCGTGCGTGCGTGCGTGTTTGTCCTTTATGCGCTACTACACCATTCATCCGATCGCCATGAAACTTTGGGAAGTTGTTGAGTACACTCCTGGGAAGATTATAGGCATAGTACAAATATCCTACGATAAATGGCGCGCGAGCGTCGTCGAAAGTTACGCCCCACCCCCCACGTAGATCGAATAAGTAAGCCACCTGCTATTGTGATGTCATCACTGATGTCATCAACATCGGACGCCCTTGAACATGCCCCAACATGTTCTATAAAGCTGCATTGTGATGTCATTAAGGCTCTATTATGACACGTACAGCTTGGAACCACTAGAGCACGCCAGCCAATTACCATTGGAGTTGGAAGTGGGTAAACAAGTACTAGGATATCTTCCTAAGAAGCCACAGCAGCCGGATAAATTGTATGTTCCACCCAACGGCTATTTTATTCAGCCTGCAAGGGGGAAGCAGCGGCCTACAAAATCTAATTCTCTCATTTCCTGATGTCATAGATAGATAGATAGATAGATAGATAGACTGTATGCAATAACCCTGATAGATAGATAGATAGATAGATAGATAGATAGATAGATAGATAGATAGATAGATAGACTGTATGCAATGACACGTACAGCTTGAAACCATAAATACTAGAGCACGCCAGCCATTTACAGTCAGTCTCCATTGAAGTTGGAAGTGGGCAAACATGTACTAGGCCAGTGATGGCGAACCTTTTAGGGACCGAGTGCCCAAACTACAACCCAAAACCCACTTATGTATCGCAAAGTGCCAACACGTCAGGGGGCGGGGCTTATCACAACGTATGATTTTACCCCCGTCGTTCTAAAAAGGACAAGGCTGTTTCAGAATAGACCGGGTGCAGATTCTGACTGCTTTTTGGACGCGGAAATACTGCAGAATGTCCTCAGCGGAGATTTCTGTGGAAAATTCTGCAGCATTTCCGCATCTAAAAAGCAGTCAAAATCTGCACCCGGTCTATTCTGAAAGAGCCCTGCCCATTTCTGCCACATGTACACATACCCCAGCGGTAATAGTGACACCTTCACCCCAGCGATAATAGTGACATCCCACAGCAGTAATAATAGTGACACTCCCCCCATTAGTAATAAGAGTGACATACCCCAGCGGTAAACCTCAGTGGTCGCTGCTGCCGTCATCTAGATATATAAAAACGTAGTATGTATGTATGTCTGTCTTCGCAGCAACGCGCGAACATGCCCCAACATGTTCTCATAAGCTGCATTGTGATGTCATTAAGGCTCTATTATGACACGTACAGCTTGGAACCACTAGAGCACGCCAGCCAATTACCATTGGAGTTGGAAGTGGGTAAACAAGTACTAGAATATCTTCCTAAGAAGCCACAGCAGCCGGATAAATTGTATGTTCCACCCAACGGCTATTTTATTCAGCCCGCAAGGGGGAAGCAGCGGCCTACAAAATCTCATTCAGGTAGGTAGGTTCAGTTCTTGGAGGTTGGGGAATGCTTATGGGCAAGGCCTTATGTCTCATCCCAACTCGATTATTCAATTCTAAGCACAAAAGAATTAGCGTCCAAATTTTATGTACGGAATTTAATTCTCTCATTTCCCAATGTCATAGAAACTTGAAATTTGGCTCGAGCATTGATTATGTCATAAATAGGAAAAGTTAATGGGTCCCAACTTGATTATTCAATTCAAAGCGCCAAAGAATTAGCGTTCAAATTTTACGTACGGAATCTAATTCTCTCATTTCCTGATGTCATAGATAGATAGATAGATAGATAGATAGATAGACTGTATGCAATAACCCAGATAGATAGATAGATAGATAGATAGACAGACAGACTGTATGCAATAACCCAGATAGATAGATAGATAGATAGATAGACTGTATGCAATGACACGTACAGCTTGGAACCATAAATACTAGAGCACGCCAGCCATTTACAGTCAGTCTCCATTGGAGTTGGAAGTGGGCAAACATGTACTAGGCTATCTTCCCAAGAAGCCACAGCAGCCGGATAAATTGGATGTTCCACACAACGGCTATTTTATTCAGCCTGCAAGGGGGAAGCAGCGGCCTACAAAACCTCAGTGGTCGCTGCTGCCGTCATCTAGATATATAAAAACGAATGTATGTATGTCTGTCTGTCTTCGCAGCAACGCGCGACGGGTACGCTAGTCCTGCTATAGAAGTCAGGCTCACAGGCCTGAAGTTTCCTGGATCTACCTACTTTCTTAGGGCCCCCTGTCCATGACTGCGGGGGAGAAGGGTGGAGCACTGACAGGTCTCCGAGATAAGCCTATCTAATAGATAGGCTCACCACGGAGAAGAGCGCAATCGAAGCATGCCCCGATTTAAATCCCACGAGCGGAGAATCGCTATGATTCTCCGCTCGTGGACACCGGCGCTATGCTTTCCATAGTAATTCTATTGCAAGCAGATCATCGCCCTGTGGACAGGTAGACTAAATCAATTTGCACTGATACCTCAAAGCTGATGCAGCCACATAGAACCGGTCCAACATAACCAGATTTGAATTGCAAAATCCGCGATCGTCACCCACGTGGACAATCTGTGCCATTCTTCTGCATCCATTCAAAGGATAGAACATTCGCATGTGCTCTCAATTGAGCGGACAGTAATTGCAATTTCCAGTTGTGGAATCCTAAAATCTGTAAAAACAAACAACACTTACATTTTTCATTTTGGATGTCAGGATATGAAGAGGTCGCTGGTCGTGATGGAGACTCCCCTGAAAACAAAGTAATACCTCATGAGACAAGCTGGTTCTAACGTCAAATAAACATCTGTATGAAAAATCTGTTATTTGACTTCTCGGTTGGCATAAAAATCTAAGGGCAATGACCTATCTTCCATTTACTCTTCTTACTTCTTGAATAACTTGGTGAACTGTTTGGATGTTTAAGATTATTTCTCTGTGATGACAAGATAGATAGATAGATAGATAGATAGATAGATAGATAGATAGATAGATAGATAGATAGATAGATAGATAGATAGATAGATAGATAGATAGATAGATAGATAGATAGATAGATAGATAGATAGATAGATAGATAGATATGGGATAGATAGATAGATAGATAGATAGATAGATAGATAGATAGATAGATAGATAGAAAGATAGATAGGAGATAGATAGGTAGATATGGGATAGATAGATAGATAGATATGATATTAGATAGATAGATAGATAGATAGGAGATAGATAGATAGATAGATAGGAGATAGATAGATAGATAGGAGATAGATAGATAGGAGATAGATAGATAGATAGGAGATAGATAGATAGATAGATAGATATGTGATAGATACATATGAGATAGATAGATATGAGATAGATAGATATCAGATAGATAGATAGATAGATAGATAGGAGATAGATAGATATGGGATAGATAGATAGATAGATAGATAGATAGATAGATAGATAGGAGATAGATAGATAGATAGATAGATAGATAGATATGAGATAGATAGATATCAGATAGATAGATAGATATGAGATAAATATGAGATAGATGAATATGAGACAGATAGATTAATAGATATGAGATAGATAGATGTGAGATAGATAGATAAATAGATAGATATGAGATAGATAGATATGAGATAGATAGATAGGAGGTATACTGGAAAGGTTCATGTAGTTGTTACAGATTAGATGGATGTTCTGACATGCCCTGCCGGCGCTTGAAACAGCAGGCACAGCTCCCACTGACCTGAGGATAGATTATTAATATCATTTTGACTGAAAAATTACTTTAAAGTAGCCCTGAAAAAAAATCTAAACGTAGCCACATGTAGCAGCATCAATAATGATGGTGTAGACACACTATGCTATTTGTGTGCTACTGCCGCCATTCACTCTAAATGGTCAGCTGCATTATACAAACAGGGATGCCACTAGAGGTGAACAAGCATGCTCGTTCAAGCATGCAGCTCAATTCAGTATTGCTATAGCCGAGTAAATTCTTACTTGACAGCATGGGGGGGGGGGGGGGGAGAGAGAGAGATATAGGGAACGCTATTACTACTGAGGACACTCTACACGTGGCGGCATACCTGGAGAACACTTAAGTTATGTTTGTACGTGGTAGAAATACAGCAGAATGGCAAATTCCACAGCATATCCGTATTCAAAAGCAGTCCAAATCCACACCATTGGTGGAGATTTTGACTGGAAATCAGCTGTGTAATACCCACAGCTGATTTCATACTATGCGGCACTCCCCTCACCTCCTCTGAAGGTTTCCCGCTGTCAGTGCTCCCCAGCTTCTGGTTCCCAGTGGTCTGATGAGGTCTGGCATCGCTGGTCAGGTGTGGTACTACAGGCTGCTGGGAACTGGGGAGTCAAAGCAGTGGTGTAGAAAGGGGAGTGTGGCAGGTGCGGGCCGCCCTGGGTGCTCTCACTGAGGAGGGTGATAGCAGAGGCTGGAGGGAGCAGCAAGTAATGGGAGCAGTCTGCAGAGGAGAAGCATACAAAGCAGTGAACCTGAAAGTATATCTATTAGAGATGAGCAAGCACACTCGTCTGAGCTTGATGCTCGATCGAGTATTAGACTACTTGAGATGCTCGGTACTCGATTCGAGCACCATGCAGTGCTCGAGTAAATTTCATTTCCCTTCCCCACATGTTTAGCACCATTTTTTAGCCAATAAACATGCGGGGAAGGCTTTACCACTTCCTGCTGTGACGTGCCAACCCTCTGCACATCTACAGCAGTTAGTGGCTGGCGGGATCAGGTGACCGTCGAGTACTTAAACTGGTGCCGCCCTCAGACGCATGCTAGCAGAGTTTAGAGATAGAGCTGCTGAGATAGGGAAGGCGTTAGTGTAGGGATTAGGTTGCGGTTAGGCAGGAATCCTGACTACAAGAACTCAACAGTCCTTTTTAGGAGTACTCCTCTCATTGTGTGCATTAGCATTCTGGCTGTCTGGGACCAGTAGTGCACCAATTTTTTTATCAAACATCTTGGCTGTATTCTGCCCTCTGTTAGAGGTTTTATGCAGTGTACTTCCAGGGGTGTACACACAGTACGAAGCAATTTACCAATGAGCAGGGTGCATCGCGTGTGCGCCCATTTCAGGAAGTCCACACCAGTGTACACACTGCTTGACCCACGGTATAAGGAGAACCTTTCCACTCTCATACCCGAAGAGGAAAGGGGTTCGAGAGTGATGCTATACCACAGGACCCTGGCGGACAAACTGATGGTAAAATTCCCATCCTACAGCGCTAGTGGCAGAAGGCGCAGTTCCGAGGGCCAGGTAGCAGGGGAGGCGCGGAGATCAGGCAGCATGTACAGCGCAGGCAGGGGAACACTCTCCAAGGCCTTTGACAGCTTTATGGCTCCCCAGCAAGACTGTGTCACCGCTCCCCAGTCAAGGCTGAGTCGGCGGGAGCACTGTAAAAGGATGGTGAGGGAGTACGTAGCCGATCGCAGCACCATCCTCCGTGACGCCTCTGCTCCGTACAACTACTGGGTGTCGAAGCTGGACACATGGCCTGAACTCGCGCTGTATGCCCTGGAGGTGCTTGCTTGCCCTGCGGCTAGCGTCTTGTCAGAGAGGGTGTTTAGTGCAGCGGGGGGAATCATCATGGATAAGCGTACCCGCCTGTCAACCAACAGTGCCGACAGGCTTACACTCATAAAGATGAACAAAGCCTGGATTTCCCCTGACTTCTCTTCTCCACCAGCGGACAGCAGCGGTACCTAAACAATACGTAGGCTGCACCCGCGGATGGAAGCATCGTTCTCTATCACCATAAAAAATGGGGACCTTTTTGCTTCATCAATCTGTGTATTATATTCATCCTCCTCCTCCTGCTCCTCCTCCTGAAACCTCACGTAATCACGCCGAACGGGCAATTTTTCTTAGGCCCACAAGGCTCAGTCATATTACTTTTGTAAACCATGTTTATACGTTTCAATTCTCATTAGAGCGTTGAAACTTGCACCTGAACCAATTTTTATTTTAACTGGGCTGCCTCCAGGCCTAGTTACACATTAAGCCACATTAACCAAAGCGATTCACCTGCCCTCTTGGTTGGGCATGGGCAATTTTTCTGAGGTACATTAGTACTGTTGGTACACCAATTTTGTTTGGGTCTTCGCCTACAGTGTAATCCTAGTAGTTTTTATGGGCTTCGCCTGCACTCATGGTACAGCAAGGTGTGTGGGGTTGGCCTACACTTTTGCTACATAAATGTAACTGGGGCCTGTCTTGACTGCAACTACTACTGAAATGGGCGGTTGGGCAGCATGTTACCCAGGAGAAGTGGCAGCGGAGTGTCATGCAGGCAGTGATTGTGCTTTGTTGGAGGTAGTGTGGTGCTTAGCTAAGGTATGCCTTGCTAATGAGGGTTTTTCAGAAGTAAAAATTGTTGGGGGGGGGCCCACTCTTGCCGCTATTGTGGCTTAATAGTGGGACCTGGGAACTTGAGATGCAGCCCAACATGTAGCCCCTCGCCTGCCCTATCCATTTCTGTGTCGTTCCAATCACTTTCTTGAATTTCCCAGATTTTCACAAATGAAAACCTTAGCGAGCATCGGCGATATACAAAAATGCTCGGGTCGCCCATTGACTTCATTGGGGTTTGTTACTCGAAACAAACCCTCGAGCATCGCGGGAAGTTCGACTCGAGTAACTAGCACCCGAGCATTTTGGTGCTCGCTCATCTCTACTGTCTACACATCTCCACATACTATATACACTTGTCATCAGCATAAGAGTATTCATCGGGAGCTGGTAGAAGTCTGAGAAGCTGCCCATGAATGCTGCCATCCAGTAGGTGATGCTGTAGAGGTATTTTTCCATCTAGCTATACAACAGCTGAGCACTCCGAGCAGAGAACAGCTGGATGCAGAAGACAAGCGGACCCCTTTGTCTTCTGCATACCCGCTCTGAGGACAAGGTGATCGCTCAATGTTTGAGCGATCACCCTTGCCCTATAAATGCACACAATGATTATCGCTCAAAAGTCGCTCAAAAGACATCTTTTGAGTGATAATCGTTGTGTCTAAACCAGGCTTAACCCTTTCCAATCCAATTTGTATCCTGGTTTTCCTAGGGGGCTTACGCTTTTTCTGCCATTATACAATGGCAGCTATCTGCTAGCTAAAGCCAGTACTGCATGAGGTGACACATTGGATAGGCTCTGACAGCAGAGAGGCTGGCAATATACAGTAAGAGAACCCCGACGGACGTCTTCCAACATTGGAGCTGTACAGCGTTGAATCATAATATCTTCAGAGGTCAGACAGTGGATTGGAAAGGGTTAAGTCTCCTTACTCATTTTCTACATGTTCCCACACCCCTCTTGGGTGCTCTCCTTGGAAATCCAACAAATCTGTGCTTTTAACAGAGTCTTCCAGGTACCCGGAGCCGCCCAGACCCTTGTAAGATCTCCAAGGGACAGAATGAGGTAGAAAAAGCCCTGCAGCGCCGAAATTCAGGGAAGGGATGCCATGGGTGAGGCCTAGCTGGGCCGTCCGAGGCGGGGATTACATTTCTAGACACCAGCAGTCACGATAGACCGCGATGCTCCAGAAAATGATCAGAGCATAGCGCTACATAGAGGAGTCCCTTCACTCCTCCAACCCATAGCACCCACAGCTACTCAATGATTGGCCGAGGTGAACGAAATGCGTAGATACGAGGAGTTAATGAGCTGGGCAAATAGATCCCAGGAGACATTTTGCAGTATCTGGGGGCCTTGGTTAGGAAGATCTTATACATCTACCACCCAAGTACAGGACCAACTGGGATCATAGGCATCCTCGGTGCTATATGGAGTCAATCATTGCCATTCTTCTTCCTCCATATTTCAGGTGGCGTCTCTTACAAAATTTAAGTCACATGACCTCTTGTAATACACTGGTCTCCCCCCGTACCCCCCTACCATGCCCCCCTTTCCTATACCCCTGTAAAAGTGTAAAATCTACTTTTGCTATCTACACCTAAGATGTCTGTACAAGTTGGTATTTGCAATGTAACAAATGCTGAAATTAACCTGTAAACTTGTCATCTTACTAAAAAATAATAATTGACAACAAAAAATGCACTTTAGGCGACTGAGTTCTTCACCAAACAAAGTACTGTGCAAAAGTTTTAGGCAGGTGTGGAAGAAATGTTATAAAATAAGAATGCTTTCAGAAATAGAAGTGGTAATAGTTTATTTTTGTCAATTAAAGGGATTGTACTAAGGTCCAATCCTTCTGTCTCCTCATGTAATCCCAGACAGACTGGATGATGTGAGATCCGTATCATCACTTCCACTACTCTTTATTCTTCTTTACACTTAAGATAGTTCTTAATGACATTGGTCGATGTTTGGGGTTGTTGCCCTGCTGCAGAATAAATGTGGAGCCAATCAGATGCCTTGTTGATGGTATTACATGATGGATAATTATTAGAGATGAGCGAACGTACTCGGCCACGCCCCTTTTTCGCCCGAATACCGCGATTTTCGAGTACTTCCGTACTCGGGCGAAAAAATTCAGGGGGTGCCGTGAGTGAGTGGGGGGTTACAGCGGGGAGTGGGGGGAGAGGGAGAGAGAGAGGGCTCCCCCCTGTTCCCCGCTGCTAACCCCCTCCCACCCCGCGCCCCCCGAATCTTTTCACCCGAGTACTGAAGTACTCGAAAATCGCGGTGCTCGATCGAGTAATTACTAGAAACGAGTACATTCGCTCATCTATATATATAAAATTGAATGTATGTCTGTCTGCGTGCGTGCGTGCGTGCGTGTTTGTCCTTTATGCATTACTACACCATTCATCCGATCGCCATGAAACTTTGGGAAGTTGTTGAGTACACTCCTGGGAAGATTATAGGCATGGTACAAATATCCTACGATAAATGGCGCGCGAGCGTCGTCGAAAGTTACGCCCCCCCCCCACGTAGATCGAATAAGTAAGCCACCTGCTATTGTGATGTCATCACTGATGTCATCAACATCGGACGCCCTTGAACATGCCCCAACATGTTCTATAAAGCTGCATTGTGATGTCATTAAGGCTCTATTATGACACGTACAGCTTGGAACCACTAGAGCACGCCAGCCAATTACCATTGGAGTTGGAAGTGGGTAAACAAGTACTAGGATATCTTCCTAAGAAGCCACAGCAGCCGGATAAATTGTATGTTCCACCCAACGGCTATTTTATTCAGCCCGCAAGGGGGAAGCAGCGGCCTACAAAATCTAATTCTCTCATTTCCTGATGTCATAGATAGATAGACTGTATGCAATAACCCTGATAGATAGATAGATAGATAGATAGATAGATAGATAGATAGATAGACTGTATGCAATAACCCTGATAGATAGATGGATAGATAGATAGATAGATAGATAGATAGATAGATAGATAGATAGACTGTATGCAATGACACGTACAGCTTGAAACCATAAATACTAGAGCACGCCAGCCATTTACAGTCAGTCTCCATTGGAGTTGGAAGTGGGCAAACATGTACTAGGCCAGTGATGGCGAACCTTTTAGGGACCGAGTGCCCAAACTACAACCCAAAACCCACTTATGTATCGCAAAGTGCCAACACGTCAGGGGGCGGGGCTTATCACAACGTATGATTTTACCCCCGTCGTTCTAAAAAGGACAAGGCTGTTTCAGAATAGACCGGGTGCAGATTCTGACTGCTTTTTGGACGCGGAAATACTGCAGAATGTCCTCAGCGGAGATTTCTGTGGAAAATTCTGCAGCATTTCCGCATCTAAAAAGCAGTCAAAATCTGCACCCGGTCTATTCTGAAAGAGCCCTGCCCATTTCTGCCACATGTACACATACCCCAGCGGTAATAGTGACACCTTCACCCCAGCGATAATAGTGACATCCCACAGCAGTAATAATAGTGACACTCCCCCCATTAGTAATAAGAGTGACATACCCCAGCGGTCCCCCAGCAGTAATAATGCCCGCTCCCCCCCCCCCAGCGGTTCCCCCAGCAGTCATAATACCCCCCCCCCAGTGGTCCACCAGCAGTCACAATGCCACCCCCAGCTGTCCGCCAGCAATAATAATACCCCCCTCCCCCCAAGCGGTTCCCCCAGCAGTCATAATGGCTCCCCCCCAGCGGTTCTCCTGGCAGTCATCATGCCCCCCTTCCCCCACAGAGATTTTCTTGGCAGTCACCATGCCCCCCCTCCCCCCAACGATTCTCCCAGCAGTCATGCCTCCGCTCTCCCGCCAGCGATTCTCCCAGCAGTCAGAATGTCTCCCACCCCCCCCCCCAGCGATTCTCCCAGCAGTCAGAATGTCTCCCATCCCCCCCCCCAGCGATTCTCCCAGCAGTCAGAATGTCTCCGATCCCCCCCCCAGCGATTCTCCCAGCAGTCAGAATGTCTCCCATCCCCCCCCAGCGATTCTCCCAGCAGTCAGAATGTCTCCGATCCCCCCCCAGCGATTCTCCCAGCAGTCAGAATGTCTCCGATCCCCCCGCCATGTATGTCTGTCTGCGTGCGTGCGTGTCTGCGTGTCTGTTTGTCCTTTATGCGCTACTACACCATTCATCCGATCGCCATGAAACTTTGGGAAGTTGTTAAGTACACTCCTGGGAAGATTATAGGCATAGTACAAATATCCTACGATAAATGGCGCGTGAGCGTCGTCGAAAGTTACGCCCCCCCCCCACGTAGATCGAATAAGTAAGCCACCTGCTATTGTGATGTCATCACTGATGTCATCAACATCGGACGCCCTTGAACATGCCCCAACATGTTCTATAAAGCTGCATTGTGATGTCATTAAGGCTCTATTATGACACGTACAGCTTGAAACCACTAGAGCACGCCAGCCAATTACCATTGGAGTTGGAAGTGGGTAAACAAGTACTAGGATATCTTCCTAAGAAGCCACAGCAGCCGGATAAATTGTATGTTCCACCCAACGGCTATTTTATTCAGCCCGCAAGGGGGAAGCAGCGGCCTACAAAATCTCATTCAGGTAGGTAGGTTCAGTTCTTGGAGGTTGGGGAATGCTTATGGGCAAGGCCTTATGTCTCATCCCAACTCGATTATTCAATTCTAAGCGCAAAAGAATTAGCGTCCAAATTTTATGTACGGAATTTAATTCTCTCACTTCCCAATGTCATAGAAACTTGAAATTTGGCACGAGCATTGATTATGTCATAAATAGGAAAAGTTAATGGGTCCCAACTCGATTATTCAATTCAAAGCGCCAAAGAATTAGCGTTCAAATTTTACGTACGGAATCTAATTCTCTCATTTCCTGATGTCATAGATAGATAGATAGATAGATAGATAGACTGTATGCAATAACCTAGATAGATAGATAGATAGATAGATAGATAGATAGACTGTATGCAATGACACGTACAGCTTGAAACCATAAATACTAGAGCACGCCAGCCATTTACAGTCAGTCTCCATTGGAGTTGGAAGTGGGCAAACATGTACTAGGCTATCTTCCCAAGAAGCCACAGCAGCCGGATAAATTGGATGTTCCACACAACGGCTATTTTATTCAGCCTGCAAGGGGGAAGCAGCGGCCTACAAAACCTCAGTGGTCGCTGCTGCCGTCATCTAGATATATAAAAACGAATGTATGTATGTATGTCTGTCTTCGCAGCAACGCGCGACGGGTACGCTAGTGTTCTATAAAGCTGCATTGTGATGTCATTAAGGCTCTATTATGACACGTACAGCTTGGAACCACTAGAGCACGCCAGCCAATTACCATTGGAGTTGGAAGTGGGTAAACAAGTACTAGGATATCTTCCTAAGATGCCACAGCAGCCGGATAAATTGTATGTTCCACCCAACGGCTATTTTATTCAGCCCGCAAGGGGGAAGCAGCGGCCTACAAAATCTCATTCAGGTAGGTAGGTTCAGTTCTTGGAGGTTGGGGAATGCTTATGGGCAAGGCCTTATGTCTCATCCCAACTCGATTATTCAATTCTAAGCGCAAAAGAATTAGCGTCCAAATTTTACGTACGGAATTTAATTCTCTCACTTCCCAATGTCATAGAAACTTGAAATTTGGCACGAGCATTGATTATGTCATAAATAGGAAAAGTTAATGGGTCCCAACTTGATTATTCAATTCAAAGCGCCAAAGAATTAGCGTTCAAATTTTACGTACGGAATCTAATTCTCTCATTTCCTGATGTCATAGATAGATAGATAGATAGATAGATAGACTGTATGCAATAACCCAGATAGATAGATAGATAGATAGATAGATAGACAGACTGTATGCAATGACACGTACAGCTTGGAACCATAAATACTAGAGCACGCCAGCCATTTACAGTCAGTCTCCATTGGAGTTGGAAGTGGGCAAACATGTACTAGGCTATCTTCCCAAGAAGCCACAGCAGCCGGATAAATTGGATGTTCCACACAACGGCTATTTTATTCAGCCTGCAAGGGGGAAGCAGCGGCCTACAAAACCTCAGTGGTCGCTGCTGCCGTCATCTAGATATATAAAAACGAATGTATGTATGTCTCTCTGTCTTCGCAGCAACGCGCGACGGGTACGCTAGTCTCTAATAATTATCTGCCTGAATTTCTCAGCACTGAGGACACCATTAACCTGACCAAATCCCCAACTCCACCGCTCTCCACCACACTTCACTGCTGCCTGCAGACACTCGTTATTGTATCGCTCTCGACTATGCCTCACTGCTGCCTGCAGAAACTCAATATTGTACCACTCTTCACCATGCTTCACTGCTGCCTGCAGACACTCATTATTGTACCACTCTTCACCATGCTTCACTGCTGCCTGCAGACACTCATTATTGTACCGCTCTTCACCATGCTTCACTGCTGCCTGCAGATACTCATTATTGTACCGCTCTTCACCATGCTTCACTGCTACCTGAAGACATTCAATATTGTACCGCTCTCCACCATGCTTTACTGCTGCCTGCAGATACTCATGTATTGTCTCATTCTCCACCATACTTCACTGCTGCCTGCAGGTATACATTTATTGTACCGCTCTCCACCATGCCTCACTGCTCTCTGCAGACACTCATCATTGTACCACTCTCCACCATGCTTCACTGCTGCCTGCAGACACTCAGTATTGTACCGCTCTCCACCATGCTTCACTGCCGCTTGCAGACACTCATTATTTACCGCCCTCCAGCATGCTTGATTGCTGCTTCCAGACACATTATTGTACTGTTCTCCAGCCCTACGGCAAACTGCCTTCTGCTACAGCCAAATATTTAACATTATGACTCAGTGCAGAGCTCCTGCTGCATTTTTCTGCATCCTAGTTCTTATGTTTTCATGCATAGTTGAGGCACTTGGCCTTTTTTCTGTATTTAAAGTATGACTTCTTCCTGCAATTCTTCCAGGAAGACCACTTCTGGCCAGACTTCTCCGAACAGTGGATGGGTGTTATTTGTTGTACTAAGTTCCTTGGCCAACCACGTTGTCTACCGTTCTCAGCGTAATCCGTTTCTTTGTGCTTCTTCCGAACAGCGAATCTTAAAACCCCAAGTCTGTTTTGTAATCTTTACCTGGGAGAGACCTTGCTGATGCAGCACAACTACCAAGTGTCTTGTTGCTTCCATTAGAATAGCAAACCCGTGTTATAATACAATGGTGCCACCTAGTGGTCACACAAGTTTTCTAAATTCATTAAAGGAGATGTCCCGCGCCGAAACGGGTTTTTTTTTTTTTTAAACCCCCCCCCCCGTTCGGCGCGAGACAACCCCGATGCAGGGGTTAAAAAAACCACCCGCACAGCGCTTACCTGAATCCCGGCGGTCCGGCGTCTTCATACTCACCTGCTGAAGATGGCCGCCGGGATCCTCTGTCTTCATGGACCGCAGGGCTTCTGTGCGGTCCATTGCCGATTCCAGCCTCCTGATTGGCTGGAATCGGCACGTG
This sequence comes from Eleutherodactylus coqui, assembly GCF_035609145.1. NCBI lineage: Eukaryota > Metazoa > Chordata > Amphibia > Anura > Eleutherodactylidae > Eleutherodactylus > Eleutherodactylus coqui. The sequence continues at coordinate 22,869,792 of NC_089849.1, forward strand.
ACGGGGCGGAGCTACACGGAGCTACACGGAGCCCCATAGAGAAGAGGAGAAGACCCGGACTGCGCAAGCGCGGCTAATTTGGCCATCGGAGGGCGAAAATTAGTCGGCACCATGGAGACGAGGACGCCAGCAACGGAGCAGGTAAGTATAAAACTTTTTATAACTTCTGTATGGCTCATAATTAATGCACAATGTACATTACAAAGTGCATTATTATGGCCATGCAGAAGTGTATAGACCCACTTGCTGCCTCGGGACAACCCCTTTAAGGAACCAGACTGATGTACAATGGAGATAGTAAGAATAAGCTACTAGATACAAACTACAATTGATCTGTATGGAGTCGACCTCTTCACACGGTGTAAATGACGGCCCAGCAAAAATGATTAGCAAAAAGCCGCTATTAGATGGCGAACCAATCTGAAATGACTTACCTGCAGCTGCAATCCTTATAGTTTCTCCTCCTGCTGAAATATGGAATCTATAGATGCATCAATAACATCACCCGGCCTCCACTGCTGGAGAAACTTGGTATTACATGCTGGGTGAGCTCCATGTGATACCAGCCGAGTCCTCCAGAGCAGGAGCTCCAATCTGATTTAGTGAGCCTGAGACCCTCTGTTATGATGTCCATATGCCCAGCTACACTTCACATATCTATGTCAAAATTTATCATTTCCTTGGAGTTTACAAGATCTCTGCTTGCTGTCATTCATTGAAAACCTTTATTGTAGCTTCATTTGATACCATTTTTATGGTTTTATTAATTACCATCACTTTTTATAGTATTTTTAGGCATGAAGATGAATGTCAAACAGCAATTTCAGAATAGTTTCTTCTCTCCTTTAAGGCGCTCACTATACGGGATAACGGATAATGTGGAATATTTACTATTCAAAACATTTAAAATTGCACCAGAAAACTATCTTATGTGATTTGCGCCATATTTACTATGTATTTTTAGAAAGTTTTTGAACAATTTTCCCAACTTGTCTTATAAAGGGGCGTGGCCTAAATTGTTCCCAAACCTCCACAAAACCTTTGATACATTTTTTTGTCATAAACTAAGCTAACTAATAGCTATTCTAAACTTAGACCAGGGCAGCCTTAAAGTTTGACAGATTGATCATTAAGCAGAGTCACTTTGATAAATGGCGGTGTGCCTAAGTTTGCCCTGTCCAACATTTGGACTGTGCTAATAAATAAGCCCCTCCAGTCTTAAAACTTGTCTAAAACAAGTCTGACCACACACCTTTTATCAGCAGCAAAAGCACTAATACCCTTAACATGGCTCCAGCCTCAGGCACCAACCTACGCGCAATGGATGGCAAAGGTAAATGAAATACGCAGATTCGAGGAACTAACGAGTTGGTCATGCAGGACACATGCACAATTCAGGAAAACGTGGGAACACTGGCCAGGAAACCGACCTTCACCACACAAATAAAACAGCAATATACCTGGACCTTACTCTCTTACTCACTAGTACAGCCCAAAATCTCAAGCCACAGCTCTTCTCTTTAAAGAAATCTAGATTGTAAACCTAACATACCTGCCCACAGGTGTGAGACATCGTCAGATATAAGATATAAAAGATGCTTTTCCTTCCTTCTTCACCCCCCCCCATACCCATCCCTTCACATCCCTACCCTCTAAAAACTTGTTAAAATGTACTAAACATTGTACAACTATGTTTTGCTCAATATTGCATTGTAATGTGATTATAGTTGATTTTCTGTATCTTTCTACTATAATAAAATAAAGAATGAGAAAAAAAAATCTGTCAGCTTGTCAATGTGGATGGTAAATCTGTTAAATTGTTAGACTTTAGTTTATGCCAAAAATTGCACCTAAATTAGTACAATTTTTGGCACAATCTTGGCTTCACCCTTTTTTAGACAAGTCGGAAAAAGTGTTCAAAAGTGTCTAAAAGCACAATAGTGAACGTGGCACAAAGCATATAGGACAGTTACCTGAATAATAAATCTGCCCTAAAAATGATGTGACCTTATTTTATGCTTTACCTAAAACATGGTAGGTGTTCCATATAATACCTGGGCGTCTTATACAATGCTATACATTATGTGATGTCATCAACATTGGACGTACTTTAACTTTCCCCAACATGGATATAATAAATAAGCAGTATATTTATAGAACATGTTGGGGCATGTTGATGACATCACAATGGCAGTTATGACATCACAATGGAAGTGATGAAATCACAAAGGCATTTATGACATCACAAAGGCAGTTATGACATCACAATGGCAGTTATGACATCACAATGGCAGGTGGCTTACTTATTCTCTTGCACAGCCCATCAGCGTTGCATTCACTTGCTGCAGCCACGCAGAGAACAAGTGAGAGCTACACCCCCGCGGATTTCGATATCTTCTATACTTTGTCTTTGCGATAAAATGAAGGCGATAAAGAAGAGAAATCATTTGGAGGAAGAAGCAGAAAAGATTGAGGAGATACAAGAAGAACAGAAGGATGGTGCAGATGACGGCCAGGACAAGCCTGCTAAAGCTAAGAAAACCAGAAAGAACCGGTTCTTAGCGCGCCTGCGAAAATCTTGGGCGAGGTTTGCTGGTTGTTGCAGAAGCTGCATTTGCATCCGGAAAGAGGGAAGTTCTGAAGAACTCCCAGAACTCAGCGGCATTAGTATGGCGGACAGTAAAGGTAGGACATTATGTAATGGCTTAAACAGCCAAGGTTATAGTTATAGTCACCCCGTGTTACTGCCAATAGGATCCCAGTGACACAGCAACTAACTAGTAGACATATTTGGGAGAGCGCTATAAAAACTGGTTGCTTTGGGCTTCTCCGCTGCTTTTCCTTTGTGCCAGTTTAACCCCCCAGTTTAACACTTTCAAAAAAATCATAGCTGTTTTCCTTTCCAGTAACAATGCTACATGAGGGCTTGTTTTTTGTAGGATGAGTTGTATTTTTCAATGGTGCCATTTAAGGTATCATGTAAAGTGTTGGAAATCTTTCAAAAATTTCTTAATGTGCAGAAATGTGAAAAAATGCAAATGCACCATTTTGGGGGATTTGAACTTACGATGTTCACAGCGCAGTAAATATTACTTGTTAGCTTTATTCTGTGGGTCAGTATGGCGATTACGACGATACCAAATTTATGTCGTTTTTTTTTATGTTGTACAAGAAATGAAATATGTTTACAAAAAATTGCATTCTGCCGCCATCTCCTGACTCCCAAAACATTTTTATTTTTTTGTCAATCAGATTGCACAATGCCCTTTTTTTGTGCGCTAACCTGCAGTTTTTATTATTAACTTTTTGGGGTAGACAGGACTTTTTGATCACTTTTTATTCAATTTGTGTCTTGGATACGGGGTAACCAAAAAAGTCCAATTCTGGCATTGTGTAAATTTTATTTCTGATGGCATTCACCATAGTTGATGACATCACAATGGCAGTTTACAAGGTGACATCACAATGGCAGGTAGCCATTATATTTTAACGTGTTATTTTGTTTTCCTACAAACAGCCGCTTCATCTAAGGAGAAAAGTGACATTATAAACAACAATGAAGAGAGAGAAGACTGTAGAGCTGAGGAGTCAAGCAGAATTGGCTCCTCTCTAGAACTGGAGACATCAGAAGAGCTCTACAGAACCGCCAAGAACATTCAGAGCGACAGTAGTGACTCTAAAACTAATTACTCCTCTCTAGAACTGGAGACATCAGAAGAGCTCTACAGAACCGCCAAGACCATTCAGAGCGACAGTAGTGACTCTAAATCTGATTACTCTTCTCTAGAACTAGAGACATCAGAGGAGCTCTACAGAACCGCCAAGACCATTGAGAGCGACAGTAGTGACTCTAAATCTGATTACTCTTCTCTAGAACTAGAGACATCAGAGGAGCTCTACAGAACCGCCAAGACCATTGAGAGCGACAGTAGTGACTCTAAATCTGATTACTCTTCTCTAGAACTAGAGACATCAGAGGAGCTCTATAGAACCGCCAGCACCACTCAGAGTGACAGTAGTGATTCTAAAACTGATTACTCTTCTCTAGAACTGGAGACATCAGAGGAGCTCTACAGAACTGTTCAGACCATTCAGAGCGACAGTAGTGACTCTAAATCTGACTACTATTCTCTAGAACTGGACACATCAGATGAGCTCCACACATCTATCAAACCCTCCCAGAGCGACAGCAGTCATGATGAAACACCCACCACAAGTGATATCTCTTTGGATGAACCTGACCAGTCTGACGAGGAAAGATCTGGCACAGTACCCCTATCACTAGAGTCCTTCACTTTCCATCAGACACTGGGAGTAGGGGCCTTTGGAAAAGTCTTCCTGGCAAGAGATCTTATTCGAAAGGAATGTGTTGCCATTAAGGCTTCAACCAAACGGAATCTAACATGGACCAGGTCCAATTACATAGAGCGCCATATCCTAAAACTGTCCCATGAGAGTCCTTACCTCATTCACGGCCTGGCCGCCTTCCACACGCTAAGCTGTGTCTATTTTGTGATGGAATTCGCCAATGGAGGGCACCTCGATCATTTTATATTTAATAACTTTCCTATTGATTCCACCACAATAAAATTCATCACAGCAGAAGTGATCTGCGGCACAGAGTTCCTGCATAAGAAAGGCATTATACATCGGGACCTGAAGCCAGAAAACATTCTTCTGACCGCAGACGGCCATGTCAAAATAACTGACTTTGGCATTGCTGTAGTAGTGAGTGGAAATAAGAAGATCAAATTTAGGTGTAGAGGTACACCTGGATATGCAGCCCCAGAAATGGTGATGGACAAGAAACATGGGCGTGGGGTTGATTATTTCGCTATTGGCGTCATTCTGTACAAACTATGTACAAGTACAAGACCTTTTCCTGGATATCGTATGAGCGATATTCAGCATGCTGTCATCCATCATACTCCACACTACCCAAGGTCTCTGAATCGAGTCACACGGAACATCTTAAAAGGGCTGCTGTGCAAAAATCAGTTCAAGCGGCTGGGAGTGAAAGGGGATGTCAGAAAGCATCCATTTTTTGATGGCACAAATTGGGAAGATGTGGAAGCCAGGAGAGTGGTACCACCAGCAATAATGATAGCAGATTCTGTTGACCTGAATATTAACCGAACTCTGGACTATGCTGAACGGCCAAACAGAAGAATTACTGTAGACCCAAAGATCTTCAAAAGATTCAGCTTTGTATGTCCAGAATGGTCACGACACTATCATCCGGTCATCATGAAGACCACAGCTTAAACATCCAAGCAGTTTAGCAGGCATTCAAGAAGAAAGATAGGTAAGTGGAAGAGCTCCTACTTATGCCGTATATATGTGAGGAGATGATTATTCTTGTAAAGATTACAGGATGTGTGATGTGTTTATTCTATGAGATGCTGATCTGGACACTTGTATCTTTCTTTTTACAGTAACAACCAAATTCAACTAGACTTTCCTATTTACAGGGCTTAACAACCCCACCAAACATCCACCACTTAACATCCATGTAGATTCGAGCTCCAACAACCCAGGGATTGATTCCGATCGCCATATTTGGGGTCAGGGAGGAATTTTTTTCCCTTTATATGAGGATAAACCAACATTTAATCCTCAGGGGTTTTTTGCCTCCCTCTGGGTCAACATAGCAACTAATTACAGGTTGAAATAGAAGGACTTCTTTCAACTTTGCTTGCTATGTAACCATCTAAACCTCTCATCTACAATGTGGTGGCAACAACAGAAGGAAGCTGCTCAGATTTGAAGCAGCTCCTTCAATCATTGGAAATGACAAACAGAAGGCCCAAAGGCTGAACCTGGCGTGTTGCAGTTAGAACATTCTAAAGGAACTCAGGAAAACGTTACCTATGTGTGATCTAGACCTGGATTTCCAGAAGCAACAGAAGAGTTGAACCTGGCGTGTTGCAGTTATAACATTCTAAAGGAACTCAGGAAAACGTCACCTATGTGTGATCTAGACCTGGATTTCCAGAAGCAACAGAAGAGTTGAACCTGGCATGTTGCAGTTAGAACATTCTAAAGGAACTCAGGAAAACGTCACCTATGTGTGATCTAGACCTGGATTTCCAGAAGCAACAAAGGAACTCAGGAAAACGTCACCTATGTGTGATCTAGACCTGGATTTCCAGAAGCAACAGAAGAGTTGAACCTGGCGTGTTGCAGTTATAACATTCTAAAGGAACTCAGGAAAACGTCACCTATGTGTGATCTAGACCTGGATTTCCAGAAGCAACAGAAGAGTTGAACCTGGCGTGTTGCAGTTAGAACATTCTAAAGGAACTCAGGAAAACGTCACCTATGTGTGATCTAGACCTGGATTTCCAGAAGCAACAGAAGAGTAAGCCAAGGCCTGAAGAGCGGACTCACCATCATCTGCTCCTTTCTATTCACTGCATGATAATTACATCTTTTATGCATTAATAATAAATATACAAAAGATCTATAGAGAATTTGTCTTCGTTATTCCACCATACAATAAGAGATGTTTGCTCAGAATTAGTACCAGGGAGAGTCAAAAAATATAAGGGAGGGAGGCGACGGGTATACACTGACACCTGCCAATAAATGCAACCAAGGAACTGGCAAACCAACATAATTATCTGTCATGGAGTTGTCACAATTACCATTTCTGTTCTGAAATTATTAGTCATACTATGTGTGGCCATCCTCACAGGATCCTGCCATGTTCTAATTAACACCATGCCACCCAATAGGTACTTTCATTTGATGCTGCTCCAGGGTCATCGGGTCCAACCCCCTGCTCAATGCAGGATTCACTAAATCATCCCAGACAGATGTCTGTCCAGCCTTTGTTTCAAGACTTCCATTGAAGGAGAGCTCCCCACCTCCCATGGTAACCTGTTCCACTCATTGATCACCCTCACCGTCAGAAAGTTTTTTCTAATATCTAATCTGTGTCTCCCCCCTTTCTCAATACGTCTCAGTGGCTGACTGAGGCTGCTGCGGTCTTTTCGGAGGGCGAATTTAGGTCCACATACCAGAATCATTCCATTGAAAAGTGTTTCAAAGATCTCACATTTTCATATCGCGAATATATAAGAAATTGGTGGGAGGTACAGGGTCTACAGAAATATATTGAGCATCGTATTGTCCCTAGGGGCCTACGGAACCCGATTGTACCACCTAAACGTCTCCAAAATCCCACATTCCTCAAAAAATGGGAAGATGAATCTACTCTAGCATCTCTAAAGTTTATCAATCTTTTACTAGACAAAGAAAAATCTACGCTTGAAACAAACCAGAAAAAACTAGAAGAACATATAGAAAGAGCGAAAACCTTTAGTGCAGATCCCGAGTATTTAACAAAAGAAAAAACTTTACATCTGAATATTGAAAAATTTACGATCCAAATTAAAGATCGTAAACATACACAGTTCAGTCGAGATCTCCTTGATTTCAAGGATAATCGAGCCTATACCAACACCTTAGGCCGATCTGAAACTGAATTTAGCTCTTCAGATTTCTCAGAGAGCGAGTCACTTCCTTCTAGTCGTTCAACATCACGTCGTTTCAAAACACGTTTCCAACCTCGCAATAAAGGTCGCGGTAGAAAACCGCAGGAAACGGTTTTTGCAGAGCCTCCCATCTCCCAATATTTTTTGAGGGGGAGACGCGAAGGGCCTGACATCCTCTACTCTGTCTCTTCCCCCAATCTCTCACCCGGACCATAGAGACTACATAGGAACGAACTCGAACATGTTACCTACATCTGAGACGGACCTAATTCCCATTGAGGACAAGTTGCAAGTTGTCAACTTGTCTGATTATAATCTTACACCACAGGAGCTGGGCCTGTTGGAGAGGGGGCTGTCCTTCGTCCCCACGACCCGGTTTGACCCGTTCGTGTGGACGAAGGACATCTCCCTCTTCACCCGCAAATTAAGATGGAAAAAAATTTTTGCCATCAAAGATAAAGAACGACTCAGAGAAATGGGCCTGGATTTGGCTGATCTTCAGGGCCTTCAGATTCTACAGGATCTCGAGAATGAGAATATGAGAATTGAAGGCATGGGTCCTTTTACGGACCTTAAACCTTCCTGTAGAAACAACCCCCCGGCACTACATAGTCCGGAAATAGACATCTTCGAGAGATTGGTAAAAAATGATCTTAAAACTTTGAAAACCTTTTTAGGTCCACGTTCTAATCTGACACAAGGGGAAACTAAGGCACTTAAAAATCTTGAAAAAAATCCTGCGATTATTATAAAGCCAGCTGATAAAGGCGGCAATATTGTGATTCTTAATAGATCACAATATATTGACATGTGCTGCCGACTTTTGAATGATCCCTCCACCTATGGTACTCTCTCATGTGACCCAACAAATTCATTTTTGGTCCTACTGCGTGATCTTTTACAACGGGAATTGGCTGCCGGAAATATTGATACCAATGAATATTGTTTCATGTACCCTCCAACTCCAACCATCGCTACGTTTTACGCACTGCCAAAGGTGCATAAGGGTACTAACCCTATTAAGGCACGTCCTATCGTATCGGGGGTAAATAATCTCACCCAGAATGTTAGCATTTACATTGATAAGATCTTGCGCCCATACGTTCTATCATTGAGATCGTATGTTACAGATATGATGGACGTCCTGCGTATTCTTGATGGTATTACAATCGATTCCGATGTCATCCTAGCATCATTAGACATCAAAGCACTGTATAGCTCCATCCCTCATGACGGCGGTTTGACAGCAGTGTCTTCCTTTCTCCAACAAAGGGGTGCACATTACAATAGCCATAACCAGTGTGTCGTTGACCTACTTAAATTCATCTTGAAGCACAATTATTTTGTGTTTGACTCCGAGTACTTCCACCAGCTCAGGGGTACAGCGATGGGGACGCCATGTGCCCCATCTTATGCTAATCTGTACCTGGGCTGGTGGGAGGAAAGGGTCATCTATATATATAAAATTGAATGTATGTCTGTATGCGTGCGTGCGTGCGTGTCTGTTTGTCCTTTATGCGCTACTACACCATTCATCCGATCGCCATGAAACTTTGGGAAGTTGTTGAGTACACTCCTGGGAAGATTATAGGCATAGTACAACTATCCTACGATAAATGGCGCGCGCCAGCGTCGTCGAAAGTTACGACCCCCCCACGTAGATCGAATAAGTAAGCCACCTGCTATTGTGATGTCATCACTGATGTCATCAACATCGGACGCCCTTGAACATGCCCCAACATGTTCTATAAAGCTGCATTGTGATGTCATTAAGGCTCTATTATGACACGTACAGCTTGGAACCACTAGAGCACGCCAGCCAATTACCATTGGAGTTGGAAGTGGGTAAACAACTACTAGGATATCTTCCTAAGAAGCCACAGCAGCCGGATAAATTGTATGTTCCACCCAACGGCTATTTTATTCAGCCCGCAAGGGGGAAGCAGCGGCCTACAAAATCTCATTCAGGTAGGTAGGTTCAGTTCTTGGAGGTTGGGGAATGCTTATGGGCAAGGCCTTATGTCTCATCCCAACTTAATTCTCTCACTTCCCAATGTCATAGAAACTTAAAATTTGGCACGAGCATTGATTATGTCATAAATAGGAAAAGTTAATGGGTCCCAACTCGATTATTCAATTCAAAGCGCCAAAGAATTAGCGTTCAAATTTTACGTACGGAATCTAATTCTCTCATTTCCTGATGTCATAGATAGATAGATAGATAGATAGATAGATAGACTGTATGCAATGACACGTACAGCTTGAAACCATAAATACTAGAGCACGCCAGCCATTTACAGTCAGTCTCCATTGGAGTTGGAAGTGGGCAAACATGTACTAGGCTATCTTCCCAAGAAGCCACAGCAGCCGGATAAATTGGATGTTCCACACAACGGCTATTTTATTCAGCCTGCAAGGGGGAAGCAGCGGCCTACAAAACCTCTGTGGTCGCTGCAGCCATCATCTAGATATATAAAAACGAATATATGTATGTATGTCTGTCTACGCAGCAACGCGCGACGGGTACGCAAAAATAAATCAATAAATAAATGATGAAAATACCAGCAGCCCTGATGGTGGACTGCTGGCATGTGTCTGACTGCATTGTGCAGTCTACCTTTATAGTCACCTGTTAGTACCTCCCAAATGGAGATGTGTGCGTTCATATCAAATGGGCAATCCTATCACTGTTAGCCACTCATAATGGAAATGTACTCCAGTTGTCATAGTGACGGGGACACTTCCTGCATGCAGTGCATCATTATTAGTGATAATTAAAAGGATCTCTAAGCCAAAGAGTCTGTCATATAACCCTAGTTTCAAAAGTCGTAATAAAATTTAGTTTTACTTGCATACATGTGGTTTAATAATCCTGCTATAGAAGTCAGGCTCACAGGCCTGAAGTTTCCTAGATCTACCTACTTTCTTAGGGCCCCCTGTCCATGACTGCGGGGGAGAAGGGTGGAGCACTGACAGGGATAGGCTGTATAGATAGGCTCACCACGGAGAAGAGCGCAATAGAAGCATGCCCCGATTAAAATCCCACGAGCGGATTTATAGAGCTTTATAGAGCGTGATCCGCAGGCGATTTATTGCAAGCAGATCATCGCCCTGTGGACAGGTAGACTAAATCAATTTGCACTGATACCTCAAAGCTGATGCAGCCACATAGAACCGGTCCAACATAACCAGATTTGAATTGCAAAATCCGCGATCGTCACCCACGTGGACAATCTGTGCCATTCTTCTGCATCCATTCAAAGGATAGAACATTCGCATGTGCGCTCAATTGAGCGGACAGTAATTGCAATTTCCGGTTGTGGAATCCTAAAATCTGTAAAAATAAACAACACTTACATTTTTGATTTTGGATGTCAGGATATGAAGAGGTCGCTGGTCGTGATGGAGACTCCCCTGAAAACAAAGTAATACCTCATGAGACAAGCTGGTTCTAACGTCAAATAAACATCTGTATGAAAAATCTGTTATTTGACTTCTCGGTTGGCATAAAAATCTAAGGGCAATGACCTATCTTCCCGGTTGGCATAAAAATCTAAGGGCAATGACCTATCTTCCATTTACTCTTCTTACTTCTTGAATAACTTGGTGAACTGTTTGGATGTTTAAGATTATTTCTCTGTGATGACAAGATAGATAGATAGATAGATAGATAGATAGATAGATAGATAGATAGATAGATAGATAGATAGATAGATAGATATGGGATAGATAGATAGATAGATAGATAGATAGATAGATAGATAGATAGATATTAGATAGATAGATAGATATGATATTAGATAGATAGATAGATAGGAGATAGATAGATATGAGATAGATAGATATGAGATAGATAGATATCAGATAGATAGATAGATAGATAGATAGATAGATAGATAGATAGATAGATATGGGATAGATAGATAGATAGATATGATATTAGATAGATAGATAGATAGATAGGAGATAAATATGAGATAGATAAATATGAGACAGATAGATAAATAGATATGAGATAGATAGATAGATGTGAGATAGATAGACAGATAGATAAATAGATAGATATGAGATAGATAGATAGATAGATATGAGATAGATAGATAGATAGATAGATAGATAGATAGATAGGAGGTATACTGGAAAGGTTCATGTAGTTGTTACAGATTAGATGGATGTTCTGACATGCCCTGCCGGCGCTTGAAACAGCAGGCACAGCTCCCACTGACCTGAGGATAGATTATTAATATCATTTTGACTGAAAAATTACTTTAAAGTAGCCCTGAAAAAAATCTAAACGTGGCCACATGTAGCAGCATCAATAATGATGGTGTAGACACACTATGCTATTTGTGTGCTACTGCCGCCATTCACTCTAAATGGTCAGCTGCATTATACAAATAGGGATGCCACTAGAGGTGAACAAGCATGCTCGTTCAAGCATGCAGCTCAATTCAGTATCGCTATAGCCGAGTAAATTCTTACTTGACCAAACAGCATGCGGGGGGGGGGGGGGGGGGGGGAGAGAGAGATATAGGGAACGCTATTACTACTAAGGACACTCTACACGTGGCGGCATACCTGGAGAACACTTAAGTTATGTTTGTACGTGGTAGAAATACAGCAGAATGGCAACTTCCACAGCATATCCGTATTCAAAAGCAGTCCAAATCCACACCATTGGTGGAGATTTTGACTGGAAATCAGCTGTGTAATACCCACAGCTGATTTCATACTATGCGGCACTCCCCTCACCTCCTCTGAAGGTTTCCCGCTGTCAGTGCTCCCCAGCTTCTGGTTCCCAGTGGTCTGAACGCTGGTCAGGTGTGGTACTACAGGCTGCTGGGAACTGGGGAGTCAAAGCAGTGGTGTAGAAAGGGGAGTGTGGCAGGTGCGGGCCGCCCTGGGTGCTCTCACTGAGGAGGGTGATAGGGAGCAGCAAGTAATGGGAGCAGTCTGCAGAGGAGAAGCATACAAAGCAGTGAACCTGAAAGTATATCTATTACAGATGAGCAAGCACACTCGTCTGAGCTTGATGCTCGATCGAGTATTAGACTACTTGAGATGCTCGGTACTCGATTAGAGCACCATGCAGTGCTCGAGTAAATTTCATTTCCCTTCCCCACATGTTTAGCACCAGTTTTTAGCCAATAAACATGCGGGGAAGGCTTTACCACTTCCTGCTGTGACGTGCCAACCCTCTGCACGTCTACAGCAGTTAGTGGCTGGCGGGATCAGGTGACCGTCGAGTACTTAAACTGGTGCCGCCCTCAGACGCATGCTGGCAGAGTTTAGAGATAGAGCTGCTGAGATAGGGAAGGCGTTAGTGTAGGGATTAGGTTGCGGTTAGGCAGGAATCCTGACTACAAGAACTCAACAGTCCTTTTTAGGACTACTCCTCTCATTGTGTGCATTAGCATTCTGGCTGTCTGGGACCAGTAGTGCACCAATTTTTTTATCAAACATCTTGGCTGTATTCTGCCCTCTGTTAGAGGTTTTATGCAGTGTACTGCCAGGGGTGTACACACAGTACGAAGCAATTTACCAATGAGCAGGGTGCATCGCGTGTGCGCCCATTTCAGGAAGTCCACACCAGTGTACACACTTCTTGACCCACGGTATAAGGAGAACCTTTCCACTCTCATACCCGAAGAGGAAAGGGGTTCGAGAGTGATGCTATATACCACAGGACCCTGGCGGACAAACTGATGGTAAAATTCCCATCCTACAGCGCTAGTGGCAGAAGGCGCAGTTCCGAGGGCCAGGTAGCAGGGGAGGCATGGAGATCAGGCAGCATGTACAGCGCAGGCAGGGGAACACTCACTCTCCAAGGCCTTTGACAGCTTTATGGCTCCCCAGCAAGACTGTGTCACCGCTCCCCAGTCAAGGCTGAGTCGGCGGGAGCACTGTAAAAGGATGGTGAGGGAGTACGTAGCCGATCGCAGCACCATCCTCCGTGACGCCTCTGCTCCGTACAACTACTGGGTGTCGAAGCTGGACACATGGCCTGAACTCGCGCTGTATGCCCTGGAGGTGCTTGCTTGCCCTGCGGCTAGCGTCTTGTCAGAGAGGGTGTTTAGTGCGGCTGGGGGAATCATCATGGATAAGCGTACCCGCCTGTCAACCAACAGTGCCGACAGGCTTACACTCATAAAGATGAACAAAGCCTGGATTTCCCCTGACTTCTCTTCTCCACCAGCGGACAGCAGCGGTACCTAAACAATACGTAGGCTGCACCCGCGGATGGAAGCATCGTTCTCTATCACCATAAAAAATGGGGACCTTTTTGCTTCATCAATCTGTGTATTATATTCATCCTCCTCCTCCTGCTCCTCCTCCTGAAACCTCACGTAATCACGCCGAACGGGCAATTTTTCTTAGGCCCACAAGGCTCAGTCATATTACTTTTGTAAACCATGTTTATACGTTTCAATTCTCATTAGAGCGTTGAAACTTGCACCTGAACCAATTTTTATTTTAACTGGGCTGCCTCCAGGCCTAGTTACAAATTAAGCCACAGTACGCTAAGCGATTAATGGGTTTCGCCTGCCCTCTTGGTTGGGCATGGGCAATTTTTCTGAGGTACATTAGTACTGTTGGTACACCAATTTTGTTTGGGTCTTCGCCTAAAGTGTAATCCTAGTAATTTTTATGGGCTTCGCCTGCACTCATGGTACAGCAAGGTGTGTGGGGTTGGCCTACACTTTTGCTACATAAATGTAACTGGGGCCTGTCTTGACTGCAACTACTACTGAAATGGAACTAATACTGTGCTCCCCCTATACTGCTGCTTTGGAATTGTTACTGTGGCCTGTCTTGACTGCTACTATTACTGAAATGGGCGGTTGGGCAGCATGTTACCCAGGAGAAGTGGCAGCGGAGTGTCATGCAGGCAGTGATTGTGCTTTGTTGGAGGTAGTGTGGTGCTTTAGCTAAGGTATGCCTTGCTAATGAGGGTTTTTCAGAAGTAAAAATTGTTGGGGGGGGGGGCCACTCTTGCCGCTATTGTGGCTTAATAGTGGGACCTGGAAACTTGAGATGCAGCCCAACATGTAGCCCCTCGCCTGCCCTATCCATTTCTGTGTCGTTCCAATCACTTTCTTGAATTTCCCAGATTTTCACAAATGAAAACCTTAGCAAGCATCGGCGATATACAAAAATGCTCGGGTCGCCCATTGACTTCATTGGGGTTTGTTACTCGAAACAAACCCTCGAGCATCGCGGGAAGTTCGACTCGAGCAACTAGCACCCGAGCATTTTGGTGCTCGCTCATCTCTACTGTCTACACATCTCCACATACTATATACACTTGTCATCAGCATAAGAGTATTCATCGGGAGCTGGTAGAAGTCTGAGAAGTTGCCCATGAATGCTGCCATCCAGTAGGTGACGCTGCGAAGCTGCCCACGAATGCTGCCATCCAATAGGTGACGCTGCAGAGGTATTTTTCTATCTAGCTGTACAACAGCTGAGTGCTCCCAGCAGAGAACAGCTGGATGCAGAAGACAAGCGGCCCCGTTTGTCTTCTGCATACCCCGCTCTGAGCGCAAGATGATCGCTCAACGTTTGAGCGATCACCCTTGCCCTATAAATGCACACAATGATTATCGCTCAAAAGTCGCTCAAAAGGCATCTTTTGAGTGATAATCATTGTGTCTAAACCAGGCTTAACCCTTTCCAATCCAATTTGTATCCTGGTTTTCCTAGGGGGCTTACGCTTTTTCTGCCATTATACAATGGCAGCTATCTGCTAGCTAAAACCAGTACTGCATGAGGTGACACATTGGATAGGCTCCGACAGCAGAGAGGCTGGCAATATACAGTAAGAGAACCCCGACGGACGTCTTCCAACATCAGAGCTGTACAGCCTTGAATCATAATATCTTCAGAGGTCAGACAGTGGATTGGAAAGGGTTAAGTCTCCTTACTCATTTTCTACATGTTCCCACACCCCTCTTGGGTGCTCTCCTTGGAAATCCAACAAATCTGTGCTTTTAACACAGTCTTCCAGGTACCCAGAGCCCCCCGGACCCTTGTAAGATCTCCAAGGGACAGAATGAGGTAGAAAAAGCCCTGCAGCGCCGAAATTCAGAGAAGGGATGCCGCGGGAGACGCCTAGCTGGGCCCTCCGAGCCGGGGATTACATTTCTAGACACCAGCAGTCACGATAGACCGCGATGCTCCAGAAAATGATCAGAGGAGTCCCTTCACTCCTCCAACCCATAGCACCCACAGCTACTCAATGATTGGCCGAGGTGAACGAAATGCGTAGATACAAGGAGTTAATGAGCGGGGCAAATAGATCCCAGGAGACATTTTGCAGTATCTGGGGGCCTTGGTTAGGAAGATCTTATACATCTACCACCCAAGTACAGGACCAACTGGGATCATAGGCATCCTCGGTGCTATATGGAGTCAATCATTGCCATTCTTCTTCCTCCATATTTCAGGTGGCGTCTCTTACAAAATTTAAGTCACATGACCTCTTGTACTACACTGGTCTCCCCCCGTCCCCCCTACCATGCCCCCCCTTCCTATACCCCTGTAAAAGTGTAAAATCTACTTTTGCTATCTACACCTAAGATGTCTGTACAAGTTGGTATTTGCAATGTAACAAATGCTGAAATTAACCTGTAAACTTGTCATCTTACTAAAAAATAATAATTGACAACAAAAAATGCACTTTAGGCGACTGAGTTCTTCACCAAACAAAGTACTGTGCAAAAGTTTTAGGCAGGTGTGGAAGAAATGTTATAAAATAAGAATGCTTTCAGAAATAGAAGTGGTAATAGTTTATTTTTGTCAATTAAAGGGATTGTACTAAGATCCAATCCTTCTGTCTCCTCATGTAATCGGCCACGCCCCTTTTTCACCCGAATACCGCGATTTTTGAGTACTTCCGTACTCGGGCGAAAAAATTCAGGGGGTGCCGTGAGTGAGTGGGGGGTTACAGCGGGGAGTGGGGGGAGAGGGAGAGAGAGAGGGCTCCCCCCTGTTCCCCGCTGCTACCCCCTCCCCCCCCCCCTTGCACCCCCCAAATCTTTTCACCCGAGTACTGAAGTACTCGAAATTCGCGGTGCTCGATCGAGTAATTACTAGAAACGAGTACATTCGCTCATCTCTAATAATTATCTGCCTGAATTTCTCAGCACTGAGGACACCATTAACCTGACCAAATCCCCAACTCCACCGCTCTCCACCACACTTCACTGCTGCCTGCAGACACTCATTATTGTACTACTCTCCACCACACTTCACTGCTGCCTGCAGACACTCGTTATTGTATCGCTCTCGACTATGCCTCACTGCTGCCTGCAGACACTCATTATTGTACCGCTCTTGACTATGCCTCACTGCTGCCTGCAGACACTCATTATTGTACCACTCTTCACCATGCTTCACTGCTGCCTGCAGACACTCATTTTTGTACCACTCTTCACCATGCTTCACTGCTGCCTGCAGATACTCATTATTGTACCGCTCTTCACCATGCTTCACTGCTACCTGAAGACATTCATTATTGTACCGCTCTCCACCATGCTTTACTGCTGCCTGCAGATACTCATGTATTGTCTCATTCTCCACCATACTTCAATGCTGCCTGCAGGTATACATTTATTGTACCGCTCTCCACCATGCCTCACTGCTCTCTGCAGACACTCATCATTGTACCACTCTCCACCATGCTTCACTGCTGCCTGCAGATACTCAATATTTACTGTTCTCCACCATGCTTCACTGCTGCCTGCAGACACTCAGTATTGTACCACTCTCCACCATGCTTCACTGCTGCCTGCAGACACTCATTATTTACCGCTGTCCAGCATGCTTGATTGCTGCTTGCAGATACATTATTGTACTGCTCTCCAGGCTTCGGCAAACTACTTCTGCTACAGCCAAATATTTAACATTTTGACTCAGTGCAGAACTCCTGCTACATTTTTCTGCATCCTAGTTCTTATGTTTTCATGCATAGTTGAGCCACTTGGCCTTTTTTCTGTATTTACAGTATGACTTCTTCCTGCAATTCTTCCAGGAAGACCACTTCTGGCCAGACTTCTCCGAACAGTGGATGGGTGTTATTTGTTGTACTAAGTTCCTTGGCCAACCACGTTGTCTACCGTTCTCAACGTTATCCGTTTCTTTGTGCTTCTTCAGAACAGCGAATCTTAAAACCCCAAGTCTGTTTTGTAATTTTTACCGGGGAGAGACCTTGCTGATGCAGCACAACTACCAAGTGTCTTGTTGCTTCCATTAGAATAGCAAACCCGTGTTATAATACAATGGTGCCACCTAGTGGTCACACAAGTTTTCTAAATTTATTAAGGAACCAGACTGACGTACAATGGAGATAGTAAGAATAAGCTACTAGATACAAACTACAATTGATCTGTATTGAGTCGACCACTTCACACGGTGTAAATGACGGCCCAGCAAAAATGATTAGCAAAAAGCCGCTATTAGGTGGCGAACCAATCTAAACTGACTCACCTGCAGCTGCAATCCTTATAGTTTCTCCTCCTGCTGAAATATGGAATCTATATATGCATCAATAACATCACCCGGCCTCCACTGCTGGAGAAACTTGGTATTACATGCTGGATGAGCTCAATGTAATACCAGCCGAGTCCTCCAGAGCAGGAGCTCCAATCTGATTTAGTGAGTCAGAGACCCTCTGTTATGATGTCCATATGCCCAGCTACACTTCACATATCTATGTCAAAATTTATCATTTCCTTGGAGTTTACAAGATCTCTGCTTGCTGTCATTCATTGAAAACCTTTATTGTAGCTTCATGTGATACCATTGTTATGGTTTTATTAATTACCATCACTTTTTATAGTATTTTTAGGCATGAAGATGAATGTGAAACAGCAATTTCAGAATAGTTTCTTCTCTCCTTTAAGGCGCTCACTATACGGGATAACGGATAATGTGGAATATTTACTATTCAAAACATTTAAAATTGCACCAGAAAACTATCTTATGTGATTTGCGCCATATTTACTACGTATTTTTAGAAAGTTTTTGAAGAATTTTTCCAACTTGTCTTTAAAGGGGCGTGGCCTAAATTGTTCCCAAACCTCCACAAAACATTTGATACATTTTTTTTGTCATAAACTAAGCTAACTAATAGCTATTCTAAACTTAGACTAGGGCAGCCTTAAAATTTGACAGATTTATCATTAAGCAGAGCCACTTTGATAAATGACGGTCTGTCTAAGTTTGTCCTGTCCAACATTTGGACTGTGCTAAAAAATAAGCCCCTCCAGTCTTAAAATATGTCAGCTTGTCAATGCAGATGGTAAATCTGTTAAATTGTTAGACTTTAGTTTATGCCAAAAATTGCACCTAAATTAGTACAATTTTTGGCACAATCTTGGCTTCACCCTTTTTTAGACAAGTCGGAAAAAGTGTTCAAAAGTGTCTAAAAGCACGATAGTGAATGTGGCACAAAGCATATAGGACAGTTACCTGAATAATAAATCTGCCCTAAAAATGATGTGACCTTATTTTATGCTTTACCTAAAACATGGTAGGTGTTCCATATAATACCTGGGCGTCCTAGAGCCACTTTGATAAATGACGGTATGTCTAAGTTTGTCCTGTCCAACATTTGGACTGTGCTA
The DNA here is from genome assembly GCF_035609145.1 of Eleutherodactylus coqui. NCBI lineage: Eukaryota > Metazoa > Chordata > Amphibia > Anura > Eleutherodactylidae > Eleutherodactylus > Eleutherodactylus coqui. The sequence goes on from NC_089849.1 coordinate 22,888,918, forward strand.
AAAAATAAGCCCCTCCAGTCTTAAAATATGTCAGCTTGTCAATGCAGATGGTAAATCTGTTAAATTGTTAGACTTTAGTTTATGCCAAAAATTGCACCTAAATTAGTACAATTTTTGGCACAATCTTGGCTTCACCCTTTTTTAGACAAGTCGGAAAAAGTGTTCAAAAGTGTCTAAAAGCACGATAGTGAATGTGGCACAAAGCATATAGGACAGTTACCTGAATAATAAATCTGCCCTAAAAATGATGTGACCTTATTTTATGCTTTACCTAAAACATGGTAGGTGTTCCATATAATACCTGGGCGTCCTATACAATGCTATACATTATGTGATGTCATCAACATTGGACGTACTTTAACTTTCCCCAACATGGATATAATAAATAAGCAGTATATTTATAGAACATGTTGGGGCATGTTGATGACATCACAATGGCAGTTATGACATCACAATGGCAGTTATGACATCACAAAGGCAGTTATGACATCACAATGGCAGTTATGACATCACAATGGCAGGTGGCTTACTTATTCTCTTGCACAGCCAATCAGCGTTGCATTCACTTGCTGCAGCCACGCAGAGAACAAGTGAGAGCTACACCCCCGCGGATTTCGATATCTTCTATACTTTGTCTTTGCGATAAAATGAAGGCAATAAAGAAGAGAAATCATTTGGAGGAAGAAGCAGAAAAGATTGAGGAGATACCAGAAGAACAGAAGGATGGTGCAGATGACGGCCAGGACAAGCCTGCTAAAGCTAAGAAAACCAGAAAGAACCGGTTCTTAGCGCGCCTACGAAAATCTTGGGCGAGGTTTGCTGGTTGTTTCAGAAGCTGCATTTGCATCCGGAAAGAGGGAAGTTCTGAAGAACTCCCAGAACTCAGCGGCATTAGTATGGCGGACAGTAAAGGTAGGACATTATGTAATGGCTTATACAGCCAAGGTTATGGTTATAGTCATATTTGGGAGAGCGCTATAAAAACTGGTTGCTTTGGGCTTCTCCGCTGCTTTTCCTTTGTGCCAGTTTAACCCCCCAGTTTAACACTTTCAAAAAAAATCATAGCTCTTCCCTTTCCAGTAACAATGCTACATGAGGGCTTGTTTTTTGTAGGATGAGTTGTATTTTTCAATGGTGCCATTTAAGGTATCATGTAAAGTGTTGGAAATCTTTCAAAAATTTCTTAATGTGCAGAAATGTGAAAAAATGCAAATGCACCATTTTTTGGGATTTGAACTTATGATGTTCACAGCGCAGTAAATATTACTTGTTAGCTTTATTCTGTGGGTCAGTATGGCGATTACGACGATACCAAATTTATGTAGTTTTTTTTTTTTTTATGTTGCACAAGAAATGAAATATGTTTACAAAAAATTGCATTCTGCCGCCATCTCCTGACGCCCGAAACATTTTAATTTTTTTGTCAATCATATTGCATGATACCCTTTTTTCTGCGCTAACCTGCAGTTTTTATTATTAACATTTTGGGGTAGACAGGACTTTTTGATCACTTTTTATTCAATTTGTGTCTTGGATACGGGGTGACCAAAAAAGTCCAATTCTGGCATTGTGTAAATTTTATTTCTGACGGCATTCACCATAGTTGATGACATCACAATGGCAGTTTACAAGGTGACATCACAATGGCAGGTAGCCATTATATTTTAACGTGTTATTTTATTTTCCTACAAACAGCCGCTTCATCTAAGGAGAAAAGTCGCATTATAAACAACAATGAAGAGAAGAGAGAAGGCTGTAGAGCTGAGGAGTCAAGCAGAATTGGCTCCTCTCTAGAACTGAAGACATCAGAGGAGCTCTACAGAAGCGCCAATACCATTCAGAGTGACAGTAGTGACTCTAAATCTGATAACTCTTCTCTAGAGCTGGAGACATCAGAGGAGCTCTACAGAAGCGCCAATACCATTCAGAGCGACAGTAGTTACTCTAAAACTGCTTACTCTTCTCTAGAACTACAGACATCAGAGGAGCTCTACAGAACCGCCAAGACCACTCAGAGTGACAGTGGTGACTCTAAAACTGATTACTCTTCTCTAGAACTGGAGACATCAGAGGAGCTCTACAGAATTGTTCAGACCATTCAGAGCGACAGTAGTGACTCTAAATCTGACTACTATTCTCTAGAACTGGAGACATCAGATGAGCTCCACACATCTATCAAACCCTCCCAGAGCGACAGCAGTCTTGATCAAACACCCACCACAAGTGATATGTGTTTGGATGAACCTGACCAGTCTGACGAGGAAAGATCTGGCACAGTACCCCTATCACTAGAGTCCTTCACTTTCCATCAGACGCTGGGAGTAGGGGCCTTTGGAAAAGTCTTCCTGGCAAGAGATCTTATCCGAAAGGAATGTGTTGCCATTAAGGCTTCAACCAAACGGAATCTAACATGGACCAGGTCCAATTACATAGAGCGCCATGTCCTAAAGCTGTCCCACGAGAGCCCTTACCTCATTCACGGCCTGGCCGCCTTCCACACGCTAAACTGTGTCTATTTTGTGATGGAATTGGCCAATGGAGGGAACCTCGATCATTTTATATTTAATAACTTTCCTCTTGATACCACCACAATAAAATTCATCACAGCAGAAGTGATCTGCGGCACAGAGTTCCTGCATAAGAAATATATTATACACCGGGACCTAAAGCCAGAAAACATTCTTCTGACCGCAGACGGCCATGTCAAAATAACTGACTTTGGCATTGCTGTAGTAGTGAGTGCAAATAAGAAGACCAAATTTAGGTGTAGAGGTACACCTGGATATGCGGCCCCAGAAATGGTGATGGACAAGGAACATGGACGTGGGGTTGATTATTTCGCTATTGGCGTCATTCTGTACAAACTATGTACAAGTACAAGACCTTTTCCTGGATATCGTATCAGCGATATTCAGCATGCTGTCATCCATCATACTCCACGCTACCCAAGGTCTCTGAATCGAGTCACACGGAACATCTTAAAAGGGCTGATGTGCAAAAATCAGTTCAAGCGGCTGGGAGTGAAAGGAGATGTCAGAAAGCATCCATTTTTTGATGGCACAAATTGGGAAGATGTGGAAGCCAGGAGAGTGGTACCACCAGCAATAATGATAGCAGATTCTGTTGACCTGAATATTAACCGAACTCTGGACTATGCTGAACGGCCAAACAGAAGAATTACTGTAGACCCAAAGATCTTCAAAAGATTCAGTTTTGTATGTCCAGAATGGTCACGACACTATCATCCGGTCATCATCAAGACCACAGCTTAAACATCCAAGCAGTTTAGCAGGCATTCAAGAAGAAAGATAGGTAAGTGGAAGAGCTCCCACGTAAACAGTATATATGTGAGGAGATGATTATTCTTGTAGAGATTACAGGATGTGTGATGTGTTTATTCTATGAGATGCTGATCTGGACACGTGTATCTTTCTTTTTACAGTAACAACCAAATTCAACTAGACTTTCCTATTTACAGGGCTTAACAACCCAACCAAACATCCACCACTTAACATCCATGTAGATTCGAGCTCCAACAACCCAGGGATTGATTCCGATCGCCATATTTGGGGTCAGGGAGGAATTTTTTTCCCTTTATATGAGGATAAACCAACATTTAATGCTCAGGGGTTTTTTGCCTCCCTCTGGGTCAACATAGCAACTAATTACAGGTTGAAATTGAAGGACTTCTTTCAACTTTGCTTGCTATGTAACCATCTAAACCTCTCATCTACAATGTGGTGGCAACAACAGAAGGAAGCTGCTCAGATTTGAAGCAGCTCCTTCAATCATTGGAAATGACAAACAGAAGGCCCAAAGGCTGAACCTGGCGTGTTGCAGTTAGAACATTCTAAAGGAACTCAGGAAAACGTCACCTATGTGTGATCTAGACCTGGATTTCCAGAAGCAACAGAAGAGTTGAACCTGGCGTGTTGCAGTTATAACATTCTAAAGGAACTCAGGAAAACGTCACCTATGTGTGATCTAGACCTGGATTTCCAGAAGCAACAGAAGAGTTGAACCTGGCATGTTGCAGTTAGAACATTCTAAAGGAACTCAGGAAAACGTCACCTATGTGTGATCTAGACCTGGATTTCCAGAAGCAACAAAGGAACTCAGGAAAACGTCACCTATGTGTGATCTAGACCTGGATTTCCAGAAGCAACAGAAGAGTTGAACCTGGCGTGTTGCAGTTAGAACATTCTAAAGGAACTCAGGAAAACGTCACCTATGTGTGATCTAGACCTGGATTTCCAGAAGCAACAGAAGAGTTGAACCTGGCATGTTGCAGTTAGAACATTCTAAAGGAACTCAGGAAAACGTCACCTATGTGTGACCTAGACCTGGATTTCCAGAAGCAACAGAAGAGTAAGCCAAGGCCTGAAGAGCGGACTCACCATCATCTGCTCCTTTCTATTCACTGCATGATAATTACATCTTTTATGCATTAATAATAAATATACAAAAGATCTATAGAGAATTTGTCTTCGTTATTCCACCATACAATAAGAGATGTTTGCTTAGAATTAGTACCAGGGAGAGTCAAAATATAAGGGAGGGAGGCGACGGGTATACACTGACACCTGCCAATAAATGCAACCAAGGAACTGGCAAACCAACATAATTATCTGTCATGGAGTTGTCACAATAACCATTTCTGTTCTGAAATTATTAGTCATACTATGTGTGGCCATCCTCACAGGATCCTGCCATATTCTAATTAACACCATGCCACCCAATAGGTACTTTCATTTGATGCTGCTCCAGGGTCATCGGGTCCAACCCCCTGCTCAATGCAGGATTCACTAAATCATCCCAGACAGATGTCTGTCCAGCCTTTGTTTCAAGACTTCTATTGAAGGAGAGCTCCCCACCTCCCATGGTAACCTGTTCCACTCATTGATCACCCTCACCGTCAGAAAGTTTTTTCTAATATCTAATCTGTGTCTCCCCCCTTTCAGTTTCATCCTATTGATTCTAGTCTTTCCTTGTACAAATGAGAATAGGGCTGATCCCTCTGCACTGTGACAGCCCTTCAGATATTTGTGGACAGCTATTAAGTCTCTTCTCAGTCTTCTTTTTTGTAAGCTAAACATTCTCAGATCCTTTAACCGTTCCTTATAGAATATGGTTTTGCAGACCGCTTACTATCGTGGTAGCTCTTCTCTGAATTTGCTCCAGTTTGTTAAATTGGGGTGCCCAGAACTGGACACAGTACTCCAGATGAGGTCTGAGCAAAGAGTAGTAGAGGGGAATAGTTAACTCATGTGATCTAGACTCTATGCCTCTCCTAATACATCCCAGAATTGTGTTTTCTTTTTGCTGCTGCATCACACTGTTGACTCATGTTCAGTCTGTGATATATTAGTATACCCAAGTCATTTACTCCCGTTCTCTATGTGCTTCTTTAATGTTTCTTGCCGTGATGTAGAACTTTCCATTTCTCCCTGTTCAGCCTGGTTTAGACACAATGATTATCGATCAAAAGATGTATTTTGAGCGATAATCGTTGTGTGCATTCACAGGGCAAGGTGATCGCTGAAACGTTGAGCGGTCACTTTGCACTCCGAGCGGGGTATGCAGAAGACAAGTGGGGGGGGGAGCGCATGCTGAAAGAGACCGATCAGCGACTGGTTAACAAAAACTGCATGTTGTCAGTGCAGTTAGACAACGATTCTTGTTCAAAAACGGTTTTGAGCAATTTTTGAGCGAAAATCGTTGTCTAAATCAGCCGGTAAATACCATTCTATTGGTCGCAGCCCACTGTTCAAGTTTGTCTAGATCTTTTTGAATCCTCTCTCTCTTCCCTAGTCTTAGCTATCCCTCCTAGCTTTGTGTCATTGGCAAATTTGATCAGTTTCCCATCAATTCCCTCCTCCAGATCATTTATAAAAATACTAGCGTACCCGTCGCGCGTTGCTGCGAAGACAGACAGACATACATACATTCGTTTTTATATATCTAGATGACGGCAGCAGCGACCACTGAGGTTTTGTAGGCCGCTGCTTCCCCCTTGCAGGCTGAATAAAATAGCCGTTGTGTGGAACATCCAATTTATCCGGCTGCTGTGGCTTCTTGGGAAGATAGCCTAGTACATGTTTGCCCACTTCCAACTCCAATGGAGACTGACTGTAAATGGCTGGCGTGCTCTAGTATTTATGGTTCCAAGCTGTACGTGTCATTGCATACAGTCTATCTATCTATCTATCTATCTATCTATCTATCTAGGTTATTGCATACAGTCTGTCTATCTATCTATCTATCTATCTATCTGGGTTATTGCATACAGTCTATCTATCTATCTATCTATCTATCTATCTATCAGGATTATTGCATACAGTCTATCTATCTATCTATCTATCAGGATTATTGCATACAGTCTATCTATCTATCTATCTATCAGGGTTATTGCATACAGTCTATCTATCTATCTATCTATGACATCAGGAAATGAGAGAATTAGATTCCGTACGTAAAATTTGAACGCTAATTCTTTGGCGCTTTGAATTGAATAATCGAGTTGGGACCCATTAACTTTTCCTATTTATGACATAATCAATGCTCGAGCCAAATTTCAAGTTTCTATGACATTGGGAAATGAGAGAATTAAATTCCGTACATAAAATTTGGACGCTAATTCTTTTGCGCTTAGAATTGAATAATCGAGTTGGGATGAGACATAAGGCCTTGCCCATAAGCATTCCCCAACCTCCAAGAACTGAACCTACCTACCTGAATGAGATTTTGTAGGCCGCTGCTTCCCCCTTGCGGGCTGAATAAAATAGCCGTTGGGTGGAACATACAATTTATCCGGCTGCTGTGGCTTCTTAGGAAGATATCCTAGTACTTGTTTACCCACTTCCAACTCCAATGGTAATTGGCTGGCGTGCTCTAGTGGTTCCAAGCTGTACGTGTCATAATACAGCCTTAATGACATCACAATGCAGCTTTATAGAACATGTTGGGGCATGTTCAAGGGCGTCAGATGTTGATGACATCAGTGATGACATCACAATAGCAGGTGGCTTACTTATTCGATCTACGTGGGGGGGGGGCGTAACTTTCGACGACGCTCGCGCGCCATTTATCGTAGGATATTTGTACTATGCCTATAATCTTCCCAGGGGTGTACTTAACAACTTCCCAAAGTTTCATGGCGATCGGATGAATGGTGTAGTAGCGCATAAAGGACAAACAGACACGCACGCACGCAGACACGCACGCACGCAGACAGACATACATTCAATTTTATATATATAGATTGAACTAAACTGGGTACTCCACTTGAGACATTTTTCCACAGGGGTGTGCAGCCATTTATGTAATAAGGATGGTATGAGATACTTTGTCAAATGCTTTACTAAAGTCAAAACATACTATATGTAATGCACTTCCCTGATCAAGCCAGTTGGTGATTCTATCATAGAAGGAAATTAGATTCGTCTGGCATGGATTGTTTCTTACAAACCCATGCTGGCTCTGGTTTATTACTCCATTCTCATCCATACATGCATTCACTGGGGCAGAAATAGTCCAGTAGTAGTGTATAATGCCCTTCACAGATTAGACTAATTAAAACTAAACTTTATTAAGACTTTGAAAACTTGGGTTATATGACAGACACCCAATGAAAGGCGATAATTAGAAACCAGCATGCGTAAACAGACAAACACAAAACCAGTGGCATATAAACCCAGCTTCTAAATGCAGGTGTATATATATAATCAAAGGGTAATAAAAAGACTCATAATCCCCTCATACAATGCAAGGAGGATGAGGGCAATAAATCTTGCTAGCTTCTTAATGCTTGTGCTCAACAACATTCACAGGAGCCACAACGAACAGACTTTAGAGTGGGTGCCACCCCCTGATATGAAAAAATAATATATTCTAATGTGATAGTATAGTAGATAGAATAATTCTTAATTCAGACTAAATAGGTCCTACGTGTTTCCCTGGAGGTCTCAGTTCATCAGGGACCCTAATGTCTCTCACAGGTAATAATATCAATCTCTCTAATAGAAAATAACTCAACTATGTATCTTTGATGGGAAAATAGAGAAAAAAGGTCTCACAGTTATAGAGGGAGTAAAGTCATAAATAGCTAAAAGATTACTAGTCCCCCAGAACCTATAGCTGACCACCTGCGCCTGGGTCTAATTACCCCCACACTATAGAGATACTTTCAGATGAGGAGCAATAATAAGTTAACTAGCTATAATGAATTCAATCATTCACCCCCAGCTACAGGGCTACCAGTAGGTAAAGACCTAGCACCAATGGATTAACTAATGACTCCTAGATAAACTCAGTTGATTCTAAGTTGGCTAAAAAGATGAGCCATAAAAGATTTTCCTCACCATAACTCACTAGAATTCCCTTGGCGTAAGTTATATTCCTGCCTACAAGGCTATCTCACAATCAAGAACCAAAAATAAATCAATAAATAAATGATGAAAATACCAGCAGCCCTGATGGTGGACTGCTGGCATGTGTCTGACTGCATTGTGCAGTCTACCTTTATAGTCACCTGTTAGTTCCTCCCAAATGGAGATGTGTGCGTTCATATCAAATGGGCAATCCTATCACTGTTAGCCACTCATAATGGAAATGTACTCCAGTTGTCATAGTGACGGGGACACTTCCTGCATACAGTGCATCATTATTAGTGATAATTAAAAGGATCTCTAAGCCAAAGAGTCTGTCATATAACCCTAGTTTCAAAAGTCGTAATAAAATTTAGTTTTACTTGCATACATGTGGTTTAATAATCCTGCTATAGAAGTCAGGCTCACAGGCCTGAAGTTTCCTGGATCTACCTACTTTCTTAGGGCCCCCTGTCCATGACTGCGGGGGAGAAGGGTGGGGCACTGACAGGTCTCCGAGATAAGCCTATCTAATAGATAGGCTCACCACGGAGAAGAGCGCAATCGAAGCATGCCCCGATTTAAATCCCACGAGCGGAGAATCGCTATGATTCTCCGCTCGTGGACACCGGCGCTATGCTTTCCATAGTAATTCTATGGAAAGCTTTATAGAGCGTGATCCGCAGGCGATTTATTGCAAGCAGATCATCGCCCTGTGGACAGGTAGACTAAATCAATTTGCACTGATACCTCAAAGCTGATGCAGCCACATAGAACCGGTCCAACATAACCAGATTTGAATTGCAAAATCCGCAATCGTCACCCACGTGGACAATCTGTGCCATTCTTCTGCATCCATTCAAAGGATAGAACATTCGCATGTGCGCTCAATTGAGCAGACAGTTATTGCAATTTCCGGTTGTGGAATCCTAAAATCTGTAAAAACAAACAACACTTACATTTTTCATTTTGGATGTCAGGATATGAAGAGGTCGCTGGTCGTGATGGAGACTCCCCTGAAAACAAAGTAATACCTCATGAGACAAGCTGGTTCTAACGTCAAATAAACATCTGTATGAAAAATCTGCTATTTGACTTCTCGGTTGGCATAAAAATCTAAGGGCAATGACCTATCTTCCATTTACTCTTCTTACTTCTTGAATAACTTGGTGAACTGTTTGGATGTTTAAGATTATTTCTCTGTGATGACAAGATAGATAGATAGATAGATAGATAGATAGATAGATAGATAGATAGATAGATAGATAGATAGATATGAGATAGATATGAGATAGATAGATAGATAGATAGATAGATAGATATGAGGTAGATAGTTATGAGATAGGCCGCCTGCACACGAGCGTTCCGGATTCCACTCGCGGATTTTCACGCGCGTATGGTACCTAAATGTGCTTGCGGATAGGTGCGGATGCGTGAAAAATCACGCGCGGATATACGCGGATGTTTTGCGGAAAAAAACACGCAGAAAAATCCGGAAGACACCCTTATTGTAAACCCAACCCCTAGAGAACTGCCCATTCCCTGGAAAACAGCTTAAAAACCAACACCCAGACTCCGTTCTGTCCCTCTTGCTTGTGTGAGCACTGTTAAATTATTCTGGCAACATGCTTTCACCCGGTGGGCATGGTTGATCCATGTAACTTTTTTCGGACGTACTGCGGTAACGGAGGAGGAAGAGCCCCCCAGGAAAAAAAGGAGGTACTGGGTGCACCCTGGCTGGTGTCTGCTGGCTGCTCTCTGGTAGATGAGGGGACTGAAAGGACAGATCTGCAGTTGAAATGTGCCTGTGAAGCTCTGTGCTGGGTGTTGGGACGCCTCCTACCATGCCTACTTCCTGTAGTCATAGCAACCAGTGACTCCATCCGCAGCTGCACTCCGGATGTACTGCGTGAAAAAACGCACCCATTCACTTGTATTGGAGGCTTCACGCGCATGATCCGACCAAAATTAGAACAGGTCGCAGATTTTTTCACTCGCGTGAAAAAACGCGATACGCATCCGTCCGTCTGGGGACAACTGCGGATCCTCATAGGAGTATATTGGCTGCGGTCTGGGGCGGATTATGTGCCTAAAATCACGCGCTTGAAATTCTGCTCGTGTGCAGGCACCCATAGATAGATATGATATTAGATAGATAGATAGATAGATAGATAGATAGAAAGATAGGAGATAGATAGATATGAGATAGATAGATGTGAGATAGATAGATAGATAGATAGATAGATAGATATGAAATAGATAGATAGATAGATATGAGACAGATAGATAAATAGATATGAGATAGATAGATGTGAGATAGATAGATAGATAGATAGATATGAGATAAATAGATAGATAGATTGATAGATATGAGATAGATAGATATGAAATAGATAGATAGATATGAGATAGATAGATAGATAAATAGATATGAGATAGATAGATGTGAGATAGATAGATAGATAGATAGATAGGAGATAGATATGATATTAGATAGATAGATATGAGATAGATAGATAGATATGTGATAGATAGATAGATAGATAGATAGATAGATAGATATGAAATAGATAGATAGATATGAGATAAATAGATATGAGATAGATATATGTGAGATAGATAGATATGAGATAGATAGATAGATAGATATGAGATAGATAGATAGATATGAAATAGATAGATAGATCGATATGAGATAGATAGATATAAGACAGATAGATAAATAGATATGAGATAGATAGATGTGAGATAGATAGATATGAGATAGATAGATAGATAGATAGATTGATAAGAGGCAGACAGATATGATATATATAAATTTGAGATCGATAGATAGATAGATAGATACATAGATAGATACATAGATAGATACATAGATAGATAGATATGAGGTAGATAGATATGAGATAGATAGATAGATAGATAGATATGAGGTAGATAGATATGAGATAGATAGATAGATATATAGATAGATATGAGATAGATATATAGATAGATATGAGATAGATATGAGATAGATAGATTGATAAGAGGCAGATAGATATGAGATATATAAATGTGAGCTAGATAGATATGAAATTGAGAGATAGATAAGAGATAGAGAAATAGATAGATATGAGAGAGATAAATAAATAGATATGAGATAGATAGATAGATAGATAGATAGATAGATAGATAGATAGATAGGAGGTATACTGGAAAGGTTTATGTAGTTGTTACAGATTAGATGGATGTTCTGACATGCCCTGCCGGCGCTTGAAACAGCAGGCGCAGCTCCCACTGACCTGAGGATAGATTATTAATATCATTTTGACTGAAAAATTACTTTAAAGTAGCCCTGAAAAAAAATCTAAACGTGGCCACATGTAGCAGCATCAATAATGATGGTGTAGACACACTATGCTATTTGTGTGCTACTGCCGCCATTCACTCTAAATGGTCAGCTGCATTATACAATAGGGATGCCACTAGAGGTGAACAAGCATGCTCGTTCAAGCATGCAGCTCAATTCAGTATCGCTATAGCCGAGTAAATGCTTACTCGACCAAACAACATGCGGGGGGGGGGGGGGGGTGGTAGGGGGGGAGAGAGAGATATAGGGAACGCTATTACTACTGAGGACACTCTACACGTGGCGGCATACCTTAAGAACACTTGAGTTATGTTTGTACGTGGTAGAAATACAGCAGAATGGTAAATTCCACAGCATATCCGTATTTAAAAGCAGTCCAAATCCACACCATTGGTGGAGATTTTGACTGGAAATCAGCTGTGTAATACCCACAGCTGATTTCATACTATGCGGCACTCCCCTCACCTCCTCTGAAGGTTTCCCGCTGTCAGTGCTCCCCAGCTTCTGGTTCCCAGTGGTCTGATGAGGTTTGGCATCGCTGGTCAGGTGTGGTACTACAGGCTGCTGGGAACTGGGGAGTCAAAGCAGTGGTGTAGAAAGGGGAGTGTGGCAGGTGCGAGCCGCCCTGGGTGCTCTCACTGAGGAGGGTGATAGCAGAGGCTGGAGGGAGCAGCGAGTAATGGGAGCAGTCTGCAGAGGAGAAGCATACAAAGCAGTGAACCTGAAAGTATATCTATTAGAGATGAGCAAGCACACTCGTCTGAGCTTGATGCTCGATCGAGTATTAGACTACTTGAGATGCTCGGTACTCGATTAGAGCACCATGCAGTGCTCGAGTAAATTTCATTTCCCTTCCCCACATGTTTAGCACCATTTTTTAGCCAATAAACATGCGGAGAAGGCTTTACCACTTCCTGCTGTGACGTGCCAACCCTCTGCACGTCTACTACAGCAGTTAGTGGCTGGCGGGATCAGGTGACCGTCGAGTACTTAAACTGGTGCCGCCCTCAGACGCATGCTGGCAGAGTTTAGAGATAGAGCTGCTGAGATAGGGAAGGCGTTAGTGTAGGGATTAGGTTGCGGTTAGGCAGGAATCCTGACTACAAGAACTCAACAGTCCTTTTTAGGACTACTCTCATTGTGTGCATTAGCATTCTGGCTGTCTGGGACCCGTAGTGCACCAATTTTTTTATCAAACATCTTGGCTGTATTCTGCCCTCTGTTAGAGGTTTTATGCAGTGTACTGCCAGGGGTGTACACACAGTACGAAGCAATTTACCAATGAGCAGGGTGCATTGCGTGTGCGCCCATTTCAGGAAGTCCACCACAGATGCTGTCACCCTTCGGACACTGCAACATCGCTTCCAGCTGCCAGTGCACCGACTGCTGTGCGACGTCCCCACATGCTGGAATTCTACGTTGCACATGTTGGCTAGGCTGTATGAAAAGCGTAGAGCCATAGTAGAATACCAGCTGTAACATGGCCGGCGGAGTGGTAGTCAGCCTCTGCAGTTCTTCACAGAGGAGTGGACATGGATGGTAGACATCTGTCAGGTCCTAGGAAACTTTGAGGAGTCTACACAAATGGTGAGCGGCGCTGCAGCCATTATCAGCATTACCATCCTGCTGCTTTGCCTGCTGAGAAGTTCGCTGCTAAGCATAAAGGCCGACGCTTTGCGGCTAGAACAGGAGATGGGGGATGACAATATGTCGCTTGATAGCCAGACCACCCTCACACCTGTTTTTTAGCACGTATTGGAGGAGCAGGAGGAGGAGGAGGAGGAGGGGGAAGAGACTGCTGCCAACACTGCAGAGGGTACCCATGCTACTTCCTTCACATCTGTTCAACGTGTATGGGCTGAACAGGAGGATCATGAAAGTCATCCTCCTAGTGAGAACAGCGATGTGTTGCGTACTGGGACTCTGGCACACATGGCTGACTTCATGTTAGGCTGCCTTTCCCATGACGCTCACGTTAGACGCATTCTGGCCGACCAGGATTACTGGGTGTTCACCCTTCTCGGCCCATGGTATAAGGAGAACCTTTCCACTTTCATTCCCGAAGAGGAAAGGAGTACAAAAGTGATGCAATACCACAAGGCCCTGGTGGAAAAGCTGATGCTAAGGTTCCCATCTGATGAGGCTAGCAGTAGAGAATGTACTTCAGTGGACCAAGTAGCAGAGAAAGCGCGGGGATCAGGCAGCATGTCCAGTGTAGGCAGGGGAACACGTTTCCAGCGTATTATCAGGGAGGGTGTTTAGTGCTGCTGGGGGGTCCTCACAGATAAGCGTACCCGCCTGTCAACTGACAGCGCTGACAGGCTTACACTCATTAAGATGAACAAAGGCTGGATTTCCCCTGATTTCTTTTCTTCACCTGTGGAAAGCAGCGGAACATAAAGATTCTTTCAGCTGGAACAGGAGAACCACGCATCCTCTGTCACCCCAAAAAAGGGGAGACGTTGCTTGGTCTATACCTCTCTGATCTTCCTCCTCCTCCTCCTAAACCAGCATGTCATCATGCTGAACAGCCAATTTTTGAGAGCGCCAAAAGACGCTGTTAAAACTAATTTTTTCGGAGGGCTGCCTCCAGGCTCTGTTAGCAAATTAGGCAACTACAAGCTCTATCTTTAAAAAATGTTTCTGGGTTTCACCTACACCGTGGGTAAACCAATTTTTCAGGGGTACACACATTTTTCCGCACTTCACCTATACTAAGAGCAAACCAATTTTTCAAGCTTTCGCCTATATTCAGAGCAAACCAATTTTTCAGGCCTTCGCCTACACTCTCGGTACACCAATTTTTCAGGAGTTCACCTATACTCTTGGTACACCAATTTTTGCGGGAGTCGGCTGTGGGGGGTTAATTCAGGTTTATGCCTTTAAATAGAGAATGATAAGTGTATTTCACAGAATACTTATGTGTTTATAATTTGCATCTTCTTCTGCTAAAGGTTTAAGCTTATACGTGTAAGGGCTGACGCTTTAAAAATAGACTACAGAGACTCCATTTTGTATTTCTTTGCTTGTCTGCTTTAATACATATATATCTGTATTAATTTCAACTTTCACTTGAGAAAGATGTTAGATCCCAATTATAATGACCCTGAATCTGTTCCCATATGCCTTATCAGTTCTCTCCCATGTCTTTTTCCTTGAGAAACTCACTCCTTTCTGAAATCTTACCAAGGACATGTTCTTCTTTGATACAACTATCACCGGGCGTTGATATATTGTTTATGTAGGAGACGTCTTTGAAAGATGTATTGTTAATTATAAAATTCCAGATGTCCAGCAGCTTCGGACATGCGCAGTGATTAGATCTTACGCAAGCATTTTCTGTTTCTATAAAGTTCTGTACTTTGCAAATAAACTCACTTCTTCTTTGACTAACCGCATACCGTGTGGTCATCCATCTAAGTCGTCTGAGTACTCATATCTTTGACTAATTCGGAAGCAGACAGCATCAGCCGAACGGTCCGTTTGGACCCCCCTAACACGGCTATTCTCTTTGTGCACAATGTTTTAGGGGTTCGCCTATACTCTTGCTACAGAAATGTTTTAGGGGTTCGTCTATACTCTTGCTACAGAAATGTTTTAGGGGTTTGTCTATACTTTTGCTACAGAAAGGTTTCAGGGGAAATGTTTTCTGCAAAAAGTGCATGCAGCATGGTAGGGAGCTGGGTAACGCCGCTGGACAGCAGCCTCCGGGGAACACTGAGCGCTGAAGCCACCAGGTGACGGCACAGGACTGCTTAGAGCCAAATGTGCGTGCAGCGGGATCTATCTATCTATCGGTACTGGTGTACCTTGACACCACCGGAAGCAAGGGGTTTGACAGGAGGAATGCCCCTGTCACACCCCTAGCTCCCAATTGGATGAACACCCAGCACAGCTCTGGAGGCAGAGAGCAGCATGCCGTGATTTCTGACAGGAATGGAGGGTTAGTCTAAGGGTAAGTGCAACAGTTAGCCTTACTTAATATAAGGCTAACTGTTACACTTACTCCTCACCCTAACCCTCCATCCCTTCCACAAATTGCCGAATGGTGCCTTCCCCCTGGCGTACCGCTCCTCCGCTGACCCCCACTGAACTGGATTATATTTTTCTCCTGCAGGTTTCAAGGTAATCTGTAGCCTCCTAATTGTATAGTGTGCACACATCATCGACCAGATCAGACACAAGCGATGACTCTCAGGTCTAAGCTGGGTCTGGCATACAATGCTCAGAGCCTCAGGTTTATTGAAACACATAATACCTGCCCTTTATGGGCGTATAACAGATTACATCAGTAATGTGTAGGATTCCCATACGTTGGCCATATGGAATTCCCTGCCCCCCTCCCCACCTCTCTCAAGTCCAGTGTATAAGCCAGTCTTTGTATTCTCAACATGTGGTCAAGCGAAAGTAATTCCTTTTGTTTCAGCAGTTGAGAGTGGGGGAAGGGCTGGGAAGACACCCAAAATGGATACACTTAAAACACACAGTATAGGAATGTGATTTTAACCCTTAGAGGCTGGAAAAGAGCTTTACATTAGGCTAAAGTTATAAAACACACATCTTTCAGCATGCCATTGTCCAGCAATTACCATAATGAAATTATGCAGCCATTAGCCTCTACAGAGTTAAATCACTACAGCTGCGTAATACATGTAATTTATTACAAATCAATAGACATTTTACGCTAACTAATCATCATGTCTACAACACCACTCTCGTCTCCTGGCCCTTCAGCCGAAGCTACCGGGAGTGCTATAAATGCCGTCCCCGCTGCTGTTTTCCCTGGGTCGCACTCCCCCTGCACAGCCACTCGCGTTTCCCGCTGCCGCTCTCCCTGCAGGCCAACCGGTAGTAGGAACATTTGGCTGAATGCAATGCTGCCCGCTCACCTCCCGCCTCCTGCTCTGACTGTTCCTCAGAGGCTGTTCTCCAACTGCCGACCACGCTGCTGTAAGTTTCGTCCCAAGCCGTCCTGGCCGCTCACCTCCCCGTTCCTCCGCTGCTGACTGTGCATCTCCGCGGCTTGTCACTGCGAGTCTGTCTATCTATCTCATATCTATCTATCTATCTATCTATCTATCTATCTATCTGTCTCATATCTACCTACCTACTGTATCTATCTGTCTTAGGTCCACTATAAGTCAAGCTTTGCTCTCTGGCTTAGGCCAAATGCACAGAGGCGTATTTGCACTGCCCAAAGACAAGCTATGTGAAATCGCTTTTCCCTGTCCATGAGCGGAAGTCAACTGTGATTTTCCACTCACAGGGGGAAATCACAGCATGTTCTGTTTTGATGTAAATGGAAGCTGTGTGTCTCGCGGACCGTCCGCAGTGAGTAGTGCACACGGGCCACAGGATTTGCGTCATCGCCGCCACATATTGTACTGTGCACGTGCACCAAAATCTCGCAGCCGGAATCTGATCTGTTGATGCGCATTCGGCCTTAGCCATATTGTCAAAGTAGTGAAATGGAATTGATTTCGATGATGTGATTTCAAAATTTGCAGAGCACAAAGTCAGGAGACAGAGGATGTAAGTGTTTATACTCACAGTGTTAAGGAAATAAGCCAGAAAGTTACACTTACAACTGCAAGTAACTTGTTTTACCTTCTTTTAATTATTTTAAAGGTGTGGTGGGGGAGGGGGGTGTAACAAAAAAAATTTCTGCACCTGGTACCACCTGACTTTGCTACGCCACTGAGCCAGAGTAGTTCTGGGCATGACAGATGGCATCAAAGTGGGCAGTCACTTTTTGACGGTGTTGATCTGGTTGGCCCTCTGGTCGCTGACTTTGAGGACATTGCTGCTGTCATTATCTGGTTGTCACTCACTGTGGGGGCACTCTGACTGTTACTGTCATTATGGGGGTGTCACTCACTGTGGGGGCACTCTGACTGTTGCTGTCATTATGGGGGTGTCTGGGTGTCACTCACTGTGGGGGCACTCTGATGGTTGCTGTCATTATGGGGGTGTCTGGGTGTCACTCACTGTGGGGGCACTCTGATGGTTGCTGTCATTATGGGGGTGTCTGGGTGTCACTCACTGTGGGGGCACTCTGATGGTTGCTGTCATTATGGGGGTGTAACTCACTGTGGGGGCACTCTGACTGTTGCTGTCATTATGGGGGTGTCTGGGTGTCACTCACTGTGGGGGCACTCTGACTGTTGCAGTCATTATGGGGGTGTCTGGGTGTCATTCACTGTGGGGGCACTCTTACTGTTGCAGTCATTATGGGGTGTCTGGGTGTCTCACTGTGGGGGCACTCTGACTGTTACTGTCATTATGGGGGTGTCTGGGTGTCATTTACTGTGGGGGCACTCTGACTGTTGCAGTCGTTATGGGGGTGTCTGGGTGTCACTCACTGTGGGGGCACTCTGACTGTTGCTGTCATTATGGGGGTGTCTGGGTGTCACTCACTGTGGGGGCACTCTGACTGTTGCTGTCATTATGGGGGTGTCTGGGTGTCACACTGTGGGGGCACTCTGACTGCAGTCATTATGGGGTGTCTGGGTGTCACTCACTGTGGGGGCACTCTAACTGTTGCTGTCATTATGGGGTGTCCAGGTATCACTCACTGTGGGGGCACTCTGTTGCTATCATTATGGGGTGTCCAGGTATCACTCATTGTGGGGGCACTCTGACTGTTGCTGTCATTATGGGGGTGTCTGGGTGTCAGACATGGTAGAAAGAAGCAACAAATACGCATCTAGTAAACTGCACTGCAAGTACGGAACTAAATGACATGGATCTTGTTTCCGGGAGGACCGGTGCACCGGCTGCACATTCCCCCTGTGTGTCCTGCACACCGACTGTTTTCAGCAAGAGGAGAGCAGACAGAGGAAGATGTGAGCCGGGAGGTCAGTGGTATATATGGGGCGCACTATACATTACATGCGGTCTCCATGGTTACCAGTGTTACTATGTACAGTGTCACTTTACGGCATGTCTGAGGGTCGTGAAGCTGCTGCACACAGGGGCAGAGAATGTCATGACTTCCAAACTCCAGGACAATCATTAGACTCCGTCGCACAGTGGTGGGCAGAACTTGTGAAACTACATATCCCAGCATGGCCTATAAGATGGGAGCGAGGGGGGGGGGGGGGGGAGAGAGCTGCCGGTGGGGGGCGCCGTTCTAATGAAGTTATTTGACCCTCTGTTTACTGAGCAGCCGCCTGAAAATAGGTTGCTTAGCAACCAGAGTCATAGTGCCTGGGTGATGCATTCGGATCCCTGCACTTTGGCGTCACTCAGAAGGGGGAAAGGTGGCGCTTGGGCAAGGTCTCTTCTCTTTTCTGAGGCGAGTGGGTCACCGCATTTCGGTCACATCTCTGAGCTGCGTCCCCTGCCTCGGGAGCCCCGGCGTTCCAGCGCCCCATGTCGCGGGGGCCTCAACGGCGGGCCTCACAACCTTCCCAGATCTGCAGGTTAGTTCCGAATGTGAAACGCTGTCCCGCAGTCCTGGACAGCAGGAGGCATGTCCCCCTGAGCCAATGGCGGATTATAATAGGGGTGGTAGGGGCGGGTCCCCGGGTCTGAGGCTCCAGGGGGCCAGCGGTATCCAAACTGCCGATTGATAACCTGCTGCTGCAGCAAAAATAGAAAGCCGCTACATTCAGACCGGGCTCATGTAAATGTATCTTGTATCATTCCGGCTGTGAGAGATACGCGTGCAGCACAGTACACAATGACATTGTGCCCTGCCTGCGTGCTGCCAAGCGCCGTTTACTACATTGGCGGAGGTCTGGATAGATCCCGTGCTCCTGCTCTGCGCCCTCAGGAGGTGGCGGTTCTTCATACATCTGCCGTAGCCTCAGCGGGACATAATAAATGGTCCAAAGTGAGGCACATAAAGGGACCGAAGGATGCGGCGCGGTCCCGAGTGTTCGCCAAGCTCACCATGATGATCAAAGCGGCAGTGAGAGGTATGGTGGATGAGGGTTCTTAATCCGGGACTGTTAGAGATGGACACTACATGATCCTTTCATTTCACCATTTCTTACAGAAGGAGGACCGAACCCCGACTTCAATCCATACTTGTACCAACTGGTTGAGCAGGGCCGTCAGAGGAACATGCCGAAAACTTCCATTGAAGCTGCTATTAACCCCTTAACGTTCGAGGGCGTAAGTTTACGTCCTGGCAGCGGGGTACTTCCCGCAACAGGGCATAAACTTACGTCCTGGGGATAGCGCGAGATCAATTATGACCTCGCGCTATCCCGCAGCGCGAGCCAGCTGTCAGTCACAGCCGGAGATGCGCCCCCCGCTGTTAACCCCTTCCCTGCCGCGATCTACGTAGATGGCGGCATGGGAAGTGTTCACAGAGGGAGCGCACTCCATCTGTGACGTCACCGGGCTCTCACAATATAATCGCAGAGAGCCCGACACTGGCGTCCTGTAGTGCCATAGCCTATGATCGCTGTATAAGCGATAAGGCATGGCAGGGCAGTAGCCCTGCCATGCCTTATCACAGCGATCATGAGTGATGTGCTGCAGGTCCATCAGAGGGACTCAAATTAAAAAAAAATTAAAAATGAATAAAAATTAAAATGTAAAATTTTTAAATGCTTTTTCTCATATTAGCATAAAAAAATGTTTAAAAAAATTAAACCCCACATATTTGGTATTGTCGCGTCCGTTACGATGCATACAATAACTTGCACATGCTTTTGACTGTGCACGGAAAAAAGCGTTTAAAAAAAACGCTAAAAGACTGAGGCAAAATGCTAATTTTTAGCATTTTGCCTCACTAAAAACTCAATAAAAGTGATCAAAAAAGCTGTATGTACCAATAAAAACTACAGCTCGTCTCACAAAAAATAAGCCCTTACAGAGCTCCGTACATAAAAAAATAAAAAATTTACAGGACTTTGAATGCAGCGATTTAGAAAAAAAAAGATTTTTAATAAAAGGGGTTTTATTGCAGAAAAGTGGAAAAACCTAAAAAAATGTAAGAATTTTGGTGACGTTGTAATCGTACCGACCCGCAGAAAAAATGGATTGTGTCATTTATGCTGCGTGATTATCCAAATGTAGTGACAGCAGCACAAGTCCAGGTGCATGAAAAGAATTTTCTTTATTCCAGCAGTAAAATATGCAACGTTTCCATGCAGGTGAACATATATCAGAATGGTCTGGCACCCTGTATCCACTGTTAGGGTCAAACCGACCGTGGAGCTGATGCTGTCTGCTTCCGAATTAATCTTAAGATGTGAGTACTCAGATGACACAAATGGACAGCCACATACACCATGGGGTTGTCATGAGTGAAGTGAAAGTTTATTCACAGAGTTACAGAAGTTATAGAAGAAGTTTGCTGACGTAATGATTTGATTACTGCGCATGCCCAAGGCATGCTCAAGGCTACTAAACATCTGCAGATTTTTAATGAACAATATATCTTTCAAAGACATTTCTTACAGGAACAATACATCAATGCCCGGTGACAACTCTATCAAAACATAGTGTCCTTGGACAGGCTTCTTTAGAAGGGAATGAGCTCAAGGAAGGAGACCATGGGACAGAACTGATAAGGCATATGGGAACATATTCAGGGTCATATAGCGAGAACAAACAGAAAGGAAGTGAATTTGGAAAAATAAATTAAATGTATTTTCTAAGACAAGGGAAAATCTAGAATTAACCCCTCACATTCCCCCATTTGGACATAGGGTCCACCATCATGCTAGGTACGTTCACCCGAGTGGTGCCAGCTCCTGCCAGATTCCCTAGATTCATGTGGTGGTCCCAAAGTCCACCTGGGTTAAAGTTTAGTAAAAGCTTTTTCACTACATCGTGTGATACAAGACATGATTAACTTTAAAGCAATATATATGACGAGCAAAATCATCACTATTTGAAGCATACCTTGTAGAATTCCCATGAACTACCCTCCTAGACCAGAGAACCAATTGGCGGGGTTAAGAAAGCTAAACCATCCCTGATCTTCGTCTTGTTTTATACTGGTTGCTATTTTCCCTAGGTTATTGATTCTTTGGTGTATGGATTCTGAGTTATCGGAGAGATTGAAACAACACATTCCCTCAAATTCCTCACATCTGTGATTTAGTTCGAGTAGCAAGTAATCTATGGTGGCTCTATTTTGTAGGGCTGCTTTTCTAACTCCTTGTATATCTAATAGGAGAAGATCCAAAGCCTGGGAAGTGGCATTTAAACCTTTTACCATGTCACATGCTAAACCATTAATTACTCTTGCATTATATTGGGCCAACGCGGGAACACCCACAATACTGAAAGCAAGTGCTGTGTGTTCCGAAAAACTCAGTAGAGTGGGTGGTCCTTCACACTCGCTGTCTAGTCCCTTCACCTTCCGCTTCTGTCTTCCCACAGGTCCCAAGCTGTTAGGTTTTTGGTACATTAGTATACTTAGTCTGGACAATGCACACGGCCCTCCTGTAATGTTAGCAGGGACGTATGTGTAAGTAAGATTCCCACACGACAGAACCCAACCTGTTTGTAGTTTAACATGTTTGATATGGCTAGGGCTCTTAACTGTTTGATTACATTTCATATGACTGACTAACTTTCTACATTGGCTTGTGGTGCGGTTACAGAGAATCTAAGGGGCGTCTATTGCCTGACTAGGGGTCAATTTAACTTGTTGGCATTTTCCAATTTCATCAGGATCACAGGTGAAATTATAACATACCTCAGCCTCAGCTACATTCTTTACCTGGAACTTAGTCATGTTAGTTCATCCCGTGTGGGAAACTTCTTTACAATGCGGACAATATTCATACACATTCACAAAGGTATTCACGGCAGTTATATCAGCTGCTTCTACATCACTATCATTATGTACCATTGAGTATATACGTCGAAGAGTTTTCACAGGAGTGGGAACGGATAGTAAACAAGTCTGCAAAATGTCCTCTCCACTCCTGAAGTTAGGCATACACATGTGAGAAATCTTCAATACGTCCTTTGCCAGATATTCCCACATGTTTGGATGTCCTTCTGCCCAACCAGTCCATCTCTTTTCAACATGGATTATTTGAGGTGGTCCCCAATGAGAGGACAGTCCAATAAGACAAAACACAGTCACTGTGGAAACAATTATGGCACACATGTTCCCTCAGGTGTCTCTTTAGGTGTTGGAACCTTTTTGCAGTGTGAAGCGTAGATCCAGGTGCCTTTTCCTTCAAATTTTACCGAGGTAGGTGTAGTCAACAGGACTTGGTAAGGCCCCTCGAATCTGGGTTCCAGAGACTTTCTGACGTGTCTCTTAACGACCACCCAGTCTCCAGGCTGTAGGGAGTGAGATCCCTCTAGGTTGTCTGGGTCTAGAATGGAAGAAAACACTAAATTGTGCGTTACTTTCAATTGGTCGCATAAGTGCTTTACGTAACCAGCAACAGTGTCATAGCCCTGCTGTAGGGCCTGCGGATGATACAGCCCTAATCTTGGCACAGAGCCAAACAAAACCTCATAAGGGGACAGACCCGTTTTTCTGTTTGGTGTGGTACGGACTGAATACAGTGCTATAGGCAAACACTCTGGCCATGGTTTCTTAGTCTCAGCCATGGCCTTCTGGATTTTTAACTTGAGCGTACCATTTAGTCTCTCCACCTTGCCTGAACTCTGCGGGTGGTATGGGGTGTGAAATGCTTGTTCCACCCCAAGGGCTGACATTACCTCTTGCATCACTTCACCTGTAAAATGTGTACCTCTGTCACTCTCGATTGTTTCCGGTACCCCAAATCTACACACAAGTTCTGACACAAGTTTCTTTGCCGTGCATTGCGCAGTGGCCCTGCCCACCGGGTAGGCCTCGACTCACCCAGAGAACAGGTCCAGGCACACGAGGACGTACTCATACCTGCCTGACTTGGGAAGCTGGATGTAATTGATTTGTAATCTCTGAAAGGGATACAGCAGCCTGGGGGTGCGCTTCCGGGGGGTCCTTACCATTTGACATGGATTGTGCAGGGCGCAAACTTCACATGCCTTCACATATGCCTTCGCCATTCTGTCAAACCCCGGAGCATACCATACCTTGTCCACGATGGAAACCATGGCATTCCTAGAGGCGTGCACTTTTCCATGAGCTAGGACGGCGAGGTGGGGGTAGGCAGCCGCCGGTAAACACATTCTGTCTCCCATCATCCACACATCCTCTTTCTTCCCTCCTGCCATGGCCCATCTCTCCTCTTCCCTCCTGGAGGGGTGTAGTACCGCCTCTGGCTCGGTAGGAGCAGCAAAAGAAGAAATGCTGGCAGGTACCCCGGTGTCCTCCTCAGGTGGGCAGGATCTTAGCCGGGTACTAACCCTGCACACATGGTCCTCTCTGTCCAGCAGGGCTGCAGCCTTGGCTGCTCTATCGGCTTTTTCGTTGCCCTTGCTTTCCATGGACTGACCCTGGGTGTGTGCTTTAACCTTTATTATGGCCACCTGTTCTGGTAACATGATGGCCTGCATTAATCTACCTACTGATACACCATTCTTAATGGGCTTGCCTTGTGCCGTGAGAAAGCTCCTGGACCGCCAGATGGTCCATAATCGTGTGCAATACCAAAGGCGTACCTGGAATCAGTGTAGATGTTAGCAGTGGTATCCTTCGCGATTGTACAGGCCTCAGCTAGAGCACAGAGCTCAGCCTCCTGCGCTGACATGTGTGGCGGCAGTGGTCTTTGTACAAGTATCTCATTCAGTGTGACTACTGCAAAACCTGTTACAAACTTTCCCTCGTCATTTAGGTATCTGGATCCGTCCACAAACAGCTCAAACTGGGGGTTCTGCAGGGGCTTGTCTGTGACATGCGCAAATCCAGCCGTTTCCTGGGCCATGAGGGCCACACAGTCATGCTGGTTTCCGATGTCAAATGCCTCCTGTTCGTCAGTCAGGGAGTTGTAAAACAACTGATCCCCCGTACTGACTCCCCCATTTGAATCTACGTCACCTAATGGAAGTAAGGTGGCTGGATTCAAGGTGGTGCACCTTTGGAATGAGATGTTGGAGGAGGAATGCACTGCGAGTTCCATTTTTATCTGTCTGGCAAGAGACAGATGTCTACGGCTTACCTGAGTCAGAATACCATGTATGTCATGTGGGGTGTAGATCACCATGGTGTGATCTAGGACAACGTCAGAACTTTTGTCCAGTAGTGCCTGGACTGCTAGAACCGCTCGGACGCATGATGGAGACCCTCTAGCCACCGCATCAAGATGGGCACTGTAGTATGCTACAGGTCGTTTTTTGTCACCATGCATTTGTGTCAGTACAGCGGTGGCGTGTCCCGCCATCTCAGTGACGTACATTAGGAAAGGTTTGTCATAGTCTGGCAGCCCCAGTGTGGGTGCACTGGTTATCTGTACTTTCAGCTGATGGAAGGCTGACTCGGCCTGCGGGGTCAGGGCAAATGGCCGTGAGCCCAAACAGTCGTACAGAGGCTGCATGGTCATGGAGGCAGAGCGTATCCACGGCCGACAGTAAGAAACCAGTCCCAAGAAGGTACACAACTGAGCATGGGAGGTGGGAAGTTGCATGTCACTTACCACCTTCGTGCGCTCTGGCGTCAGGTGTTTAGTACCTGGACCTAGGCAGTGGCCCAAGAACACTACGTGAGATTTGCAGAACTGAAGTTTGTCTTTGCTTGCCTTGCAGCCATTCTGATGGAGGAAACACAAAAGGCTTAGTGATGCATCGAGGCAGCTTGCCGGGTCAGAAGCACATAAAAGCAAGTCATCAACATATTGTAAGAGGGCGATGCCCTCAGGGATTGGCCAGGCGTCCAATACCAGCTTCATGCATCTGGTGAACTGGTTTGGGCTGTTTTGTGCCCCTTGTGGCAATACTGTCCAGCAGTACTGCTTGCCCCTGAAAGTGAATGCAAACAAGTATTGACAATCGGGGTGCAACGGAACTGAAAAGAAGGCGTTTGCCAAGTCGATCAGTGTGTAGCATTTGGTGCCTGATGGAATTGTAGATAACAAGGTAAATGGATTAGGGACAACGGGAGTTTCTAGCACTGTGACCTTGTTAACCTCCCGTAGATCATGAACCATTCTGTATGTGTCTGGCTGGCCTTTTATACCTTTCTTCTTAACGGGGAACAAAGGGGTATTGGCTGGGGAGACACATTACTTAAGGGCTTTAAGATAAGAAAAGACGGTGTCTGCAATGGCATCTTCCTAGGCATGTGCCAGGGGGTACTGACGGACCATGGGGGCTTTCTCCCCTTCTTTTAGATAAACCATTACTGGTGGGACTGACAGTCTACCGAGGTCTGTTTTGCTAGTGGCCCAAAGGCCTGAAGGAACGATACTAAGAGCTTGCTCCTCTGTGTGTGTGAGGGTGAAAACGGAGAGGTGTCACTAGGTCTGCTGCCATCCGACAAAAAGTCGGGTGGCTTTCAGACCTGGGGTGTATACGAGCCTCACCGGACGGGTGAAGTTCGATACAGCACCCCAAGGGTCCCATCACGTCAGTTCCTAATATGCTTTCAGGACCTTCCAGCACAAGGAAGCGCGTGAGGCATCGCGACCCTTTAAACATAACCTCTAGGGGTTCAGTTTCTGCCAGTTGAATTGGCACTCCTGAAACCCCTTGTACCGTCTGAGTATCTGTGGAGACAGGAATGTTAAGATCTTGTACTACCCGTGAGCTGATACAGGATTTGGTAGCCCCAGTGTCTATGAGGAAAGGCACCTCCCCCCCTCCTATGGAAACAGGCTCGAAAATCTGGATGCCTCTGTCTTCTGCTTCCAATAGGGACACTGGGGCGGGATTGCCGGAACTTCATTGGGACGGATTTGGGCGACGCGGCGCATCGTTGCTGCTGGGATTGGCGCCCTGGTCCGTCTCCTGGTTACGAGGTTTCTTGGGACAGCGGCAATGCTTGGCCAGGTGGCCCGTCTTGCCGCAGTTGTAACACTTGCGTGTTTCTTTGTTGGGTTTGTCTTGGAGCTGCACCTTCCCCCCCTGGTTGCTATAGTATTTGACCGCCACTGCAGGGCGCTTCTCATCCATAGCAAACCCTACTGCCTTTTTATACAAGTCTCTTGGTTTGGCTTGTCGCCAGTCGGTGGTGCATGCTTTTAATTTGTCTGCCAATGATGGGCCAATGCCTTGCATGAACGCTTCACACATCATTGGGTAGTACACTTCATCTGCACAGAGGGTGAGGCCCATGTCTCTAGCCTTTGTTTCTAGTCTGCCAAAATAGCATTCAACGGTTTCATTCTTTTCCCGTCTACACATAGTTAAAGCTGTTTGTTTTTCTTTATTTTGTTGACTGGTCCAACGCTTTAACCGTGTGAGGAACTCTTGTCCGCTCTCACTGGTTATAAGGTTACCGGGGACTTGGTAGTCTAGACCACTTTCTGAGATGATTGTGGAATACAATCCCTCAGGTAACTTTATGTGTAGTAGTGATGACAAATCAGACCATGTTGCTTGATAGTTTTTCTGAATTATCTCTAATCTACGATGGAACGCTGCTGGTTCAGCCTCTGGATCAGGCAGCTGCTGGCATATGGCCATTTGCTCTGTCACGCTCCAGGGGCGCCAGGCCGAGGTATTCTTGTAGACTGTTGTCTCAGCTTCTTGCGGGGGTGACTGTTGAGAAGTGGACGAAGCAGCTTCCTCTTCTCCATTCTCCCCCGCGGGCGCAGTTGATGCAGTTGGCACGACGCGGCGAGTGGAGGACTGCTCTACTCCGAAGGTAATCGGGTAGAGCTCTTGTTTGTGGGGTCTAGGAGTCCCACAGACAGTACAGGTGTTTCGGCTTGAAGGGTTCTGTTGTCCGCACCTGGGGCAATCCCAATAAGGTTTTCCTCTTTGGGACTCCTGTGGTGGAGCTGTAGCAGTACAACTCTGATAATCAGGAAGAATGTCAGAGCTGTTTGCGGTTGGTAAGATCGGGTACATTCTGGCTGGATCGGGCACCGGGGATGCATACACAAGTACGCCCTCTTTCCTCGGCTCACAATCCCACTGTCAGGGTAATTCTAAGTACAGCACCAATCAGGCCCACCCCACCTGCCCCGCTGCCGGCGATAAGAAGAAAACACCACACGGAGGTCTGGTATTGTTTCTCACATGGGACATGACTGCGCTTCCCGCTTTATTTCAGATTACATGAGATCTTATACCCTTTGTCTCATCACCAGCAAGGGGTGATGGGCTCATAACCATATATGGGAAGTCCGGATTTCCGGCCTGAAACAGTGAAGGTTCAGATGCATAGTTGAACATCTTGATATCTTGCTACGGCGCCTCTGGAAAAACAGCCAACTACGCGTCCTTGTGTCTGGTTCTTCCTTTGCTGGGTTTTAAGATACATTTTGTCTTCGCCTGGCAAGGCCTTTGGCATATCTGGTATAAGGCGACGTATTAAGTTTTTTCATAGAGTTAGTACAAATGAGAATAAAGTTGGTATACATAAAAAGAAAGGCATATAACTATACCTATGTAAATGTATATATTCCAGTGTTTTCCTTTCTACCTACAAGGGTGTAATATATATATATATATATATATATATATATATATATATATATATATACACATATATCCTTCTCAAACCCCCCTAAAAAACTTAATATGGAGATCAAGTACCAGACCTTGCACTCTTCCTCGGTCGTCTCTCCCTTGCGTCAGGGTTTCTCCACTTGCCCGTAAGTCCCTACTCCTAGGAGGGGGGATCCCTACCTCACCTCAAAGGGAGGCCATGGATTCCCTGGGCTCATTTCCGGGCATCCATACCCTCTATCTGTACGAGTTAACACCCCGCAGGGTGTGCCCTCGCCGGAACCTAAGGTCTTCTGCACTATCCCTAGGCAAATGGGAAGTCCACTGACAGTCCATCTTATGAGACCGGGGCAGGCGCAGTACTAGTAAATTTCTCCATTCTTCTGGTAACGTATCTGGTTGGCATTATCGGAACTGGCTCTTCATCTTTTTTCAAACAAGGGAAACGTTGGTCACATTATCCAGTCCCTTACTCATACTCTTTTTGATCAAAGGGATAATACACATACAGGAAATTACATACCCCACCTCTTTCTGCTAAAATCATATCCAGGGCCACTCTAGAGCCATGGATGCAGTGGGCCCTAACTGGTCAGCTAACCCTTTCAAAGCATGCCTGGTGTAGTTTACAAACCTCTGCTGATTGTAATAGATATTCATCCAATCTACATTATTATTAACAGTGACAATAGCAAATAAGGACTCAAAAGCTGCTTTAACCTGATCTCTAGAATTAAATTAATCTGGCACCCCCCTTGGCACTCCTATTGCATCTATGTATACATGTGGATCAAAGTTACCACCTTGAGCGTCAATGTCTCTCTTAGCATGATGCGGTGTTGGATTCTCACCCTCAGTGTAGGATTCATATTGCACATTTGATTGTATTAATTTGTTCTGATCCCAGAAACAGGGGGCTAGTGTACAGTAGTCAAAGGTGTGTGTTAGAGGAATTGTACCACATTATAGCATGTAAAGGATATGCAGGATCATTAGTTTTTTCAGTGCGAAGTGTGGATCCAAGTGGGCTTTCCTTCAGCTTGACTGCAGTTGGGGTGGTAAGCAACATCTTGTAAGGACATTCAAACGGGGTTTCTCGCTCAAACTTTTTCACATAGACCCTGTCACCTAGTTTCAGATAGTGACACTCATCTGTAGGACCTGGGAGAAAAGCAGAGACTGCAGAATGCATTATTGACAATTCCTTAGAGAGGCCTATGACAAAATTAACAAGAAAATCATTTCCCAAACTCAGCTACTGTGGCATGTATCCTCCTAGAAAAAGAAAAACTAATAGAAGACACTCAATTCAAGATTTGCCCATTTTCTTCATTGCCTTTTGTATCTACTTTCCCACAACTCCGCGGATGGTAGGGTGTGTGAAAAGCCTGAAATATACCCAAAGCAGACATGATGTGTTGCATTATTTCACCTGTGAAGTGTGTACCTTTGTTTGACTCAATCACTTCCGGTACCCCGTATCTGCAGATTACCTCGTTCATGAGCTCCTGTGTGATTACCTGCTTATTTACTTTGGTAACAGAGTAGGTCTCCAACCTGAAAAGAAATCAACAACGACAAGCACATATTCATGCTTCCCAACCGGTGGGAGCTGAGTGTAGCCAATTTGCAATCTCTGAAATGGGTAGAGTGGCCCTGGCAAGTGTTATGTGGCAAATTTTACTTCTGCCCTGTTGCTTTACGGCAAAGATCATGCAAAATTGGACAAATGATGCAGCAGCTACAGAAAACCAAGGAGCCACCCGTCCTTGTTCAAGCGTTGACATCATTACTGCTTTGAGAGGTGCGTCTTTCCGTGCGTCAGCTGGGCCATCATGGGGCACAGGGATCGTGGTGGGCAAGTGCTGTTGACTGTTCACCATACACCATCCCTTTTTAGTCCATTTTTCCTTTTCTTCCTTGCTGGCTTGTAACTGTAAAGTCTTTAGCATATCAAAGTCCAAATTTTTATCAAAGTCCAAGTTTTTATCAAAGTCCAAGTTCATATCAAAGTCCAAAGTTATTGTTAAATTCTTCTTTTCTTCTTTCTTCCACGGCTTAAGGGCCGCTGCTTTTGCTGTGTGGCCTGTGATGGCGTTGCCTCTCGCTTCTCCGGTGTAGGAATTGGTGTGAGCTTTCCACCTTGTCAGGTAGAAGTAGGGTCTCCATGAGACTCTGCACCGCTGCATCATTCTTAATTGGCTGTCCTGCTGAGGTAAAAAACTGTCTGGCCTTCCATGTTGGGCCGTAATCATGAGCTATGCCAAATGCATACCGGGAGTCAGTGTAAAGGGTTGCCGTCTTACCTTCTACCACTCTACACGCCTCCGTGAGTGCCTTTAGTTCCGCTTCTTGTACTGCGACATGTGGAGACATTCTGCTTTTAGGACATCTTGTTGTGTAACCACTGTATATCCAGTGTGGAGTCGTCAATCACCCTGGTACCATCTATAAAAAACAACTCAAAATATGCATTATTAACAAGGGCTTTCAGTAACTTTTTAAAACTTAAATTTTCTTGTTGCTGTTGCATCACTGCTAGACAATCAGGCTGGTATTCTATTTGAAAAAGATCAGAACCTTTTTTGCAAAAAAAAATTTTAAAATGGCTTGCAAAAAATTTAAAAATGGCTGATGATTTGCAAAAAAATAAATTTAAAAATGGCTGATTTGCAATACCTAGATCACCTATGCCTTCTGCTCCCCCCCTTTGAACCCGGGTACGCAATTGGAAGAAATAGTAGCCGGGTTCAAGTTAGTACAACATTGTAAAAAGATTTGATGGATGCAGATAAGGCCTGTAAGATACTACCACCAATAACAGACACATGAGTTACATCAGGGCAGAATAATCTATAAACACCTATTAATATTTGAAATGTGATATCCCTTTAAGCAAATTCATTATTAGTCTGTTCCTGCCTGCAATGTCTTATCAAATTTGAGACAGGAGAAAAAACAAAACAAAAACTTTTACTAGCTGCTCAAGATCCTCACCCCCTCCCTTGTCGAGAAGAGGGATGAAACATTACGTACTATTACATCATCTAGCTCCACCCCTTCGATATTGGCTCCTTGCGTCTTACTTCTCAGCTTAATTTCAGCTGTACAGTCTACACGTCCACATCTCAACCAAGCAAAGTCCCATGCATGGGGGGGGTCACTAACTCTCATCCATTCATGCGCTCAAGTCTGCTCCGTCACCCCCTATTGAAGGTGTACCAGTACATACAGATGCACAGACAAAACAGTGTGACAAACATACATACATCAGTTGAAAAACATTGAGGTGAGTAATGTTATAAAGTACATGATTCTATTGAGATGAGATTGTGAATGAGCGCTATCTTTGACAAATTATGTGGAAAAAAGTTTGCTGAGTGACTGAGACATTCTATCTTTCTTATTTACTGAAGCTATTATATGCTGTATTAAACGCTGAAGTATTTTAGAATACGTGGGTATTTTTCAGCCCCCCTCGTCTTTCTTTCTCTGTATTTGACCCTGAACAAAAAGTGAAGTCTGAAAGCCCCCACCTTTTCAAAACATGTCTTATCTCTCTACGAATATGAAACACAGACTTAATTGTTTTAGCTTAACTATTCCCTGCATTTGAACTTATAATTAACACATATGCTGGGACCTTGCAACATTCATTTTCAACCCTGTATAAGTAAGAATATACCTTAGAAATTGCTGTATTTCCTGCCTACTAAGACGGTATAATTAATTAAATTCATTTCAAGCCTTCATTCCTTTACAGCAAGCAGAGATATTATCCAGGGTTATTATTGCATTTTCTGTCGCTTCGTTATCTCTTGACCTTGAAAACTAAACACAAGCTCGCAGCTACATGTCAACAAACCCTTCTCTTCTAAAAGCAAGCTCAGTTAACTATTTGCACATACAGTATATACATATATACACACATATATATCCATATCTATTATCTATCTTGTATTATACACCTTTTCTTCTTTCTCTCTGCCAACAAATCACATGCATTGTAACTTTCTTCTCGACTTTGCTTGTTCCCCTTATTTCTCTCCCCTACCTAACTGCCAATATAACCTTCAATAGACACTCTCCTGACGCCCTCTTGATCACTTACTGTACTTTTCAACATTTCACTTACGGATACTTTCTTAAACAAATAATGTGTACATACAACTTTCTCTGACTGTCTCTCTCTCTCCTCCTCCTCCAGCACTTTCTAGCAAACCTTGATCTTCCAAGGCGCCTCTTGGTCCTAAAGACCTCCCCTCCCAGACACCATTTTTGTAATCTACCGTGCGGGTCGATGTCACACATTTTCATAAGTTTTCTTACATTCTACAAATTCATCCACACGGCGGCAGCCCTTGAGGGGCTCTATCTTCTTTAATAAGGTCTTACGCATATTACAACAACAACAATAATAATAATAACACGCTCCATAGAGTGCATCCTTCTGACCCGAATTGTCAGCCCCTTATATATGGCAAAACAACCGAAGGCATCTTCTTCTATGGAACCAGTCCCAAAGAGTGCATCCCTCTCCTCAGCTAAACCATCAACAACTAAACTAAACTAAAACGGAGGGTTCCTTCGTCTATGGGACCTATCTCACAGAGTGCTTCCCTCTCCTTAGCTAAACCATCAACAACTAAAATAAACAAGGGTTCCTTCTTCTGTGAGACCAAATGAAAAGAAAAAGAGAAAAAAAAACTTCTGCAGATACAACAAACAACCTTCACTATCGTTAAAACGCTACGGACTTCAAAGTACAAATAAACTACAGACTAGTTTCTGGGTGACCTATTGGTGCGCATATCACGGTCAGTGGTCCATGACGGCAAACCCGAAGCCCACACGAGTTACCGTGTAGAACTCTTAACCCAACCCATCCGGTCACAAACCACAGATAGTCAGTCCTGCTGCAAGACTCTCAGCGTAAAACACAACATAAATATATGCTGGTCTTACCTGGAGTTCTGTGAGTTGATCAGGCTCGGTTTGCAGCAGGACGGCTTTTCCGTGGCGTGGATCCGGGTGGAATGCGTTGTAGGCTCTGGCTTTGTCGCCCCAGTTGGTTGCACCATTTGTCAGGGTAATTCTAAGTACAGCACCAATCAGGCCCACCCCACCTGCCCCGCTGCCGGCGATAAGAAGAAAACACCACACGGAGGTCTGGTATCGTTTCTCACACGGGACATGACTGCGCTTCCCGCTTTATTTCAGATTACATGAGATCTTATACCCTTTGTCTCATCACCAGCAAGGGGTGATGGGCTCATAACCATATATGGGAAGTCCGGATTTCCGGCCTGAAACAGTGAAGGTTCAGATGCATAGTTGAACATCTTGATATCTTGCTACGGCGCCTCTGGAAAAACAGCCAACTACGCGTCCTTGTGTCTGGTTCTTCCTTTGCTGGGTTTTAAGATACATTTTGTTTTCACCTGGCAAGGCCTTTGGCATATCTGGTATAAGGCGACGTATTAAGTTTTTTCATAGAGTTAGTACAAATGAGAATAAAGTTAGTATACATAAAAAGAAAGGCATATAACTATACCTATGTAAATGTATATATTCCAGTGTTTTCCTTTCTACCTACAAGGGTGTATATATATATATATATATCCTTCCCACCACCGTTCTACGTTTACCTTTCTACTATATTTGATTATGGCCTCTATTCCTTTATCTAGACCGGCGTCTTTGATAGCTTTCATGTGTTTTGTTTCGTACTGCCACCAGAACTCATAGTTAAAAGTCCTGCTTTTCTAAGCCCTATCCGCTTGTAGACTTTACAGGCTTGCCTATAAATGTCCTCCCCCTCTCTCTCCCTAATTATCTCAATAGGGGTCAAGAAAGTCTTAGACTGTCCGGACCCCATACTAATAATTGGACTTACCGTTTTTGATTTACCACAATCACAGAGTAGTGAGGATGCACAAAGCGTCCTCTGGGTAAATCTGGCGGTCACAAAGACCTTTTAGTCCCTTCTGCCAGGTCCGCGGCTGGCAGGACACTTATTTGTCACATAGACTTTTTTTTTTATGGAGAGTGAGGAGACCACGGCTTGCCTCTACACGCGGCTTTTGTAATCTTATAACAAATTACAGCTAAGAAAATGAGTGCGGCAGTCAAAGTACAACAAAAAGTTATCAGTTCAATGCTTGCAGCAGACAGCATGGCAATATACACATATGGGTTCTTCCGTCTAGCACGGTTACCAAGAACACCGTAAATAACAGGCAGAAGTATCCTATAAACATGCAGCAACAAACCGTCTGACGACACGTGACTTGAAGACAGGGGAACTCAGATCTAGAGTGGTAAGTCAAGGGCTTACCTTACACCGGTGTTTTGTAGATCTGGGGTCCCGTGGCCTCTGGTCCAGCTGGTCGGCAGGCAGGGTCGGCAGGTATTGGCTGCAGGTAAGGAGTTAATTTCTGGCCCTCGTTGGTAGGCCAAGTAATGTTAGGGTCAAACCGTCCGTGAAGCTGATGCTGTCTGCTTCCGAATTAATATTAAGATGTGAGTACTCAGATGACACAAATGGACAGCCACATACACCACCATAGGGTTGTCATGAGTGAAGTGAAAGTTTATTCACAGAGTTACAGAAGTTATAGAAGAAGTTTGCTGACGTAATGATTTGATTACTGCGCATGCTCAAGGCTACTAAACATCTGCAGATTTTTAATCTATATATATAAAATTGAATGTATGTCTGTCTGTCTGTTTGTCCTTTATGCGCTACTACACCATTCATCCGATCGCCATGAAACTTTGGGAAGTTCTTGAGTACACTCCTGGGAAGATTATAGGCATAGTACAACTATCCTACGATAAATGGCGCGCGCGCGAGCGTCATCGTAAGTTACGACCCCCCCCACGTAGATCGAATAAGTAAGCCACCTGCTATTGTGCTGTCATCACTGCCATTGTGATGTCATCACTGCCATTGTGATGTCATCAACATCGGACACCCTTGAACATGCCCCAAGTCATAACTGCCTTTGTGATGTCATAACTGCCATTGTGATGTCATCAACATCGGACGCCCTTGAACATGCCCCAACATGTTCTATAAAGCTGCATTGTGTCTGCGTGGCTATGATAAATGGCGCGCGTGCGAGCGTCATCGACAGTGATGCCCCCCCCCCCCACGTAGATCGTTTGATTTCCATCACTGCCACTAATTCTCTCACTTAGCGATGTCGTAGAAACATGAAATTTGGCAAGAGCACTGATTATGTGATAAATAGGAAAAGTTAATGGGTCCCAACTCGATTATTCGATTCTAAGCGCAAAAGAATTATCGTCCAAACTTTACATACGGAATCTAATTTTCTCACTTCCCAATGTCATAGAAACTTGAAATTTGGCACGAGCATTGATTATGTCATAATTAGGAAAAGCTAATAGGTCCCAACTCGATTATTCAATTCTAAGCGCCAAAGAATTAGCGTCCAAATTTTACATACGGCATCTAATTTTCTCGCTTCCCAATGTCATAGAAACTTGAAATTTGGCACAAGCACTGCTTATGTCATAAATAGGAAAAGTTAATGGGTCCCAACTCGATTATTCAATTCTAAGCACCAAAGAATTAGCGTCCAAATTTTACGTATGGAATCTAATTCTCTCACTTCCTGATGTCATCTATATATATAAAAAGGAATGTATGTCTGTCTGTCTGTCCTTTTTGCGCTACTACTCCATTCATCTAATCGCCATGAAACTTTGGCAGACAGACATACATTCAATTTTATATATATAGAAAAGGAATGTATGTCTGTCTGTCTGTCCTTTTTGCGCTACTACTCCATTCATCTAATCGCCATGAAACTTTGTGAAGTTGTTGAGTACACTCCTGGGAAGATTACTGGCATAGTACAACTATCCTGCGAGCATCGTCGACAGTTATGCCCCCCAGACAAAGATCGTTTGATTTCCATCTCAAGCACGAAAGCAAAAGGCATTACGAGCAACGGGATGAGTGTTCAACTACAAAATGATGCATCCGCCGAACGTTTCGCAAGACAATTGCTGGATATTGAGAATGCTGAGGTAAAATGAAAGCTGTGCTGTTACTTTTTGCAATTTCTTATACTGCTGAGGTAACATGAAAGCTGTGCTCTGATTGGTTGCTATTTCTTATTTTGCTGAGGTAACATGAAAGCTGTGCTGTGATTGGTTGCTATATATTATCCCGCTGAGGTAACATGAAAGCTGTGCTGTGATTGGTTGCTATATATTATACTGCTGAGGTAACATGAAAGCTGCTGTGCTGTGATGGGTTGTTATATATTATACCGCTGAGGTTACTTGAAAGCTGCGCTGTGATTGGTTGTTATCTAGATATATAAAAACGAATGTATGTATGTATGTCTGTCTTCGCAGCAACGCGCGACGGGTACGCTAGTGAACAATATATCTTTCAAAGACATTTCTTACAGGAACAATACATGCCCGGTGACAACTGTATCAAAACATAATGTCCTTGGACAGGCTTCTTTAGAAGGGAGTGAGCTTCTCAAGGAAGGAGACCATGGGACAGAACTGATAAGGCATATGGGAACATATTCAGGGTCATATAGCGAGAACAAACAGAAAAGAAGTGAATTTGGAAAAAGAAATTAAATGTATTTTCTAAGACAAGGGAAAATCTAGAATTAACCCCTCACACCACTATGTGTGGGAGTATACGCCAAGCATCCACCCCCCTCATTATCAGGAGGCAATGTGAGTGGTTGTCTCATCGGTCTCCTGCACAGGTGTTATTGGCTCCTCCATTTGGCAGTCAGCTACCTGCATGGTGAGAGGAGGATACATCTATATGCACTCCTCAGTCAGTAAGTAACGGCCATTTTTCTGTGATTGTTTTTAATTCTTGATTTCCCCTTCTGTGAAGAATGAAGAAGGAGGGTGGAACCCGAGCGCAGATGTGAAACCACCCCGACATCACTTGGACTTTCTTGCTTTCTTTTTGTTTTTTGTTTTTTCTGCAAGCGTGAAAAACAGATGCATCATGGACTTAAAAAATGCACCTCTGCAGCAATAATGCAAGTAACACGCACAGTAACAGCGGTGCATTTTTTACGGACTGTTATTGCATACGCCAGTGTGAACGAGGCCTAAGGCACTAAGGGTTTTCCCGTGAAGGGGAAGGTCTGGGTGCGGCCAAATTTTTTTTTTAATTGCTGCAAATATGGTAAAACAATAATAGCAGCCATACTCGCTTACTTGTTCCTCCGGCGATCAAGCGCTGCAGCTTCCACGGTCCTCCTCGTCTTTATTTAAGAACGGCTATTACCTGAGCGCTCCTGAGGTCGCAGCAGTCATGTTCCCTTCTCCTGGCATCACAGCTCAGATGCTGGGAGCCATGATGCCAGGGGAACAGCACATGATTGCTGTGGCCTCTGATTGGCTGCAATGGTCGGCTGGTAGCTGTTTGTAAACGGACCGGAAGTACGCAGCATATTTACACCAAAATGCACTTTAGTCCGTGTGAATGAGCACTAATAGTGACCCCCATAGTACTCCCAGTAGTAATAGTGACCCCCCCTGCATGGCAGTATCCCTACACGCCTCAACTTACCCTGACTGCAGGCCCGATACGGTGGCGACAGCAGCCGCTGCTGATTCTGTGACCGCTGACTTCTCACCTCGGTATCTGCGCTGCGTACAGGATGGCGGTCACAGACTCTGCACTGCCACACCACAACTGCAGGCGGGGAGAGTTGAATGCCCGTTAGGTTTGCTGCATGGTGGGCTGGATTCGCGCCGCGGGCCTTGTGCTTGTGTGCTCAAACACACTTGCAGCAATTTTTTAAAAATCACCCACAGCTTTAACCCCTTAATGACGTGGCCCCCTATTTTTTTCCATTTTCGTCCGCCCCCCTTTAAAAAAATCGTAACTCCTTTATTTATCCATCGACGGCGGTGTACGAAGGCTTGTTTTTTGCGGTACGAGTTGTAGTTTTCAATGGAGCTATTGAAAGTACCGTATAATGTACTGAAAACTTTCAAAAAATTCTAAGTGGAGTAAAAATTTTTAAAAAACCACATTCCGCTAACTTTCGGTGCGTCTTGTTTCTACAGCGCACAAACTGCAACAAAGACGATATGATAACTTTATTCTATGGGTCAGTACAATTACTACGATACCAAATGTGTATAGTGTTTTTTTACTGTACTACTCTTTTTATTTTTTTTCTATTATGTTTTTCTATTATTCTCTGCGGTCATCTTGTACGCACAATAACTTTTCTTTTGTCGACGTAGTTGAGTGAGGGCTCATTTTTTTCGGGATGTTCTGTAGTTTCCGTTCGTACCAATATGGAATACATACGACTTTCTGATCGCTTCTTATTGCGTTTTTTTCTGGGAGACAGGGTGACTGAAAAAGTGCATTTCTGATGACACTTGAAAAAGGCCGTGCGGCCGAAACGCGTTGTGTATTATATTTTTATTTTATTTTATTTTATTAAAATCGTGGAACCTGTTCATCATTGTTGATCGGTACCATATTTGATACGCCTATTTGGATTAGGAGGCGCCTACCCTAAAGGCGCCTCCTTGAAGTAAGTGATATAACTTTAGTCTCTTCAGTATATTCTATTTCCACCTATTCCACGGTGCGAGCGCTGAGGTTTTTTTCCTTTTATTTCATTTATATCTTCCTCCTTCATGCCATGATTGGAGTTTCCCTCTAGCCGCTCTCTCCTATGAGATTGTTTACAGCACCTAGGAATATACGTCTTCACCTGGCAATCAAGACCCCTCACCTACTACACTTTTCAGTATCCTTCCAGTGAGCGCCAAATCCTTACTCATCTCTATTAGAATATGTAGATAAACTTGACAAACTTGTATCCCACACATACACCCTAACTTGATGGCCCCAGCTCTGTTCATGCTTTTTGTCTCTTTTTAAATCCAACATTTTTGGATTTAAAATTGAGGCCAACCAAAAGCTTGACTATAGCACCAAAAAGACTGAGCTACGACCATTTGAAGTGAGAGTTCCAATACTGAATTTATTGATGTCACTTCAGTCTATGTATAGAGCAGAAGAGGTAGAGGCTGGGAGAAGGCAGCACACAACATATGTGATTCTCCTTTCTGTCCCAGGCAAGGGATAACTGAAACTTTTGCTTATGTTATCACCAACTCCACCTATCAATCGGAGAGCATATTTGCTCTCTGATTGTCACATATGGGGGTCTTGTTTCTAGAAATGAGTAAAGACGATCACCTGCTTATCTGATCACTCCTCTATCCCTCTTAAGGGCTATCTCAGACGGCCGTATATCGGCTCGGTTTTCACGCCGGGCCGATATACGGTGTCCTTGTCTGCAGGGGGGGGGAGGATGGAAGAGCCAGGAGCAGGAACTGAGCTCCTGCCCCCTCTCCGCCCCTCTCCACTATTTGCAATAGGAAAGGGCGAGATGGGGGCGGAGCTAAGGCCTAGCGCTTGGCTCTGCCCCCGTCCCGCCCCTCCCATTGGCTGAAGCAGTCAGCCAATCACAATTAGAGCTACCAGCAGGCTTGGATTTTAAATCCCCGGCTGCTAATGGCAGAGAGCTACAGAGCCAGAGACAGCGCCAGAAGTCGCGGCTGAGCCCTGACAGCTGAAGGGAGGTGAGTTTTGTTTTTTTTTAAATACACTTTTTTAAATGGCATTTCAGGGAAGGGCTTATGAAGGAGCCTGAGCTGCAGGAGCGGATGAGTGCTGTGCTGCTCTCTGCAGACACTCGGGTTGGCGCCCCGCTGTGAGAATTCTCGCAGCCGGATCCGACCCGGCCGTCTGCAAGCGG
This sequence comes from Eleutherodactylus coqui, assembly GCF_035609145.1. Lineage (NCBI taxonomy): Eukaryota > Metazoa > Chordata > Amphibia > Anura > Eleutherodactylidae > Eleutherodactylus > Eleutherodactylus coqui. The sequence goes on from NC_089849.1 coordinate 22,928,937, forward strand.
CCTAAAAGTAGAATTATTTCTATCATTGTTATAAATTCATTCATGAAAACCGTTTTCTGGAACAATCTAACAATATATTAGATAAATTGCTGGAAACCGATCATATATCATCTAAAATTATGTTAAACACGAACATTATAAAATATGTATAAGCATTTTATAGGACATATTAATAACAACTAACCATCATAAATATGAAAAAATATATTTAAAATATTATGTTACGGTATATTTAAATGTTTTATGATTTTTTATATATTTTTTCTAAAACTTCATTAACCCCTTAGTGACGAAGCCTGTTTGCGCCTTAGTGACGGAGCCAAATTTTGGAAATCTGACATGCGTCGTTCAACGTAGCATAACTCCGTAAAGGCTTTACATATCCAAGTGATTCTGACATTGTTTTTTCGCCACATGTTGTACTTCATTTTGGTTGTAAAAAGAGACCGATATAATTTGTGTATATTTATTAAAAGTACCAATATTGGAAAAATGTTGAAAAAAATGGTCATTTTTTTCAAATTTTCAACTGTAACATCTCAAATATGTCCAAACATGCTGTACAAATTTTTGATAAGATATATATTTCCATCTGTTTACTTTATTCTGAATGCACACTTGAAAAACTTTTGTGTTTTTTTTTAACCATTTATAGGACGTAGAAATTTAACATTACTTTTCAGCATTTAAGGGAACACTTTGTTTTCCTGCAACAAGCCAAGTTTGCAAAGGCTCATGAGTGTCAGAATAATAGATACCCCCCCCCCCAAATGACCCCATTTTAAAAACTACACCCCTTAATGTATTCACTGAGGGGTGCCAGGAGTATTTTGACCCTACCAGTTTTTTCAGGAATTAATTCAATTTAGAGGAGAAAAAATAAAATTTCATAGTTTTGCAAATATGTCATTTTAAAGACATATTTTTTTCCTATATTGCCCATGAAAATGAGGATTTACACCCCCAAATGGATACCCCCGTTTCTCCCGTGTTCAGAAACATACCCATTGTGGCCCTAATCTTATGTCTGGATGCACAATGGGACCCAAAATGAAAGGAGTAGTCGGTGGCTTTCAGAACATAAATTTTGCTTGAAGGCGTTTTAGGCCCCATAGCACTTTTGTAGAGCTCTTGAGTGGCCAAAACCAAAGAGAACCCCCACAAGTGACCCCATTTTGAAAACTAGACCCCTTAACGAATTTATCTAGGGGTGTACTGCCCATTTTGACCCCACAGTTTTTGAATGAATTCAAGCAAAGCAAAAGGAAAAAAATGTGATTTTCGTTTTTTTTGGCAATTCTGTCGTTTTAAAAACTGCTTTTTTGGTACAGCACACACATGAATGAAGACTTGCACCCCAAAATGGATACCCCTGTTTGTCCCATGTACAGAGACATACCCATTGTGGCCCTAATCTTTTGTCAGGATGTACAACGGGGCCCAAAATGAAAGAAGTAGTCGGTGGCTTTCAGAACAGAAATTTAGCATGAAGGTGATTTAGGCCCCATTGCCCACTTGTAGAGCCCTTGAGCGGCCAAAACGACAGAGAACCCCCACAAATGACCCCATTTTGAAAACTAGACCCCTTAACGAATTAATCTAGGGGTGTACTGTGTATCTTTACCCTACAATTTCTGAATAAATCTAAGCAAAGCAGTAGGAAAAAAATTACAATTTTCATTTTTTTGGCATTTGTATCAATTTAAAAACTGTTTTTTTTGTACAGCACACATAGGAATGAAGACTTTCACCCCAAAATGGATATCCCTGTTTGTCCCGTGTTCAGAAACATTCCTGTTGTGGCCCTAATCTACTTACAGGACACGTGGCTAGGCCTATAATGGAAGGAGCACCCGTTTGATTTCAGGGTACAACGGGATAAATTCCAGGCCCCATTGCCCACTTGTAGAGCCATTGAGCGTCCAAAACGATAGAGAACCCCCACAAATGACCCCATTTTAAAAACTAGACCCCTTAATGAATTCATCTAGGGGTGTACTGTGTATTTTGACCCCACAGTATTTGAATAAATCTAATTTTGGCAATTTAAAAACTTTTTTTTGTACAGTTTACATAGGAATGAAGACCTTCACCCCAAAATGGATCCCCCCATTTGTCCCGTGTTCAAAAACATACCCATTGTGGCCCTAATCTACTTATAGGACACATGGTTAGGCCTGTAATGCAGAGAACACCCGTTGGATTGCAGGGCACAACTGAATAAATCCCAGGCCCCATTGTTCATTTGTACGGAATAAAAATTGACTCCCTAAAAATCCCCCTTCCCCTCCCCTCCGCGCCCTTTTCGGCGTTCCTCAAATCTTAGATAAAAGTAATAATGTGAACTGTGTGGTATTTCCGAAGACAGGGGTAATTACGGAGGCTGGTTGGGATGGGTACATGGGGCAATAAAACCGTGTATCCTCCCTCCTCTCATGCTTTTTGGGGGTCATTTCTTGACCTCAGTGGTGGGTATGGGGTGTAAAAAGTGGCGCTCTGTGAGTCTCCGTAAGCTTGATGAGGTGCGGCGGTCTCACACAGAAGGCGCTCAACAAGCTGCTCCTGGAACTGCAGGAAGGCGAACGTTCCCGGGGCTTCTTGTAAATTGCGTATTACAGGTAGCGGTCTGAATAATGCCGGGCTCACGCAGCCGTAGGTGGAATCCGCTTGCGGAAGCCCGCAGCGGATCCCAGCGGTGAGCCCGGCTGTGTCCCTGCATACGGCCGCCTATTGTACTGCGCATAACTGCCTACTCACACAGGCGGTCATGCGCAGTATATATATATTTTTTTGTTGTTTGTATTTTCCGCACTGTCACTTAGCGATGACGCGGGTAACCGCAGCTCGTATACAACGTAGTTGCGTATGGGCTGCGGGTATATCTGCGACCATGGAGCACAATGGGGTCTATGTTGCGGATATCCGCGGTAAAATAGAACCTGCTGCGTTCTCTTTTCTGCGAGTGGATTACGCATTTCCGACCTGCTAATGTGAGCGGAATTGTGTAATCAAATGCGATTGATCTGCGTATTACCGTGGATAAGACGCATGCGGAATCTGTAATTCCTATCCGGTCATGTGAGACCGACCTAAGGTAGATTGCTACCTTTTTATCACGTGATCGGGGACCACTCAACGAGGCCACCCGTCACTGCGCCAGACTCTCGGCAACCGTTGGTTAAATTTCCTGTGCTCCCCCACTCCTGCGCATGTGTTCGCTGTTTTGCCGGCGGTCGCATGCGCAGGATCCGGGAAAGTTCACGGAGGAGGATCGCGTCGGGGTGCAAATATGGAGGCCTCTGGTAAAAAGTTTCATCTCCTCTCACCGATCGCATCGATGAGGGGAGATGAAGCTTCACCTTTTTTTTACTTTTACGTGATCGCCATTATCCATTGGATAACGGCGAACACGTGACGAGGAACCGCTCACCGCGGCCCCCCGTGAAAACTCCAGGCTCTCGGTTCAGTTTTGTAGCCAGGAGCAGGGAGATTTTAAATTATCCTGGCAATCCACGGCTTTTGCGCATGCGTCTGCCATTGTGGCGATGGGCGTGTGTGCAGAAGCTGGGGTAAGGTCCGCGGATAAATCCGCGGGCCTTAGGTACGTCATTTCATCCTCCCTCACGGATATGATCCGTGGGGGGAGATGAAACGCAAGTTTTTTTTAACTTTTTAAAACTTTTTTTTTAACTTTTTACACTTTTTTTTAACTTTACATGATCACTGTCATCCATTGGATAACAGTGATCATGTCCCCGGTATAATCTCTCTGTTCCTGGCTACACATGGCAGCCAAGAGCAGAGGGATTTTAAATTTCCCGGGGCTCGAGCCCGTCTGTGCACGCGCCCGATGTCAATCATCGGGCGCGCATGCGCAGACGGGGATTCGGGTCCCGGGACATCGGGGAGGACTTAGGTGAGTATTTTCACCTCCCCTCATGGATCCGATCCATGAGGGGAGGTGAAACTGACTTTTTTCTTAACTTTTTCGCGATCGCCGCTATCCGATGGGATTGCGTGCCCGGGGACCGCTCACAGACCCGATCTCCGGGGGACGCCACCGACAAGCCATGTAAGAATTTTCAGCTGCTTTGATGGATCCGATCCATCAGGGCAGCTAAATACCTAACTGTTTACGCACTTTTCTTTACTTTTTTGCGATCGGCGCTATCCATTGGACAGCGCCGATCGCAATGCCGGGGGTGACTGCCCGCATCCTGGGATGACAGCTCCATGCTGTCAGCTACCTGCGGGCACCGACAGCATGGAGCTGTCACGTCCTCAGGCAAGTGGGCATCAATCCAAAGAGGATGCATAAAATTACGTCCTCTAGGATTAAAGCCCACTTACTGAGGACGTAGTTTCCCGATGGGGCGGTCGTTAAGAGGTTAAAGCCGTTGGGTATCAATGTATGTGGTGCGGGTATGTTTTAAATAGCATATAGAGATAATCCTGAACTGGCTTTGATACCCTGGACACTTCTCCTCTACCAAGGAGATAGTGGACGAAAATAAAACTTCTTAAAGCCAACATGTAACAACACGTGCCAGAGGGTTTTCACAGGCAAACGGGTTAACACTTCGAGCACCAGGGGAGTTACATAGTCGCTTCCACTATAATTGATATATGTAAAATAGCCTGAGGCACATTCTGATTTAATATTTATGTTTGAATTTACGGTCTTCTGGATATTGGGTGAATCAGATTATTTTTAGAATATGTCGACTCATGCACACCAGGACAGATTACAGCAAGAATGGGAAAGGATCCCAGTGAGAATTTGCAGTGCAGTTGATCAACAGAGAAGTGACCTGAAAGAGATCAGTACTTCAGATATTCCCAAGTCATTGAGAGATTTTTGGCCTACGAAAGAAGAGATAAACACATATGATGCAACAGCATATAAAAAGAAACATTTGAGAAGACTCTATTGTGATCTTTGGAGGCATTCCATAGATTGGTTAATGCTGAAAATGATGTGTCCAACCAACTGACTCTGAGAGGACTCAGAATCCCACATAGATCGGCTTTTCCTCTTGATGAAACATGTTCAGGGGAATGGCAATCTATGCTACAAACGTTCACATCAGTAATGTTGGATAAACTAATTGATAAAAGGAAACACTAATGTCTCAATGTATCATGAACAGAATATCGTGTTCCGAGATAAATAATATGACAATCAAATTGCAGGACTCTAATTATATTGAACTACCCAAAATCTTTCAACAGATTGGGAAATTAAAAAGGGATTATGATGATTATAAACACAAATATTTTCCTTACTAGAGATGAGCGAACGTACTCGGATAGGCACTACTCGTCCGAGTAATGTGCCTTATCCGAGTACCGCTGTACTCGTGCAGAAAGATTCGGGACGCGCTGCGGAGCGGGGAGCTGCAGGGGAGAGCGGGGAGGAACGGAGGGGAGATCTTTCTCTCCTCTCCCGGCCGCTCTGCCCCGCTCCCCGCTGCGACTCACCTGTCAGCAGCGGAGCGTCCCGAATCTTTCTGCACGAGTACAGCGGTACTCGGATAAGGCACATTACTCGGACGAGTAGTGCCTATCCGAGTACGTTCGCTCATCTCTATTCCTTACTAGTATAAAAAGATTAAAAAGGGCAAAATATCAAGGGAAGATTTAAGACAAGAGAACGAAAAGCATGAACAGAACCACTTAGAAGAAAATGACATATTGGACAGGGGAGACCAGAGTATTTAATAGAAGCAGTAAAGAAATGTCACAAGAAGAAAAAACAAGAACAAATGCAGCAATAATAACAAATAAACACGATACTAATATAAAAAATCCTAAGAAAAACAATGAAAAGGATGATGAAGTACCAAACATAAGAAATGTCCAAAACTATATTGTCCCCTCACAACTTCCTCCGCTCACATATACTTCCCCCATAGAAATAGAAAATATAGAAACTTCATTTCTAAACTTACCAATAATAAATTCACCCGCAAACTTTGAAGAAATAAAAAAATATAAAAGATCAGAAAAAGAAGAAAAAGGATAAGAAAAAATAAAATCTACAAAAGAAACTGCATCCATAACAAATCAACGGAAAATATAAATTATTTTTTAGGTGCTCAACCCAAAGAACGATCCCCACAAAGATTACAAGCAGATACAATACCGATAAAGAAAATCACAACACAAAGATTTACTCCCCCAGTAACCAGATCGAAAATCAGTCATTTTTTTTCAAACCCCACTGAAAAAAACACCAATCATCAGAAAGAGTATAAACGAAAAAGAGGGAAGAGAGGAGGTAAAAAGAAGCACTCTGCCAGCGAATGAAAGACGAACAACATCAATCCGAATGAGGAAGTAACAAACGAAGAAGCATTAAAAATGGGGATATTCAACATATCGAGTAGACAACTGAAACGAGGAGAAACAGATCTACTATCTAAAGGACATTCGTATTGTCCAACTACACGTTCGTCTATGTTTGATTTATCTGTGGATCTTAATAATTATGTCAAAAAACTCACCCAAAATAGATATTTTTTCATTAATGATGATAAAACTAAAACTGAAAACACCATAGAATTTAATGTAGACACACCCATCACAACAGAACTCCAACCAATAAGTACATTTTATCCAGTAGAGTCAAAAGAGTCCACATCTAGAATGATTTTATAAAAACACCCTACAAGAGCGCACTAATATGTATAATAAAAAGAAAAAAATCAGCAAAAACCTCACTAGGGAAGAAAAATTAACTCTTAACCCCTTCATGACGTGGCCCTTTTTTTTCCATTTTCGTTTTTTCCTCACCCCTTTAAAAAGATCCTAACTCCTTTATTTATCCATCGACGTCGCTCTATGAGGGCTTGTGTTTTGCGGGACGAGTTGTATTTTTCAATGGTGCTATTTAATGTACCTTATAATGTACTGAAAAACGTTTAAAAAATTCTAAGTGGAGAAAAATGAAAAAAAAAAAACACTGTCCGTCATCTTTTTAGTGCGTCTTGTTTCTTCGGCGCACAAACTGCAACAAAAATGACGTGATAACTTTATTCTATGGCTCGGTAAGATTACTAGGATACCAAACTTGTATAGCTTTTTTTTTTTACTGCACTACTCTTTTTTTTTTTCAAAGACATTTAATTTTTTTCAATTATTTTCTGCGGTCATCTTGTGCGCACAATAACCTTTTTATTTGTCTGTCGACGTAGTTGAGTGTGGGCTCATTTTTTGCGGGATGTCCTGTATTTTCAGATAGTACTAGAACACATAAGACTTTTTGATAGTTTTTTATTGCGTTTTTTCTGAAACAGGGTGACTGAAAAAGTGCATTTCTGGCGGGTTTTTTTTGCTTCGGACGACGTTCATCGTGTGGGAAAAATAATGCACTACTTTGATAGATCGAACTTTTACGGACGCGGTGATACCAAATATGTATTTTTATTTAATGATTTAGATTTTTTATTTACAGATATGGCAAAGGGGGGTGATTTAAACTTTTATTACTTTTTTTTATAAATGAAAAAACTTAATTGATCTTTTTTTCACTTAACTTTTAAGTTCCTCTGGGGGACTGCAATATGCGATGCTTTGATCGCTCCTGTAGTATGATGTAATGCTATAGCATTACGTCATACTGCATTCTGACAGGCAGCCTATTAAGCCACACCACGGGAATGATTTCCCGGCAGCCATGACACCTGCACGGCTCCCCCGATCTCACGGCGGGGAGGGGGGGGGGCGTACGGGACCCCTGAGCATCGTTTGGGGGCTTTAAATACCGTGATCACAATTGACAGCGGCATTTAAAGGGTTAATGGCCGATATCAGCGGAATGACCGATCGTGGCTATTGCCCGCGGGTGTCAGCTGTAGTAAACAGCTGACGCCCGCACTGTATGCAGAGAGGTCGCCCCACTGTTATTTTAGTGTCCGGGAAAGGGGTTGTACCAAGATGTTACAATTTGGACCTTTAATGGCTTTTTACATGGCTGGGCGGGTCCATCTTACTTTATCTTATGGCTGTCAGGATTAGTTTATGAGTTTTCACATTAAAGCAACAATGTCGCCTCTTCTCTTTATGGTTTTCAGAGGAACTCACACCGATGCGCTGCATTGTTTTGACAAAAAGGGGGTAGTTATCGTCCAATCCCAAGATCAGGATGGCAAACCCTTGCGAATGGAGCAGACTATTGACTTGGCGATACAGGCCGGAGCTGAGGATGTGCAGGAGACGCAGGACGAGGAGGAGGAGAAGGATGTGTACAAGGTGGGTTAACAAGGTGTCCTATTTAGGGAACGCCAAGGATGAGTTTTGGGGTTTATTGAATATATAGAAGCGCAATGAAAAATGGAAACTGCAGAGAGAGAAAATACAAGTATGCAAATGAGGTGGAGGAACACAAATGCAATTGTGCCATTTTTGGGGATTTGAACTTACGATGTTCACAGTGCAGTAAATATTACTTGTTATCTTTATTCTGTGGGTCAGTATGGCGATTACGACGATACCAAATTTTTTGTAGTTTTTCTTTTTTTATGTTGTACAAGAAATGAAATAAGTTTACAAAAACATGCTTTCTGCCGCCATCTCCTGACCCCCAAAGCTTTTTTTATTTTTTTGTCAATCATATTGCATGATGCCCTTTTTTTGTGCGGTAGCTTGCAGTTTTTATTATTAACTAGAGATGAGTGAGCACCCAAATGCTCGGGTCCGCGTTATTTGAGTCGAGCTTTTCGTAAAATCCGAGAGCTCTACTCGAGTAACGAACCTCATTGACTATAATGGGAGACTCAAGCATTATGTGGGACGCTGAGTCCCGAGTTTTTTTTAAATCTTTTCTTGGTTCGTGTTTCTTCTTCTCTCTCTCTCCCCTCCCTTCCCCTTCCTGCCAGACCAAAAATGTTCGAATGACGCGTGATGCCGCAGGGAGGGACCCAAACAGGCATGTCACAGCGGGGAGGAGCCAAAAGCTGGGGCGAGGAGCCAAAAGCTATTTGATGCTCGTTCGAGTAACGAGCACCATCGAGTACGCTAATACTCGAACAAGCATCAAGCTTGACAGAGTATGTTCACTCAACTCTATTATTAACATTTTGGGATAGACAGGACTTTTTGATCACTTTTTATTCAATTTGTATCTTGGATACGGGGTGAACAAAGAAGTCCAATTCTAGCAATGTGTATATTTTCTTTCTGACGGCATTCACCATAGTTGATGACATCACGATGGCAGTTTACAGGGTGACATCACAATGGCAGGCAGCCATTATATTTTAATGTGCTATTTTGTTTCCTATAAACAGATGTTTTATCTAAGGAGGAAAGTCACATCATAAACACCAATGAAGAGAGAGAAAACTTCTAGATCTCTAGAACTGGAGACACCACTACAAAACCGCCAAGATCACTCAGAGCGACAGCAGTGAATCTAAATCTGATTACTGTTCTCTAGAACTGGAGACACCAGAGGAGCTATACAGAACTGCCAAGATCACTCAGAGCGACAGTAGAGACTCTAAATCTGATTACTGTGCTCTATAACTGGAGACACCAGAGGAGCTCCACACACCTATCAAACCCTTCCAGAGCGAAAGTAGCCATGATGAAACACCCACCACAAGTGATATCTGTTTGGAGGAACCCCATCCGAAAGGAATGCGTTGCTATTAAAGCTTCAGCCAAAGGGAATCTCACATGGACCAGGTTCAATTACATAGAGCGCCATATCCTAAAACTATCCCATGAGAGTCCGTACCTTATTCATGGTCTTTCCACCTTCCACACGCTAAACTGTCTATTTTGGGATGGAATCGGCCAATGGAGAAAACCTTGATCATTTTATATTTAATAACTTTGCTCTTGATACCACCACAATAAAATTCATCACAGCAGAAGTGATCTGCGGCACAGAGTTCTTGCATAAGAAAGGCATTATACATCGGGACCTGAAGACAGAGAATATTTTTCTGACTGCAGACGGCCATGTAAGAATAACAGGCTTTGGCATCGCTGTAGTACTGGGTGGATATAAGAAATCCAAATACAGGTGTAGAGGTACACCTGCATACGCAGCTCCAGCAATGGTGAAGGAGAAGGAACAACGACGTGGGGTAGACTATTTTGCTATTGGCGTCATTTTCTATAAACTAGTCACAGGTATGAGACCTTTTCCTGGATATCGTATCAACAATGACAAAGCAAAGCTGCTGATATTGGAAGCAGCTCCTTCACCCATCGGACATAACAAACAGTACGCCCTGAGGTCTTAGTCAGACGGGCGTTTTTTCGCGCGATTTGCGCATCGCATGTCGCATGCGCAAATCGCGTGACCGGCGGCGAAAAATCGCGGGAAAAATCTGCACCTAGCCGCGTTAATCGTCACAGCAAAACGCCCGTCTGACCGGAGAAAAATCGCCGTGCGCATCAAAATGCGCATGAAACTTAGACTGACCGGCGAAAAAAATGATTTTGGTGCGCACATAAAACGCCGAATGCAGATAGGCGCGATCTGCGAATCGTCGTGTCCTATAATTTATCGCATATCCGCATAAAAAGCGGACATGTGACCGATACCATAGCGAACCATTGGTTCTATATATGCGCGAATCGCATGCGCATGCGCAAATCGCGCGAAAAAACGCCCGTCTGACTAAGGCCTAAGGCTGAACCTGGTGTGTTACAGTTAGAACATCCTAAAGGAACTCAGGAAAACGTCACCTCTGTGTGATCTAGACCTAGATTTCCAGAAGCAACAGAAGAGTAAGCCAAGGCCTGAAGAGTGGAATCACCAATATCTACTCCTTTCTATTCACTGCTTGATAATTACATCTTTTATGCATTAATAATAAATATACAAAAGATCTATAGAGAATTTGTCTTCATTATTCCACCATACAATAAGAGATGTTTGCTTGGAATCGGTACCAGAGAGAGTCAAAATATAAGGGAGGGAGGTGACGGGTATACACTGACACCTGCCAATAAATGCAAACAAGGGGCTGCCAAACCAACATAATTCTCTGTCATGAAGTTGTCACAATTACCATTTCAGTTCTGAAATTATTAGTCATACTATGTGTGGCCATCCTTACAGGTCCCCGCCATGTTATAATTAACACCATGCCTTCCAATAGATAGTTTAATTTAATGCTGCTTAGAAATGTAGAATGGTAGAGTTGGGAGGAACCTCCGGGGTCATCGGGTTCAACCCCTTGCTCAACGCAGGATTCACTAAAACATCCCAGACAGATGCCTGTCCAGCCTTTGTTTGAAGACTTTTTCTAATATCTAATCTGTGTCTGCTCCCTTTCAGTTTCACCCCATTGCTTCTAGTCTTTCCTTGTGCAAATGAGAATAGGGCTGATCCCTCTGCACTATAGCAGCCCATCAGATATTTGTAGACGGCTATTGTCTCCTCTCAGCCTTCTTTTTTTGTAAGTTAAACATTCCCAGATCCTTTGACCGTTCCTCATAGGACATGGTTTACAGACCGCTTACTATCCTGATAGCTCTTCTCTGAATTTGCTCCAGTTTGTTAAATTGGGGTGCCCAGAACTGGGCACAGTACTCCAGATGAGGTCTGAGCAAAGAGTAGTAAAGGGGGATAGTTACCTCATGTGATCTAGACTCTATGCTTCTCTTAACACATCCCAGAATTGTGTTTGCTTTTTGCTGCTGCATCACACTATTGACTCAAGTTCAGTCTGTGATCTATTAGTATACCCAAGTCTTTTTCACATGTGTGCTGCTTAGCCCAATTCCTCTCGTTCTGTATATGCTTCTTTAATTTTTCTTGCCAAATGTAGAACTTTGCATTTCGTCCTGTTAAGCCTGGTTTTGACACGATGATTTTCGCTCAAAAGATGTCTTTTGAGCGATAATCGTTGTGTTCATTTACAGGGCAAGGTGATCGCTCAAACGTTGAGCAATCACTTTGCGGTCCGAGTGGGGTATGCAGAAGACAAGCAGGGGCGCTTGTCTTCTGCATCCAGCTGTTATCTGGTATACAGCGACTGGTTAACGAAAACTGCACGATGTCAGTGCAGATAGACAACGATTTTTGCTCAAATATGGCTTTGAGCGATTTTTGGGGGAAGGAATCGTTGTGTTTTAATCAGCCTTTAAATACCATTCTATTGCTTGCAGCCCTCTGTTCAAGTTTGTCTAGATCTTTTTGAATCCTCTCTCACTGCTCTAGTCCTAGCTGTGTCTCCTAGCTTTGTGTCATTGGCAAATTTGATCAGCTTCCTATCAATTCCCTCCTCCAGATCATTTATAAAAATGTTGAACAAAACTGGGTACTCCACTTGAGACATTTTTCCACTGGGATTATGACCACTCTTTGAGTACGATCACTCAGCCAGTTGTGAATCCACCTAACAGTTGCCTTTTCAATCCCTTGTCTATTTTTTCAATAAAGATGGTATCAGATACTTTGTCAAATGCTTTACTAAAGTCAAAACATACTATATCTAACGCACTTCCCTGATCAAGCCAGTTGGTGATTCTGTCATAGAAGAAAATTAGATTAGTCTGGCATGACTTGTTTGTTATAAACCCATGCTCGCTCTGGTTTATTACTCCATTCTCATCCAAGTACTTCCATACACGCATTCACGGGGGCAGAAATAGTCCAGTAGTAGTGTATAAAGGCCTTAACTAATTAAAACTAAATTTTATTAAGACTTTGAAAACTAGGGCTGTATGAGAGACACACAATGAAAGGCACGATATTTGGAAACCAGCGTGCCTAAACAGACAAACACAAAACCAGTGGCATATAAACCCACCTTCTAAATGCAGGTGTATATATATATAATCAAAGGGTAATAAAAAGACTCATAATCCCCTCATATAATGAAAGGAGGATGAGGGCAAGAAATGTTGCTAGCTTCTTAATGCTTGTGCTCAACAACATTCACAGGAGCCACAACGAACAGATTTTAGAGTGGAGACACCCATTATTGTACCGCTCTTCACCATGCTTCACTGCTGCCTGCAGACACTCATTATTGTACCGCTCTTTATCATGCTTCACTGCTGCCTGCAGACACTCATTATTGTACCGCTCTCCACCATGCTTCACTGCTGCCTGCAGACACTCATTATTGTACCGCTCTTCACAATGCTTCACTGCTGCCTGCAGACACTCATTATTGTACTGCTCTCCACCATGCTTCACTGCTGCCTGCAGACACTCATTATTGTACCGCTCTTCACCATGCTTCACTGCTGCCTGCAGACACTCATTATTGTACCGCTCTTCACCATGCTTCACTGCTGCCTGCAGACACTCATTATTGTACCGCTCTTCACCATGCTCCAGGCCGCCAACTCTGACCCTACTCTTACTGAGGGGGGGGGGGATAGGCAGGGACCGCAGTACCTATGCAAGAGACAACTACCCACTAGCACCGTCAGGAAAGGCAGATGACAAGAATCAACATGAAACAATACAAACAGAACAGAGGCAGATGGTAAGGCCTGGCTGATAACAGCGAGGTCTAGCAGACAAGCTGACAGAAGCAGGACATCAAACGAGGCAGACAGGCTAGAAGACTGAGGGAATGGCACAAAGTACCAGGGCCAGATTATCAGCAGGTCAGAGTATCTGGAAAACTCAGCAGACCCTGAAAACTGAAAATTAAAACAAGGTCTAACGGACAGGCCTGGCAGATAACAGAAAGTTAAGCAGACAATAGCAAGGTCCAAACGGACAGGAGAATCAGAACATGAAAGCAAGGGCTAGCGGACAGGAAAATCAGAACAATATTCGGCAACTCCCAAGCAGCATGAGCTGGATCTTATAGGGAGGCAGGAGGAGCCGATAGGTGAATAGACCTGTCAATCACCAGCACACATCTCAGACACCTAGCAGGGTAATTAACCTGACTGGAAGGCACAGGAGATGTTAACCCTGGCTCGTCGGGACAGAACAAGCTTGCAATGAATCTAGGGACAGAACAAGGTGTGCTGGCAAGGCTAACTATGAGCAGACAGGCGTAACACTACCACTGCTTTGTGGATGGTACGGAGCATAAAAGGCCAGTTCTATCCCCAACACTTTCATTACTTTCTGCATCACTTCTCCCATGGAGGGAGTCCCTCAGTCACTCTCAGTTGTCTCTGGTACTCTGTACCTGTATTCCACCTCAGAAGTCAGTTTTTGTTGGTGGCGTTTGTGAGCGGGTATGTCAGACTGGCTACCCTGAGAACAGGTCTAGGCAGATCAGACCGAACTTGTACCTGCCCACCCTTGGCAGTTGGAAGTAGTCTACTTGAAGACACTGGAATGGGTAGTCAGGATGAGGGGTGCATGGGAGCTTATACAGACTTGCCCACGTTGTTCTGTGCACAAATCAGGCAGCCCTGTGTGTGTGTGGCTGCCCTGACGCTAAATCCTGGTGCAGACCAGTGACTAGTGGCCACAGCTGTTTGTGACAGGTGTGTAGTAGGCGGGTTCAAAGTAGTACAACATTGGAAAAAGATGCTATGAGGCATGAAGAGGCCTGGATCTGACCGACCAGAGATTAAGTGCTTGGGTTGCACTTGTGTGCATATGCTCTGGATATCATGAGGGGTGAGGACCATTAGGGGGTAGTCCAGAACCGTAACCTTATTCCCCTCGCAGAAGTCATGGACCATGAGGTAGGTATCCACATGGACACCTCTTTGTGTCTTTTCTTGACTGGAAAAGAAAGGTGTTTGCTGGAGGACATATCTCACGTTAAACCTCATTGGAACCAAGTCTCCCACAAATCTCCAACATCTCTTGTGGGAAACTAAAAGGATACTGTTTGACCCAGGGCTGTGTATCTTGGTTTCAAAGACATCATCATAGGGGATACATTCAATTTCCCTATGCCTGTCTTGGAGGTGGCCAACAATTTGTCAGGACCTGCGGAAAACTGAGTTTCTGCAGCGGCAGTCAGGGCAAACACATGAGCCGGATCCACCAAGAGAGCAGTTAGTTTCCAAAACTCTTCTGAACTGGCACCTGAGGTCTCAACCCTTAGGGCTCATGTCCACGGGGAAAAGAAGAATTAAAATCCGCAGCGGATTTTAACTCTTCTCCCGCGCGCGGATCCGCACCCCATAGGGATGCATTGACCACCCGCGGGTAGATAAATACCCGCGGATCGTCAATAAAAGTGATTTAAAAAAAAATGGAGCATGAAAAAATCCGGACCATGCTCCATTTTCATGCGGGTCTCCCGCGGGGACGGCTCCCGCGGGCTTCTATTGAAGCCTATGGAAGCCGTCCGGATCCGCGGGACACAAAAATCACATTTTACTTACCCGCTCCGGTTCTTCTCTTCGGCGCCGCGCCATCCTCTCTCAGCCGCGGCCGGATCATTTTGCTTCGGCCCGGCGCATGCGCGGGGCACGTCACCGACGTCATCGTGCACATCCGCCGAGCCGAAGAATGAAGATCCGGCCGCGACGAGAGAAGATGACGCCGCCGCGAAGAGAAGAAACGGAGCGGATCGGAGGTAAGTTTATTCTCATTTATTTGTATTTTCAGCGCTCATGTCCGCGGGGCAGGAGGGACCCGCTGCAGATTCTACATGTAGAATCCGTAGCGGGCCCGATTTTCCCCGTGGACATGAGGCCTTACCGATCCATCCGGTAAAAATTTGATGGATGCAGATAAGGCTTGTAAGATGTCAGCACCAATAACAGAGACATGATATACAACTGGGCAGAATAATCTACAAACATCTATCCATATTGGATATATGATATCCTTTAAGCAAATAAATCCATTATTAATCTGATCCTGCCTGCAATGTTTCATCAAATTTGAGAATAAAAAAAAAAACTTTTACTGGCTGCCCAAGATTCTCACCGCCTCCTTTGTGGACAAGAGAGGGATGACCCATTATGTATTTTTACATCATCTAGCTCCACCCCTTCGATACTGCTCGTTTGCGTCTTTCTTCATACTTTCATTTAAACTTTACAGTCTGCCCAGCCACATCTCAAACAAGTAAAGTCTTACGGAGAGGGGGATGGGGGGAGAAGGTTTTAATACCCAGTCAATATCTGCATCACACATTTTACATTCATCACAGCCTGAACACGGGTCATTAACTCTCATCCATCCATGTGGTCAAGTTTGCCCCGCAAACCCCCCCCCCCCATTTGAAGGTGTACCAGTACATACAGATATACAGAAGAAAGTGTGACATCAGTTGAAAAACATTGAGGTGAGTGCTATAATGTTATAAAGTACATGATTCTATTGAGATGAGATTGTGAATGAGTGCTATTTTTGACAACTTGTGTGAAAAAGTTTGCTGAGTGACTGAGATATTCTATCTCTCTTATTTACTGAAGTTATTATATGCTATATTAAACGCTGACGTATTTTAGAATGCGCGGCAATCTTTTAGCCCCTACCTTTGCAAAATAACTGTTATCTCTCTGCGAATATGAAACACAGACTGAACAAAAGTTGTTTTAGTTTACCTATTCCCTGCATTTAAACTCATAAATAATACAAATGTTGGGACTAGAGATAAGGGAACCTACTCGGCCACGCCCCTTTTTCGCCCGAGCACCGCGATTTTCGAGTACTTCAGTACTTGGATGAAAAGATTCGGGGGGCGCCGTGGGTGAGTGGGGGTTGCAGCGGGGAGTGAGGGGGAGAGGGAGAGAGAGAGGGCTCCCCCTCTTCCACGCTGCTACCCCCCGCTCCGCCACGCCACCCCTGCCCCCCGGCGCCCCCCGAATCTTTTCACCCGAGTACTGAAGTACTCGAAAATCGCGGTGCTCGATCGAGTAATTACTCGAAATGAGTAGATTCGCTCATCTCTAGTTGGGACCTCCTGACAGCGCAACATGTTGTGCATTTTCAAACCCTGTATTCTTAAAATTCCCCACAGGATGTGAGTGGGGTATAACTTTCTTAGACCTGTATAAAAGAGACCAAGACGTGTCTATTTGTGACCTCAGAACCCAGCAAGAATGTACCTTAAAATTCCTATCTTTCCTGCCTTCTAAGACAGTATAATTCATTAGATTCATTACAAGCTTCTATCCCATTAAAGCAAACTAAGCTACTTCCCTAGGTTAGTATCACATTCCGCTCTTATCTCTTGGCCTTGGAGGAGAAGAAGACAGAAACAAGGGGGGGCTCTGCATCTTCAAGTAAACAATCTTTCTCCCACTAAAAGCGAGCTCAGCTAACCATTTGTGTGTGTGTGTATATATATATATATATATATATATATATATATATACACACACACACACACACATCTATATCTATCTACCTAGTATTATATACCTTTTCTTATATATCTATAGGTGACACAATCACGTATTGATCCTCTCTCCAATAATGCACATTTAACCTATATACTTTGATCTGAGGACAGTCCTCTACTAGTGGGCCAATCCCACAATGAGCCACTGTGTACTGTGCATCAATCTTGGCTATAACCCAACCAATGCATACTTATTGCCAACAACCATTCCTTCTTACAGTTTGAGCAGGACATACATACACATAAACACATAGACTGAGCACTGGTATAATTGGGGTTGTCTCACTGCCCTGCTGGGAGTTAACAGGTTGACTCATTTCAACCCTAACACCGTCCGTCAGCACCCTCTATCTTCCCAGAGAAACTATTGGTCTCTCCCCGGAGAAGAGTCTGTTTGGACACACTGTCTGGCAGCACCCTCTATCTCCCCAGAGAAACCACCTGTTCCTCCCCGGAGAAGAGTCTACCAAGACAAATTCAATAAATTTTACCCTCCCGTGACCAGTCTGTTGACTCTGCTGATTAACCCGTACTCTCAAAACAACAGGTATGCAAACCATTCCTTTTAAAATATGACAGGTTCTGTATAGCGTGGTCGAGACATAAGGTCTGGACTGACCGGATCGGGCACGGACGCACAGACAAGCCTTGAACTGGCCACACAGGTATAGATAATTTATCTCACCGCGTTCAGAGTTTTTGGTTGAGCCCACCAGTTCTGCTAGGATTGTCCCGTGCGCCCACGTCCTTCAAAGTCTGGTCCCTCTGGATCCAAATCGACCACGGCCCCAGTTGGGCACCAAATGTCGTGCATTTATTTTGGGGTCCACGGTGTAATCAATAGGAATGTTTGCACCCTTCCGGATTTATGTTTAGAGTTTGTGCGCACAATGGAAGAGATCACACGGAGACAAGACTGTCACTGTAGAAACTCTTCCTAACTCTGTTTATTAGTAGGCGTATAGCATCTTATATAGCATGATGAGTTAAATGCCCTTTATGGGGAGCAGGAAGCGATACGTGGTCGGGAATCAAAGCATGGGATTGGATGGTCCAAATATGGTCTTTTTGCATCTGGTTCTGTGTGAATTGCTGTCGTCATGGACGTCCGACATCACATGTTTTCAGATAAAGAGCCAGCGCCATCTTTCTGAGTTCGATGGAGGGGGTAGGGGCGGGAATGAGCAATGTATCGTCAAATGTCGCCTGAGGACTATGTGCGGGTAAGAAGTGTGCCCTGAGGTTATGAGAGTGTGTTTCTATCAAGCTGCATATTCTAATAACAGTTAGCAGTATAAGAGGTGCCAGCACATTCCATTCTGTTCTTCTGGCTCAGATAGTGAAATAGACATTTCACCTTGGATAGACATAAGGATATATATATATATATATTCTCCACAGCTTTGACAGAACTTTTTGGCGTTTTGGAGAGTGGCAGCTCGCTTGGCATCAGCATCTGCCTCTCTTTTTCCCTGTGCAACAAGTTAGTCTCCCTTCTGTTTTTCTTTGCAGTGAATGACCCACACCTCTTCTTACAGTTCTGTAATGAAAGAAGCATGCTTCACTTCTTGACCCGCTGAAGGGATTGGACTCTTTTCTTTTTTTTAGGGCCCCATGAACATGGAGCGTGAGGAAAGCATACTTTGACTCAGTGAAGATATTGACTTTAACCCCAGCTGCCAGCCGTAGTGCTCTGATAAGTAAAATAAGTTCTGGCTTTTGAGTGGAAGTTCCTTTGGGCAGCAGTTCTGCTTTTGTAGTAGTCTGTAGGGTGACCACTGAATATTCAACATAGCATATGCCTTCATCAATGAAGATGCTACCAGCTGTGTTCTATTCAACAACATCAGGAGCTTCAAGCAGTGTGTCCCGTAGATCAGGATGGCTGTTGAAGACTTCATCCATCACCTCCCAGCAGTTATAGTCAGGGGTTTCAGTTCTGGGTCTTCCCATTGGAAGGCAAAGATAAGCTGACTGTCCTTTGTCAGCCTGATGGTGAATAAAGCATCTTTCAAATTCAGCACAGTAAAGTGAGTAGCTTCTCCAGGTATCAGTCCAACCAGTGTGTACGGCCAGCTAGACACTGTTTGATGCAAAGTAACCACAGCTTGAATCACTGATTTGAGATCCTGGACTGGGAGATACTTTGTTCTTCTAGGTTTCTTACAGGCCAGAGAGGGGAGTTCCAGGGTAATTGGCATCTCTCAGAATACAATACTTCAGAAACGTTTCCAGATGCAGTGTGATGCCCTGGCAGGCCACAGATGGTAGTATTGCTTGATGGACACTGGTTGTGCCCCTGGCTTCAGCTGCACTGAGACTGGAGGTATATTCTTGTTATGTATTCAGGTGTGGAACCACTGTGTCATCCCTCTAGCCAGGAAAACCACTTGGTGGAACTGACAGCTGACCCAGAGACCAGATACTCACTCCTCAGCGTGTAGCTTGATATGAGGTGAAAACTAGGACTAAGCTAACCCTGCACTGCTGAGGAATATGAAATCCCTGCCTAACATAGAGCAGGGTCATCGTCCTGACAAGAACGGCCCTGAGCTGGAACCTGGGCGCTGACTAACCCTGTCTCAACCCTAACATCAGAACAGGTCATACCAAGCAGGAACAGAGATCGAGGGTGAGAGTAGGTAACAAAGAACCTGGACGGTACATAAGTTGCAAATAGCTACGGCAAACTGGAGATCAGTAGCATCAGAGATCACTGTAGAAGCAGTAGCTAGAAGCTGTCATACAATTCTGAGCTAGTCCTGGTGGATCATCTTCCGCCCATACTCCACTCCTAGCAGCTTCATTACTAGGTCCAGGGTGGGACTTGAGTGATCTGGCTCATGAAGACAGCAAACAATCTCCATTCCTCCTCCTGAGGCACTGTGAGTGGTGAGAGGATGTGGGTGGGAGTTGGAACATTTTTTTCAAGTTGTAAAGGCATCTGTCCTTCTAGTCCAAAGGACACTTGGGCCTATAGTTTTCTCATCATATCCTGTTCCAATTTTGATATTGGACAGTCCGGTGGATACAGGAATTGATAAGTGACTTCTTTAAGTTATAACTGAATATTCAGCTTCGGTATCAACCATAAAGTTCACAAAAAGACCCCATACATTTACTCTGACCATAGCTTCCTGGGGGCCCAGCAGATAGGAACCTGGTCATCCTCATTCATTATCTTCATACAGCAGAACAATAGGAGAAAAACAAGATGGAGGTTGTGAAGGCAGACCTGAGTGGCTCTGCCATGTGCTCATCTCTGGTAGCAGCCATTTTGGGCCAGGCCCCTTTCTCCTTCTCTTCCTGTATGATCAGAGGAAGTAAGGGGGCAGTGTCCACTCCAGTGACCATGCTTCCTGCACCTTCTGCATTGGTCTCCAGCAAGGGGGCGGTGTTGGGGCCCCCGCTTCTATACATATGAAACAGGTGGGTTGTTTTGTGCGTTATACGAGGGTTGGGCTGTCTTGACTGGATTGCTGCAGGCCATCTTTTTCATTTTTTTTTTTTAACAGTCCTTTGTCACTATTAGCATTTCAGTTCGGGTCGACATCAGAACGCTATGCGTTTGCTATATCATGTTGGATTATGCTCAGTCAAAAAACTCACCAAAACTTGACAATCCCCTTTCTCCAGATTTTTAATTAACCTTCCTATTTGCATAAAGTTATAATAAAGTCAGTAATTCACTTCATTATAAGTTTTTTAAATCCAATAACGTAAACGAGTACTGCTGCGAGAATTATTACATTAGAAGTTCAACACACATTCCTCCCCCTCACTTTTTTTCCACTGGACTGTCTAACTGAAAGGGGAGGGGGGTGACGGGGAAAAGTGAAACTGCAGGGCTCACACTGTGTGGTATGATAAGAAATAGAGCATGCTGCGATCTATTTCTCGCATGTATCTACACGCAGTGTTTACACACTCATGCGACTGGATCAATGAAAGTCCACTCACTTACATTGAATCCATTCACAGAGTATCACACAGCCATGCATTCCACACACAATATGCATTGAAAAAACGCCCGTGGTCACGAGGCCTAAAGGTAACCAAGTGTTTACAACATATGGTAAACACCGTAAAAATTACTGACATAAAATATGGTGAAAAATGTTTTGTTTTTTTTAACTCCAGTAAAGAAATTTAATAAAAGTTATTCAATACACTATATCTACCCAAAATTGGTTTCTATAAAAACTAAATCTCTTTCTCCACCGGTACTCGATTTCCCCCTCACCAGTCTCTGTTTATAGCTGCAGTCTCATCATGGTTTACAGGATGTCACAGAAGCTGTAGCCAATAACAGAGTTCAGCGATCGATTGCTGAGATTGGAGCCTGGGGGCCGAGCACCGATGCTGGAGCCTGGGGGCCGAGCACCGATGCTGGAGCTTGGGGGCCGAGCACCGATGCTGGAGCCTGGGGGCCGAGCACCGATGCTGGAGCAAGAGGTGGCTGAGCACCGCTACTGGAGTCTGGGGGAATGGGACGAGCACCGCTGCTGGAGTCCGGGAGAGTGGGTGGGTATAAGAAGACCAAATTTAGGTGTAGAGGTATACCTGGATATAGGGCCCCAGAAATGCTGAGGGGCAAGGAACACGGACAATGAGTTGATTATTTTGCTATTAGCGTCATTCTGTATAAACTATGCACAGGTACGAGACCTTTTAAAGGAGTTGCCATTAAAGCTTCAGCCAAAAGGAATCTCACATGGACCAGGTCCAATCACATAGAGCACCATATCCTAAAACTATCCCATTAGAGTCCTTACCTCATTCACGGCCTGGCCGCCTTCCACACACTAAGCTGTGTCTATTTTGTGATGGAATCGGCCAATGGAGAAAACCTTGATCATTTTATATTTAATAACTTTGCTCTTGATACCACCACAATAAAATTCATCACAGCAGAAGTGATCTGCGGCACAGAGTTCCTGCATAAGAAAGGCATTATACATCGGGACCTGAAGACAGAAAACATTCTTCTGACATTTTTTCTAAAACTTCATTAACCCCTTAGTGACGAAGCCTGTTTGCGCCTTAGTGACTGAGCCAAATTTTGGAAATCTGACATGTGTCGTTCAACGTAGCATAACTCCGTAAAGGCTTTACATATCCAAGTTATTCTGACATTGTTTTTTCGCCACATGTTGTACTTCATTTTGGTTGTAAAAAGAGACCGATATAATTTGTGTATATTTATTAAAAGTACCAATATTGGAAAAATTTTGAAAAAATTGTCATTTTTTCAAATTTTCAACTGTAATATCTAGAGATGAGCGAACGTACTCGTAATGAGTACTTACGCACCCGAGTACCGCCATTTTCGAGTACTTCAGTACTCGGGCGTAAAGATTCGGGGGGCGCCGGGGGCCGGGAGAGGCGCGGCGGTGCGGGGGGGAGCAGCGGGGAACAGGGGGGAGCCCTCTCTCTCTCCCCCCCACTCCCCACTGCTACCCCCCGTGCCGCCACGGCGCCCCCCGAATCTTTACGCGCGAGTACTGCTGTACTCGAAAATGGCGGTGCTCGGGTGCGTAAGTACTCGTAACAAGTACGTTCGCTCATCTCTAGTAATATCTCAAATATGTCCAAACATGCTGTACAAATTTTTGATAAGATATATATTTCCATCTGTTTACTTTATTCTGAATGCACACTTGAAAAACTTTTGTTTTTTTTAACCATTTATAGGACGTAGAAATTTAACATTACTTTTCAGCATTTTAAGGGAACACTTTGTTTTCCTGCACCAAGCCAAGTTTGCAAAGGCTCATGAGTGTCAGAATAATAGATACCCCCCCAAATGACCCCATTTTAAAAACTACACCCCTTAATGTATTCACTGAGGGGTGTCAGGAGTATTTTGACCCTACCAGTTTTTTTCAGGAATTAATTCAATTTAGAGGAGAAAAAATAAAATTTCATAGTTTTGCAAATATGTCATTTTAAAGACATATTTTTTTCCTATATTGCCCATGAAAATGAGGATTTACACCCCCAAATGGATACCCCCGTTTCTCCCGTGTTCAGAAACATACCCATTGTGGCCCTAATCTTATGTCTGGATGCACAATGAGACCCAAAATGAAAGGAGTAGTCGGTGGCTTTCAGAACATAAATTTTGCTTGAAGGCGTTTTAGGCCCCATAGCACTTTTGTAGAGCTCTTGAGTGGCCAAAACCAAAGAGAACCCCCACAAGTGACCCCATTTTGAAAACTAGACCCCTTAACGAATTTATCTAGGGGTGTACTGCCCATTTTGACCCCACAGTTTTTGAATGAATTCAAGCAAAGCAAAAGGAAAAAAAATGTGATTTTCGTTTTTTTGGCAATTCTGTCGTTTTAAAAACTGCTTTTTTGGTACAGCACACACATGAATGAAGACTTGCACCCCAAAATGGATACCCCTGTTTGTCCCATGTACAGAGACATACCCATTGTGGCCCTAATCTTTTGTCAGGATGCACAACGGGGCCCAAAATGAAAGAAGTAGTCGGTGGCTTTCAGAACAGAAATTTAGCATGAAGGTGATTTAGGCCCCATTGCCCACTTGTAGAGCTCTTGAGCAGCCCAAATGACAGAGAACCCCCACAAATGACCCCATTTTGAAAACTAGACCCCTTAACGAATTAATCTAGGGGTGTACTGTGTATCTTTACCCTACAATTTTTGAATAAATCTAAGCAAAGCAGTAGGAAAAAAATTACAATTTTCATTTTTTTGGCATTTGTATCAATTTAAAAACAGGTTTTTTTGTACAGCACACATAGGAATGAAGACTTTCACCCCAAAATGGATACCCTTGTTTGTCCCGTGTTCAGAAACATTCCTGTTGTGGCCCTAATCTACTTACAGGACACATGGCTAGGCCTATAATGGAAGGAGCACCCATTTGATTTCAGGGTACAACAGGATAAATTCCAGGCCCCATTGCCCACTTGTAGAGCCATTGAGCGTCCAAAACAATAGAGAACCCCCCACAAATGACCCCATTTTAAAAACTAGACCCCTTAATGAATTCATCTAGGGGTGTACTGTGTATTTTGACCCCACAGTATTTGAATAAATCTAAGCAAAGCAGAAGGAAAAAATTACGTTTTTCATTTTTTTGGCAATTTTGTCAATTTAAAAACAGTTTTTTTTCTACAGTTTACATAGGAATGAAGACGTTCACCCCCAAATGGATCCCCCCATTTGTCCCGTGTTCAAAAACATACCCATTGTGGCCCTAATCTACTTATAGGACACATGGTTAGGCCTGTAATGCAGGGAACACCCGTTGGATTGCAGGACACAACTGAATAAATCCCAGGCCCCATTGTTCATTTGTACGGAATAAAAATTGACTTCCTAAAAGTATCCCCTCCCCCACACACACACACACACACACACACTCCGCACCCTTTTCAGCGTTCCTCAAATCTTAGATAAAAGTAATAATGTGAACTGTGTGGTATTTCCGAAGACAGGGGTAATTACGGAGGCTGGTTGGGATGGGTACATGGGGCAATAAAACCGTGTATCCCCCCTCCTCTGATGCTTTTTGGGGGTCATTTCTTGACCTCAGTGGTGGGTATGGGGTGTAAAAAGTGGCGCTCTGTGAGTCTCCGTAAGCTTGATGAGGTGCGGCGGTCTCACACAGAAGGTGCTCAACAAGCTGCTCCTGGAACTGCAGGAAGGCGAGCGTTCCCGGGGCTTCTTGTAAATTGCGTATTACAGGTAGCGGTCTGAATAACGCCGGGCTCACGCAGCCGTAGGTGGAATCCGCTTGCGGAAGCCCGCAGCGGATCCCAGCTGTGAGCCCGGCTGTGTCCCTGCATACGGCCGCCTATTGTACTGCACATAACTGCCTACTCACACAGGCGGTCATGCGCAGTATATATATATTTTTTTGTTGTTTGTATTTCCCGCACCATCACTTAGCGATGACGCGGGTAACCGCAGCTCGTATACAACGTAGTTGCATATGGGCTGCGGGTATATCTGCGACCATGGAGCACAATGGGGTCTATGTTGCGGATATCCGCGGTAAAATAGAACCTGCTGCGTTCTCTTTTCTGCGAGTGGATTACGCATTTCCGACCTGCTAATGTGAGCGGAATTGTATAATCAAATGCGATTGATCTGCGTATTACCGTGGATCAGACGCATGCGGAATCCGTAATTCCTATCCGGTCATGTGAGACCGACCTAAGGTAGATTGCTACCTTTTTATCACGTGATCGGGGACCACTCAACGAGGCCACCCGTCACTGCTCCAGACTCTCGGCGACCGTTGGTCGCTGGGAGCAAGGAGATTTTAAATTTCCTGTGCTCCCCCACTCCTGCGCATGTGTTCGCTGTTTTGCCGGCGGTCGCATGCGCAGGATCCGGGAAAGTTCACGGAGGAGGATCGCGTCGGGGTGCAGAAATATAGAGGCCTCTGGTAAAAAGTTTCATCTCCTCTCACCGATCACATTGGTGAAGGGAGATGAAGCTTCACCTCTTTTTTTACTTTTACGTGATCGCCATTATCCATTGGATAACGGCGAACACGTGACGAGGAACCGCTCACCGCGGCCCCCCGTGAAATCTCCAGGCTCTCGGCTCAGTTTTGTAGCCAGGAGCAGGGAGATTTTTAATTATCCTGGCAATCCACGGCTTTTGCGCATGCGTCTGCCATTTTGGCGACGGGCGCGTGCGCAGAAGCTGGGGTAAGGTCCGCGGATAAATCCGCGGGCCTTAGGTACGTCATTTCGTCCTCCCTCACGGATATGATCCGTGGGGGGAGATGAAACGAAAGTTTTTTAAACTATTTTTTAACTTTTTAAAACTTTTTTAAAACTTTTTTTTTTACTTTTACACTTTTTTTTTACTTTACATGATCACTGTCATCCATTGGATAACAGTGATCATGTCCCCGGTATAATCTCTCTGTTCCTGGCTACACATGGCAGCCAAGAGCAGAGGGATTTTAAATTTCCCGGGGCTCGAGCCTGTCTGTGCACGCGCCCGATGTCAATCATCGGGCGCGCATGCGCAGATGGGGATTCGGGTCCCGGGACATTGGGGAGGACTTAGGTGAGTATTTTCACCTCCCCTCATGGATCCGATCTATGAGGGGAGGCGAAACTGACTTTTTTTAAAACTTTTTCGCGATCGCCGCTATCCGATGGATAGCGGCGATCGCGTGCCCAGGGACCGCTCACAGCGGTCCCCGGTAACACCTCCTCGTTCCCGGCTACCTTCAGGAGCTGGGAGCCAGGAGATTTCAAATTTGCCGGGGCTCCCGGGCTTCTGCGCATGCGCCTGACGTCATCGTCTGGCGCGCATGCGCAGAAGACCGCCGGCGGGTCCGGGAGGACCCGATCTCCGGGGGACGCCGCCAACAAGCCAGGTAAGAATTTTCAGCTGCTCTGATGGATCCGATCCATCAGGGCAGCTGAATACCTAACTGTTTACGCACTTTTCTTTACTTTTTTGCGATCGGCGCTATCCATTGGACAGCGCCGATCGCAATACCGGGGGTGACTGCCTGCATCCTGGGATGACAGCTCCATGCTGTCGGCTACCTGCGGGCACCGACAGCTTGGAGCTGTCACGTCCTCAGGCAAGTGGGCATCAATCCAAAGAGGATGCATAAAACTACGTCCTCTAGGATTAAAGCCCACTTACTGAGGACGTAGTTTCCCGATGGGGCGGTCGTTAAGGGGTTAAAGCCGTTGGGTATCAATGTATGTGGTGCGGGTATGTTTTAAATAGCATATAGAGATAATCCTGAACTGGCTTTGATACCCTGGACACCTCTCCTCTACCAAGGAGATAGTGGACGAAAACAAAACTTCTTAAAGCCAACATGTAACAACACGTGCCAGAGGGTTTTCACAGGCAAACGGGTTAACCCTTCGAGCACCAGGGGAGTTACATAGTCGCTTCCACTATAATTGATATATGTAAAATAGCCTGAGGCACATTCTGATTTAATATTTATGTTTGAATTTACGGTCTTCTGGATATTGGGTGAATCAGATTATTTTTAGAATATGTCGACTCATGCACACCAGGACAGATTACAGCAAGAATGGGAAAGGATCCCAGTGAGAATTTGCAGTGCAATTGATCAACAGAGAAGTGACCTGAAAGAGATCAGTACTTCAGATATTCCCAAGTCATTGAGAGATTTTTGGCCTACGAAAGAAGAGATAAACACATATGATGCAACAGCATATAAAAAGAAAAATTTGAGAAGACTCTATTGTGATCTTTGGAGGCATTCCATATTGGTTAATGCTGAAAATGATGTGTCCAACCAACCGACTGACTCCGAGAGGATTCAGAATCCCACATAGATCGGCTTTTCCTCTTGATGAAACATGTTCAGGGGAATGGCAATCTATGCTACAAACGTTCACATCAGTGATGTTGGATAAACTAATTGATAAAAGGAAACACTAATGTCTCAATGTATCATGAACAGAATATCGTGTTCCGAGATAAATAATATGACAATCAAATTGCAGGACTCTAATTATATTGAACTACCCAAAATCTTTCAACAGATTGGGAAATTAAAAAGGGATTATGATGATTATAAACACAAATATTTTCCTTACTAGAGATGAGCGAACGTACTCGGATAGGCACTACTCGTCCGAGTAATGTGCCTTATCCGAGTACCGCTGTACTCGTGCAGAAAGATTCGGGACACGCTGCGGAGCGCGGAGCTGCAGGGGAGAGCGGGGAGGAACGGAGGGGAGATCTTTCTCTCCTCTCCCGGCCGCTCTGCCCCGCTCGCCGCTGCGACTCACCTGTCAGCAGCGGAGCGTCCCGAATCTTTCTGCACGAGTACAGCGGTACTCGGATAAGGCACATTACTCGGACGAGTAGTGCCTATCCGAGTACGTTCGCTCATCTCTATTCCTTACTAGTATAAAAAGATTAAAAAGGGCAAAATATCAAGGGAAGATTTAAGACAAGAGAACGAAAAGCATGAACAGAACCACTTAGAAGAAAATGACATATTGGACAGGGGAGACCAGAGTATTTAATAGAAGCAGTAAAGAAATGTCACAAGAAGAAAAAACAAGAACAAATGCAGCAATAATAACAAATAAACACGATACTAATATAAAAAATCCTAAGAAAAACAATGAAAAGGATGATGAAGTACCAAACATAAGAAATGTCCAAAACTATATTGTCCCCTCACAACTTCCTCCGCTCACATATACTTCCCCCATAGAAATAGAAAATATAGAAACTTCATTTCTAAACTTACCAATAATAAATTCACCCGCAAACTTTGAAGAAATAAAAAAATATAAAAGATCAGAAAAAGAAGAAAAAGGATAAGAAAAAATAAAATCTACAAAAGAAACTGCATCCATAACAAATCAACGGAAAATATAAATTATTTTTTAGGTGCTCAACCCAAAGAACGATCCCCACAAAGATTACAAGCAGATACAATACCGATAAAGAAAATCACAACACAAAGATTTACTCCCCCAGTAACCAGATCGAAAATCAGTCATTTTTTTTCAAACCCCACTGAAAAAAACACCAATCATCAGAAAGAGTATAAACGAAAAAGAGGGAAGAGAGGAGGTAAAAAGAAGCACTCTGCCAGCGAATGAAAGACGAACAACATCAATCCGAATGAGGAAGTAACAAACGAAGAAGCATTAAAAATGGGGATATTCAACATATCGAGTAGACAACTGAAACGAGGAGAAATAGATCTACTATCTAAAGGACTTTCGTATTGTCCAACTACACGTTCGTCTATGTTTGATTTATCTGTGGATCTTAATAATTATGTCAAAAAACTCACCCAAAATAGATATTTTTTCATTAATGATGATAAAACTAAAACTGAAAACACCATAGAATTTAATGTAGACACACCCATCACAACAGAACTCGAACCAATAAGTACATTTTATCCAGTAGAGTCAAAAGAGTCCACATCTAGAATGATTTTATAAAAACACCCTACAAGAGCGCACTAATATGTATAATAAAAAGAAAAAAATCAGCAAAAACCTCACTAGGGAAGAAAAAGTAACTCTTAACCCCTTCATGACGTGGCCCTTTTTTTTCCATTTTCGTTTTTTCCTCACCCCTTTAAAAAGATCCTAACTCCTTTATTTATCCATCGACGTCGCTCTATGAGGGCTTGTGTTTTGCGGGACGAGTTGTATTTTTCAATGGTGCTATTTAATGTACCTTATAATGTACTGAAAAACGTTTAAAAAATTCTAAGTGGAGAAAAATGAAAAAAAAAAAAACACTGTCCGTCATCTTTTTAGTGCGTCTTGTTTCTTCGGCGCACAAACTGCAACAAAAATGACGTGATAACTTTATTCTATGGCTCGGTAAGATTACTAGGATACCAAACTTGTATAGCTTTTTTTTTTTACTGCACTACTCTTTTTTTTTTTTCAAAGACATTTAATTTTTTTCAATTATTTTCTGCGGTCATCTTGTGCGCACAATAACCTTTTTATTTGTCTGTCGACGTAGTTGAGTGTGGGCTCATTTTTTGCGGGATGTCCTGTATTTTCAGATAGTACTAGAACACATAAGACTTTTTGATAGTTTTTTATTGCGTTTTTTCTGAAACAGGGTGACTGAAAAAGTGCATTTCTGGCGGGTTTTTTTTGCTTCGGACGACGTTCATCGTGTGGGAAAAATAATGCACTACTTTGATAGATCGAACTTTTACGGACGCGGTGATACCAAATATGTATTTTTATTTAATGATTTAGATTTTTTATTTACAGATATGGCAAAGGGGGGTGATTTAAACTTTTATTACTTTTTTTTATAAATGAAAAAACTTAATTGATCTTTTTTTCACTTAACTTTTAAGTTCCTCTGGGGGACTGCAATATGCGATGCTTTGATCGCTCCTGTAGTATGATGTAATGCTATAGCATTACGTCATACTGCATTCTGACAGGCAGCCTATTAAGCCACACCACGGGAATGATTTCCCGGCAGCCATGACACCTGCACGGCTCCCCCGATCTCACGGCGGGGAGGGGGGGGGGCGTACGGGACCCCTGAGCATCGTTTGGGGGCTTTAAATACCGTGATCACAATTGACAGCGGCATTTAAAGGGTTAATGGCCGATATCAGCGGAATGACCGATCGTGGCTATTGCCCGCGGGTGTCAGCTGTAGTAAACAGCTGACGCCCGCACTGTATGCAGAGAGGTCGCCCCACTGTTATTTTAGTGTCCGGGAAAGGGGTTGTACCAAGATGTTACAATTTGGACCTTTAATGGCTTTTTACATGGCTGGGCGGGTCCATCTTACTTTATCTTATGGCTGTCAGGATTAGTTTATGAGTTTTCACATTAAAGCAACAATGTCGCCTCTTCTCTTTATGGTTTTCAGAGGAACTCACACCGATGCGCTGCATTGTTTTGACAAAAAGGGGGTAGTTATCGTCCAATCCCAAGATCAGGATGGCAAACCCTTGCGAATAGAGCAGACTATTGACTTGGCGATACAGGCCGGAGCTGAGGATGTGCAGGAGACGCAGGACGAGGAGGAGGAGAAGGATGTGTACAAGGTGGGTTAACAAGGTGTCCTATTTAGGGAACGCCAAGGATGAGTTTTGGGGTTTATTGAATATATAGAAGCGCAATGAAAAATGGAAACTGCAGAGAGAGAAAATACAAGTATGCAAATGAGGTGGAGGAACACAAATGCAATTGTGCCATTTTTGGGGATTTGAACTTACGATGTTCACAGTGCAGTAAATATTACTTGTTATCTTTATTCTGTGGGTCAGTATGGCGATTACGACGATACCAAATTTTTTGTAGTTTTTCTTTTTTTATGTTGTACAAGAAATGAAATAAGTTTACAAAAACATGCTTTCTGCCGCCATCTCCTGACCCCCAAAGCTTTTTTTATTTTTTTGTCAATCATATTGCATGATGCCCTTTTTTTGTGCGGTAGCTTGCAGTTTTTATTATTAACTAGAGATGAGTGAGCACCCAAATGCTCGGGTCCGCGTTATTTGAGTCGAGCTTTTCGTAAAATCCGAGAGCTCTACTCGAGTAACGAACCTCATTGACTATAATGGGAGACTCAAGCATTATGTGGGACGCTGAGTCCCGAGTTTTTTTTAAATCTTTTCTTGGTTCGTGTTTCTTCTTCTCTCTCTCTCCCCTCCCTTCCCCTTTCTGCCAGACCAAAAATGTTCGAATGACGCGTGATGCCGCAGGGAGGGACCCAAACAGGCATGTCACAGCGGGGAGGAGCCAAAAGCTGGGGCGAGGAGCCAAAAGCTATTTGATGCTCGTTCGAGTAACGAGCACCATCGAGTACGCTAATACTCGAACAAGCATCAAGCTTGACAGAGTATGTTCACTCAACTCTATTATTAACATTTTGGGATAGACAGGACTTTTTGATCACTTTTTATTCAATTTGTATCTTGGATACGGGGTGAACAAAGAAGTCCAATTCTAGCAATGTGTATATTTTCTTTCTGACGGCATTCACCATAGTTGATGACATCACGATGGCAGTTTACAGGGTGACATCACAATGGCAGGTAGCCATTATATTTTAATGTGTTATTTTGTTTCCTATAAACAGATGTTTTATCTAAGGAGGAAAGTCACATCATAAACACCAATGAAGAGAGAGAAAACTTCTAGATCTCTAGAACTGGAGACACCATAGGAGCTCTACAGAAGCGCCAAGATCACTCAGAGCGACAGCGGTGATTCTAAATTTGATTACTGTTCTCTAGAACTGGAGGCACCAGTAGATCTCTACAAAACCGCCAAGATCACTCAGAGCGACAGCGGTGAATCTAAATCTGATTACTGTTCTCTAGAACTGGAGGCACCAGTAGATCTCTACAGAACTGCCAAGATCACTCAGAGCGACAGTAGAGACTCTAAATCTGATTACTGTGCTCTATAACTGGAGACACCAGAGGAGCTCCACACACCTATCAAACCCTTCCAGAGCGAAAGTAGCCATGATGAAACACCCACCACAAGTGATATCTGTTTGGAGGAACCCCATCCGAAAGGAATGCGTTGCTATTAAAGCTTCAGCCAAAGGGAATCTCACATGGACCAGGTTCAATTACATAGAGCGCCATATCCTAAAACTATCCCATGAGAGTCCTTACCTTATTCATGGTCTTTCCACCTTCCACACGGTCTATTTTGGGATGGAATCGGCCAATGGAGAAAACCTTGATCATTTTATATTTAATAACTTTGCTCTTGATACCAACACAATAAAATTCATCACAGCAGAAGTGATCTGCGGCACAGAGTTCTTGCATAAGAAAGGCATTATACATCGGGACCTGAAGACAGAGAATATTTTTCTGACTGCAGACGGCCATGTAAGAATAACAGGCTTTGGCATCGCTGTAGTACTGGGTGGATATAAGAAATCCAAATACAGGTGTAGAGGTACACCTGCATACGCAGCTCCAGCAATGGTGAAGGAGAAGGAACAACAACGTGGGGTAGACTATTTTGCTATTGGCGTCATTTTCTATAAACTATGCACAGGTATGAGACCTTTTCCTGGATATCGTATCAGCAATGACAAAGCAAAGCTGCTGATATTGGAAGCAGCTCCTTCACCCATCGGACATAACAAACAGTACGCCCTGAGGCCTTAGTCAGACGGGCGTTTTTCCGCGCGATTTGCGCATCGCATGTCGCATGCGCAAATCGCGTGACCGGCGTCGAAAAATCGCGGGAAAAATCTGCACCTAGCCGCGTTAATCGTCGCAGCAAAACGCCCGTCTGACCGGAGAAAAATCGCCGTGCGCATCAAAATGCGCATGAAACTTAGACTGACCGTCGAAAAAAATGATTTTGGTGCGCACATAAGACGCCAAACGCAGGTAGGCGCGATCTGCGAATCGTCGTGTCCTATAATTTATCGCATATCCGCATAAAAAGCGGACATGTGACCGATACCATAGCGAACCATTGGTTCTATATATGCGCGAATCGCATGCGCATATCGCGCGCAAAAACGCCGTCTGACTAAGGCCTAAGGCTGAACCTGGTGTGTTACAGTTAGAACATCCTAAAGGAACTCAGGAAAACGTCACCTCTGTGTGATCTAGACCTAGATTTCCAGAAGCAACAGAAGAGTAAGCCAAGGCCTGAAGAGTGGAATCACCAATATCTACTCCTTTCTATTCACTGCTTGATAATTACATCTTTTATGCATTAATAATAAATATACAAAAGATCTATAGAGAATTTGTCTTCATTATTCCACCATACAATATGAGATGTTTGCTTGGAATCGGTACCAGAGAGAGTCAAAATATAAGGGAGGGAGGTGACGGGTATACACTGACACCTGCCAATAAATGCAAACAAGGGGCTGGCAAACCAACATAATTCTCTGTCATGAAGTTGTCACAATTACCATTTCAGTTCTGAAATTATTAGTCATACTATGTGTGGCCATCCTTACAGGTCCCCGCCATGTTATAATTAACACCATGCCTTCCAATAGATAGTTTAATTTAATGCTGCTTAGAAATGTAGAATGGTAGAGTTGGGAGGAACCTCCGGGGTCATCGGGTTCAACCCCTTGCTCAACGCAGGATTCACTAAAACATCCCAGACAGATGCCTGTCCAGCCTTTGTTTGAAGACTTTTTCTAATATCTAATCTGTGTCTGCTCCCTTTCAGTTTCACCCCATTGCTTCTAGTCTTTCCTTGTGCAAATGAGAATAGGGCTGATCCCTCTGCACTATAGCAGCCCATCAGATATTTGTAGACGGCTATTAAGTCTCCTCTCAGCCTTCTTTTTTTGTAAGTTAAACATTCCCAGATCCTTTGACCGTTCCTCATAGGACATGGTTTACAGACCGCTTACTATCCTGATAGCTCTTCTCTGAATTTGCTCCAGTTTGTTAAATTGGGGTGCCCAGAACTGGGCACAGTACTCCAGATGAGGTCTGAGCAAAGAGTAGTAAAGGGGGATAGTTACCTCATGTGATCTAGACTCTATGCTTCTCTTAACACATCCCAGAATTGTGTTTGCTTTTTGCTGCTGCATCACACTATTGACTCAAGTTCAGTCTGTGATCTATTAGTATACCCAAGTCTTTTTCACATGTGTGCTGCTTAACCCAATTCCTCTCGTTCTGTATATGCTTCTTTAATTTTTCTTGCCAAATGTAGAACTTTGCATTTCGTCCTGTTAAGCCTGGTTTTGACACGATGATTTTCGCTCAAAAGATGTCTTTTGAGCGATAATCGTTGTGTTCATTTACAGGGCAAGGTGATCGCTCAAACGTTGAGCAATCACTTTGCGCTCCGAGTGGGGTATGCAGAAGACAAGCAGGGGCGCTTGTCTTCTGCATCCAGCTGTTATCTGGTATACAGCGACTGGTTAACGAAAACTGCACGATGTCAGTGCAGATAGACAACGATTTTTGCTCAAATATGGCTTTGAGCGATTTTTGGGGGAAGGAATCGTTGTGTTTTAATCAGCCTTTAAATACCATTCTATTGCTTGCAGCCCTCTGTTCAAGTTTGTCTAGATCTTTTTGAATCCTCTCTCACTGCTCTAGTCTTAGCTGTGTCTCCTAGCTTTGTGTCATTGGCAAATTTGATCAGCTTCCTATCAATTCCCTCCTCCAGATCATTTATAAAAATGTTGAACAAAACTGGGTACTCCACTTGAGACATTTTTCCACTGGGATTATGACCACTCTTTGAGTACGATCACTCAGCCAGTTGTGAATCCACCTAACAGTTGCCTTTTCAATCCCTTGTCTATTTTTTCAATAAAGATGGTATCAGATACTTTGTCAAATGCTTTACTAAAGTCAAAACATACTATATCTAACGCACTTCCCTGATCAAGCCAGTTGGTGATTCTGTCATAGAAGGAAATTAGATTAGTCTGGCATGACTTGTTTGTTATAAACCCATGCTCGCTCTGGTTTATTACTCCATTCTCATCCAAGTACTTCCATACACGCATTCACGGGGGCAGAAATAGTCCAGTAGTAGTGTATAAAGGCCTTAACTAATTAAAACTAAATTTTATTAAGACTTTGAAAACTAGGGCTGTATGAGAGACACACAATGAAAGGTACGATATTTGGAAACCAGCGTGCCTAAACAGACAAACACAAAACCAGTGGCATATAAACCCACCTTCTAAATGCAGGTGTATATATATAATCAAAGGGTAATAAAAAGACTCATAATCCCCTCATATAATGAAAGGAGGATGAGGGCAAGAAATGTTGCTAGCTTCTTAATGCTTGTGCTCAACAACATTCACAGGAGCCACAACGAACAGATTTTAGAGTGGAGACACCCATTATTGTACCGCTCTCCACCATGCTTCACTGCTGCCTGAAGACACTCATTATTGTACCGATCTTCACCATGCTTCATTGCTGCCTGCAAACACTCATTATTGTACCGCTCTCCACCATGCTTCACTGCTGCCTGCAGACACTCATTATTATACCGCTCTCCACCATGCTTCACAGCTGCCTACAGACATTCATTATTGTACCGCTCTCCGCCATGCTTCACTGCTGCCTGCAGACACTCATTATTGTACCGCTCTTCACCATGCTTCACTGCTGCCTGCAGACACTCATTATTGTACCGCTCTCCACCATGCTTCACTGCTGCCTGCAGACACCCATTATTGTACCCCCCCCCTTTTTGTAGTTTTTCTTTTTTTATGTTGTACAAGAAATGAAATAAGTTTACAAAAACTTGCTTTCTGCCGCCATCTCCTGACCCCCAAAGCTTTTTTTATTTTTTTTGTCAATCATATTGCATGATGCCCTTTTTTTGTGCGGTAGCTTGCAGTTTTTATTATTAACTAGAGATGAGTGAGCACCCAAATGCTCGGGTCCGCGTTATTTGAGTCGAGCTTTTCGGAAAATCCGAGAGCTCTACTCGAGTAACGAACCTCATTGACTATAATGGGAGACTCAAGCATTATGTGGGACGCTGAGTCCCGAGTTTTTTTTAAATGTTTTCTTGGTTCGTGTTTCTTCTTCTCTCTCTCTCTCTCTCTCTCCCCTCCCTTCCCCTTCCTGCCAGACCAAAAATGTTCGAATGACGCGTGATGCCGCAGGGAGGGGCCCAAACAGGCATGTCACAGCGGGGAGGAGCCAAAAGCTGGGGCGAGGAGCCAAAAGCTATTTGATGCTTGTTCGAGTAACGAGCACCATCGAGTACGCTAATACTCGAACGAGCATCAAGCTTGACAGAGTATGTTCACTCAACTCTATTATTAACATTTTGGGATAGACAGGACTTTTTGATCACTTTTTATTCAATTTGTATCTTGGATACGGGGTGAACAAAGAAGTCCAATTCTAGCAATGTGTATATTTTCTTTCTGACGGCATTCACCATAGTTGATGACATCACGATGGCAGTTTACAGGGTGACATCACAATGGCAGGCAGCCATTATATTTTAATGTGTTATTTTGTTTCCTATAAACAGATGTTTTATCTAAGGAGGAAAGTCACATCATAAACACCAATGAAGAGAGAGAAAACTTCTAGATCTCTAGAACTGGAGACACCATAGGAGCTGTACAGAAGCGCCAAGATCACTCAGAGCGACAGCAGTGATTCTAAATTTGATTACTGTTCTCTAGAACTGGAGACATCAGAGGAGCTCTACAAAACCGCCAAGATCACTCAGAGCGACAGCGGTGAATCTAAATCTGATTACTGTTCTCTAGAACTGGAGGCACCAGAGGAGCTCTACAAAACCGCCAAGATCACTCAGAGCGACAGCAGTGAATCTAAATCTGATTACTGTGCTCTATAACTGGAGACACCAGAGGAGCTCTACAGAACTGCCAAGATCACTCAGAGCGACAGTAGAGACTCTAAATCTGATTACTGTGCTCTATAACTGGAGACACCAGAGGAGCTCCACACACCTATCAAACCCTTCCAGAGCGAAAGTAGTCATGATGAAACACCCACCACAAGTGATATCTGTTTGGAGGAACCCCATCCGAAAAGAATGCGTTGCTATTAAAGCTTCAGCCAAAGGGAATCTTACATGGACCAGGTTCAATTACATAGAGCGCCATATCCTAAAACTATCCCATGAGAGTCCTTACCTTATTCATGGTCTTTCCACCTTCCACACGGTCTATTTTGGGATGGAATCGGCCAATGGAGAAAACCTTGATCATTTTATATTTAATAACTTTGCTCTTGATACCACCACAATAAAATTCATCACAGCAGAAGTGATCTGCGGCACAGAGTTCTTGCATAAGAAAGGCATTATACATCGGGACCTGAAGACAGAGAATATTTTTCTGACTGCAGACGGCCATGTAAGAATAACAGGCTTTGGCATCGCTGTAGTACTGGGTGGATATAAGAAATCCAAATACAGGTGTAGAGGTACACCTGCATACGCAGCTCCAGCAATGGTGAAGGAGAAGGAACAACGACGTGGGGTAGACTATTTTGCTATTGGCGTCATTTTCTATAAACTATGCACAGGTATGAGACCTTTTCCTGGATATCGTATCAGCAATGACAAAGCAAAGCTGCTGATATTGGAAGCAGCTCCTTCACCCATCGGACATAACAAACAGTACGCCCTGAGGCCTTAGTCAGACGGGCGTTTTTCCGCGCGATTTGCGCATCGCATGTCGCATGCGCAAATCGCGTGACCGGCGGCGAAAAATCGCGGGAAAAATCTGCACCTAGCCGCGTTAATCGTCGCAGCAAAACGCCCGTCTGACCGGAGAAAAATCGCCGTGCGCATCAAAATGCGCATGAAACTTAGACTGACCGGCGAAAAAAATGATTTTGGTGCGCACATAAAACGCCAAACACAGGTAGGCGCGATCTGCGAATCGTCGTGTCCTATAATTTATCGCATATCCGCATAAAAAGCGGACATGTGACCGATACCATAGCGAACCATTGGTTCTATATATGCGCGAATCGCATGCGCAAATCGCGCGAAAAAACGCCCGTCTGACTAAGGCCTAAGGCTGAACCTGGTGTGTTACAGTTAGAACATCCTAAAGGAACTCAGGAAAACGTCACCTCTGTGTGATCTAGACCTAGATTTCCAGAAGCAACAGAAGAGTAAGCCAAGGCCTGAAGAGTGGAATCACCAATATCTACTCCTTTCTATTCACTGCTTGATAATTACATCTTTTATGCATTAATAATAAATATACAAAAGATCTATAGAGAATGTGTCTTCATTATTCCACCATACAATAAGAGATGTTTGCTTGGAATCGGTACCAGAGAGAGTCAAAATATAAGGGAGGGAGGTGACGGGTATACACTGACACCTGCCAATAAATGCAAACAAGGGGCTGGCAAACCAACATAATTCTCTGTCATGAAGTTGTCACAATTACCATTTCAGTTCTGAAATTATTAGTCATACTATGTGTGGCCATCCTTACAGGTCCCCGCCATGTTCTAATTAACACCATGCCTTCCAATAGATAGTTTAATTTAATGCTGCTTAGAAATGTAGAATGGTAGAGTTGGGAGGAACCTCCGGGGTCATCGGGTCCAACCCCTTGCTCAACGCAGGATTCACTAAAACATCCCAGACAGATGCCTGTCCAGCCTTTGTTTGAAGACTTTTTCTAATATCTAATCTGTGTCTGCTCCCTTTCAGTTTCACCCCATTGCTTCTAGTCTTTCCTTGTGCAAATGAGAATAGGGCTGATCCCTCTGCACTATAGCAGCCCATCAGATATTTGTAGACGGCTATTAAGTTTCCTCTCAGCCTTCTTTTTTTGTAAGTTAAACATTCCCAGATCCTTTGACCGTTCCTCATAGGACATGGTTTACAGACCGCTTACTATCCTGATAGCTCTTCTCTGAATTTGCTCCAGTTTGTTAAATTGGGGTGCCCAGAACTGGGCACAGTACTCCAGATGAGGTCTGAGCAAAGAGTAGTAAAGGGGGATAGTTACCTCATGTGATCTAGACTCTATGCTTCTCTTAACACATCCCAGAATTGTGTTTGCTTTTTGCTGCTGCATCACACTATTGACTCAAGTTCAGTCTGTGATCTATTAGTATACCCAAGTCTTTTTCACATGTGTGCTGCTTAACCCAATTCCTCTCATTCTGTATATGCTTCTTTAATTTTTCTTGCCAAATGTAGAACTTTGCATTTCGTCCTGTTAAGCCTGGTTTTGACACGATGATTTTCGCTCAAAAGATGTCTTTTGAGCGATAATCGTTGTGTTCATTTACAGGGCAAGGTGATCGCTCAAACGTTGAGCAATCACTTTGCGGTCCGAGTGGGGTATGCAGAAGACAAGCAGGGGCGCTTGTCTTCTGCATCCAGCTGTTATCTGGTATACAGCGACTGGTTAACGAAAACTGCACGATGTCAGTGCAGATAGACAACGATTTTTGCTCAAATATGGCTCTGAGCGATTTTTGGGGGAAGGAATCGTTGTGTTTTAATCAGCCTTTAAATACCATTCTATTGCTTGCAGCCCTCTGTTCAAGTTTGTCTAGATCTTTTTGAATCCTCTCTCACTGCTCTAGTCTTAGCTGTGTCTCCTAGCTTTGTGTCATTGGCAAATTTGATCAGCTTCCTATCAATTCCCTCCTCCAGATCATTTATAAAAATGTTGAACAAAACTGGGTACTCCACTTGAGACATTTTTCCACTGGGATTATGACTACTCTTTGAGTACGATCACTCAGCCAGTTGTGAATCCACCTAACAGTTGCCTTTTCAATCCCTTGTCTATTTTTTCAATAAAGATGGTATCAGATACTTTGTCAAATGCTTTACTAAAGTCAAAACATACTATATCTAACGCACTTCACTGATCAAGCCAGTTGGTGATTCTGTCATAGAAGGAAATTAGATTAGTCTGGCATGACTTGTTTGTTATAAACCCATGCTCGCTCTGGTTTATTACTCCATTCTCATCCAAGTACTTCCATACACGCATTCACGGGGGCAGAAATAGTCCAGTAGTAGTGTATAAAGGTCTTAACTAATTAAAACTAAATTTTATTAAGACTTTGAAAACTAGGGCTGTATGACAGACACACAATGAAAGGTACGATATTTGGAAACCAGCGTGCCTAAACAGACAAACACAAAACCAGTGGCATATAAACCCACCTTCTAAATGCAGGTGTATATATATAATCAAAGGGTAATAAAAAGACTCATAATCCCCTCATATAATGAAAGGAGGATGAGGGCAAGAAATGTTGCTAGCTTCTTAATCCTTGTGCTCAACAACATTCACAGGAGCCACAACGAACAGATTTTAGAGTGGAGACACCCATTATTGTACCGCTCTCCACCATGCTTCACTGCTGCCTGCAGACACTCATCATTGTACTGCTCTCCACCATGCTTCACTGCTGCCTGCAAACACTCATTATTGTACCGCTCTTCACCATGCTTCACTGCTGCCTGCAGACACTCATTATTATACCGCTCTCCACCATGCTTCACTGCTGCCTGCAGACACTCATTATTGTACCGCTCTTCACCATGCTTCACTGCTGCCTGCAGACACTCATTATTGTACCGCTCTTCACCATGCTCCAGGCCGCCAACTCTGACCCTACTCTTACTGAGGGGGGGGGGGGGGATAGGCAGGGACCGCAGTACCTATGCAAGAGACAACTACCCACTAGCACCGTCAGGAAAGGCAGATGACAAGAATCAACATGAAACAATACAAACAGAACAGAGGCAGATGGTAAGGCCTGGCTGATAACAGCGAGGTCTAGCAGACAAGCTGACAGAAGCAGGACATCAAACGAGGCAGACAGGCTAGAAGACTGAGGGAATGGCACAAAGTACCAGGGCCAGATTATCAGCAGGTCAGAGTATCTGGAAAACTCAGCAGACCCTGAAAACTGAAAATTAAAACAAGGTCTAACGGACAGGCCTGGCAGATAACAGAAAGTTAAGCAGACAATAGCAAGGTCCAACGGACAGGAGAATCAGA
Source organism: Eleutherodactylus coqui (assembly GCF_035609145.1). Classification (NCBI taxonomy): domain Eukaryota; kingdom Metazoa; phylum Chordata; class Amphibia; order Anura; family Eleutherodactylidae; genus Eleutherodactylus; species Eleutherodactylus coqui. The sequence continues at coordinate 22,970,188 of NC_089849.1, forward strand.
ACATGAAAGCAAGGACTAGCGGACAGGAAAATCAGAACAATATTCGGCAACTCCCAAGCAGCATGAGCTGGATCTTATAGGGAGGCAGGAGGAGCCGATAGGTGAATAGACCTGTCAATCACCAGCACACATCTCAGACACCTAGCAGGGTAATTAACCTGACTGGAAGGCACAGGAGATGTTAACCCTGGCTCGTCGGGACAGAACAAGCTTGCAATGAATCTAGGGACAGAACAAGGTGTGCTGGCAAGGCTAACTATGAGCAGACAGGCGTAACACTACCACTGCTTTGTGGATGGTACGGAGCATAAAAGGCCAGTTCTATCCCCAACACTTTCATTACTTTCTGCATCACTTCTCCCATGGAGGGAGTCCCTCAGTCACTCTCAGTTGTCTCTGGTACTCTGTACCTGTATTCCACCTCAGAAGTCAGTTTTTGTTGGTGGCGTTTGTGAGCGGGTATGTCAGACTGGCTACCCTGAGAACAGGTCTAGGCAGATCAGACCGAACTTGTACCTGCCCACCCTTGGCAGTTGGAAGTAGTCTACTTGAAGACACTGGAATGGGTAGTCAGGATGAGGGGTGCATGGGAGCTTATACAGACTTGCCCACGTTGTTCTGTGCACAAATCAGGCAGCCCTGTGTGTGTGTGGCTGCCCTGACGCTAAATCCTGGTGCAGACCAGTGACTAGTGGCCACAGCTGTTTGTGACAGGTGTGTAGTAGGCGGGTTCAAAGTAGTACAACATTGGAAAAAGATGCTATGAGGCATGAAGAGGCCTGGATCTGACCGACCAGAGATTAAGTGCTTGGGTTGCACTTGTGTGCATATGCTCTGGATATCATGAGGGGTGAGGACCATTAGGGGGTAGTCCAGAACCGTAACCTTATTCCCCTCGCAGAAGTCATGGACCATGAGGTAGGTATCCACATGGACACCTCTTTGTGTCTTTTCTTGACTGGAAAAGAAAGGTGTTTGCTGGAGGACATATCTCACGTTAAACCTCATTGGAACCAAGTCTCCCACAAATCTCCAACATCTCTTGTGGGAAACTAAAAGGATACTGTTTGACCCAGGGCTGTGTATCTTGGTTTCAAAGACATCATCATAGGGGATACATTCAATTTCCCTATGCCTGTCTTGGAGGTGGCCAACAATTTGTCAGGACCTGCGGAAAACTGAGTTTCTGCAGCGGCAGTCAGGGCAAACACATGAGCCGGATCCACCAAGAGAGCAGTTAGTTTCCAAAACTCTTCTGAACTGGCACCTGAGGTCTCAACCCTTACCGATCCATCCGGTAAAAATTTGATGGATGCAGATAAGGCTTGTAAGATGTCAGCACCAATAACAGAGACATGATATACAACTGGGCAGAATAATCTACAAACATCTATCCATATTGGATATATGATATCCTTTAAGCAAATAAATCCATTATTAATCTGATCCTGCCTGCAATGTTTCATCAAATTTGAGAATAAAAAAAAAAACTTTTACTGGCTGCCCAAGATTCTCACCGCCTCCTTTGTGGACAAGAGAGGGATGACCCATTATGTATTTTTACATCATCTAGCTCCACCCCTTCAATACTGCTCGTTTGCGTCTTTCTTCATACTTTCATTTAAACTTTACAGTCTGCCCAACCACATCTCAAACAAGTAAAGTCTTACGGAGAGGGGGATGGGGGGAGGAGGTTTTAATACCCAGTCAATATCTGCATCACACATTTTACATTCATCACAGCCTGAACACGGGTCATTAACTCTCATCCATCCATGTGGTCAAGTTTGCCCCGCAAACCCCCCCCCCCCCATTTGAAGGTGTACCAGTACATACAGATATACAGAAGAAAGTGTGACATCAGTTGAAAAACATTTAGGTGAGTGCTATAATGTTATAAAGTACATGATTCTATTGAGATGAGATTGTGAATGAGTGCTATTTTTGACAACTTGTGTGAAAAAGTTTGCTGAGTGACTGAGATATTCTATCTCTCTTATTTACTGAAGCTATTATATGCTATATTAAACGCTGACGTATTTTAGAATGCGCGGCAATCTTTTAGCCCCTACCTTTGCAAAATAACTGTTATCTCTCTGCGAATATGAAACACAGACTGAACAAAAGTTGTTTTAGTTTACCTATTCCATGCATTTAAACTCATAAATAATACAAATGTTGGGACTAGAGATAAGGGAACCTACTCGGCCACGCCCCTTTTTCGCCCGAGCACCGCGATTTTCGAGTACTTCAGTACTTGGATGAAAAGATTCGGGGGGCGCCGTGGGTGAGTGGGGGTTGCAGCGGGGAGTGAGGGGGAGAGGGAGAGAGAGAGGGCTCCCCCCTCTTCCACGCTGCTACCCCCCGCTCCGCCACGCCACCCCTGCCCCCCGGCGCCCCCCGAATCTTTTCACCCGAGTACTGAAGTACTCGAAAATCGCGGTGCTCGATCGAGTAATTACTCGAAATGAGTAGATTCGCTCATCTCTAGTTGGGACCTTCTGACAGCGCAACATGTTGTGCATTTTCAAACCCTGTATTCTTAAAATTCCCCACAGGATGTGAGTGGGGTATAACTTTCTTAGACCTGTATAAAAGAGACCAAGACGTGTCTATTTGTGACCTCAGAACCCAGCAAGAATGTACCTTAAAATTCCTATCTTTCCTGCCTTCTAAGACAGTATAATTCATTAGATTCATTACAAGCTTCTATCCCATTAAAGCAAACTAAGCTACTTCCCTAGGTTAGTATCACATTCCGCTCTTATCTCTTGGCCTTGGAGGAGAAGAAGACAGAAACAAGGGGGGGCTCTGCATCTTCAAGTAAACAATCTTTCTCCCACTAAAAGCGAGCTCAGCTAACCATTTGTGTGTGTGTGTGTATATGTATATATATATATATATATATATATATATATATATATATATACACACACACACACATCTATATCTATCTACCTAGTATTATATACCTTTTCTTATATATCTATAGGTGACACAATCACGTATTGATCCTCTCTCCAATAATGCACATTTAACCTATATACTTTGATCTGAGGACAGTCCTCTACTAGTGGGCCAATCCCACAATGAGCCACTGTGTACTGTGCATCAATCTTGGCTATAACCCAACCAATGCATACTTATTGCCAACAACAATCCCTTCTTACAGTTTGAGCAGGACATACATACACATAAACACATAGACTGAGCACTGGTATAATTGGGGTTGTCTCACTGCCCTGCTGGGAGTGAACAGGTTGACTCATTTCAACCCTAACACCGTCCGTCAGCACCCTCTATCTTCCCAGAGAAACTATTGGTCTCTCCCCGGAGAAGAGTCTGTTTGGACACACTGTCTGGCAGCACCCTCTATCTCCCCAGAGAAACCACCTGTTCCTCCCCGGAGAAGAGTCTACCAAGACAAATTCAATAAATTTTACCCTCCCGTGACCAGTCTGTTGACTCTGCTGATTAACCCGTACTCTCAAAACAACAGGTATGCAAACCATTCCTTTTAAAATATGACAGGTTCTGTATAGCGTGGTCGAGACATAAGGTCTGGACTGACCGGATCGGGCACGGACGCACAGACAAGCCTTGAACTGGCCACACAGGTATAGATAATTTATCTCACCGCGTTCAGAGTTTTTGGTTGAGCCCACCAGTTCTGCTAGGATTGTCCCGTGCGCCCACGTCCTTCAAAGTCCGGTCCCTCTGGATCCAAATCGACCACGGCCCCAGTTGGGCACCAAATGTCGTGCATTTATTTTGGGGTCCACGGTGTAATCAATAGGAATGTTTGCACCCTTCCGGATTTATGTTTAGAGTTTGTGCGCACAATGGAAGAGATCACACGGAGACAAGACTGTCACTGTAGAAACTCTTCCTAACTCTGTTTATTAGTAGGCGTATAGCATCTTATATAGCATGATGAGTTAAATGCCCTTTATGGGGAGCAGGAAGCGATACGTGGTCGGGAATCAAAGCATGGGATTGGATGGTCCAAATATGGTCTTTTTGCATCTGGTTCTGTGTGAATTGCTGTCGTCATGGACGTCCGACATCACATGTTTTCAGATAAAGAGCCAGCGCCATCTTTCTGACTTCGATGGAGGGGGTAGGGGCGGGAATGAGCAATGTATCGTCAAATGACGCCTGAGGATTATGTGCGGGTAAGAAGTGTGCCCTGAGGTTATGAGCGTGTGTTTCTATCAAGCTGCATATTCTAATAACAGTTAGCAGTATAAGAGGTGCCAGCACATTCCATTCTGTTCTTCTGGCTCAGATAGTGAAATAGACATTTCACCTTGGATAGACATAAGGATATATATATATATATATTCTCCACAGCTTTGACAGAACTTTTTGGCGTTTTGGAGAGTGGCAGCTCGCTTGGCATCAGCATCTGCCTCTCTTTTTCCCTGTGCAACAAGTTAGTCTCCCTTCTGTTTTTCTTTGCAGTGAATGACCCACACCTCTTCTTACAGTTCTGTAATGAAAGAGGCATGCTTCACTTCTTGACCCGCTGAAGGGATTGGACTCTTCTTTTTTTAGGGCCCCATGAACATGGAGCGTGAGGAAAGCATACTTTGACTCAGTGAAGATATTGACTTTAACCCCAGCTGCCAGCCGTAGTGCTCTGATAAGTAAAATAAGTTCTGGCTTTTGAGTGGAAGTTCCTTTGGGCAGCAGTTCTGCTTTTGTAGTAGTCTGTAGGGTGACCACTGAATATTCAACATAGCATATGCCTTCATCAATGAAGATGCTACCAGCTGTGTTCTATTCAACAACATCAGGAGCTTCAAGCAGTGTGTCCCGTAGATCAGGATGGCTGTTGAAGACTTCATCCATCACCTCCCAGCAGTTATAGTCAGGGGTTTCAGTTCTGGGTCTTCCCATTGGAAGGCAAAGATAAGCTGACTGTCCTTTGTCAGCCTGATGGTGAATAAAGCATCTTTCAAATTCAGCACAGTAAAGTGAGTAGCTTCTCCAGGTATCAGTCCAACCAGTGTGTACGGCCGGCTAGACACTGTTTGATGCAAAGTAACCACAGTTTGAATCACTGATTTGAGATCCTGGACTGGGAGATACTTTGTTCTTCTAGGTTTCTTACAGGCCAGAGAGGGGAGTTCCAGGGTAATTGGCATCTCTCAGAATACAATACTTCAGAAACGTTTCCAGATGCAGTGTGATGCCCTGGCAGGCCACAGATGGTAGTATTGCTTGATGGACACTGGTTGTGCCCCTGGCTTCAGCTGCACTGAGACTGGAGGTATATTCTTGTTATGTATTCAGGTGTGGAACCACTGTGTCATCCCTCTAGCCAGGAAAACCACTTGGTGGAACTGACAGCTGACCCAGAGACCAGATACTCACTCCTCAGCGTGTAGCTTGATATGAGGTGAAAACTAGGACTAAGCTAACCCTGCACTGCTGAGGAATATGAAATCCCTGCCTAACATAGAGCAGGGTCATCGTCCTGACAAGAACGGCCCTGAGCTGGAACCTGGGCGCTGACTAACCCTGTCTCAACCCTAACATCAGAACAGGTCATACCAAGCAGGAACAGAGATCGAGGGTGAGAGTAGGTAACAAAGAACCTGGACGGTACATAAGTTGCAAATAGCTACGGCAAACTGGAGATCAGTAGCATCAGAGATCACTGTAGAAGCAGTAGCTAGAAGCTGTCATACAATTCTGAGCTAGTCCTGGTGGATCATCTTCCGCCCATACTCCACTCCTAGCAGCTTCATTACTAGGTCCAGGGTGGGACTTGAGTGATCTGGCTCATGAAGACAGCAAACAATCTCCATTCCTCCTCCTGAGGCACTGTGAGTGGTGAGAGGATGTGGGTGGGAGTTGGAACATTTTTTTCAAGTTGTAAAGGCATCTGTCCTTCTAGTCCAAAGGACACTTGGGCCTATAGTTTTCTCATCATATCCTGTTCCAATTTTGATATTGGACAGTCCGGTGGATACAGGAATTGATAAGTGACTTCTTTAAGTTATAACTGAATATTCAGCTTCGGTATCAACCATAAAGTTCACAAAAAGACCCCATACATTTACTCTGACCATAGCTTCCTGGGGGCCCAGCAGATAGGAACCTGGTCATCCTCATTCATTATCTTCATACAGCAGAACAATAGGAGAAAAACAAGATGGAGGTTGTGAAGGCAGACCTGAGTGGCTCTGCCATGTGCTCATCTCTGGTAGCAGCCATTTTGGGCCAGGCCCCTTTCTCCTTCTCTTCCTGTATGATCAGAGGAAGTAAGGGGGCAGTGTCCACTCCAGTGACCATGCTTCCTGCACCTTCTGCATTGGTCTCCAGCAAGGGGGCGGTGTTGGGGCCCACGCTTCTATACATATGAAACAGGTGGGTTGTTTTGTGCGTTATACGAGGGTTGGGCTGTCTTGACTGGATTGCTGCAGGCCATCTTTTTCATTATTTTTTTTTAACAGTCCTTTGTCACTATTAGCATTTCAGTTCGGGTCGACATCAGAACGCTATGCGTTTGCTATATCATGTTGGATTATGCTCAGTCAAAAAACTCACCAAAACTTGACAATCCCCTTTCTCCAGATTTTTAATTAACCTTCCTATTTGCATAAAGTTATAATAAAGTCAGTAATTCACTTCATTATAAGTTTTTTAAATCCAATAACGTAAACGAGTACTGCTGCGAGAATTATTACATTAGAAGTTCAACACACATTCCTCCCCCTCACTTTTTTTCCACTGGACTGTCTAACTGAAAGGGGAGGGGGGTGACGGGGAAAAGTGAAACTGCAGGGCTCACACTGTGTGGTATGATGAGAAATAGAGCATGCTGCGATCTATTTCTCGCATGTATCTACACGCAGTGTTTACACACTCATGCGACTGGATCAATGAAAGTCCATTCACTTACATTGAATCCATTCACAGAGTATCACACAGCCATGCATTCTACACACAATATGCATTGAAAAAACGCCCGTAATCACGAGGCCTAAAGGTAACCAAGTGTTTACAACATATGGTAAACACCGTAAAAATTACTGACATAAAATATGGTGAAAAATGTTTTGTTTTTTTTAACTCCAGCAAAGAAATTTAATAAAAGTTATTCAATACACTATATCTACCCAAAATTGGTTTCTATAAAAACTAAATCTCTTTCTCCACCAGTACTCGATTTCCCCCTCACCAGTCTCTGTTTATAGCTGCAGTCTCATCATGGTTTACAGGATGTCACAGAAGCTGTAGCCAATAACAGAGTTCAGCGATCGATTGCTGAGATTGGAGCCTGGGGGCCGAGCACCGATGCTGGAGCCTGGGGACCGAGCACCGATGCTGGAGCCTGGGGGCCGAGCACCGATGCTGGAGCCTGGGGGCCGAGCACCGATGCTGGAGCCTGGGGGCCGAGCACCGATGCTGGAGCAAGAGGTGGCTGAGCACCGCTACTGGAGTCTGGGGGAATGGGACGAGCACCGCTGCTGGAGTCCGGGAGAGTGGGTGGGTATAAGAAGACCAAATTTAGGTGTAGAGGTATACCTGGATATAGGGCCCCAGAAATGCTGAGGGGCAAGGAACACGGACAATGAGTTGATTATTTTGCTATTAGCGTCATTCTGTATAAACTATGCACAGGTACGAGACCTTTTAAAGGAGTTGCCATTAAAGCTTCAGCCAAAAGGAATCTCACATGGACCAGGTCCAATCACATAGAGCACCATATCCTAAAACTATCCCATTAGAGTCCTTACCTCATTCACGGCCTGGCCGCCTTCCACACGCTAAGCTGTGTCTATTTTGTGATGGAATTGGCCAATGGAGGGAACCTTGATCATTTTATATTTAATAACTTTGCTCTTGATACCACCACAATAAAATTCATCACAGCAGAAGTGATCTGCGGCACAGAGTTCCTGCATAAGAAAGGCATTATACATCGGGACCTGAAGACAGAAAACATTCTTCTGACATTTTTTCTAAAACTTCATTAACCCCTTAGTGACGAAGCCTGTTTGCGCCTTAGTGACGGAGCCAAATTTTGGAAATCTGACATGCGTCGTTCAACGTAGCATAACTCCGTAAAGGCTTTACATATCCAAGTGATTCTGACATTGTTTTTTCGCCACATGTTGTACTTCATTTTGGTTGTAAAAAGAGACCGATATAATTTGTGTATATTTATTAAAAGTACCAATATTGGAAAAATGTTGAAAAAATTGTCATTTTTTCAAATTTTCAACTGTAATATCTAGAGATGAGCGAACGTACTCGTAATGAGTACTTACGCACCCGAGTACCGCCATTTTCGAGTACTTCAGTACTCGGGCGTAAAGATTCGGGGGGCGCCGGGGGCCGGGAGAGGCGCGGCGGTGCGGGGGGGAGCAGCGGGGAACAGGGGGGAGCCCTCTCTCTCTCCCTCTCCCCCCCACTCCCCACTGCTACCCCCCGTGCCGCCACGGCGCCCCCCGAATCTTTACGCGCGAGTACTGCTGTACTCGAAAATGGCGGTGCTCGGGTGCGTAAGTACTCGTAACGAGTACGTTCGCTCATCTCTAGTAATATCTCAAATATGTCCAAACATGCTGTACAAATTTTTGATAAGATATATATTTCCATCTGTTTACTTTATTCTGAATGCACACTTGAAAAACTTTTGGTTTTTTTAACCATTTATAGGACGTAGAAATTTAACATTACTTTTCAGCATTTTAAGGGAACACTTTGTTTTCCTGCACCAAGCCAAGTTTGCAAAGGCTCATGAGTGTCAGAATAATAGATACCCCCCCCAAATGACCCCATTTTAAAAACTACACCCCTTAGTGTATTCACTGAGGGGTGTCAGGAGTATTTTGACCCTACCAGTTTTTTTCAGGAATTAATTCAATTTAGAGGAGAAAAAATAAAATTTCATAGTTTTGCAAATATGTCATTTTAAAGACATATTTTTTTCCTATATTGCCCATGAAAATGAGGATTTACACCCCAAAATGGATACCCCCGTTTCTCCCGTGTTCAGAAACATACCCATTGTGGCCCTAATCTTATGTCTGGATGCACAATGAGACCCAAAATGAAAGGAGTAGTCGGTGGCTTTCAGAACATAAATTTTGCTTGAAGGCGTTTTAGGCCCCATAGCACTTTTGTAGAGCTCTTGAGTGGCCAAAACCAAAGAGAACCCCCACAAGTGACCCCATTTTGAAAACTAGACCCCTTAACGAATTTATCTAGGGGTGTACTGACCATTTTGACCCCACAGTTTTGGAATGAATTCAAGCAAAGCAAAAGGAAAAAAAATGTGATTTTCGTTTTTTTGGCAATTCTGTCGTTTTAAAAACTGCTTTTTTGGTACAGCACACACATGAATGAAGACTTGCACCCCAAAATGGATACCCCTGTTTGTCCCATGTACAGAGACATACCCATTGTGGCCCTAATCTTTTGTCAGGATGCACAACGGGGCCCAAAATGAAAGAAGTAGTCGGTGGCTTTCAGAACAGAAATTTAGCATGAAGGTGATTTAGGCCCCATTGCCCACTTGTAGAGCTCTTGAGCAGCCCAAATGACAGAGAACCCCCACAAATGACCCCATTTTGAAAACTAGACCCCTTAACGAATTAATCTAGGGGTGTACTGTGTATCTTTACCCTACAATTTTTGAATAAATCTAAGCAAAGCAGTAGGAAAAAAATTACAATTTTCATTTTTTTGGCATTTGTATCAATTTAAAAACAGGTTTTTTTTGTACAGCACACATAGGAATGAAGACTTTCACACCAAAATGGATACCCTTGTTTGTCCCGTGTTCAGAAACATTCCTGTTGTGGCCCTAATCTACTTACAGGACACATGGCTAGGCCTATAATGGAAGGAGCACCCGTTTGATTTCAGGGTACAACAGGATAAATTCCAGGCCCCATTGCCCACTTGTAGAGCCATTGAGCGTCCAAAACAATAGAGAACCCCCACAAATGACCCCATTTTAAAAACTAGACCCCTTAATGAATTCATCTAGGGGTGTACTGTGTATTTTGACCCCACAGTATTTGAATAAATCTAAGCAAAGCAGAAGGAAAAAATTACGTTTTTCATTTTTTTGGCAATTTTGTCAATTTAAAAACAGTTTTTTTTCTACAGTTTACATAGGAATGAAGACGTTCACCCCCAAATGGATCCCCCCATTTGTCCCGTGTTCAAAAACATACCCATTGTGGCCCTAATCTACTTATAGGACACATGGTTAGGCCTGTAATGCAGGGAACACCCGTTGGATTGCAGGACACAACTGAATAAATCCCAGGCCCCATTGTTCATTTGTACGGAATAAAAATTGACTTCCTAAAAGTATCCCCCCCCCCCCCCCCCACACACACACACACACTCCGCGCCCTTTTCAGCGTTCCTCAAATCTTAGATAAAAGTAATAATGTGAACTGTGTGGTATTTCCGAAGACAGGGGTAATTACGGAGGCTGGTTGGGATGGGTACATGGGGCAATAAAACCGTGTATCCCCCCTCCTCTGATGCTTTTTGGGGGTCATTTCTTGACCTCAGTGGTGGGTATGGGGTGTAAAAAGTGGCGCTCTGTGAGTCTCCGTAAGCTTGATGAGGTGCGGCGCTCTCACACAGAAGGTGCTCAACAAGCTGCTCCTGGAACTGCAGGAAGGCGAACGTTCCCGGGGCTTCTTGTAAATTGCGTATTACAGGTAGCGGTCTGAATAACGCCGGGCTCATGCAGCCGTAGGTGGAATCCGCTTGCGGAAGCCCGCAGCGGATCCCAGCTGTGAGCCCGGCTGTGTCCCTGCATACGGCCGCCTATTGTACTGCACATAACTGCCTACTCACACAGGCGGTCATGCGCAGTATATATATATTTTTTTGTTGTTTGTATTTCCCGCACCATCACTTAGCGATGACGCGGGTAACCGCAGCCCGTATACAACGTAGTTGCATATGGGCTGCGGGTATATCTGCGACCATGGAGCACAATGGGGTCTATGTTGCGGATATCCGCGGTAAAATAGAACCTGCTGCGTTCTCTTTTCTGCGAGTGGATTACGCATTTCCGACCTGCTAATGTGAGCGGAATTGTGTAATCAAATGCGATTGATCTGCGTATTACCGTGGATCAGACGCATGCGGAATCCGTAATTCCTATCCGGTCATGTGAGACCGACCTAAGGTAGATTGCTACCTTTTTATCACGTGATCGGGGACCACTCAACGAGGCCACCCGTCACTGCTCCAGACTCTCGGCGACCGTTGGTCGCTGGGAGCAAGGAGATTTTAAATTTCCTGTGCTCCCCCACTCCTGCGCATGTGTTCGCTGTTTTGCCGGCGGTCGCATGCGCAGGATCCGGGAAAGTTCACGGAGGAGGATCGCGTCGGGGGGCAGAAATATAGAGGCCTCTGGTAAAAAGTTTCATCTCCTCTCACCGATCACATTGGTGAGGGGAGATGAAGCTTCACCTCTTTTTTTACTTTTACGTGATCGCCATTATCCATTGGATAACGGCGAACACGTGACGAGGAACCGCTCACCGCGGCCCCCCGTGAAATCTCCAGGCTCTCGGCTCAGTTTTGTAGCCAGGAGCAGGGAGATTTTTAATTATCCTGGCAATCCACGGCTTTTGCGCATGCGTCTGCCATTTTGGCGACGGGCGCGTGCGCAGAAGCTGGGGTAAGGTCCGCGGATAAATCCGCGGGCCTTAGGTACGTCATTTCATCCTCCCTCACAGATATGATCCGTGGGGGGAGATGAAACGCAAGTTTTTTAAACTATTTTTTAACTTTTTAAAACTTTTTTTTTACTTTTACACTTTTTTTTTACTTTACATGATCACTGTCATCCATTGGATAACAGTGATCATGTCCCCGGTATAATCTCTCTGTTCCTGGCTACACATGGCAGCCAAGAGCAGAGGGATTTTAAATTTCCCGGGGCTCGAGCCTGTCTGTGCACGCGCCCGATGTCAATCATCGGGCGCGCATGCGCAGACGGGGATTCGGGTCCCGGGACATTGGGGAGGACTTAGGTGAGTATTTTCACCTCCCCTCATGGATGCGATCTATGAGGGGAGGCGAAACTGACTTTTTTTAAAACTTTTTCGCGATCGCCGCTATCCGATGGATAGCGACGATCGCGTGCCCAGGGACCGCTCACAGCGGTCCCCGGTAACACCTCCTCGTTCCCGGCTACCTTCAGGAGCTGGGAGCCAGGAGATTTCAAATTTGCCGGGGCTCCCGGGCTTCTGCGCATGCGCCTGACGTCATCGTCTGGCGCGCATGCGCAGAAGACCGCCGGCGGGTCCGGGAGGACCCGATCTCCGGGGAACGCCGCCAACAAGCCAGGTAAGAATTTTCAGCTGCTCTGATGGATCCGATCCATCAGAAACACACTTAGAAGAAAATGACATATTGGACAGGGGAGACCAGAGTATTTAATAGAAGCAGTAAAGAAATGTCACAAGAAGAAAAAACAAATGCAGCAATAATAACAAATAAACACGATACTAATATAAAAAATCCTAAGAAAAACAATGAAAAGGATGATGAAGTACCAAACATAATAAATGTCCAAAACTATATTGTCCCCTCACAACTTCCTCCGCTCACACATACTTCCCCCATAGAAATAGAAAATATAGAAACTTCATTTCTAAACTTACCAATAATAAATTCACCCGCAAACTTTGAAGAAATAAAAAAATATAAAACATCAGCAAAAGAAGAAAAAGGATAAGAAAAAATAAAATCTACAAAACAAACTGCATCCATAACAAATCAACGGAAAATATAAATTATTTTTTAGGTGCTCGACCCAAAGAACGATCCCCACAAAGATTACAAGCAGATACAATACCGATAAAGAAAATCACAACACAAAGATTTACTCCCCCAGTAACCAGATCGAAAATCAGTCATTTTTTTTCAAACCCCACTGAAAAAAACACCAATCATCAGAAAGAGTATAAACGAAAAAGAGGGAAGAGAGGAGGTAAAAAGAAGCACTCTGCCAGCGAATGAAAGACGAACAACATCAATCCGAATGAGGAAGTAACAAACGAAGAAGCATTAAAAATGGGGATATTCAACATATCGAGTAGACAACTGAAACGAGGAGAAATAGATCTACTATCTAAAGGACTTTCGTATTGTCCAACTACACGTTCATCTATGTTTGATTTATCTGTGGCTCTTAATAATTATGTCAAAAAACTCACCCAAAATAGATATTTTTTCATTAATGATGATAAAACTAAAACTGAAAACACCATAGAATTTAATGTAGACACACCCATCACAACAGAACTCGAACCAATAAGTACATTTTATCCAGTAGAGTCAAAAGAGTCCACATCTAGAATGATTTTATAAAAACACCCTACAAGAGCGCACTAATATGTATAATAAAAAGAAAAAAATCAGCAAAAACCTCACTAGGGAAGAAAAAGTAACTCTTAACCCCTTCATGACGTGGCCCTTTTTTTTTCCATTTTCGTTTTTTTCTCACCCCTTTAAAAAGATCCTAACTCCTTTATTTATCCATCGACGTCGCTCTATGAGGGCTTGTGTTTTGCGGGACGAGTTGTATTTTTCAATGGTGCTATTTAATGTACCTTATAATGTACTGAAAAACGTTTAAAAAATTCTAAGTGGAGAAAAATGGAAAAAAAACAAACCACTGTCCGTCATCTTTTTAGTGCGTCTTGTTTCTTCGGCGCACAAACTGCAACAAAAACGACATGATAACTTTATTCCATGGGTTGGTAAGATTACTAGGATACCAAACTTGTATAGCTTTTTTTTTTTACTGCACTACTCTTTTTTTTTTCAAAGACATTTAATTTTTTTCAATTATTTTCTGCGGTCATCTTGTGCGCACAATAACCTTTTTATTTGTCTGTCGACGTAGTTGAGTGTGGGCTCATTTTTTGCGGGATGTCCTGTATTTTCAGATAGTACTAAAACACATAAGACTTTTTGATAGTTTTTTATTGCGTTTTTTCTGAAACAGGGTGACTGAAAAAGTGCATTTCTGGCGGGTTTTTTTTCTCCTTCGGACGACGTTCATCGTGTGGGAAAAATAATGCACTACTTTGATAGATCGAACTTTTACGGACGCGGTGATACCAAATATGTATTTTTATTTAATGATTTAGATTTTTTATTTACAGATATGGCAAAGGGGGGTGATTTAAACTTTTATTACTTTTTTTTATAAATGAAAAAACTTAATTGATCTTTTTTTCACTTAACTTTTAAGTTCCTCTGGGGGACTGCAATATGCGATGCTTTGATCGCTCCTGTAGTATGACGTAATGCTATAGCATTACATCATACTGCATTCTGACAGGCAGCCTATTAAGCCACCCCACGGGAATGACTTGATAGGTAGTCTCTCAAGGCAGCCTTGGGGCCTTTCAGAAGGTTCCCGGCAGCCATGACACCTGCACGGCTCCCCCGATCTCACCGCGGGGAGGGGGGGGCGTACGGGACCCCTGAGCATCGTTTGGGGGCTTTAAATACCGTGGTCACAATTGACAGCGGCATTTAAAGGGTTAATAGCCGATATCAGCGGAATGACCGATCGTGGCTATTGCCCGCGGGTGTCAGCTGTAGTAAACAGCTGACGCCCGCACTGTATGCAGAGAGGTCGCCCCACTGTTATTTTAGTGTCCGGGAAAGGGGTTATACAAAGATGTTACAATTTGGACCTTTAATGGCTTTTTACGTGGCTGGGCGGGTCCATCTTACTTTATCTTATGGCTGTCAGGATTAGTTTATGAGTTTTCACATTAAAGCAACAATGTCGCCTCTTCTCTTTATGGTTTTCAGAGGAACTCACACCGATGCGCTGCATTGTTTTGACAAAAAGGGGGTAGTTATCGTCCAATCCCAAGATCAGGATGGCAAACCCTTGCGAATGGAGCAGACTATTGACTTGGCGATACAGGCCGGAGCTGAGGATGTGCAGGAGACGCAGGACGAGGAGGAGGAGAAGGATGTGTACAAGGTGGGTTAACAAGGTGTCCTATTTAGGGAACGCCAAGGATGAGTTTTGGGGTTTATTGAATATATAGAAGCGCAATGAAAAATGGATGCTGCAGAGAGACAAAATACAAGTATGCAAATGAGGTGGAGGAACACAAATGCAATTGTGCCATTTTTGGGGATTTGAACTTACGATGTTCACAGTGCAGTAAATATTACTTGTTATCTTTATTCTGTGGGTCAGTATGGCGATTACGACGATACCAAATTTTTTGTAGTTTTTCTTTTTTTATGTTGTACAGGAAATGAAATAAGTTTACAAAAACTTGCTTTCTGCCGCCATCTCCTGACCCCCAAAGCTTTTTTTATTTTTTTGTCAATCATATTGCATGATGCCCTTTTTTTGTGCGGTAGCTTGCAGTTTTTATTATTAACTAGAGATGAGTGAGCACCCAAATGCTCGGGTCCGCGTTATTTGAGTCGAGCTTTTCGGAAAATCCGAGAGCTCTACTCGAGTAACGAACCTCATTGACTATAATGGGAGACTCAAGCATTATGTGGGACGCTGAGTCTCGAGTTTTTTAAAAATCTTTTCTTGGTTTGTGTTTCTTCTTCTTCTTCTTCTTCTTCTTCTTCTTCTCTCTCTCTCTCTTCCCTCCCTTCCCCTTCCTGCCAGACCAAAAATGTTCGAATGACGCGTGCTGCCACAGGGAGGGGCCCAAACAAGCACGTCACAGCGGGGCGGAGCCAAAAGCTGGGGCGAGGAGCCAAAAGCTATTTGATGCTCGTTCGAGTAACGAGCACCATCGAGTACGCTAATACTCGAACAAGCATCAAGCTTGACAGAGTATGTTCACTCAACTATTATTAACATTTTGGGATAGACAGGACTTTTTGATCACTTTTTATTCAATTTGTATCTTGGATACGGGGTGAACAAAGAAGTCCAATTCTAGCAATGTGTATATTTTCTTTCTGACGGCATTCACCATAGTTGATGACATCACGATGGCAGTTTACAGGGTGACATCACAATGGCAGGCAGCCATTATATTTTAATGTGTTATTTTGTTTCCTATAAACAGATGTTTTATCTAAGGAGGAAAGTCACATCATAAACACCAATGAAGAGAGAGAAAACTTCTAGATCTCTAGAACTGGAGACACCATAGGAGCTCTACAGAAGCGCCAAGATCACTCAGAGCGACAGCAGTGATTCTAAATTTGATTACTGTTCTCTAGAACTGGAGACACCAGAGGAGCTATACAGAACTGCCAAGATCACTCAGAGCGACAGCAGTGATTCTAAATTTGATTACTGTTCTCTAGAACTGGAGACACCATAGGAGCTCTACAAAACCGCCAAGATCACTCAGAGCGACAGCGGTGAATCTAAATCTGATTACTGTTCTCTAGAACTGGAGGCACCAGAGGAGCTCTACAAAACCGCCAAGATCACTCAGAGCGACAGCGGTGAATCTAAATCTGATTACTGTTCTCTAGAACTGGAGGCACCAGTAGATCTCTACAGAACTGCCAAGATCACTCAGAGCGACAGTAGAGACTCTAAATCTGATTACTGTGCTCTATAACTGGAGACACCAGAGGAGCTCCACACACCTATCAAACCCTTCCAGAGCGAAAGTAGCCATGATGAAACACCCACCACAAGTGATATCTGTTTGGAGGAACCCCATCCGAAAGGAATGCGTTGCTATTAAAGCTTCAGCCAAAGGGAATCTCACATGGACAAGGTTCAATTACATAGAGCGCCATATCCTAAAACTATCCCATGAGAGTCCTTACCTTATTCATGGTCTTTCCACCTTCCACACGGTCTATTTTGGGATGGAATCGGCCAATGGAGAAAACCTTGATCATTTTATATTTAATAACTTTGCTCTTGATACCACCACAATAAAATTCATCACAGCAGAAGTGATCTGCGGCACAGAGTTCTTGCATAAGAAAGGCATTATACATCGGGACCTGAAGACAGAGAATATTTTTCTGACTGCAGACGGCCATGTAAGAATAACAGGCTTTGGCATCGCTGTAGTACTGGGTGGATATAAGAAATCCAAATACAGGTGTAGAGGTACACCTGCATACGCAGCTCCAGCAATGGTGAAGGAGAAGGAACAACGACGTGGGGTAGATTGTTTTGCTATTGGCATCATTTTCTATAAACTATGCACAGGTATGAGACCTTTTCCTGGATATCGTATCAACAATGACAAAGCAAAGCTGCTGATATTGGAAGCAGCTCCTTCACCCATCGGACATAACAAACAGTACGCCCTGAGGCCTTAGTCAGACGGGCGTTTTTTCGCGCGATTTGCGCATCGCATGTCGCATGCGCAAATCGCGTGACCGGCGGCGAAAAATCGCGGGAAAAATCTGCACCCAGCCGCGTTAATCGTCGCAGCAAAACGCCCGTCTGACCGGAGAAAAATCGCCGTGCGCATCAGAATGCGCATGAAACTTAGACTGACCGGCGAAAAAAATGATTTTGGTGCGCACATAAAACGCCGAACGCAGATAGGCGCGATCTGCGAATCGTCGTGTCCTATAATTTATCGCATATCCGCATAAAAAGCGGACATGTGACCGATACCATAGCGAACCATTGGTTCTATATATGCGCGAATCGCATGCGCAAATCGCGCGAAAAACCGCCCGTCTGACTAAGGCCTAAGGCTGAACCTGGTGTGTTACAGTTAGAACATCCTAAAGGAACTCAGGAAAACGTCACCTCTGTGTGATCTAGACCTAGATTTCCAGAAGCAACAGAAGAGTAAGCCAAGGCCTGAAGAGTGCAATCACCAATATCTACTCCTTTCTATTCACTGCTTGATAATTACATCTTTTATGCATTAATAATAAATATACAAAAGATCTATAGAGAATTTGTCTTCATTATTCCACCATACAATAAGAGATGTTTGCTTGGAATCGGTACCAGAGAGAGTCAAAATATAAGGGAGGGAGGTGACGGGTATACACTGACACCTGCCAATAAATGCAAACAAGGGGCTGGCAAACCAACATAATTCTCTGTCATGAAGTTGTCACAATTACCATTTCAGTTCTGAAATTATTAGTCATACTATGTGTGGCCATCCTTACAGGTCCCCGCCATGTTATAATTAACACCATGCCACCCAATAGATAGTTTAATTTAATGCTGCTTAGAAATGTAGAATGGTAGAGTTGGGAGGAACCTCCGGGGTCATCGGGTTCAACCCCTTGCTCAACGCAGGATTCACTAAAACATCCCAGACAGATGCCTGTCCAGCCTTTGTTTGAAGACTTTTTCTAATATCTAATCTGTGTCTGCTCCCTTTCAGTTTCACCCCATTGCTTCTAGTCTTTCCTTGTGCAAATGAGAATAGGGCTGATCCCTCTGCACTATAGCAGCCCATCAGATATTTGTAGACGGCTATTAAGTCTCCTCTCAGCCTTCTTTTTTTGTAAGTTAAACATTCCCAGATCCTTTGACCGTTCCTCATAGGACATGGTTTACAGACCGCTTACTATCCTGATAGCTCTTCTCTGAATTTGCTCCAGTTTGTTAAATTGGGGTGCCCAGAACTGGGCACAGTACTCCAGATGAGGTCTGAGCAAAGAGTAGTAAAGGGGGATAGTTACCTCATGTGATCTAGACTCTATGCTTCTCTTAACACATCCCAGAATTGTGTTTGCTTTTTGCTGCTGCATCACACTATTGACTCAAGTTCAGTCTGTGATCTATTAGTATACCCAAGTCTTTTTCACATGTGTGCTGCTTAACCCAATTCCTCTCGTTCTGTATATGCTTCTTTAATTTTTCTTGCCAAATGTAGAACTTTGCATTTCGTCCTGTTAAGCCTGGTTTTGACACGATGATTTTCGCTCAAAAGATGTCTTTTGAGCGATAATCGTTGTGTTCATTTACAGGGCAAGGTGATCGCTCAAACGTTGGGCAATCACTTTGCGGTCCGAGTGGGGTATGCAGAAGACAAGCAGGGGCGCTTGTCTTCTACATCCAGCTGTTATCTGGTATACAGCGACTGGTTAACGAAAACTGCACGATGTCAGTGCAGATAGACAACGATTTTTGCTGAAATATGGCTTTGAGCGATTTTTGGGGGAAGGAATCGTTGTGTTTTAATCAGCCTTTAAATACCATTCTATTGCTTGCAGCCCTCTGTTCAAGTTTGTCTAGATCTTTTTGAATCCTCTCTCACTACTCTAGTCTTAGCTGTGTCTCCTAGCTTTGTGTCATTGGCAAATTTGATCAGCTTCCTATCAATTCCCTCCTCCAGATCATTTATAAAAATGTTGAACAAAACTGGGTACTCCACTTGAGACATTTTTCCACTGGGATTATGACCACTCTTTGAGTACGATCACTCAGCCAGTTGTGAATCCACCTAACAGTTGCCTTTTCAATCCCTTGTCTATTTTTTCACTAAAGATGGTATCAGATACTTTATCAAATGCTTTACTAAAGTCAAAACATACTATATCTAACGAACTTCCCTGATCAAGCCAGTTGGTGATTCTGTCATAGAAGGAAATTAGATTAGTCTGGCATGACTTGTTTGTTATAAACCCATGCTCGCTCTGGTTTATTACTCCATTCTCATCCAAGTACTTCCATACACGCATTCACGGGGGCAGAAATAGTCCAGTAGTAGTGTATAAAGGCCTTAACTAATTAAAACTAAATTTTATTAAGACTTTGAAAACTAGGGCTGTATGACAGACACACAATGAAAGGTACGATATTTGGAAACCAGCGTGCCTAAACAGACAAACACAAAACCAGTGGCATATAAACCCACCTTCTAAATGCAGGTGTATATATATAATCAAAGGGTAATAAAAAGACTCATAATCCCCTCATATAATGAAAGGAGGATGAGGGCAAGAAATGTTGCTAGCTTCTTAATGCTTGTGCTCAACAACATTCACAGGAGCCACAACGAACAGATTTTAGAGTGGAAACACCCATTATTGTACCGCTCTCCACCATGCTTCACTGCTGCCTGCAGACACTCATTATTGTACCGCTTTTCACCATGCTTCACTGCTGCCTGCAGACACTCATTATTGTACCGCTCTTCACCATGCTTCACTGCTGCCTGCAGACACTCATTATTGTACCGCTCTTCACCATGCTTCACTGCTGCCTGCAGACACTCATTATTGTACCGCTCTTCACCATGCTTCACTGCTGCCTGCAGACACTCATTATTGCACCGCTCTTTACCATGCTTCACTGCTGCCTGCAGACACTCATTATTATACCGCTCTTCACCATGCTTCACTGCTGCCTGCAGACACTCATTGTTGTACCGCTCTTCTCCATGCTTCACTGCTGCCTTCAGACACTCATTATTGTACCGCTCTTCACCATGCTTCACTGCTGCCTGCAGACACTCATTATTGTACCGCTCTTCACCATGCTTCACTGCTGCCTGCAGACACTCATTATTGTACCGCTGTTCACCATGCTTCACTGCTGCCTGCAGACACACATTATTGTACCGCTCTCCACCATGCTTCATTGCTGCCTGCAAACACTCATTATTGTACTGCTCTTCACCATGCTTCACTGCTGCCTGCAGACACTCATTATTGTACCGCTCTTCACCATGCTTCACTGCTGCCTGCAGACACACATTATTGTACCGCTCTCCACCATGCTTCATTGCTGCCTGCAAACACTCATTATTGTACCGCTCTCCGTCATGCTTCACTGCTGCCTGCAGACACTCATTATTGTACCGCTCTCCGCCATGCTTCACTGCTGCCTGCAGACACCCATTATTGTACCCCCCCCTTTTGTAGTTTTTCTTTTTTTATGTTGTACAAGAAATGAAATAAGTTTACAAAAACTTGCTTTCTGCCGCCATCTCCTGACCCCCAAAGCTTTTTTTATTTTTTTGTCAATCATATTGCATGATGCCCTTTTTTTGTGCGGTAGCTTGCAGTTTTTATTATTAACTAGAGATGAGTGAGCACCCAAATGCTCGGGTCCGCGTTATTTGAGTCGAGCTTTTCGTAAAATCCGAGAGCTCTACTCGAGTAACGAACCTCATTGACTATAATGGGAGACTCAAGCATTATGTGGGACGCTGACTCCCGAGTTTTTTTAAAATCTTTTCTTGGTTCGTGTTTCTTCTTCTCTCTCTCTCTCTCTCCCCTCCCTTCCCCTTCCTGCCAGACCAAAAATGTTCGAATGACGCGTGATGCCGCAGGGAGGGGCCCAAACAGGCATGTCACAGCGGGGAGGAGCCAAAAGCTGGGGCGAGGAGCCAAAAGCTATTTGATGCTCGTTCGAGTAACGAGCACCATCGAGTACGCTAATACTCGAACAAGTATCAAACTTGACAGAGTATGTTCACTCAACTCTATTATTAACATTTTGGGATAGACACGACTTTTTGATCACTTTTTATTCAATTTGTATCTTGGATACGGGGTGAACAAAGAAGTCCAATTCTAGCAATGTGTATATTTTCTTTCTGACGGCATTCACCATAGTTGATGACATCACGATGGCAGTTTACAGGGTGACATCACAATGGCAGGCAGCCATTATATTTTAATGTGTTATTTTGTTTCCTATAAACAGATGTTTTATCTAAGGAGGAAAGTCACATCATAAACACCAATGAAGAGAGAGAAAACTTCTAGATCTCTAGAACTGGAGACACCATAGGAGCTCTACAGAAGCGCCAAGATCACTCAGAGCGACAGCAGGGATTCTAAATTTGATTACTGTTCTCTAGAACTGGAGACATCAGAGGAGCTATACAGAACTGCCAAGATCACTCAGAGCGACAGCAGTGAATCTAAATCTGATTACTGTTCTCTAGAACTGGAGGCACCAGTAGATCTCTACAGAACCGCCAAGATCACTCAGAGCGACAGTAGAGACTCTAAATCTGATTACTGTGCTCTATAACTGGAGACACCAGAGGAGCTCCACACACCTATCAAACCCTTCCAGAGCGAAAGTAGCCATGATGAAACACCCACCACAAGTGATATCTGTTTGGAGGAACCCCATCTGAAAGGAATGCGTTGCTATTAAAGCTTCAGCCAAAGGGAATCTCACATGGACAAGGTTCAATTACATAGAGCGCCATATCCTAAAACTATCCCATGAGAGTCCTTACCTTATTCATGGTCTTTCCACCTTCCACACGGTCTATTTTGGGATGGAATCGGCCAATGGAGAAAACCTTGATCATTTTATATTTAATAACTTTGCTCTTGATACCACCACAATAAAATTCATCACAGCAGAAGTGATCTGCGGCACAGAGTTCTTGCATAAGAAAGGCATTATACATCGGGACCTGAAGACAGAGAATATTTTTCTGACTGCAGACGGCCATGTAAGAATAACAGACTTTGGCATCGCTGTAGTACTGGGTGGGTATAAGAAATCCAAATACAGGTGTAGAGGTACACCTGCATACGCAGCTCCAGCAATGGTGAAGGAGAAGGAACAACGACGTGGGGTAGATTATTTTGCTATTGGCGTCATTTTCTATAAACTATGCACAGGTATGAGACCTTTTCCTGGATATCGTATCAGCAATGACAAAGCAAAGCTGCTGATATTGGAAGCAGATCGTTCACTCATTACAGCATCGCTGTAGTACTGGGTGGGTATAAGAAGTCCAAATACAGGTGTAGAGGTACACCTGCATACGCAGCTCCAGCAATGGTGAAGGAGAAGGAACAACGACGTGGGGTAGATTATTTTGCGATTGGCGTCATTTTCTATAAACTAGTCACAGGTATGAGACCTTTTCCTGGATATCGTATCAACAATGACAAAGCAAAGCTGCTGATATTGGAAGCAGCTCCTTCACCCATCGGACATAACAAACAGTACGCCCTGAGACCTTAGTCAGACGGGCGTTTTTTCGCGCGATTTGCGCATCGCATGTCGCATGCGCAAATCGCGTGACCGGCGGCGAAAAATCGCGGGAAAAATCTGCACCCAGCCGCGTTAATCGTCGCAGCAAAACGCCCGTCTGACCGGAGAAAAATCGCCGTGCGCATCAGAATGCGCATGAAACTTAGACTGACCGGCGAAAAAAATGATTTTGGTGCGCACATAAAACGCCGAACGCAGATAGGCGCGATCTGCGAATCGTCGTGTCCTATAATTTATCGCATATCCGCATAAAAAGCGGACATGTGACCGATACCATAGCGAACCATTGGTTCTATATATGCGCGAATCGCATGCGCAAATCGCGCGAAAAAACGCCCGTCTGACTAAGGCCTAAGGCTGAACCTGGTGTGTTACAGTTAGAACATCCTAAAGGAACTCAGGAAAACGTCACCTCTGTGTGATCTAGACCTAGATTTCCAGAAGCAACAGAAGAGTAAGCCAAGGCCTGAAGAGTGGAATCACCAATATCTACTCCTTTCTATTCACTGCTTGATAATTACATCTTTTATGCATTAATAATAAATATACAAAAGATCTATAGAGAATTTGTCTTCATTATTCCACCATACAATAAGAGATGTTTGCTTGGAATCGGTACCAGAGAGAGTCAAAATATAAGGGAGGGAGGTGACGGGTATACACTGACACCTGCGAATAAATGCAAACAAGGGGCTGGCAAACCAACATAATTCTCTGTCATGAAGTTGTCACAATTACCATTTCAGTTCTGAAATTATTAGTCATACTATGTGTGGCCATCCTTACAGGTCCCCGCCATGTTATAATTAACACCATGCCTTCCAATAGATAGTTTAATTTAATGCTGCTTAGAAATGTAGAATGGTAGAGTTGGGAGGAACCTCCGGGGTCATCGGGTTCAACCCCTTGCTCAACGCAGGATTCACTAAAACATCCCAGACAGATGCCTGTCCAGCCTTTGTTTGAAGACTTTTTCTAATATCTAATCTGTGTCTGCTCCCTTTCAGTTTCACCCCATTGCTTCTAGTCTTTCCTTGTGCAAATGAGAATAGGGCTGATCCCTCTGCACTATAGCAGCCCATCAGATATTTGTAGACGGCTATTAAGTCTCCTCTCAGCCTTCTTTTTTTGTAAGTTAAACATTCCCAGATCCTTTGACCGTTCTTCATAGGACATGGTTTACAGACCGCTTACTATCCTGATAGCTCTTCTCTGAATTTGCTCCAGTTTGTTAAATTGGGGTGCCCAGAACTGGGCACAGTACTCCAGATGAGGTCTGAGCAAAGAGTAGTAAAGGGGGATAGTTACCTCATGTGATCTAGACTCTATGCTTCTCTTAACACATCCCAGAATTGTGTTTGCTTTTTGCTGCTGCATCACACTATTGACTCAAGTTCAGTCTGTGATCTATTAGTATACCCAAGTCTTTTTCACATGTGTGCTGCTTAACCCAATTCCTCTCGTTCTGTATATGCTTCTTTAATTTTTCTTGCCAAATGTAGAACTTTGCATTTCGTCCTGTTAAGCCTGGTTTTGACACGATGATTTTCGCTCAAAAGATGTCTTTTGAGCGATAATCGTTGTGTTCATTTACAGGGCAAGGTGATCGCTCAAACGTTGAGCAATCACTTTGCGCTCCGAGTGGGGTATGCAGAAGACAAGCAGGGGCGCTTGTCTTCTGCATCCAGCTGTTATCTGGTATACAGCGACTGGTTAACGAAAACTGCACGATGTCAGTGCAGATAGACAACGATTTTTGCTCAAATATGGCTTTGAGCGATTTTTGGGGGAAGGAATCGTTGTGTTTTAATCAGCCTTTAAATACCATTCTATTGCTTGCAGCCCTCTGTTCAAGTTTGTCTAGATCTTTTTGAATCCTCTCTCACTGCTCTAGTCTTAGCTGTGTCTCCTAGCTTTGTGTCATTGGCAAATTTGATCAGCTTCCTATCAATTCCCTCCTCCAGATCATTTATAAAAATGTTGAACAAAACTGGGTACTCCACTTGAGACATTTTTCCACTGGGATTATGACCACTCTTTGAGTACGATCACTCAGCCAGTTGTGAATCCACCTAACAGTTGCCTTTTCAATCCCTTGTCTATTTTTTCAATAAAGATGGTATCAGATACTTTGTCAAATGCTTTACTAAAGTCAAAACAT
This sequence comes from Eleutherodactylus coqui, assembly GCF_035609145.1. Taxonomy (NCBI): domain Eukaryota; kingdom Metazoa; phylum Chordata; class Amphibia; order Anura; family Eleutherodactylidae; genus Eleutherodactylus; species Eleutherodactylus coqui. Next base: position 22,995,285 of record NC_089849.1, read on the forward strand.
ACTATATCTAACGCACTTCCCTGATCAAGCCAGTTGGTGATTCTGTCATAGAAGGAAATTAGATTAGTCTGGCATGACTTGTTTGTTATAAACCCATGCTCGCTCTGGTTTATTACTCCATTCTCATCCAAGTACTTCCATACACGCATTCACGGGGGCAGAAATAGTCCAGTAGTAGTGTATAAAGGCCTTAACTAATTAAAACTAAATTTTATTAAGACTTTGAAAACTAGGGCTGTATGACAGACACACAATGAAAGGTACGATATTTGGAAACCAGCGTGCCTAAACAGACAAACACAAAACCAGTGGCATATAAACCCACCTTCTAAATGCAGGTGTATATATATAATCAAAGGGTAATAAAAAGACCCATAATCCCCTCATATAATGAAAGGAGGATGAGGGCAAGAAATGTTGCTAGCTTCTTAATGCTTGTGCTCAACAACATTCACAGGAGCCACAACGAACAGATTTTAGAGTGGAGACACCCATTATTGTACCGCTCTCCACCATGCTTCACTGCTGCCTGCAGACACTCATTATTGTACCGATCTTCACCATGCTTCATTGCTGCCTGCAAACACTCATTATTGTAACGCTCTCCACCATGCTTCACTGCTGCCTGCAGACACTCATTATTATACCGCTCTCCACCATGCTTCACAGCTGCCTACAGACATTCATTATTGTACCGCTCTCCGCCATGCTTCACTGCTGCCTGCAGACACTCATTATTGTACCGCTCTTCACCATGCTTCACTGCTGCCTGCAGACACTCATTATTGTACCGCTCTCCACCATGCTTCACTGCTGCCTGCAGACACTCATTATTGTACCGCTCTTCACCATGCTTCACTGCTGCCTGCAGACACTCATTATTGTACCGCTCTTCACCATGCTCCAGGCCGCCAACTCTGACCCTACTCTTACTGAGGGGGGGGGGGGGGATAGGCAGGGACCGCAGTACCTATGCAAGAGACAACTACTCACTAGCACCGTCAGGAAAGGCAGATGACAAGAATCAACATGAAACAATACAAACAGAACAGAGGCAGATGGTAAGGCCTGGCTGATAACAGCGAGGTCTAGCAGACAAGCTGACAGAAGCAGGACATCAAACGAGGCAGACAGGCTAGAAGACTGAGGGAATGGCACAAAGTACCAGGGCCAGATTATCAGCAGGTCAGAGTATCTGGAAAACTCAGCAGACCCTGAAAACTGAAAATTAAAACAAGGTCTAACGGACAGGCCTGGCAGATAACAGAAAGTTAAGCAGACAATAGCAAGGTCCAACGGACAGGAGAATCAGAACATGAAAGCAAGGGCTAGCGGACAGGAAAATCAGAACAATATTCGGCAACTCCCAAGCAGCATGAGCTGGATCTTATAGGGAGGCAGGAGGAGCCGATAGGTGAATAGACCTGTCAATCACCAGCACACATCTCAGACACCTAACAGGGTAATTAACCTGACTGGAAGGCACAGGAGATGTTAACCCTGGCTCGTCGGGACAGAACAAGCTTGCAATGAATCTAGGGAAAGAACAAGGTGTGCTGGCAAGGCTAACTATGAGCAGACAGGCGTAACACTACCACTGCTTTGTGGATGGTACGGAGCATAAAAGGCCAGTTCTATCCCCAACACTTTCATTACTTTCTGCATCACTTCTCCCATGGAGGGAGTCCCTCAGTCACTCTCAGTTGTCTCTGGTACTCTGTACCTGTATTCCACCTCAGAAGTCAGTTTTTGTTGGTGGCGTTTGTGAGCGGGTATGTCAGACTGGCTACCCTGAGAACAGGTCTAGGCAGATCAGACCGAACTTGTACCTGCCCACCCTTGGCAGTTGGAAGTAGTCTACTTGAAGACACTGGAATGGGTAGTCAGGATGAGGGGTGCATGGGAGCTTATACAGACTTGCCCACGTTGTTCTGTGCACAAATCAGGCAGCCCTGTGTGTGTGTGGCTGCCGTGACGCTAAATCCTGGTGCAGACCAGTGACTAGTGGCCACAGCTGTTTGTGACAGGTGTGTAGTAGGCGGGTTCAAAGTAGTACAACATTGGAAAAAGATGCTATGAGGCATGAAGAGGCCTGGATCTGACCGACCAGAGATTAAGTGCTTGGGTTGCACTTGTGTGCATATGCTCTGGATATCATGAGGGGTGAGGACCATTAGGGGGTAGTCCAGAACCGTAACCTTATTCCCCTCGCAGAAGTCATGGACCATGAGGTAGGTATCCACATGGACACCTCTTTGTGTCTTTTCTTGACTGGAAAAGAAAGGTGTTTGCTGGAGGACATATCTCACGTTAAACCTCATTGGAACCAAGTCTCCCACAAATCTCCAACATCTCTTGTGGGAAACTAAAAGGATACTGTTTGACCCAGGGCTGTGTATCTTGGTTTCAAAGACATCATCATAGGGGATACATTCAATTTCCCTATGCCTGTCTTGGAGGTGGCCAACAATTTGTCAGGACCTGCGGAAAACTGAGTTTCTGCAGCGGCAGTCAGGGCAAACACATGAGCCGGATCCACCAAGAGAGCAGTTAGTTTCCAAAACTCTTCTGAACTGGCACCTGAGGTCTCAACCCTTACCGATCCATCCGGTAAAAATTTGATGGATGCAGATAAGGCTTGTAAGATGTCAGCACCAATAACAGAGACATGATATACAACTGGGCAGAATAATCTACAAACATCTATCCATATTGGATATATGATATCCTTTAAGCAAATAAATCCATTATTAATCTGATCCTGCCTGCAATGTTTCATCAAATTTGAGAATAAAAAAAAAACTTTTACTGGCTGCCCAAGATTCTCACCGCCTCCTTTGTGGACAAGAGAGGGATGACCCATTATGTATTTTTACATCATCTAGCTCCACCCCTTCGATACTGCTCGTTTGCGTCTTTCTTCATACTTTCATTTAAACTTTACAGTCTGCCCAACCACATCTCAAACAAGTAAAGTCTTACGGAGAGGGGGATGGGGGGAGGAGGTTTTAATACCCAGTCAATATCTGCATCACACATTTTACATTCATCACAGCCTGAACACGGGTCATTAACTCTCATCCATCCATGTGGTCAAGTTTGCCCCGCAAACCCCCCCCCCCCATTTGAAGGTGTACCAGTACATACAGATATACAGAAGAAAGTGTGACATCAGTTGAAAAACATTGAGGTGAGTGCTATAATGTTATAAAGTACATGATTCTATTGAGATGAGATTGTGAATGAGTGCTATTTTTGACAACTTGTGTGAAAAAGTTTGCTGAGTGACAGATATTCTATCTCTCTTATTTACTGAAGCTATTATATGCTATATTAAACGCTGACGTATTTTAGAATGCGCGGCAATCTTTTAGTCCCTACCTTTGCAAAATAACTGTTATCTCTCTGCGAATATGAAACACAGACTGAACAAAGTTGTTTTAGTTTACCTATTCCATGCATTTAAACTCATAAATAATACAAATGTTGGGACTAGAGATAAGGGAACCTACTCGGCCACGCCCCTTTTTCGCCCGAGCACCGCGATTTTCGAGTACTTCAGTACTTGGATGAAAAGATTCGGGGGGCGCCGTGGGTGAGTGGGGGTTGCAGCGGGGAGTGAGGGGGAGAGGGAGAGAGAGGAGGGCTCCCCCCTCTTCCACGCTGCTACCCCCCGCTCCGCCACGCCACCCCTGCCCCCCGGCGCCCCCCGAATCTTTTCACCCGAGTACTGAAGTACTCGAAAATCGCGGTGCTCGATCGAGTAATTACTCGAAATGAGTAGATTCGCTCATCTCTAGTTGGGACCTTCTGACAGCGCAACATGTTGTGCATTTTCAAACCCTGTATTCTTAAAATTCCCCACAGGATGTGAGTGGGGTATAACTTTCTTAGACCTGTATAAAAGAGACCAAGATGTATCTATTTGTGACCTCAGAACCCAGCAAGAATGTACCTTAAAATTCCTATCTTTCCTGCCTTCTAAGACAGTATAATTCATTAGATTCATTACAAGCTTCTATCCCATTAAAGCAAACTAAGCTACTTCCCTAGGTTAGTATCACATTCCGCTCTTATCTCTTGGCCTTGGAGGAGAAGAAGACAGAAACAAGGGGGGGCTCTGCATCTTCAAGTAAACAATCTTTCTCCCACTAAAAGCGAGCTCAGCTAACCATTTGTGTGTGTGTATATATATATATATATATATATATATACACACACACACATCTATATCTATCTACCTAGTATTATATACCTTTTCTTATATATCTATAGGTGACACAATCACGTATTGATCCTCTCTCCAATAATGCACATTTAACCTATATACTTTGATCTGAGGACAGTCCTCTACTAGTGGGCCAATCCCACAATGAGCCACTGTGTACTGTGCATCAATCTTGGCTATAACCCAACCAATGCATACTTATTGCCAACAACAATCCCTTCTTACAGTTTGAGCAGGACATACATACACATAAACACATAGACTGAGCACTGGTATAATTGGGGTTGTCTCACTGCCCTGCTGGGAGTGAACAGGTTGACTCATTTCAACCCTAACACCGTCCGTCAGCACCCTCTATCTTCCCAGAGAAACTATTGGTCTCTCCCCGGAGAAGAGTCTGTTTGGACACACTGTCTGGCAGCACCCTCTATCTCCCCAGAGAAACCACCTGTTCCTCCCCGGAGAAGAGTCTACCAAGACAAATTCAATAAATTTTACCCTCCCGTGACCAGTCTGTTGACTCTGCTGATTAACCCGTACTCTCAAAACAACAGGTATGCAAACCATTCCTTTTAAAATATGACAGGTTCTGTATAGCGTGGTCGAGACATAAGGTCTGGACTGACCGGATCGGGCACGGACGCACAGACAAGCCTTGAACTGGCCACACAGGTATAGATAATTTATCTCACCGCGTTCAGAGTTTTTGGTTGAGCCCACCAGTTCTGCTAGGATTGTCCCGTGCGCCCACGTCCTTCAAAGTCCGGTCCCTCTGGATCCAAATCGACCACGGCCCCAGTTGGGCACCAAATGTCGTGCATTTATTTTGGGGTCCACGGTGTAATCAATAGGAATGTTTGCACCCTTCCGGATTTATGTTTAGAGTTTGTGCGCACAATGGAAGAGATCACACGGAGACAAGACTGTCACTGTAGAAACTCTTCCTAACTCTGTTTATTAGTAGGTGTATAGCATCTTATATAGCATGATGAGTTAAATGCCCTTTATGGGGAGCAGGAAGCGATACGTGGTCGGGAATCAAAGCATGGGATTGGATGGTCCAAATATGGTCTTTTTGCATCTGGTTCTGCGTGAATTGCTGTCGTCATGAACGTCCGACATCACATGTTTTCAGATAAAGAGCCAGCGCCATCTTTCTGAGTTCGATGGAGGGGGTAGGGGCGGGAATGAGCAATGTATCGTCAAATGACGCCTGAGGATTATGTGCGGGTAAGAAGTGTGCCCTGAGGTTATGAGCGTGTGTTTCTATCAAGCTGCATATTCTAATAACAGTGAGCAGTATAAGAGGTGCCAGCACATTCCATTCTGTTCTTCTGGCTCAGATAGTGAAATAGACATTTCACCTTGGATAGACATAAGGATATATATATATATATATATATATATATATATATATATATTCTCCACAGCTTTGACAGAACTTTTTGGCGTTTTGGAGAGTGGCAGCTCGCTTGGCATCAGCATCTGCCTCTCTTTTTCCCTGTGCAACAAGTTAGTCTCCCTTCTGTTTTTCTTTGCAGTGAATGACCCACACCTCTTCTTACAGTTCTGTAATGAAAGAGGCATGCTTCACTTCTTGACCCGCTGAAGGGATTGGACTCTTTTCTTTTTTTAGGGCCCCATGAACATGGAGCGTGAGGAAAGCATACTTTGACTCAGTGAAGATATTGACTTTAACCCCAGCTGCCAGCCGTAGTGCTCTGATAAGTAAAATAAGTTCTGGCTTTTGAGTGGAAGTTCCTTTGGGCAGCAGTTCTGCTTTTGTAGTAGTCTGTAGGGTGACCACTGAATATTCAACATAGCATATGCCTTCATCAATGAAGCTGCTACCAGCTGTGTACTATTCAACATCAGGAGCTTCAAGCAGTGTGTCCCATAGATCAGGATGGCTGTTGAAGACTTCATCCATCACCTCCCAGCAGTTATAGTCAGGGTTTTCAGTTCTGGTGGGCTGAAGTTGCTTGATTTAGAGAGCTTCAGTCTTGGGATTTCACATAGGAAGCCTTGGTACTTGATCATTGGAGCATTTGTATGCCAGTGGCGTCCATCTTAGTTAGAACAGAAGGTGGCACTCGTACTGTAACATCTTGACCCAGGGTTAGCTTGTCAGCTTCTCTATCCAAGGCCACTGCTGCTACGAGTCTTCTCATGCAGAGAGGCCATCTCATGGCTGCATTATCAAGTTGCTTGGACAGATAGGCAGCAGGTTCATGCCATGATCTCATCATCTGGTGAGAACGCCGATCACCAGTCTCTTCTTCTCATGAACATACAGAATAAGTGGTTTCTCCAGATTAGGCAAGGCCAGTGCAAGTGCTTTTAGAAGAGCTTGCTTGATGTTGTCATAGGCCCTTGTATGTTCCTGCTTCCAGTAGAAAGGGGCATCTTCACCTCCCTTTGTGATTTCATAAAGAGGTTTGGCCATTTCAGCAGAATCCAGCAACTCCAAGGAATTCTCTGACTTTTTCTTCTGATGGTTGGTACAGGGATATTGCAGACAGCCTACATTCTTTCAACTCCTAGTTGTACCTTACCTTGTGAGATATGAAATCCCAGGTATTTGACAGCTTCTTGGCAGATCTGGGACTTCTTCCTTGATACTTTATATCTTGCTTCATAGAGATGATGAAGCACTGTCTTAGTGTTCTGCAGACTTCGCTCAGAGGTAGATTCAGTTATGAGGAGGTCATCCACATACTATAACAATACATTGCCTGGCTGGGAATTCTTCTTAGGTCAATAGCAAGAGCTTCTCCGAAGAGTGTGGGTGAGTTCTTGAGCCCTTGGGGCAAACGGTACTTTTCTTCAGTTCTTGGGTCTTCCCATTGGAAGGCAAAGTTAAGCTGACTGTCCTTTGTCAGCCTGATGGTGAATAAAGCATCTTTCAAATTCAGCACAGTAAAGTGAGTAGCTTCTCCAGGTATCAGTCCAACCAGTGTGTACGGCCGGCTAGACACTGTTTGATGCAAAGTAACCACAGCTTGAATCACTGATTTGAGATCCTGGACTGGGAGATACTTTGTTCTTCTAGGTTTCTTACAGGCCAGAGAGGGGAGTTCCAGGGTAATTGGCATCTCTCAGAATACAATACTTCAGAAACGTTTCCAGATGCAGTGTGATGCCCTGGCAGGCCACAGATGGTAGTATTGCTTGATGGACACTGGTTGTGCCCCTGGCTTCAGCTGCACTGAGACTGGAGGTATATTCTTGTTATGTATTCAGGTGTGGAACCACTGTGTCATCCCTCTAGCCAGGAAAACCACTTGGTGGAACTGACAGCTGACCCAGAGACCAGATACTCACTCCTCAGCGTGTAGCTTGGTATGAGGTGAAAACTAGGACTAAGCTAACCCTGCACTGCTGAGGAATATGAAATCCCTGCCTAACATAGAGCAGGGTCATCGTCCTGACAAGAACGGCCCTGAGCTGGAACCTGGGCGCTGACTAACCCTGTCTCAACCCTAACATCAGAACAGGTCATACCAAGCAGGAACAGAGATCGAGGGTGAGAGTAGGTAACAAAGAACCTGGACGGTACATAAGTTGCAAATAGCTACGGCAAACTGGAGATCAGTAGCATCAGAGATCACTGTAGAAGCAGTAGCTAGAAGCTGTCATACAATTCTGAGCTAGTCCTGGTGGATCATCTTCCGCCCATACTCCACTCCTAGCAGCTTCATTACTAGGTCCAGGGTGGGACTTGAGTGATCTGGCTCATGAAGACAGCAAACAATCTCCATTCCTCCTCCTGAGGCACTGTGAGTGGTGAGAGGATGTGGGTGGGAGTTGGAACATTTTTTTCAAGTTGTCTTTGCATCTGTCCTTCTAGTTCAAAGGACACTTGGGCCTATAGTTTTCTCATCATATCCTGTTCCAATTTTGATATTGGACAGTCCGGTGGATACAGGAATTGATAAGTGACTTCTTTAGGTTATAACTGAATATTCAGCTTCGGTATCAACCATAAAGTTCACAAAAATACCCCATACATTTACTCTGACCATAGCTTCCTGGGGGCCCAGCAGATAGGAACCTGGTCATCCTCATTCATTATCTTCATACAGCAGAACAATAGGAGAAAAACAAGATGGAGGTTGTGAAGGCAGACCTGAGTGGCTTTGCCATGTGCTCATCTCTGGTAGCAGCCATTTTGGGCCAGGCCCCTTTCTCCTTCTCTTCCTGTATGAGCAGAGGAAGTAAGGGGGCAGTGTCCACTCCAGTGACCATGCTTCCTGCACCTTCTGCATTGGTCTCCAGCAAGGGGGTGGTGTTGGGGCCCACGCTTCTATACATATGAAACAGGTGGGTTGTTTTGTGCGTTATACGAGGGTTGGGCTGTCTTGACTGGATTGCTGCAGGCCATCTTTTTCAGTTTTTTTTTTAACAGTCCTTTGTCACTATTAGCATTCCAGTTCGGGTCGACATCAGAACACTATGCGTTTACTATATCATGTTGGATTATGCTCAGTCAAAAAACTCACCAAAACTTGACAATCCCCTTTCTCCAGATTTTTAATTAACCTTCCTATTTGCATAAAGCTATAATAAAGTCAGTAATTCACTTCATTATAAGTTTTTTAAATCCAATAACGTAAAGAGAGTACTGCTGCGAGAATTATTACATTAGAAGTTCAACACACATTCCTCCCCCTCACTTTTTTTCCACTGGACTGTCTAACTGAAAGGGGAGGGGGGTGACGGGGAAAAGTGAAACTGCAGGGCTCACACTGTGTGGTATGATGAGAAATAGAGCATGCTGCGATCTATTTCTCGCATGTATCTACACGCAGTGTTTACACACTCATGCGACTGGATCAATGAAAGTCCATTCACTTACATTGAATCCATTCACAGAGTATCACACAGCCATGCATTCCACACACAATATGCATTGAAAAAACGCCCGTAATCACGAGGCCTAAAGGTAACCAAGTGTTTACAACATATGGTAAACACCGTAAAAATTACTGACATAAAATATGGTGAAAAATGTTTTTTGTTTTTTTTTAACTCCAGCAAAGAAATTTAATAAAAGTTATTCAATACACTATATCGACCCAAAATTGGTTTCTATAAAAACTAAATCTCTTTCTCCACCGGTACTCGATTTCCCCCTCACCGGTCTCTGTTTATAGCTGCAGTCTCATCATGGTTTACAGGATGTCACAGAAGCTGTAGCCAATAACAGAGTTCAGCGATCGATTGCTGAGATTGGAGCCTGGGGGCCGAGCACCGATGCTGGAGCCTGGGGGCCGAGCACCGATGCTGGAGCCTGGGGGCCGAGCACCGATGCTGGAGCCTGGGGGCCGAGCACCGATGCTGGAGCCTGGCGGCCGAGCACCGATGCTGGAGCCTGGCGGCCGAGCACCGATGCTGGAGCAAGAGGTGGCTGAGCACCACTACTGGAGCAAGAGGTGGCTGAGCACCGCTACTGGAGTCTGGGGGAATGGGACGAGCACCGCTGCTGGAGTCCGGGAGAGTGGGTGGGTATAAGAAGACCAAATTTAGGTGTAGAGGTATACCTGGATATGGGGCCCCAGAAATGCTGAGGGGCAAGGAACACGGACAATGAGTTGATTATTTTGCTATTAGCGTCATTCTGTATAAACTATGCACAGGTACGAGACCGTTTCAAGGAGTTGCCATTAAAGCTTCAGCCAAAAGGAATCTCACATGGACCAGGTCCAATCACATAGAGCACCATATCCTAAAACTATCCCATTAGAGTCCTTACCTCATTCACGGCCTGGCCGCCTTCCACACGCTAAGCTGTGTCTATTTTGTGATGGAATTGGCCAATGGAGGGAACCTTGATCATTTTATATTTAATAACTTTGCTCTTGATACCACCACAATAAAATTCACCACAGCAGAAGTGATCTGCGGCACAGAGTTCTTGCATAAGAAAGGCATTATACATCGGGACCTGAAGACAGAGAATATTTTTCTGACTGCAGACGGCCATGTAAGAATAACAGACTTTGGCATCGCTGTAGTACTGGGTGGATATAAGAAATCCAAATACAGGTGTAGAGGTACACCTGCATACGCAGCTCCAGCAATGGTGAAGGAGAAGGAACAACGACGTGGGGTAGATTATTTTGCTATTGGCGTCATTTTCTATAAACTAGTCACAGGTATGAGACCTTTTCCTGGATATCGTATCAACAATGACAAAGCAAAGCTGCTGATATTGGAAGCAGCTCCTTCACCCATCGGACATAACAAACAGTACGCCCTAAGGCTGAACCTGGTGTGTTACAGTTAGAACATCCTAAAGGAACTCAGGAAAACGTCACCTCTGTGTGATCTAGACCTAGATTTCCAGAAGCAACAGAAGAGTAAGCCAAGGCCTGAAGAGTGGAATCACCAATATCTACTCCTTTCTATTCACTGCTTGATAATTACATCTTTTATGCATTAATAATAAATATACAAAAGATCTATAGAGAATTTGTCTTCATTATTCCACCATACAATATGAGATGTTTGCTTGGAATCGGTACCAGAGAGAGTCAAAATATAAGGGAGGGAGGTGACGGGTATACACTGACACCTGCCAATAAATGCAAACAAGGGGCTGGCAAACCAACATAATTCTCTGTCATGAAGTTGTCACAATTACCATTTCAGTTCTGAAATTATTAGTCATACTATGTGTGGCCATCCTTACAGGTCCCCGCCATGTTATAATTAACACCATGCCTTCCAATAGATAGTTTAATTTAATGCTGCTTAGAAATGTAGAATGGTAGAGTTGGGAGGAACCTCCGGGGTCATCGGGTCCAACCCCTTGCTCAACGCAGGATTCACTAAAACATCCCAGACAGATGCCTGTCCAGCCTTTGTTTGAAGACTTTTTCTAATATCTAATCTGTGTCTGCTCCCTTTCAGTTTCACCCCATTGCTTCTAGTCTTTCCTTGTGCAAATGAGACTAGGGCTGATCCCTCTGCACTATAGCAGCCCATCAGATATTTGTAGATAGCTATTAAGTCTCCTCTCAGCCTTCTTTTTTTGTAAGTTAAACATTCCCAGATCCTTTGACCGTTCCTCATAGGACATGGTTTACAGACCGCTTACTATCCTGATAGCTCTTCTCTGAATTTGCTCCAGTTTGCTAAATTGGGGTGCCCAGAACTGGGCACAGTACTCCAGATGAGGTCTGAGCAAAGAGTAGTAAAGGGGGATAGTTACCTCATGTGATCTAGACTCTATGCTTCTCTTAACACATCCCAGAATTGTGTTTGCTTTTTGCTGCTGCATCACACTATTGACTCAAGTTCAGTCTGTGATCTATTAGTATACCCAAGTCTTTTTCACATGTGTGCTGCTTAGCCCAATTCCTCTCGTTCTGTATATGCTTCTTTAATTTTTCTTGCCAAATGTAGAACTTTGCATTTCGTCCTGTTAAGCCTGGTTTTGACATGATGATTTTCGCTCAAAAGATGTCTTTTGAGCGATAATGGTTGTGTTCATTTACAGGGCAAGGTGATCGCTCAAACGTTGAGCAATCACTTTGCGGTCCGAGTGGGGTATGCAGAAGACAAGCAGGGGCGCTTGTCTTCTGCATCCAGCTGGTATCTGGTATACAGTGACTAGTTAACGAAAACTGCACGATGTCAGTGCAGATAGACAACGATTTTTGCTCAAATATGGCTTTGAGCGATTTTTGGGGGAAGGAATCGTTGTGTTTTAATCAGCCTTTAAATACCATTCTATTGCTTGCAGCCCTCTGTTCAAGTTTGTCAAGATCTTTTTGAATCCTCTCTCACTGCTCTAGTCTTAGCTGTGTCTCCTAGCTTTGTGTCATTGGCAAATTTGATCAGCTTCCTATCAATTCCCTCCTCCAGATCATTTATAAAAATGTTGAACAAAACTGGGTACTCCACTTGAGACATTTTTCCACTGGGATTATAAGACCACTCTTTGAGTACGATCACTCAGCCAGTTGTGAATCCACCTAACAGTTGCCTTTTCAATCCCTTGTCTATTTTTTCAATAAAGATGGTATCAGATACTTTGTCAAATGCTTTACTAAAGTCAAAACATACTATATCTAACGCACTTCCCTGATCAAGCCAGTTGGTGATTCTGTCATAGAAGGAAATTAGATTAGTCTAGCATGACTTGTTTGTTATAAACCCATGCTCGCTCTGGTTTATTACTCCATTCTCATCCAAGTACTTCCATACACGCATTCACGGGGGCAGAAATAGTCCAGTAGTAGTGTATAAAGGCCTTAACTAATTAAAACTAAATTTTATTAAGACTTTGAAAACTAGGGCTGTATGACAGACACACAATGAAAGGCACGATATTTGGAAACCAGCGTGCCTAAACAGACAAACACAAAACCAGTGGCATATAAACCCACCTTCTAAATGCAGGTGTATATATATAATCAAAGGGTAATAAAAAGACTCATAATCCCCTCATATAATGCAAGGAGGATGAGGGCAAGAAATGTTGCTAGCTTCTTAATGCTTGTGCTCAACAACATTCACAGGAGCCACAACGAACAGATTTTAGAGTGGAGACACCCATTATTGTACCGCTCTCCACCATGCTTCACTGCTGCCTGCAGACACATTATTGTACCGCTCTTCACATGCATCACTGCTGCCTGCAGACACTCATTATTGTAGCGCTCTTCACCATGCATCACTGCTGCCTGCAGACACTCATTATTGTACCGCTCTTTACCATGCTTCACTGCTGCCTGCAGATACTCATTATTGTACCGCTCTTCACCATGCTTCACTGCTGCCTGCAGACACTCATTATTGTACCGCTCTTCACCATGCATCACTGCTGCCTGCAGACACTCATTATTGTACCGCTCTTCACCATGCTTCACTGCTGCCTGCAGATACTCATTATTGTCCCGCTCTTCACCATGCTTCACTGCTGCCTGCAGACACACATTATTGTACCGCTCTCCGCCATGCTTCACTGCTGCCTGCAGACTCATTATTGTACCGCTCTCCGCCATGCTTCACTGCTGCCTGCAGACACTCATTATTGTACCGCTCTCCACCATGCTTTACTGCTGCCTGCAGACACCCATTATTGTACCCCCCCCCTTTTTGTAGTTTTTCTTTTTTTATGTTGTACAAGAAATGAAATAAGTTTACAAAAACTTGCTTTCTGCCGCCATCTCCTGACACCCAAAGCTTTTTTTATTTTTGTCAATCATATTGCATGATGCCCTTTTTTTGTGCGGTAGCTTGCAGTTTTTATTATTAACTAGAGATGAGTGAGCACCCAAATGCTCGGGTCCGCGTTATTTGAGTCGAGCTTTTCGTAAAATCCGAGAGCTCTACTCGAGTAACGAACCTCATTGACTATAATGGGAGACTCAAGCATTATGTGGGACGCTGAGTCTCGAGTTTTTTTTAAATCTTTTCTTGGTTCGTGTTTCTTCTTCTCTCTCTCTCTCTCTCCCCTCCCTTCCCCTTCCTGCCAGACCAAAAATGTTCGAATGACGCGTGCTGCCGCAGGGAGGGGCCCAAACAGGCATGTCACAGCGGGGAGGAGCCAAAAGCTGGGGCGAGGAGCCAAAAGCTATTTGATGCTCGTTCGAGTAACGAGCACCATCGAGTACGCTAATACTTGAACGAGCATCAAGCTTGACAGAGTATGTTCACTCAACTCTATTATTAACATTTTGGGATAGACAGGACTTTTTGATCACTTTTTATTCAATTTGTATCTTGGATACGGGGTGAACAAAGAAGTCCAATTCTAGCAATGTGTATATTTTCTTTCTGACGGCATTCACCATAGTTGATGACATCACGATGGCAGTTTACAGGGTGACATCACAATGGCAGGCAGCCATTATATTTTAATGTGCTATTTTGTTTCCTATAAACAGATGTTTTATCTAAGGAGGAAAGTCACATCATAAACACCAATGAAGAGAGAGAAAACTTCTAGATCTCTAGAACTGGAGACACCACTACAAAACCGCCAAGATCACTCAGAGCGACAGCAGTGAATCTAAATCTGATTACTGTTCTCTAGAACTGGAGACACCAGAGGAGCTATACAGAACTGCCAAGATCACTCAGAGCGACAGTAGAGACTCTAAATCTGATTACTGTGCTCTATAACTGGAGACACCAGAGGAGCTCCACACACCTATCAAACCCTTCCAGAGCGAAAGTAGCCATGATGAAACACCCACCACAAGTGATATCTGTTTGGAGGAACCCCATCCGAAAGGAATGCGTTGCTATTAAAGCTTCAGCCAAAGGGAATCTCACATGGACCAGGTTCAATTACATAGAGCGCCATATCCTAAAACTATCCCATGAGAGTCCTTACCTTATTCATGGTCTTTCCACCTTCCACACGCTAAACTGTCTATTTTGGGATGGAATCGGCCAATGGAGAAAACCTTGATCATTTTATATTTAATAACTTTGCTCTTGATACCACCACAATAAAATTCATCACAGCAGAAGTGATCTGCGGCACAGAGTTCTTGCATAAGAAAGGCATTATACATCGGGACCTGAAGACAGAGAATATTTTTCTGACTGCAGACGGCCATGTAAGAATAAGAGACTTTGGCATCGCTGTAGTACTGGGTGGATATAAGAAATCCAAATACAGGTGTAGAGGTACACCTGCATACGCAGCTCCAGCAATGGTGAAGGAGAAGGAACAACGACGTGGGGTAGATTATTTTGCTATTGGCGTCATTTTCTATAAACTATGCACAGGTATGAGACCTTTTCCTGGATATCGTATCAGCAATGACAAAGCAAAGCTGCTGATATTGGAAGCAGATCGTTCACTCATTACAGCATCGCTGTAGTACTGGGTGGGTATAAGAAGTCCAAATACAGGTGTAGAGCTACACCTGCATACGCAGCTCCAGCAATGGTGAAGGAGAAGGAACAACGACGTGGGGTAGATTATTTTGCTATTGGCGTCATTTTCTATAAACTAGTCACAGGTATGAGACCTTTTCCTGGATATCGTATCAACAATGACAAAGCAAAGCTGCTGATATTGGAAGCAGCTCCTTCACCCATCGGACATAACAAACAGTACGCCCTAAGGCTGAACCTGGTGTGTTACAGTTAGAACATCCTAAAGGAACTCAGGAAAACGTCACCTCTGTGTGATCTAGACCTAGATTTCCAGAAGCAACAGAAGAGTAAGCCAAGGCCTGAAGAGTGGAATCACCAATATCTACTCCTTTCTATTCACTGCTTGATAATTACATCGTTTATGCATTAATAATAAATATACAAAAGATCTATAGAGAATTTGTCTTCATTATTCCACCATACAATATGAGATGTTTGCTTGGAATCGGTACCAGAGAGAGTCAAAATATAAGGGAGGGAGGTGACGGGTATACACTGACACCTGCCAATAAATGCAAACAAGGGGCTGGCAAACCAACATAATTCTCTGTCATGAAGTTGTCACAATTACCATTTCAGTTCTGAAATTATTAGTCATACTATGTGTGGCCATCCTTACAGGTCCCCGCCATGTTATAATTAACACCATGCCTTCCAATAGATAGTTTAATTTAATGCTGCTTAGAAATGTAGAATGGTAGAGTTGGGAGGAACCTCCGGGGTCATCGGGTCCAACCCCTTGCTCAACGCAGGATTCACTAAAACATCCCAGACAGATGCCTGTCCAGCCTTTGTTTGAAGACTTTTTCTAATATCTAATCTGTGTCTGCTCCCTTTCAGTTTCACCCCATTGCTTCTAGTTTTTCCTTGTGCAAATGAGAATAGGGCTGATCCCTCTGCACTATAGCAGCCCATCAGATATTTGTAGATAGCTATTAAGTCTCCTCTCAGCCTTCTTTTTTTTGTAAGTTAAACATTCCCAGATCCTTTGACCGTTCCTCATAGGACATGGTTTACAGACCGCTTACTATCCTGATAGCTCTTCTCTGAATTTGCTCCAGTTTGTTAAATTGGGGTGCCCAGAACTGGACACAGTACTCCAGATGAGGTCTGAGCAAAGAGTAGTAAAGGGGGATAGTTACCTCATGTGATCTAGACTCTATGCTTCTCTTAACACATCCCAGAATTGTGTTTGCTTTTTGCTGCTGCATCATACTATTGACTCAAGTTCAGTCTGTGATCTATTAGTATACCCAAGTCTTTTTCACATGTGTGCTGCTTAGCCCAATTCCTCTCGTTCTGTATATGCTTCTTTAATTTTTCTTGCCTAATGTAGAACTTTGCATTTTGTCCTGTTAAGCCTGGTTTTGACACGATGATTTTCGCTCAAAAGATGTCTTTTGAGCGATAATCGTTGTGTTCATTTACAGGGCAAGGTGATCGCTCAAACGTTGAGCAATCACTTTGCGCTCCGAGTGGGGTATGCAGAAGACAAGCAGGGGCGCTTGTCTTCTGCATCCAGCTGTTATCTGGTATACAGCGACTGGTTAACGAAAACTGCACGATGTCAGTGCAGATAGACAACGATTTTTGCTCAAATATGGCTTTGAGCGATTTTTGGGGGAAGGAATCGTTGTGTTTTAATCAGCCTTTAAATACCATTCTATTGCTTGCAGCCCTCTGTTCAAGTTTGTCTAGATCTTTTTGAATCCTCTCTCACTGCTCTAGTCTTAGCTGTGTCTCCTAGCTTTGTGTCATTGGCAAATTTGATCAGCTTCCTATCAATTCCCTCCTCCAGATCATTTATAAAAATGTTGAACAAAACTGGGTACTCCACTTGAGACATTTTTCCACTGGGATTATGACCACTCTTTGAGTAGGATCACTCAGCCAGTTGTGAATCCACCTAACAGTTGCCTTTTCAATCCCTTGTCTATTTTTTCAATAAAGATGGTATCAGATACTTTGTCAAATGCTTTACTAAAGTCAAAACATACTATATCTAACGCACTTCCCTGATCAAGCCAGTTGGTGATTCTGTCATAGAAGGAAATTAGATTAGTCTAGCATGACTTGTTTGTTATAAACCCATGCTCGCTCTGGTTTATTACTCCATTCTCATCCAAGTACTTCCATACACGCATTCACGGGGGCAGAAATAGTCCAGTAGTAGTGTATAAAGGCCTTAACTAATTAAAACTAAATTTTATTAAGACTTTGAAAACTAGGGCTGTATGACAGACACACAATGAAAGGCACGATATTTGGAAACCAGCGTGCCTAAACAGACAAACACAAAACCAGTGGCATATAAACCCACCTTCTAAATGCAGGTGTATATATATAATCAAAGGGTAATAAAAAGACTCATAATCCCCTCATATAATGCAAGGAGGATGAGGGCAAGAAATGTTGCTAGCTTCTTAATGCTTGTGCTCAACAACATTCACAGGAGCCACAACGAACAGATTTTAGAGTGGAGACACCCATTATTGTACCGCTCTCCACCATGCTTCACTGCTGCCTGCAGATACTCATTATTGTACCGCTCTTCACCATGCTTCACTGCTGCCTGCAGACACTTATTATTGTACCGCTCTTCACCATGCTTCACTGCTGCCTGCAGACACTCATTATTGTACCGCTCTTCACCATGCTTCACTGCTGCCTGCAGACACTCATTATTGTACCGCTCTCCGCCATGCTTCACTGCTGCCTGCAGACACTCATTATTGTACCGCTCTCCACCATGCTTCCCTGCTGCCTGCAGACACCCATTATTGTACCCCCCCCCCTTTTTGTAGTTTTTCTTTTTTTATGTTGTACAAGAAATGAAATAAGTTTACAAAAACTTGCTTTCTGACGCCATCTCCTGGCCCCCAAAGCTTTTTTTATTTTTTTGTCAATCATATTGCATGATGCCCTTTTTTTGTGCGGTAGCTTGCAGTTTTTATTATTAACTAGAGATGAGTGAGCACCCAAATGCTCGGGTCCGCGTTATTTGAGTCGAGCTTTTCGTAAAATCCGAGAGCTCTACTCGAGTAACGAACCTCATTGACTATAATGGGAGACTCAAGCATTATGTGGGACGCTGAGTCTCGAGTTTTTTTTAAATCTTTTCTTGGTTCGTGTTTCTTCTTCTCTCTCTCTCTCTCTCCCCTCCCTTCCCCTTCCTGCCAGACCAAAAATGTTCGAATGACGCGTGCTGCCGCAGGGAGGGGCCCAAACAGGCATGTCACAGCGGGGAGGAGCCAAAAGCTGGGGCGAGGAGCCAAAAGCTATTTGATGCTCGTTCGAGTAACGAACACCATCGAGTACGCTAATACTTGAACGAGCATCAAGCTTGACAGAGTATGTTCACTCAACTCTATTATTAACATTTTGGGATAGACAGGACTTTTTGATCACTTTTTATTCAATTTGTATCTTGGATACGGGGTGAACAAAGAAGTCCAATTCTAGCAATGTGTATATTTTCTTTCTGACGGCATTCACCATAGTTGATGACATCACGATGGCAGTTTACAGGGTGACATCACAATGGCAGGCAGCCATTATATTTTAATGTGCTATTTTGTTTCCTATAAACAGATGTTTTATCTAAGGAGGAAAGTCACATCATAAACACCAATGAAGAGAGAGAAAACTTCTAGATCTCTAGAACTGGAGACACCACTACAAAACCGCCAAGATCACTCAGAGCGACAGCAGTGAATCTAAATCTGATTACTGTTCTCTAGAACTGGAGACACCAGAGGAGCTCTACAGAACTGCCAAGATCACTCAGAGCGACAGTAGAGACTCTAAATCTGATTACTGTGCTCTATAACTGGAGACACCAGAGGAGCTCCACACACCTATCAAACCCTTCCAGAGCGAAAGTAGCCATGATGAAACACCCACCACAAGTGATATCTGTTTGGAGGAACCCCATCCGAAAGGAATGCGTTGCTATTAAAGCTTCAGCCAAAGGGAATCTCACATGGACCAGGTTCAATTACATAGAGCGCCATATCCTAAAACTATCCCATGAGAGTCCTTACCTTATTCATGGTCTTTCCACCTTCCACACGCTAAACTGTCTATTTTGGGATGGAATCGGCCAATGGAGAAAACCTTGATCATTTTATATTTAATAACTTTGCTCTTGATACCACCACAATAAAATTCATCACAGCAGAAGTGATCTGCGGCACAGAGTTCTTGCATAAGAAAGGCATTATACATCGGGACCTGAAGACAGAGAATATTTTTCTGACTGCAGACGGCCATGTAAGAATAAGAGACTTTGGCATCGCTGTAGTACTGGGTGGATATAAGAAATCCAAATACAGGTGTAGAGGTACACCTGCATACGCAGCTCCAGCAATGGTGAAGGAGAAGGAACAACGACGTGGGGTAGATTATTTTGCTATTGGCGTCATTTTCTATAAACTATGCACAGGTATGAGACCTTTTCCTGGATATCGTATCAGCAATGACAAAGCAAAGCTGCTGATATTGGAAGCAGATCGTTCACTCATTACAGCATCGCTGTAGTACTGGGTGGGTATAAGAAGTCCAAATACAGGTGTAGAGCTACACCTGCATACGCAGCTCCAGCAATGGTGAAGGAGAAGGAACAACGACGTGGGGTAGATTATTTTGCTATTGGCGTCATTTTCTATAAACTAGTCACAGGTATGAGACCTTTTCCTGGATATCGTATCAACAATGACAAAGCAAAGCTGCTGATATTGGAAGCAGCTCCTTCACCCATCGGACATAACAAACAGTACGCCCTAAGGCTGAACCTGGTGTGTTACAGTTAGAACATCCTAAAGGAACTCAGGAAAACGTCACCTCTGTGTGATCTAGACCTAGATTTCCAGAAGCAACAGAAGAGTAAGCCAAGGCCTGAAGAGTGGAATCACCAATATCTACTCCTTTCTATTCACTGCTTGATAATTACATCGTTTATGCATTAATAATAAATATACAAAAGATCTATAGAGAATTTGTCTTCATTATTCCACCATACAATATGAGATGTTTGCTTGGAATCGGTACCAGAGAGAGTCAAAATATAAGGGAGGGAGGTGACGGGTATACACTGACACCTGCCAATAAATGCAAACAAGGGGCTGGCAAACCAACATAATTCTCTGTCATGAAGTTGTCACAATTACCATTTCAGTTCTGAAATTATTAGTCATACTATGTGTGGCCATCCTTACAGGTCCCCGCCATGTTATAATTAACACCATGCCTTCCAATAGATAGTTTAATTTAATGCTGCTTAGAAATGTAGAATGGTAGAGTTGGGAGGAACCTCCGGGGTCATCGGGTCCAACCCCTTGCTCAACGCAGGATTCACTAAAACATCCCAGACAGATGCCTGTCCAGCCTTTGTTTGAAGACTTTTTCTAATATCTAATCTGTGTCTGCTCCCTTTCAGTTTCACCCCATTGCTTCTAGTTTTTCCTTGTGCAAATGAGAATAGGGCTGATCCCTCTGCACTATAGCAGCCCATCAGATATTTGTAGATAGCTATTAAGTCTCCTCTCAGCCTTCTTTTTTTTGTAAGTTAAACATTCCCAGATCCTTTGACCGTTCCTCATAGGACATGGTTTACAGACCGCTTACTATCCTGATAGCTCTTCTCTGAATTTGCTCCAGTTTGTTAAATTGGGGTGCCCAGAACTGGACACAGTACTCCAGATGAGGTCTGAGCAAAGAGTAGTAAAGGGGGATAGTTACCTCATGTGATCTAGACTCTATGCTTCTCTTAACACATCCCAGAATTGTGTTTGCTTTTTGCTGCTGCATCACACTATTGACTCAAGTTCAGTCTGTGATCTATTAGTATACCCAAGTCTTTTTCACATGTGTGCTGCTTAGCCCAATTCCTCTCGTTCTGTATATGCTTCTTTAATTTTTCTTGCCAAATGTAGAACTTTGCATTTTGTCCTGTTAAGCCTGGTTTTGACACGATGATTTTCGCTCAAAAGATGTCTTTTGAGCGATAATCGTTGTGTTCATTTACAGGGCAAGGTGATCGCTCAAACGTTGAGCAATCACTTTGCGCTCCGAGTGGGGTATGCAGAAGACAAGCAGGGGCGCTTGTCTTCTGCATCCAGCTGTTATCTGGTATACAGCGACTGGTTAACGAAAACTGCACGATGTCAGTGCAGATAGACAACGATTTTTGCTCAAATATGGCTTTGAGCGATTTTTGGGGGAAGGAATCGTTGTGTTTTAATCAGCCTTTAAATACCATTCTATTGCTTGCAGCCCTCTGTTCAAGTTTGTCTAGATCTTTTTGAATCCTCTCTCACTGCTCTAGTCTTAGCTGTGTCTCCTAGCTTTGTGTCATTGGCAAATTTGATCAGCTTCCTATCAATTCCCTCCTCCAGATCATTTATAAAAATGTTGAACAAAACTGGGTACTCCACTTGAGACATTTTTCCACTGGGATTATGACCACTCTTTGAGTACGATCACTCAGCCAGTTGTGAATCCACCTAACAGTTGCCTTTTCAATCCCTTGTCTATTTTTTCAATAAAGATGGTATCAGATACTTTGTCAAATGCTTTACTAAAGTCAAAACATACTATATCTAACGCACTTCCCTGATCAAGCCAGTTGGTGATTCTGTCATAGAAGGAAATTAGATTAGTCTAGCATGACTTGTTTGTTATAAACCCATGCTCGCTCTGGTTTATTACTCCATTCTCATCCAAGTACTTCCATACACGCATTCACGGGGGCAGAAATAGTCCAGTAGTAGTGTATAAAGGCCTTAACTAATTAAAACTAAATTTTATTAAGACTTTGAAAACTAGGGCTGTATGACAGACACACAATGAAAGGCACGATATTTGGAAACCAGCGTGCCTAAACAGACAAACACAAAACCAGTGGCATATAAACCCACCTTCTAAATGCAGGTGTATATATATAATCAAAGGGTAATAAAAAGACTCATAATCCCCTCATATAATGCAAGGAGGATGAGGGCAAGAAATGTTGCTAGCTTCTTAATGCTTGTGCTCAACAACATTCACAGGAGCCACAACGAACAGATTTTAGAGTGGAGACACCCATTATTGTACCGCTCTCCACCATGCTTCACTGCTGCCTGCAGATACTCATTATTGTACCGCTCTTCACCATGCTTCACTGCTGCCTGCAGACACTTATTATTGTACCGCTCTTCACCATGCTTCACTGCTGCCTGCAGACACTCATTATTGTACCGCTCTTCACCATGCTTCACTGCTGCCTGCAGACACTCATTATTGTACCGCTCTCCGCCATGCTTCCCTGCTGCCTGCAGACACCCATTATTGTACCCCCCCCCCCCTTTTTGTAGTTTTTCTTTTTTTATGTTGTACAAGAAATGAAATAAGTTTACAAAAACTTGCTTTCTGACGCCATCTCCTGGCCCCCAAAGCTTTTTTTATTTTTTTGTCAATCATATTGCATGATGCCCTTTTTTTGTGCGGTAGCTTGCAGTTTTTATTATTAACTAGAGATGAGTGAGCACCCAAATGCTCGGGTCCGCGTTATTTGAGTCGAGCTTTTCGTAAAATCCGAGAGCTCTACTCGAGTAACGAACCTCATTGACTATAATGGGAGACTCAAGCATTATGTGGGACGCTGAGTCTCGAGTTTTTTTTAAATCTTTTCTTGGTTCGTGTTTCTTCTTCTCTCTCTCTCTCTCTCCCCTCCCTTCCCCTTCCTGCCAGACCAAAAATGTTCGAATGACGCGTGCTGCCGCAGGGAGGGGCCCAAACAGGCATGTCACAGCGGGGAGGAGCCAAAAGCTGGGGCGAGGAGCCAAAAGCTATTTGATGCTCGTTCGAGTAACGAACACCATCGAGTACGCTAATACTTGAACGAGCATCAAGCTTGACAGAGTATGTTCACTCAACTCTATTATTAACATTTTGGGATAGACAGGACTTTTTGATCACTTTTTATTCAATTTGTATCTTGGATACGGGGTGAACAAAGAAGTCCAATTCTAGCAATGTGTATATTTTCTTTCTGACGGCATTCACCATAGTTGATGACATCACGATGGCAGTTTACAGGGTGACATCACAATGGCAGGCAGCCATTATATTTTAATGTGCTATTTTGTTTCCTATAAACAGATGTTTTATCTAAGGAGGAAAGTCACATCATAAACACCAATGAAGAGAGAGAAAACTTCTAGATCTCTAGAACTGGAGACACCACTACAAAACCGCCAAGATCACTCAGAGCGACAGCAGTGAATCTAAATCTGATTACTGTTCTCTAGAACTGGAGACACCAGAGGAGCTCTACAGAACTGCCAAGATCACTCAGAGCGACAGTAGAGACTCTAAATCTGATTACTGTGCTCTATAACTGGAGACACCAGAGGAGCTCCACACACCTATCAAACCCTTCCAGAGCGAAAGTAGCCATGATGAAACACCCACCACAAGTGATATCTGTTTGGAGGAACCCCATCCGAAAGGAATGCGTTGCTATTAAAGCTTCAGCCAAAGGGAATCTCACATGGACCAGGTTCAATTACATAGAGCGCCATATCCTAAAACTATCCCATGAGAGTCCTTACCTTATTCATGGTCTTTCCACCTTCCACACGCTAAACTGTCTATTTTGGGATGGAATCGGCCAATGGAGAAAACCTTGATCATTTTATATTTAATAACTTTGCTCTTGATACCACCACAATAAAATTCATCACAGCAGAAGTGATCTGCGGCACAGAGTTCTTGCATAAGAAAGGCATTATACATCGGGACCTGAAGACAGAGAATATTTTTCTGACTGCAGACGGCCATGTAAGAATAAGAGACTTTGGCATCGCTGTAGTACTGGGTGGATATAAGAAATCCAAATACAGGTGTAGAGGTACACCTGCATACGCAGCTCCAGCAATGGTGAAGGAGAAGGAACAACGACGTGGGGTAGATTATTTTGCTATTGGCGTCATTTTCTATAAACTATGCACAGGTATGAGACCTTTTCCTGGATATCGTATCAGCAATGACAAAGCAAAGCTGCTGATATTGGAAGCAGATCGTTCACTCATTACAGCATCGCTGTAGTACTGGGTGGGTATAAGAAGTCCAAATACAGGTGTAGAGCTACACCTGCATACGCAGCTCCAGCAATGGTGAAGGAGAAGGAACAACGACGTGGGGTAGATTATTTTGCTATTGGCGTCATTTTCTATAAACTAGTCACAGGTATGAGACCTTTTCCTGGATATCGTATCAACAATGACAAAGCAAAGCTGCTGATATTGGAAGCAGCTCCTTCACCCATCGGACATAACAAACAGTACGCCCTAAGGCTGAACCTGGTGTGTTACAGTTAGAACATCCTAAAGGAACTCAGGAAAACGTCACCTCTGTGTGATCTAGACCTAGATTTCCAGAAGCAACAGAAGAGTAAGCCAAGGCCTGAAGAGTGGAATCACCAATATCTACTCCTTTCTATTCACTGCTTGATAATTACATCGTTTATGCATTAATAATAAATATACAAAAGATCTATAGAGAATTTGTCTTCATTATTCCACCATACAATATGAGATGTTTGCTTGGAATCGGTACCAGAGAGAGTCAAAATATAAGGGAGGGAGGTGACGGGTATACACTGACACCTGCCAATAAATGCAAACAAGGGGCTGGCAAACCAACATAATTCTCTGTCATGAAGTTGTCACAATTACCATTTCAGTTCTGAAATTATTAGTCATACTATGTGTGGCCATCCTTACAGGTCCCCGCCATGTTATAATTAACACCATGCCTTCCAATAGATAGTTTAATTTAATGCTGCTTAGAAATGTAGAATGGTAGAGTTGGGAGGAACCTCCGGGGTCATCGGGTCCAACCCCTTGCTCAACGCAGGATTCACTAAAACATCCCAGACAGATGCCTGTCCAGCCTTTGTTTGAAGACTTTTTCTAATATCTAATCTGTGTCTGCTCCCTTTCAGTTTCACCCCATTGCTTCTAGTTTTTCCTTGTGCAAATGAGAATAGGGCTGATCCCTCTGCACTATAGCAGCCCATCAGATATTTGTAGATAGCTATTAAGTCTCCTCTCAGCCTTCTTTTTTTTGTAAGTTAAACATTCCCAGATCCTTTGACCGTTCCTCATAGGACATGGTTTACAGACCGCTTACTATCCTGATAGCTCTTCTCTGAATTTGCTCCAGTTTGTTAAATTGGGGTGCCCAGAACTGGACACAGTACTCCAGATGAGGTCTGAGCAAAGAGTAGTAAAGGGGGATAGTTACCTCATGTGATCTAGACTCTATGCTTCTCTTAACACATCCCAGAATTGTGTTTGCTTTTTGCTGCTGCATCACACTATTGACTCAAGTTCAGTCTGTGATCTATTAGTATACCCAAGTCTTTTTCACATGTGTGCTGCTTAGCCCAATTCCTCTCGTTCTGTATATGCTTCTTTAATTTTTCTTGCCAAATGTAGAACTTTGCATTTTGTCCTGTTAAGCCTGGTTTTGACACGATGATTTTCGCTCAAAAGATGTCTTTTGAGCGATAATCGTTGTGTTCATTTACAGGGCAAGGTGATCGCTCAAACGTTGAGCAATCACTTTGCGCTCCGAGTGGGGTATGCAGAAGACAAGCAGGGGCGCTTGTCTTCTGCATCCAGCTGTTATCTGGTATACAGCGACTGGTTAACGAAAACTGCACGATGTCAGTGCAGATAGACAACGATTTTTGCTCAAATATGGCTTTGAGCGATTTTTGGGGGAAGGAATCGTTGTGTTTTAATCAGCCTTTAAATACCATTCTATTGCTTGCAGCCCTCTGTTCAAGTTTGTCTAGATCTTTTTGAATCCTCTCTCACTGCTCTAGTCTTAGCTGTGTCTCCTAGCTTTGTGTCATTGGCAAATTTGATCAGCTTCCTATCAATTCCCTCCTCCAGATCATTTATAAAAATGTTGAACAAAACTGGGTACTCCCCTTGAGACATTTTTCCACTGGGATTATGACCACTCTTTGAGTAGGATCACTCAGCCAGTTGTGAATCCACCTAACAGTTGCCTTTTCAATCCCTTGTCTATTTTTTCAATAAAGATGGTATCAGATACTTTGTCAAATGCTTTACTAAAGTCAAAACATACTATATCTAACGCACTTCCCTGATCAAGCCAGTTGGTGATTCTGTCATAGAAGGAAATTAGATTAGTCTGGCATGACTTGTTTGTTATAAACCCATGCTCGCTCTGGTTTATTACTCCATTCTCATCCAAGTACTTCCATACACGCATTCACGGGGGCAGAAATAGTCCAGTAGTAGTGTATAAAGGCCTTAACTAATTAAAACTAAATTTTATTAAGGCCTCATGTCCACGGGGAAAATCAAATCTGCTCCGGATTTGTAACGCGGATTTGGGCCGCGGATGCAGTGCGGATGAGCTTAAAATAGTATTTTATTGCATGCGGATGACACGCGGATGCGTTTTTTTTCACGCGTGTATGCACGCGGATGGCATTTTTGCATCTGCGCGTGAAAAAAAATGCAAGGCCACTGAAAAAGAAGCCAAACTTGTAATCCGCATGCAGATTTCACGCACCCAAATAAATGGCATTTAACACCCGCAGCGGATTTCCCGCACCCCATAGAGATCAATGGGGCCATCCGGAGCGTGATCCGCACCTAAATGGAGCATGTCCATTTTTTTTCATGCTCCATGATTTTTCTAATTCACATTTATTGACCATCCGCGGGTATTTAGCTACCCGCGGGTGGTCAATGCATTCCTATGGGGCGCGGATCCGCGCGCGGGTGATCCGCTGCGGATTTTAATTATTATTTTCCCCGTGGACATGAGGCCTAAGACTTTGAAAACTAGGGCTGTATGACAGACACACAATGAAAGGCACGATATTTGGAAACCAGCGTGCCTAAACAGACAAACACAAAACCAGTGGCATATAAACCCACCTTCTAAATGCAGGTGTATATATATAATCAAAGGGTAATAAAAAGACTCATAATCCCCTCATATAATGCAAGGAGGATGAGGGCAAGAAATGTTGCTAGCTTCTTAATGCTTGTGCTCAACAACATTCACAGGAGCCACAACGAACAGATTTTAGAGTGGAGACACCCATTATTGTACCGCTCTCCACCATGCTTCACTGCTGCCTGCAGATACTCATTATTGTACCGCTCTTCACCATGCTTCACTGCTGCCTGCAGACACTTATTATTGTACCGCTCTTCACCATGCTTCACTGCTGCCTGCAGACACTCATTATTGTACCGCTCTTCACCATGCTTCACTGCTGCCTGCAGACACTCATTATTGTACCGCTCTCCGCCATGCTTCACTGCTGCCTGCAGACACTCATTATTGTACCGCTCTCCACCATGCTTCCCTGCTGCCTGCAGACACCCATTATTGTACCCCCCCCCCCCCTTTTTGTAGTTTTTCTTTTTTTATGTTGTACAAGAAATGAAATAAGTTTACAAAAACTTGCTTTCTGCCGCCATCTCCTGGCCCCCAAAGCTTTTTTTATTTTTTTGTCAATCATATTGCATGATGCCCTTTTTTTGTGCGGTAGCTTGCAGTTTTTATTATTAACTAGAGATGAGTGAGCACCCAAATGCTCGGGTCCGCGTTATTTGAGTCGAGCTTTTCGTAAAATCCGAGAGCTCTACTCGAGTAACGAACCTCATTGACTATAATGGGAGACTCAAGCATTATGTGGGACGCTGAGTCTCGAGTTTTTTTTAAATCTTTTCTTGGTTCGTGTTTCTTCTTCTCTCTCTCTCTCTCTCTCCCCTCCCTTCCCCTTCCTGCCAGACCAAAAATGTTCGAATGACGCGTGCTGCCGCAGGGAGGGGCCCAAACAGGCATGTCACAGCGGGGAGGAGCCAAAAGCTGGGGCGAGGAGCCAAAAGCTATTTGATGCTCGTTCGAGTAACGAACACCATCGAGTACGCTAATACTTGAACGAGCATCAAGCTTGACAGAGTATGTTCACTCAACTCTATTATTAACATTTTGGGATAGACAGGACTTTTTGATCACTTTTTATTCAATTTGTATCTTGGATACGGGGTGAACAAATAAGTCCAATTCTAGCAATGTGTATATTTTCTTTCTGACGGCATTCACCATAGTTGATGACATCACGATGGCAGTTTACAGGGTGACATCACAATGGCAGGCAGCCATTATATTTTAATGTGCTATTTTGTTTCCTATAAACAGATGTTTTATCTAAGGAGGAAAGTCACATCATAAACACCAATGAAGAGAGAGAAAACTTCTAGATCTCTAGAACTGGAGACACCACTACAAAACCGCCAAGATCACTCAGAGCGACAGCAGTGAATCTAAATCTGATTACTGTTCTCTAGAACTGGAGACACCAGAGGAGCTATACAGAACTGCCAAGATCACTCAGAGCGACAGTAGAGACTCTAAATCTGATTACTGTGCTCTATAACTGGAGACACCAGAGGAGCTCCACACACCTATCAAACCCTTCCAGAGCGAAAGTAGCCATGATGAAACACCCACCACAAGTGATATCTGTTTGGAGGAACCCCATCCGAAAGGAATGCGTTGCTATTAAAGCTTCAGCCAAAGGGAATCTCACATGGACCAGGTTCAATTACATAGAGCGCCATATCCTAAAACTATCCCATGAGAGTCCTTACCTTATTCATGGTCTTTCCACCTTCCACACGCTAAACTGTCTATTTTGGGATGGAATCGGCCAATGGAGAAAACCTTGATCATTTTATATTTAATAACTTTGCTCTTGATACCACCACAATAAAATTCATCACAGCAGAAGTGATCTGCGGCACAGAGTTCTTGCATAAGAAAGGCATTATACATCAGGACCTGAAGACAGAGAATATTTTTCTGACTGCAGACGGCCATGTAAGAATAACAGACTTTGGCATCGCTGTAGTACTGGGTGGATATAAGAAATCCAAATACAGGTGTAGAGGTACACCTGCATACGCAGCTCCAGCAATGGTGAAGGAGAAGGAACAACGACGTGGGGTAGATTATTTTGCTATTGGCGTCATTTTCTATAAACTATGCACAGGTATGAGACGTTTTCCTGGATATCGTATCAGCAATGACAAAGCAAAGCTGCTGATATTGGAAGCAGATCGTTCACTCATTACAGCATCGCTGTAGTACTGGGTGGGTATAAGAAGTCCAAATACAGGTGTAGAGGTACACCTGCATACGCAGCTCCAGCAATGGTGAAGGAGAAGGAACAACGACGTGGGGTAGATTATTTTGCTATTGGCGTCATTTTCTATAAACTAGTCACAGGTATGAGACCTTTTCCTGGATATCGTATCAACAATGACAAAGCAAAGCTGCTGATATTGGAAGCAGCTCCTTCACCCATCGGACATAACAAACAGTACGCCCTAAGGCTGAACCTGGTGTGTTACAGTTAGAACATCCTAAAGGAACTCAGGAAAACGTCACCTCTGTGTGATCTAGACCTAGATTTCCAGAAGCAACAGAAGAGTAAGCCAAGGCCTGAAGAGTGGAATCACCAATATCTACTCCTTTCTATTCACTGCTTGATAATTACATCGTTTATGCATTAATAATAAATATACAAAAGATCTATAGAGAATTTGTCTTCATTATTCCACCATACAATATGAGATGTTTGCTTGGAATCGGTACCAGAGAGAGTCAAAATATAAGGGAGGGAGGTGACGGGTATACACTGACACCTGCCAATAAATGCAAACAAGGGGCTGGCAAACCAACATAATTCTCTGTCATGAAGTTGTCACAATTACCATTTCAGTTCTGAAATTATTAGTCATACTATGTGTGGCCATCCGTACAGGTCCCCGCCATGTTATAATTACCACCATGCCTTCCAATAGATAGTTTAATTTAATGCTGCTTAGAAATGTAGAATGGTAGAGTTGGGAGGAACCTCCGGGGTCATCGGGTCCAACCCCTTGCTCAACGCAGGATTCACTAAAACATCCCAGACAGATGCCTGTCCAGCCTTTGTTTGAAGACTTTTTCTAATATCTAATCTGTGTCTGCTCCCTTTCAGTTTCACCCCATTGCTTCTAGTTTTTCCTTGTGCAAATGAGAATAGGGCTGATCCCTCTGCACTATAGCAGCCCATCAGATATTTGTAGATAGCTATTAAGTCTCCTCTCAGCCTTCTTTTTTTTGTAAGTTAAACATTCCCAGATCCTTTGACCGTTCCTCATAGGACATGGTTTACAGACCGCTTACTATCCTGATAGCTCTTCTCTGAATTTGCTCCAGTTTGTTAAATTGGGGTGCCCAGAACTGGACACAGTACTCCAGATGAGGTCTGAGCAAAGAGTAGTAAAGGGGGATAGTTACCTCATGTGATCTAGACTCTATGCTTCTCTTAACACATCCCAGAATTGTGTTTGCTTTTTGCTGCTGCATCACACTATTGACTCAAGTTCAGTCTGTGATCTATTAGTATACCCAAGTCTTTTTCACATGTGTGCTGCTTAGCCCAATTCCTCTCGTTCTGTATATGCTTCTTTAATTTTTCTTGCCAAATGTAGAACTTTGCATTTCGTCCTGTTAAGCCTGGTTTTGACACGATGATTTTCGCTCAAAAGATGTCTTTTGAGCGATAATCGTTGTGTTCATTTACAGGGCAAGGTGATCGCTCAAACGTTGAGCAATCACTTTGCGCTCCGAGTGGGGTATGCAGAAGACAAGCAGGGGCGCTTGTCTTCTGCATCCAGCTGTTATCTGGTATACAGCGACTGGTTAACGAAAACTGCACGATTTCAGTGCAGATAGACAACGATTTTTGCTCAAATATGGCTTTGAGCGATTTTTGGGGGAAGGAATCGTTGTGTTTTAATCAGCCTTTAAATACCATTCTATTGCTTGCAGCCCTCTGTTCAAGTTTGTCTAGATCTTTTTGAATCCTCTCTCACTGCTCTAGTCTTAGCTGTGTCTCCTAGCTTTGTGTCATTGGCAAATTTGATCAGCTTCCTATCAATTCCCTCCTCCAGATCATTTATAAAAATGTTGAACAAAACTGGGTACTCCACTTGAGACATTTTTCCACTGGGATTATAAGACCACTCTTTGAGTACGATCACTCAGCCAGTTGTGAATCCACCTAACAGTTGCCTTTTCAATCCCTTGTCTATTTTTTCAATAAAGATGGTATCAGATACTTTGTCAAATGCTTTACTAAAGTCAAAACATACTATATCTAACGTACTTCCCTGATCAAGCCAGTTGGTGATTCTGTCATAGAAGGAAATTAGATTAGTCTGGCATGACTTGTTTGTTATAAACCCATGCTCGCTCTGGTTTATTACTCCATTCTCATCCAAGTACTTCCATACACGCATTCACGGGGGCAGAAATAGTCCAGTAGTAGTGTATAAAGGCCTTAACTAATTAAAACTAAATTTTATTAAGACTTTGAAAACTAGGGCTGTATGACAGACACACAATGAAAGGCACGATATTTGGAAACCAGCGTGCCTAAACAGACAAACACAAAACCAGTGGCATATAAACCCACCTTCTAAATGCAGGTGTATATATATAATCAAAGGGTAATAAAAAGACTCATAATCCCCTCATATAATGCAAGGAGGATGAGGGCAAGAAATGTTGCTAGCTTCTTAATGCTTGTGCTCAACAACATTCACAGGAGCCACAACGAACAGATTTTAGAGTGGAGACACCCATTATTGTACCGCTCTCCACCATGCTTCACTGCTGCCTGCAGATACTCATTATTGTACCGCTCTTCACCATGCTTCACTGCTGCCTGCAGACACTCATTATTGTATCGCTCTTCACCATGCTTCACTGCTGCCTGCAGACACTCATTATTGTACCGCTCTTCACCATGCTTCACTGCTGCCTGCAGACACTCATTATTGTACCGCTCTCTGCCATGCTTCACTGCTGCCTGCACACTCATTATTGTACCGCTCTCCGCCATGCTTCACTGCTGCCTGCAGACACTCATTATTGTACCGCTCTCCACCATGCTTCCCTGCTGCCTGCAGACACCCATTATTGTACCCCCCCCCCTTTTTGTAGTTTTTCTTTTTTTATGTTGTACAAGAAATGAAATAAGTTTACAAAAACTTGCTTCCTGACGCCATCTCCTGGCCCCCAAAGCTTTTTTTATTTTTTTGTCAATCATATTGCATGATGCCCTTTTTTTGTGCGGTAGCTTGCAGTTTTTATTATTAACTAGAGATGAGTGAGCACCCAAATGCTCGGGTCCGCGTTATTTGAGTCGAGCTTTTCGTAAAATCCGAGAGCTCTACTCGAGTAACGAACCTCATTGACTATAATGGGAGACTCAAGCATTATGTGGGACGCTGAGTCTCGAGTTTTTTTTAAATCTTTTCTTGGTTCGTGTTTCTTCTTCTCTCTCTCTCTCTCTCCCCTCCCTTCCCCTTCCTGCCAGACCAAAAATGTTCGAATGACGCGTGCTGCCGCAGGGAGGGGCCCAAACAGGCATGTCACAGCGGGGAGGAGCCAAAAGCTGGGTCGAGGAGCCAAAAGCTATTTGATGCTCGTTCGAGTAACGAACACCATCGAGTACGCTAATACTTGAACGAGCATCAAGCTTGACAGAGTATGTTCACTCAACTCTATTATTAACATTTTGGGATAGACAGGACTTTTTGATCACTTTTTATTCAATTTGTATCTTGGATACGGGGTGAACAAAGAAGTCCAATTCTAGCAATGTGTATATTTTCTTTCTGACGGCATTCACCATAGTTGATGACATCACGATGGCAGTTTACAGGGTGACATCACAATGGCAGGCAGCCATTATATTTTAATGTGCTATTTTGTTTCCTATAAACAGATGTTTTATCTAAGGAGGAAAGTCACATCATAAACACCAATGAAGAGAGAGAAAACTTCTAGATCTCTAGAACTGGAGACACCACTACAAAACCGCCAAGATCACTCAGAGCGACAGCAGTGAATCTAAATCTGATTACTGTTCTCTAGAACTGGAGACACCAGAGGAGCTCTACAGAACTGCCAAGATCACTCAGAGCGACAGTAGAGACTCTAAATCTGATTACTGTGCTCTATAACTGGAGACACCAGAGGAGCTCCACACACCTATCAAACCCTTCCAGAGCGAAAGTAGCCATGATGAAACACCCACCACAAGTGATATCTGTTTGGAGGAACCCCATCCGAAAGGAATGCGTTGCTATTAAAGCTTCAGCCAAAGGGAATCTCACATGGACCAGGTTCAATTACATAGAGCGCCATATCCTAAAACTATCCCATGAGAGTCCTTACCTTATTCATGGTCTTTCCACCTTCCACACGCTAAACTGTCTATTTTGGGATGGAATCGGCCAATGGAGAAAACCTTGATCATTTTATATTTAATAACTTTGCTCTTGATACCACCACAATAAAATTCATCACAGCAGAAGTGATGTGCGGCACAGAGTTCTTGCATAAGAAAGGCATTATACATCGGGACCTGAAGACAGAGAATATTTTTCTGACTGCAGACGGCCATGTAAGAATAAGAGACTTTGGCATCGCTGTAGTACTGGGTGGATATAAGAAATCCAAATACAGGTGTAGAGGTACACCTGCATACGCAGCTCCAGCAATGGTGAAGGAGAAGGAACAACGACGTGGGGTAGATTATTTTGCTATTGGCGTCATTTTCTATAAACTATGCACAGGTATGAGACCTTTTCCTGGATATCGTATCAGCAATGACAAAGCAAAGCTGCTGATATTGGAAGCAGATCGTTCACTCATTACAGCATCGCTGTAGTACTGGGTGGGTATAAGAAGTCCAAATACAGGTGTAGAGCTACACCTGCATACGCAGCTCCAGCAATGGTGAAGGAGAAGGAACAACGACGTGGGGTAGATTATTTTGCTATTGGCGTCATTTTCTATAAACTAGTCACAGGTATGAGACCTTTTCCTGGATATCGTATCAACAATGACAAAGCAAAGCTGCTGATATTGGAAGCAGCTCCTTCACCCATCGGACATAACAAACAGTACGCCCTAAGGCTGAACCTGGTGTGTTACAGTTAGAACATCCTAAAGGAACTCAGGAAAACGTCACCTCTGTGTGATCTAGACCTAGATTTCCAGAAGCAACAGAAGAGTAAGCCAAGGCCTGAAGAGTGGAATCACCAATATCTACTCCTTTCTATTCACTGCTTGATAATTACATCGTTTATGCATTAATAATAAATATACAAAAGATCTATAGAGAATTTGTCTTCATTATTCCACCATACAATATGAGATGTTTGCTTGGAATCGGTACCAGAGAGAGTCAAAATATAAGGGAGGGAGGTGACGGGTATACACTGACACCTGCCAATAAATGCAAACAAGGGGCTGGCAAACCAACATAATTCTCTGTCATGAAGTTGTCACAATTACCATTTCAGTTCTGAAATTATTAGTCATACTATGTGTGGCCATCCTTACAGGTCCCCGCCATGTTATAATTAACACCATGCCTTCCAATAGATAGTTTAATTTAATGCTGCTTAGAAATGTAGAATGGTAGAGTTGGGAGGAACCTCCGGGGTCATCGGGTCCAACCCCTTGCTCAACGCAGGATTCACTAAAACATCCCAGACAGATGCCTGTCCAGCCTTTGTTTGAAGACTTTTTCTAATATCTAATCTGTGTCTGCTCCCTTTCAGTTTCACCCCATTGCTTCTAGTTTTTCCTTGTGCAAATGAGAATAGGGCTGATCCCTCTGCACTATAGCAGCCCATCAGATATTTGTAGATAGCTATTAAGTCTCCTCTCAGCCTTCTTTTTTTTGTAAGTTAAACATTCCCAGATCCTTTGACCGTTCCTCATAGGACATGGTTTACAGACCGCTTACTATCCTGATAGCTCTTCTCTGAATTTGCTCCAGTTTGTTAAATTGGGGTGCCCAGAACTGGACACAGTACTCCAGATGAGGTCTGAGCAAAGAGTAGTAAAGGGGGATAGTTACCTCATGTGATCTAGACTCTATGCTTCTCTTAACACATCCCAGAATTGTGTTTGCTTTTTGCTGCTGCATCACACTATTGACTCAAGTTCAGTCTGTGATCTATTAGTATACCCAAGTCTTTTTCACATGTGTGCTGCTTAGCCCAATTCCTCTCGTTCTGTATATGCTTCTTTAATTTTTCTTGCCAAATGTAGAACTTTGCATTTCGTCCTGTTAAGCCTGGTTTTGACACGATGATTTTCGCTCAAAAGATGTCTTTTGAGCGATAATCGTTGTGTTCATTTACAGGGCAAGGTGATCGCTCAAACGTTGAGCAATCACTTTGCGCTCCGAGTGGGGTATGCAGAAGACAAGCAGGGGCGCTTGTCTTCTGCATCCAGCTGTTATCTGGTATACAGCGACTGGTTAACGAAAACTGCACGATGTCAGTGCAGATAGACAACGATTTTTGCTCAAATATGGCTTTGAGCGATTTTTGGGGGAAGGAATCGTTGTGTTTTAATCAGCCTTTAAATACCATTCTATTGCTTGCAGCCCTCTGTTCAAGTTTGTCTAGATCTTTTTGAATCCTCTCTCACTGCTCTAGTCTTAGCTGTGTCTCCTAGCTTTGTGTCATTGGCAAATTTGATCAGCTTCCTATCAATTCCCTCCTCCAGATCATTTATAAAAATGTTGAACAAAACTGGGTACTCCACTTGAGACATTTTTCCACTGGGATTATAAGACCACTCTTTGAGTACGATCACTCAGCCAGTTGTGAATCCACCTAACAGTTGCCTTTTCAATCCCTTGTCTATTTTTTCAATAAAGATGGTATCAGATACTTTGTCAAATGCTTTACTAAAGTCAAAACATACTATATCTAACGCACTTCCCTGATCAAGCCAGTTGGTGATTCTGTCATAGAAGGAAATTAGATTAGTCTGGCATGACTTGTTTGTTATAAACCCATGCTCGCTCTGGTTTATTACTCCATTCTCATCCAAGTACTTCCATACACGCATTCACGGGGGCAGAAATAGTCCAGTAGTAGTGTATAAAGGCCTTAACTAATTAAAACTAAATTTTATTAAGACTTTGAAAACTAGGGCTGTATGACAGACACACAATGAAAGGCACGATATTTGGAAACCAGCGTGCCTAAACAGACAAACACAAAACCAGTGGCATATAAACCCACCTTCTAAATGCAGGTGTATATATATAATCAAAGGGTAATAAAAAGACTCATAATCCCCTCATATAATGCAAGGAGGATGAGGGCAAGAAATGTTGCTAGCTTCTTAATGCTTGTGCTCAACAACATTCACAGGAGCCACAACGAACAGATTTTAGAGTGGAGACACCCATTATTGTACCGCTCTCCACCATGCTTCACTGCTGCCTGCAGATACTCATTATTGTACCGCTCTTCACCATGCTTCACTGCTGCCTGCAGACACTCATTATTGTACCGCTCTTCACCATGCTTCACTGCTGCCTGCAGACACTCATTATTGTACCGCTCTTCACCATGCTTCACTGCTGCCTGCAGACACTCATTATTGTACCGCTCTCTGCCATGCTTCACTGCTGCCTGCACACTCATTATTGTACCGCTCTCCGCCATGCTTCACTGCTGCCTGCAGACACTCATTATTGTACCGCTCTCCACCATGCTTCCCTGCTGCCTGCAGACACCCATTATTGTACCCCCCCCCCTTTTTGTAGTTTTTCTTTTTTTATGTTGTACAAGAAATGAAATAAGTTTACAAAAACTTGCTTCCTGACGCCATCTCCTGGCCCCCAAAGCTTTTTTTATTTTTTTGTCAATCATATTGCATGATGCCCTTTTTTTGTGCGGTAGCTTGCAGTTTTTATTATTAACTAGAGATGAGTGAGCACCCAAATGCTCGGGTCCGCGTTATTTGAGTCGAGCTTTTCGTAAAATCCGAGAGCTCTACTCGAGTAATGAACCTCATTGACTATAATGGGAGACTCAAGCATTATGTGGGACGCTGCGTCTCGAGTTTTTTTAAAATCTTTTCTTGGTTCGTGTTTCTTCTTCTCTCTCTCTCTCTCTCCCCTCCCTTCCCCTTCCTGCCAGACCAAAAATGTTCGAATGACGCGTGCTGCCGCAGGGAGGGGCCCAAACAGGCATGTCACAGCGGGGAGGAGCCAAAAGCTGGGGCGAGGAGCCAAAAGCTATTTGATGCTCGTTCGAGTAACGAGCACCATCGAGTACGCTAATACTTGAACGAGCATCAAGCTTGACAGAGTATGTTCACTCAACTCTATTATTAACATTTTGGGATAGACAGGACTTTTTGATCACTTTTTATTCAATTTGTATCTTGGATACGGGGTGAACAAAGAAGTCCAATTCTAGCAATGTGTA
This sequence comes from Eleutherodactylus coqui, assembly GCF_035609145.1. NCBI lineage: Eukaryota > Metazoa > Chordata > Amphibia > Anura > Eleutherodactylidae > Eleutherodactylus > Eleutherodactylus coqui. The sequence continues at coordinate 23,032,833 of NC_089849.1, forward strand.
TATTTTCTTTCTGACGGCATTCACCATAGTTGATGACATCACGATGGCAGTTTACAGGGTGACATCACAATGGCAGGCAGCCATTATATTTTAATGTGCTATTTTGTTTCCTATAAACAGATGTTTTATCTAAGGAGGAAAGTCACATCATAAACACCAATGAAGAGAGAGAAAACTTCTAGATCTCCAGAACTGGAGACACCACTACAAAACCGCCAAGATCACTCAGAGCGACAGCAGTGAATCTAAATCTGATTACTGTTCTCTAGAACTGGAGACACCAGAGGAGCTATACAGAACTGCCAAGATCACTCAGAGCGACAGTAGAGACTCTAAATCTGATTACTGTGCTCTATAACTGGAGACACCAGAGGAGCTCCACACACCTATCAAACCCTTCCAGAGCGAAAGTAGCCATGATGAAACACCCACCACAAGTGATATCTGTTTGGAGGAACCCCATCCGAAAGGAATGCGTTGCTATTAAAGCTTCAGCCAAAGGGAATCTCACATGGACCAGGTTCAATTACATAGAGCGCCATATCCTAAAACTATCCCATGAGAGTCCTTACCTTATTCATGGTCTTTCCACCTTCCACACGCTAAACTGTCTATTTTGGGATGGAATCGGCCAATGGAGAAAACCTTGATCATTTTATATTTAATAACTTTGCTCTTGATACCACCACAATAAAATTCATCACAGCAGAAGTGATCTGCGGCACAGAGTTCTTGCATAAGAAAGGCATTATACATCGGGACCTGAAGACAGAGAATATTTTTCTGACTGCAGACAGCCATGTAAGAATAACAGACTTTGGCATCGCTGTAGTACTGGGTGGATATAAGAAATCCAAATACAGGTGTAGAGGTACACCTGCATACGCAGCTCCAGCAATGGTGAAGGAGAAGGAACAACGACGTGGGGTAGATTATTTTGCTATTGGCGTCATTTTCTATAAACTAGTCACAGGTATGAGACCTTTTCCTGGATATCGTATCAACAATGACAAAGCAAAGCTGCTGATATTGGAAGCAGCTCCTTCACCCATCGGACATAACAAACAGTACGCCCTAAGGCTGAACCTGGTGTGTTACAGTTAGAACATCCTAAAGGAACTCAGGAAAACGTCACCTCTGTGTGATCTAGACCTAGATTTCCAGAAGCAACAGAAGAGTAAGCCAAGGCCTGAAGAGTGGAATCACCAATATCTACTCCTTTCTATTCACTGCTTGATAATTACATCGTTTATGCATTAATAATAAATATACAAAAGATCTATAGAGAATTTGTCTTCATTATTCCACCATACAATATGAGATGTTTGCTTGGAATCGGTACCAGAGAGAGTCAAAATATAAGGGAGGGAGGTGACGGGTATACACTGACACCTGCCAATAAATGCAAACAAGGGGCTGGCAAACCAACATAATTCTCTGTCATGAAGTTGTCACAATTACCATTTCAGTTCTGAAATTATTAGTCATACTATGTGTGGCCATCCTTACAGGTCCCCGCCATGTTATAATTAACACCATGCCTTCCAATAGATAGTTTAATTTAATGCTGCTTAGAAATGTAGAATGGTAGAGTTGGGAGGAACCTCCGGGGTCATCGGGTCCAACCCCTTGCTCAACGCAGGATTCACTAAAACATCCCAGACAGATGCCTGTCCAGCCTTTGTTTGAAGACTTTTTCTAATATCTAATCTGTGTCTGCTCCCTTTCAGTTTCACCCCATTGCTTCTAGTTTTTCCTTGTGCAAATGAGAATAGGGCTGATCCCTCTGCACTATAGCAGCCCATCAGATATTTGTAGATAGCTATTAAGTCTCCTCTCAGCCTTCTTTTTTTTGTAAGTTAAACATTCCCAGATCCTTTGACCGTTCCTCATAGGACATGGTTTACAGACCGCTTACTATCCTGATAGCTCTTCTCTGAATTTGCTCCAGTTTGTTAAATTGGGGTGCCCAGAACTGGACACAGTACTCCAGATGAGGTCTGAGCAAAGAGTAGTAAAGGGGGATAGTTACCTCATGTGATCTAGACTCTATGCTTCTCTTAACACATCCCAGAATTGTGTTTGCTTTTTGCTGCTGCATCACACTATTGACTCAAGTTCAGTCTGTGATCTATTAGTATACCCAAGTCTTTTTCACATGTGTGCTGCTTAGCCCAATTCCTCTCGTTCTGTATATGCTTCTTTAATTTTTCTTGCCAAATGTAGAACTTTGCATTTCGTCCTGTTAAGCCTGGTTTTGACACGATGATTTTCGCTCAAAAGATGTCTTTTGAGCGATAATCGTTGTGTTCATTTACAGGGCAAGGTGATCGCTCAAACGTTGAGCAATCACTTTGCGCTCCGAGTGGGGTATGCAGAAGACAAGCAGGGGCGCTTGTCTTCTGCATCCAGCTGTTATCTGGTATACAGCGACTGGTTAACGAAAACTGCACGATGTCAGTGCAGATAGACAACGATTTTTGCTCAAATATGGCTTTGAGCGATTTTTGGGGGAAGGAATCGTTGTGTTTTAATCAGCCTTTAAATACCATTCTATTGCTTGCAGCCCTCTGTTCAAGTTTGTCTAGATCTTTTTGAATCCTCTCTCACTGCTCTAGTCTTAGCTGTGTCTCCTAGCTTTGTGTCATTGGCAAATTTGATCAGCTTCCTATCAATTCCCTCCTCCAGATCATTTATAAAAATGTTGAACAAAACTGGGTACTCCACTTGAGACATTTTTCCACTGGGATTATAAGACCACTCTTTGAGTACGATCACTCAGCCAGTTGTGAATCCACCTAACAGTTGCCTTTTCAATCCCTTGTCTATTTTTTCAATAAAGATGGTATCAGATACTTTGTCAAATGCTTTACTAAAGTCAAAACATACTATATCTAACGCACTTCCCTGATCAAGCCAGTTGGTGATTCTGTCATAGAAGGAAATTAGATTAGTCTAGCATGACTTGTTTGTTATAAACCCATGCTCGCTCTGGTTTATTACTCCATTCTCATCCAAGTACTTCCATACACGCATTCACGGGGGCAGAAATAGTCCAGTAGTAGTGTATAAAGGCCTTAACTAATTAAAACTAAATTTTATTAACACTTTGAAAACTAGGGCTGTATGACAGACACACAATGAAAGGCACGATATTTGGAAACCAGCGTGCCTAAACAGACAAACACAAAACCAGTGGCATATAAACCCACCTTCTAAATGCAGGTGTATATATATAATCAAAGGGTAATAAAAAGACTCATAATCCCCTCATATAATGCAAGGAGGATGAGGGCAAGAAATGTTGCTAGCTTCTTAATGCTTGTGCTCAACAACATTCACAGGAGCCACAACGAACAGATTTTAGAGTGGAGACACCCATTATTGTACCGCTCTCCACCATGCTTCACTGCTGCCTGCAGATACTCATTATTGTACCGCTCTTCACCATGCTTCACTGCTGCCTGCAGACACTCATTATTGTACCGCTCTTCACCATGCTTCACTGCTGCCTGCAGACACTCATTATTGTACCGCTCTTCACCATGCTTCACTGCTGCCTGCAGACACTCATTATTGTACCGCTCTCTGCCATGCTTCACTGCTGCCTGCACACTCATTATTGTACCGCTCTCCGCCATGCTTCACTGCTGCCTGCAGACACTCATTATTGTACCGCTCTCCACCATGCTTCCCTGCTGCCTGCAGACACCCATTATTGTACCCCCCCCCCCCTTTTTGTAGTTTTTCTTTTTTTATGTTGTACAAGAAATGAAATAAGTTTACAAAAACTTGCTTTCTGACGCCATCTCCTGGCCCCCAAAGCTTTTTTTATTTTTTTGTCAATCATATTGCATGATGCCCTTTTTTTGTGCGGTAGCTTGCAGTTTTTATTATTAACTAGAGATGAGTGAGCACCCAAATGCTCAGGTCCGCGTTATTTGAGTCGAGCTTTTCGTAAAATCCGAGAGCTCTACTCGAGTAACGAACCTCATTGACTATAATGGGAGACTCAAGCATTATGTGGGACGCTGAGTCTCGAGTTTTTTAAAAATCTTTTCTTGGTTCGTGTTTCTTCTTCTCTCTCTCTCTCTCTCCCCTCCCTTCCCCTTCCTGCCAGACCAAAAATGTTCGAATGACGCGTGCTGCCGCAGGGAGGGGCCCAAACAGGCATGTCACAGCGGGGAGGAGCCAAAAGCTGGGGCGAGGAGCCAAAAGCTATTTGATGCTCGTTCGAGTAACGAGCACCATCGAGTACGCTAATACTTGAACGAGCATCAAGCTTGACAGAGTATGTTCACTCAACTCTATTATTAACATTTTGGGATAGACAGGACTTTTTGATCACTTTTTATTCAATTTGTATCTTGGATACGGGGTGAACAAAGAAGTCCAATTCTAGCAATGTGTATATTTTCTTTCTGACGGCATTCACCATAGTTGATGACATCACGATGGCAGTTTACAGGGTGACATCACAATGGCAGGCAGCCATTATATTTTAATGTGCTATTTTGTTTCCTATAAACAGATGTTTTATCTAAGGAGGAAAGTCACATCATAAACACCAATGAAGAGAGAGAAAACTTCTAGATCTCTAGAACTGGAGACACCACTACAAAACCGCCAAGATCACTCAGAGCGACAGCAGTGAATCTAAATCTGATTACTGTTCTCTAGAACTGGAGACACCAGAGGAGCTATACAGAACTGCCAAGATCACTCAGAGCGACAGTAGAGACTCTAAATCTGATTACTGTGCTCTATAACTGGAGACACCAGAGGAGCTCCACACACCTATCAAACCCTTCCAGAGCGAAAGTAGCCATGATGAAACACCCACCACAAGTGATATCTGTTTGGAGGAACCCCATCCGAAAGGAATGCGTTGCTATTAAAGCTTCAGCCAAAGGGAATCTCACATGGACCAGGTTCAATTACATAGAGCGCCATATCCTAAAACTATCCCATGAGAGTCCTTACCTTATTCATGGTCTTTCCACCTTCCACACGCTAAACTGTCTATTTTGGGATGGAATCGGCCAATGGAGAAAACCTTGATCATTTTATATTTAATAACTTTGCTCTTGATACCACCACAATAAAATTCATCACAGCAGAAGTGATCTGCGGCACAGAGTTCTTGCATAAGAAAGGCATTATACATCGGGACCTGAAGACAGAGAATATTTTTCTGACTGCAGACGGCCATGTAAGAATAACAGACTTTGGCATCGCTGTAGTACTGGGTGGATATAAGAAATCCAAATACAGGTGTAGAGGTACACCTGCATACGCAGCTCCAGCAATGGTGAAGGAGAAGGAACAACGACGTGGGGTAGATTATTTTGCTATTGGCGTCATTTTCTATAAACTATGCACAGGTATGAGACCTTTTCCTGGATATCGTATCAGCAATGACAAAGCAAAGCTGCTGATATTGGAAGCAGATCGTTCACTCATTACAGCATCGCTGTAGTACTGGGTGGGTATAAGAAGTCCAAATACAGGTGTAGAGGTACACCTGCATACGCAGCTCCAGCAATGGTGAAGGAGAAGGAACAACGACGTGGGGTAGATTATTTTGCTATTGGCGTCATTTTCTATAAACTAGTCACAGGTATGAGACCTTTTCCTGGATATCGTATCAACAATGACAAAGCAAAGCTGCTGATATTGGAAGCAGCTCCTTCACCCATCGGACATAACAAACAGTACGCCCTAAGGCTGAACCTGGTGTGTTACAGTTAGAACATCCTAAAGGAACTCAGGAAAACGTCACCTCTGTGTGATCTAGACTTAGATTTCCAGAAGCAACAGAAGAGTAAGCCAAGGCCTGAAGAGTGGAATCACCAATATCTACTCCTTTCTATTCACTGCTTGATAATTACATCTTTTATGCATTAATAATAAATATACAAAAGATCTATAGAGAATTTGTCTTCATTATTCCACCATACAATATGAGATGTTTGCTTGGAATCGGTACCAGAGAGAGTCAAAATATAAGGGAGGGAGGTGACGGGTATACACTGACACCTGCCAATAAATGCAAACAAGGGGCTGGCAAACCAACATAATTCTCTGTCATGAAGTTGTCACAATTACCATTTCAGTTCTGAAATTATTAGTCATACTATGTGTGGCCATCCTTACAGGTCCCCGCCATGTTATAATTAACACCATGCCTTCCAATAGATAGTTTAATTTAATGCTGCTTAGAAATGTAGAATGGTAGAGTTGGGAGGAACCTCCGGGGTCATCGGGTCCAACCCCTTGCTCAACGCAGGATTCACTAAAACATCCCAGACAGATGCCTGTCCAGCCTTTGTTTGAAGACTTTTTCTAATATCTAATCTGTGTCTGCTCCCTTTCAGTTTCACCCCCATTGCTTCTAGTTTTTCCTTGTGCAAATGAGAATAGGGCTGATCCCTCTGCACTATAGCAGCCCATCAGATATTTGTAGATAGCTATTAAGTCTCCTCTCAGCCTTCTTTTTTTTGTAAGTTAAACATTCCCAGATCCTTTGACCGTTCCTCATAGGACATGGTTTACAGACCGCTTACTATCCTGATAGCTCTTCTCTGAATTTGCTCCAATTTGTTAAATTGGGGTGCCCAGAACTGGGCACAGTACTCCAGATGAGGTCTGAGCAAAGAGTAGTAAAGGGGGATAGTTACCTCATGTGATCTAGACTCTATGCTTCTCTTAACACATCCCAGAATTGTGTTTGCTTTTTGCTGCTGCATCACACTATTGACTCAAGTTCAGTCTGTGATCTATTAGTATACCCAAGTCTTTTTCACATGTGTGCTGCTTAGCCCAATTCCTCTCGTTCTGTATATGCTTCTTTAATTTTTCTTGCCAAATGTAGAACTTTGCATTTCGTCCTGTTAAGCCTGGTTTTGACACGATGATTTTCGCTCAAAAGATGTCTTTTGAGCGATAATCGTTGTGTTCATTTACAGGGCAAGGTGATCGCTCAAACGTTGAGCAATCACTTTGCGCTCCGAGTGGGGTATGCAGAAGACAAGCAGGGGCGCTTGTCTTCTGCATCCAGCTGTTATCTGGTATACAGCGACTGGTTAACGAAAACTGCACGATGTCAGTGCAGATAGACAACGATTTTTGCTCAAATATGGCTTTGAGCGATTTTTGGGGGAAGGAATCGTTGTGTTTTAATCAGCCTTTAAATACCATTCTATTGCTTGCAGCCCTCTGTTCAAGTTTGTCTAGATCTTTTTGAATCCTCTCTCACTGCTCTAGTCTTAGCTGTGTCTCCTAGCTTTGTGTCATTGGCAAATTTGATCAGCTTCCTATCAATTCCCTCCTCCAGATCATTTATAAAAATGTTGAACAAAACTGGGTACTCCACTTGAGACATTTTTCCACTGGGATTATGACCACTCTTTGAGTACGATCACTCAGCCAGTTGTGAATCCACCTAACAGTTGCCTTTTCAATCCCTTGTCTATTTTTTCAATAAAGATGGTATCAGATACTTTGTGAAATGCTTTACTAAAGTCAAAACATACTATATCTAACGTACTTCCCTGATCAAGCCAGTTGGTGATTCTGTCATAGAAGGAAATTAGATTAGTCTAGCATGACTTGTTTGTTATAAACCCATGCTCGCTCTGGTTTATTACTCCATTCTCATCCAAGTACTTCCATACACGCATTCACGGGGGCAGAAATAGTCCAGTAGTAGTGTATAAAGGCCTTAACTAATTAAAACTAAATTTTATTAAGACTTTGAAAACTAGGGCTGTATGACAGACACACAATGAAAGGCACGATATTTGGAAACCAGCGTGCCTAAACAGACAAACACAAAACCAGTGGCATATAAACCCACCTTCTAAATGCAGGTGTATATATATAATCAAAGGGTAATAAAAAGACTCATAATCCCCTCATATAATGCAAGGAGGATGAGGGCAAGAAATGTTGCTAGCTTCTTAATGCTTGTGCTCAACAACATTCACAGGAGCCACAACGAACAGATTTTAGAGTGGAGACACCCATTATTGTACCGCTCTACACCATGCTTCACTGCTGCCTGCAGATACTCATTATTGTACCGCTCTTCACCATGCTTCACTGCTGCCTGCAGACACTCATTATTGTACCGCTCTTCACCATGCTTCACTGCTGCCTGCAGACACTCATTATTGTACTGCTCTCCGCCATGCTTCACTGCTGCCTGCAGACACTCATTATTGTACCGCTCTCCACCATGCTTCCCTGCTGCCTGCAGACTCCCATTATTGTACCCCCCCCCTTTTTGTAGTTTTTCTTTTTTTATGTTGTACAAGAAATGAAATAAGTTTACAAAAACTTGCTTTCTGACGCCATCTCCTGGCCCCCAAAGCTTTTTTTATTTTTTTGTCAATCATATTGCATGATGCCCTTTTTTTGTGCGGTAGCTTGCAGTTTTTATTATTAACTAGAGATGAGTGAGCACCCAAATGCTCGGGTCCGCGTTATTTGAGTCGAGCTTTTCGTAAAATCCGAGAGCTCTACTCGAGTAATGAACCTCATTGACTATAATGGGAGACTCAAGCATTATGTGGGACGCTGAGTCTCGAGTTTTTTAAAAATCTTTTCTTGGTTCGTGTTTCTTCTTCTCTCTCTCTCTCTCTCCCCTCCCTTCCCCTTCCTGCCAGACCAAAAATGTTCGAATGACGCGTGCTGCCGCAGGGAGGGGCCCAAACAGGCATGTCACAGCGGGGAGGAGCCAAAAGCTGGGGCGAGGAGCCAAAAGCTATTTGATGCTCGTTCGAGTAACGAGCACCATCGAGTACGCTAATACTTGAACGAGCATCAAGCTTGACAGAGTATGTTCACTCAACTCTATTATTAACATTTTGGGATAGACAGGACTTTTTGATCACTTTTTATTCAATTTGTATCTTGGATACGGGGTGAACAAAGAAGTCCAATTCTAGCAATGTGTATATTTTCTTTCTGACGGCATTCACCATAGTTGATGACATCACGATGGCAGTTTACAGGGTGACATCACAATGGCAGGCAGCCATTATATTTTAATGTGCTATTTTGTTTCCTATAAACAGATGTTTTATCTAAGGAGGAAAGTCACATCATAAACACCAATGAAGAGAGAGAAAACTTCTAGATCTCTAGAACTGGAGACACCACTACAAAACCGCCAAGATCACTCAGAGCGACAGCAGTGAATCTAAATCTGATTACTGTTCTCTAGAACTGGAGACACCAGAGGAGCTATACAGAACTGCCAAGATCACTCAGAGCGACAGTAGAGACTCTAAATCTGATTACTGTGCTCTATAACTGGAGACACCAGAGGAGCTCCACACACCTATCAAACCCTTCCAGAGCGAAAGTAGCCATGATGAAACACCCACCACAAGTGATATCTGTTTGGAGGAACCCCATCCGAAAGGAATGCGTTGCTATTAAAGCTTCAGCCAAAGGGAATCTCACATGGACCAGGTTCAATTACATAGAGCGCCATATCCTAAAACTATCCCATGAGAGTCCTTACCTTATTCATGGTCTTTCCACCTTCCACACGCTAAACTGTCTATTTTGGGATGGAATCGGCCAATGGAGAAAACCTTGATCATTTTATATTTAATAACTTTGCTCTTGATACCACCACAATAAAATTCATCACAGCAGAAGTGATCTGCGGCACAGAGTTCTTGCATAAGAAAGGCATTATACATCGGGACCTGAAGACAGAGAATATTTTTCTGACTGCAGACGGCCATGTAAGAATAACAGACTTTGGCATCGCTGTAGTACTGGGTGGATATAAGAAATCCAAATACAGGTGTAGAGGTACACCTGCATACGCAGCTCCAGCAATGGTGAAGGAGAAGGAACAACGACGTGGGGTAGATTATTTTGCTATTGGCGTCATTTTCTATAAACTATGCACAGGTATGAGACCTTTTCCTGGATATCGTATCAGCAATGACAAAGCAAAGCTGCTGATATTGGAAGCAGATCGTTCACTCATTACAGCATCGCTGTAGTACTGGGTGGGTATAAGAAGTCCAAATACAGGTGTAGAGCTACACCTGCATACGCAGCTCCAGCAATGGTGAAGGAGAAGGAACAACGACGTGGGGTAGATTATTTTGCTATTGGCGTCATTTTCTATAAACTAGTCACAGGTATGAGACCTTTTCCTGGATATCGTATCAACAATGACAAAGCAAAGCTGCTGATATTGGAAGCAGCTCCTTCACCCATCGGACATAACAAACAGTACGCCCTAAGGCTGAACCTGGTGTGTTACAGTTAGAGCATCCTAAAGGAACTCAGGAAAACGTCACCTCTGTGTGATCTAGACCTAGATTTCCAGAAGCAACAGAAGAGTAAGCCAAGGCCTGAAGAGTGCAATCACCAATATCTACTCCTTTCTATTCACTGCTTGATAATTACATCTTTTATGCATTAATAATAAATATACAAAAGATCTATAGAGAATTTGTCTTCATTATTCCACCATACAATATGAGATGTTTGCTTGGAATCGGTACCAGAGAGAGTCAAAATATAAGGGAGGGAGGTGACGGGTATACACTGACACCTGCCAATAAATGCAAACAAGGGGCTGGCAAACCAACATAATTCTCTGTCATGAAGTTGTCACAATTACCATTTCAGTTCTGAAATTATTAGTCATACTATGTGTGGCCATCCTTACAGGTCCCCGCCATGTTATAATTAACACCATGCCACCCAATAGATAGTTTAATTTAATGCTGCTTAGAAATGTAGAATGGTAGAGTTGGGAGGAACCTCCGGGGTCATCGGGTCCAACGCCTTGCTCAACGCAGGATTCACTAAAACATCCCAGACAGATGCCTGTCCAGCCTTTGTTTGAAGACTTTTTCTAATATCTAATCTGTGTCTGCTCCCTTTCAGATTCACCCCATTGCTTCTAGTTTTTCCTTGTGCAAATGAGAATAGGGCTGATCCCTCTGCACTATAGCAGCCCATCAGATATTTGTAGATAGCTATTAAGTCTCCTCTCAGCCTTCTTTTTTTTGTAAGTTAAACATTCCCAGATCCTTTGACCGTTCCTCATAGGACATGGTTTACAGACTGCTTACTATCCTGATAGCTCTTCTCTGAATTTGCTCCAATTTGTTAAATTGGGGTGCCCAGAACTGGGCACAGTACTCCAGATGAGGTCTGAGCAAAGAGTAGTAAAGGGGGATAGTTACCTCATGTGATCTAGACTCTATGCTTCTCTTAACACATCCCAGAATTGTGTTTGCTTTTTGCTGCTGCATCACACTATTGACTCAAGTTCAGTCTGTGATCTATTAGTATACCCAAGTCTTTTTCACATGTGTGCTGCTTAGCCCAATTCCTCTCGTTCTGTATATGCTTCTTTAATTTTTCTTGCCAAATGTAGAACTTTGCATTTCGTCCTGTTAAGCCTGGTTTTGACACGATGATTTTCGCTCAAAAGACGTCTTTTGAGCGATAATCGTTGTGTTCATTTACAGGGCAAGGTGATCGCTCAAACGTTGAGCAATCACTTTGCGCTCCGAGTGGGGTATGCAGAAGACAAGCAGGGGCGCTTGTCTTCTGCATCCAGCTGTTATCTGGTATACAGCGACTGGTTAACGAAAACTGCACGATGTCAGTGCAGATAGACAACGATTTTTGCTCAAATATGGCTTTGAGCGATTTTTGGGGGAAGGAATCGTTGTGTTTTAATCAGCCTTTAAATACCATTCTATTGCTTGCAGCCCTCTGTTCAAGTTTGTCTAGATCTTTTTGAATCCTCTCTCACTGCTCTAGTCTTAGCTGTGTCTCCTAGCTTTGTGTCATTGGCAAATTTGATCAGCTTCCTATCAATTCCCTCCTCCAGATCATTTATAAAAATGTTGAACAAAACTGGGTACTCCACTTGAGACATTTTTCCACTGGGATTATGACCACTCTTTGAGTACGATCACTCAGCCAGTTGTGAATCCACCTAACAGTTGCCTTTTCAATCCCTTGTCTATTTTTTCAATAAAGATGGTATCAGATACTTTGTCAAATGCTTTACTAAAGTCAAAACATACTATATCTAACGCACTTCCCTGATCAAGCCAGTTGGAGATTCTGTCATAGAAGGAAATTAGATTAGTCTAGCATGACTTGTTTGTTATAAACCAATGCTCGCTCTGGTTTATTACTCCATTCTCATCCAAGTACTTCCATACACGCATTCACGGGGGCAGAAATAGTCCAGTAGTAGTGTATAAAGGCCTTAACTAATTAAAACTAAATTTTATTAAGACTTTGAAAACTAGGGCTGTATGACAGACACACAATGAAAGGCACGATATTTGGAAACCAGCGTGCCTAAACAGACAAACACAAAACCAGTGGCATATAAACCCACCTTCTAAATGCAGGTGTATATATATAATCAAAGGGTAATAAAAAGACTCATAATCCCCTCATATAATGCAAGGAGGATGAGGGCAAGAAATGTTGCTAGCTTCTTAATGCTTGTGCTCAACAACATTCACAGGAGCCACAACGAACAGATTTTAGAGTGGAGACACCCATTATTGTACCGCTCTACACCATGCTTCACTGCTGCCTGCAGATACTCATTATTGTACCGCTCTTCACCATGCTTCACTGCTGCCTGCAGACACTCATTATTGTACCGCTCTTCACCATGCTTCACTGCTGCCTGCAGACACACATTATTGTACCGACCTCCACCATGCTTCACTGCTGCCTGCAAACACTCATTATTGTACCGCTCTCCACCATGCTTCACTGCTGCCTGAAGACACACATTATTGTACCGACCTCCACCATGCTTCACTGCTGCCTGCAAACACTCATTATTGTACCGCTCTTCACCATGCTTCACTGCTGCCTGCAGACACTCATTATTGTACCGCTCTCCACCATGCTTCACTGCTGCCTACAGACATTCATTATTGTACCGCTCTCCGCCATGCTTCACTGCTGCCTGCAGACACTCATTATTGTACCGCTCTCCGCCATGCTTCACTGCTGCCTGCAGACACTCATTATTGTACCGCTCTCCGCCATGCTTCACTGCTGCCTGCAGACACTCATTATTGTACCGCTCTCCACCATGCTTCACTGCTGCCTGCAGACACCCATTATTGTACCCCCCCCCCTCCTACGGGGGGACACCGGACCCCCACAACCAGGAGCATGCTCGCGGGGTAAGTCCCTCTGGAAATGTCAGAGCAAATGTGGTGCATGCACATCTCTGGTGGGAACCCACGTTCGGTCGTCTGGGCCAAGCCCTCTCCAGTGCACCAGGTACCGTAACGCGCCTCTAACATGTCTGGCATCAATAAGTCTTTCAACCTCGTACTCCAGTTCCCCCTGTACTAGCGTAGGAGAGGGCGGGTTCTGGGTGGGCAGAACTGGAGTCACATACCTCTTAAGCAAACTTTTGTGGAAGATGTTGTAAACCTTCCAAGACCCAGGAAGGGATAATTTATATGCCACCGGGCTAACAACCTGAGAGATCGAATGTAGAAATGGTATGGGAACAGCACTTCTCCACACGACCTGTAAGGTGGGACCTGCAGAACACAGGCTGCAAGCCACAGCAGGAGTCTGGATCTGTAGACTCCAAGTAATATAGTCTAGTAAAGTAGTGAGCCGCGGCAGCAATAAAGATGCAGGAGTTTAACAAAGCGTTGTCTGTGCATCGTTTCAATCTGTAGTCAGATCTTTGACATGCTTGAGAAAGATCTGACTACAGATCGAAACGTTGCACAGAGGAATAAAGACAACGCTTTGTTAAACTCCGGCATCTTTATTGCTGCCGCGGCTCACTACTTTACTAACCTGAGAGATCGAAGATGGATCAATAAAACAAGGAGCAAGTTTTAAGAACAGAACCTTAAGGCCTCCTTCCCACGAACGGATTTCCGCCGCGTAAATTCGCGGCAAAAATCCGCTGCGTTGCCCCCTGCTATTAGGTTCTATTGAACCTAATAGCACAATGCTCACGATGCGTAATTCCACCGCGGAATTACGCACCGTGAAATCTCCCGTTCTCAACAGCAGCATGCTCCATTTGCTGCGGGTGTACGCGCTGACGGCTTCCATTGCAGTCAATGGAAGCCGTCCGTTCACGCTATCTCCCGCTGTAACGAGCGGAAGATAGCGTGAAAAAACGCTTCCCCGCCTACCGCCGCGCGTCATATAACGCGGCCGGCGCGTCACGTGACAAAATCTCTATGGGAAGGCAAAACTTCAGATAGTTGCTTGGAGAAAATGTCAGAAAATTTGGAGATATAGTCTGGTAACTCAACACCCTAATAAACAGAGGTATCTAAGTCCACAGTACACATGTGATTGGTACACCGGGGACCCCATTTGACCAGATCCAGAGTGTCCAAATTAATAACGGGATTGTGTTCTCTTAACCAAGGTAGCCCTAAGACAATGTCTACAGACAAGTCTTTCATGACAAGGAAGGTGCAAGACTCCGTATGCGAAGCTCCTACAGTAAAAGAGCAACAACAGTGGGGATCAGGCAAAGAAGACAATAAAGAAAGACTGGGGGGAGGGGGGGACTTAGAACCCTTGATAGAACCACTACAAAGGCTCTTTTCAAGATGGACTGTTTCAAATGGGGGATTGTGAAGGCTATGAGCATAAAACATATATATATATTTCATCCTGTCTTCTATGAACATCTTTGATATACCCTTCCGGAGGCTATGGGCCTAAAACATATTCATATATATTTTATCCTGTCTCCTATGAACATCTTTGATATAGGCTTGTACACTCATGTGTTGTTTGCACGGCAAGATTGCATTGTTATAGGAATTAGAAATGGAGAATAGTACTTAGCATATGTATATATAACTTACATTCTTCCCTATCTTCTGTTACACTGTTCAAAGGTCAGTGTGCAATAGTGTCCAGTAAAGACAATGCCTTAATGAGTAACTGCTATCTATGTAAAAACACATGACTGACTAAAATGTACACTTATTGACAATAGACCACACTCCTTTAAAATACTATATAAAGAAAGATGTTTTGTAACAAAGGTAGATTGCTTTAAGACATGGTCATGATTTCTGTGTCCACTGCTTTCTCACGGCGGCCGCCATAACCACCTCTGATTTGGAGCCTCACAGCATATTGACGGAACATTGAATTTCCCTAACATTAATGGGCGCCCAAGAAACGTGAGCCTTGAAGGAAGAAGAGGACCACCTACACCTCGAACCCCCTCGACCCATATGGGGTAAGGAGCCACTCGGAACCACGGATTGACAAAAATTGTGCAGTAAGGTAAGATTTTATCTTGCCACAATCTCTCTGTGCTTCTTGGTTGCTCCTTTCCTGGCCGAGGGGTAAGAAGTGCATGCCTCTTATAAATCTTCAAGCTTTTTAAGAATTCAAATGGTGGGCTAAATATGCTGTGACTAAAATGTACACTTATTGACAATAGACCTCACTCCTTTAAAATACTATATAAAGAAAGATGTTTATAGTCTGGTAACTCAACACTCTAACAGAGGTATCTAAGTTCACAGGACACATGTGATTGGTACACCGGAGACCCCATTTGACCAGATCCAGAGTGTCCAAATTAATAACGGGATTGTGTTATTACCCACCACAAGTGATATCTGTTTGGATGAACCTGACCAGTCTGACGAGGAAAGATCTGGCACAGTACCCCTATCACTAGAGTCCTTCACTTTCCATCAGACGCTGGGAGCAGGTGCCTTTGGAAAAGTCTACCTGGCAAGAGATCTTATCCGAAAGGAATGTGTTGCCATTAAGGCTTCAACCAAACGGAATCTAACATGGACCAGGTCCAATTACATAGAGCGCCATGTCCTAAAACTGTCCCATGAGAGTCTTTACCTCATTCACGGCCTGGCCGCCTTCCACACGCTAAGCTGTGTGTATTTTGTGATGGAATTGGCCAATGGAGGGCACCTTGATCATTTTATATTTAATAACTTTGCTCTTGATACCACCACTATAAAATTCATCACAGCAGAAGTGATCTGCGGCACAGAGTTCTTGCATAAGAAAGGCATTATACATCGGGACCTGAAGCCAGAAAACATTCTTCTGACCGCAGACGGCCATGTCAAAATAACTGACTTTGGCATTGCTGTAGTAGTGAGTGGAAATAAGAAGACCAAATTTAGGTGTAGAGGTACACCTGGATATGCGGCCCCAGAAATGGTGATGGACAAGGAACATGGACGTGGGGTTGATTATTTCGCTATTGGCGTCATTCTGTACAAACTATGTACAAGTACAAGACCTTTTCCTGGATATCGTATCAGCGATATTCAGCATACTGTCATCCATCATACTCCACACTACCCAAGGTCTCTGAATCGAGTCACACAGAACATCTTAAAAGGACTGCTGTGCAAAAATCAGTTCAAGCGGCTAGGAGTGAAAGTAGATGTCAGAAAGCATCCATTTTTTGATGGCACAAATTGGGAAGATGTGGAAGCCAGGAGAGTGGCACCACCAGCAATAATGATAGCAGATTCTGTTGACCTGAATATTAACCGAACTCTGGACTATGCTGAACGGCCAAACAGAAGAATTACTGTAGACCCAAAGATCTTCAAAAGATTCAGCTTTGTATGTCCAGAATGGTCACGACACTATCATCCAGTCATCATGAAGACCACAGCTTAAACATCCAAGCAGTTTAGCAGGCATTCAAGAAGAAAGATAGGTAAGTGGAAGAGCTCCTACTTATGCAGTATATATGTGAGGAGATGATTATCCTTGTAGAGATTACAGGATGTGTGATGTGTTTATTCTATGAGATGCTGATCTGGACACGTGTATCTTTCTTTTTACAGTAACAACCAAATTCAACTAGACTTTCCTATTTACTGGGCTTGACAACCCCACCAAACATCCACCACTTAACATCCAGGTAGATTTGAGCTCCAACAACCCAGGGATTGATTCCGATCGCCATCTTTGGGGTCAGGGAGGAATTTTTTCCCCTTTATATGAGGATAAACCAACATTTAATCCTATGGGGTTTTTTGCCTCCCTCTGGGTCAACATAGCAACTAATTACAGGTTGAAATTGAAGGACTTTCAACTTTGCTTGCTAGATAACCATCTAAACCTCTCATCTACAATGTGGTGGCAACAACAGAAGGAAGCTGCTGGGATTGGAAGCAGCTCCTTCAACCATAGGATTTGACAGAAGGAAGCTGCTGAATTGGAAGCAGCTCCTTCACCCATCGGACATAACAAACAGTACGCCCTAAGGCTGAACCTGGTGTGTTACAGTTAGAACATCCTAAAGGAACTCAGGAAAATATCACCTCTGTGTGATCTAGACCTAGATTTCCAGAAGCAACAGAAGAGTAAGCCAAGGCCTGAAGAGCAGAATCACCATCATCTGCTCCTTTCTATTCACTGCATGATAATTACATCTTTCATGCATTAATAAATATTTAAAGATCTATAGAGAATTTGTCTTCATAATTTCAGCAAAAAATATGAGATGTTTGCTTGGAATTGGTACCAGAGAGCGTCAAAATATAAGGGAGGGAGGCAACGGGTATACACTGACACTTGCCAATAAATGCAACCAAGGAGCTGATGGAGTTGTCACAATTACCATTTCAGTTCTGAAATTGTTAGTGTTGCGTCCTCTGGATGTGCAACCTCAATAACATAAATCAAAGGCACAACTGTGCAAAAGGAAACAAAAACTAAAAGGGAATGCTCTCCCTATCGTCCCCTAACCCGGGAGGGGGCCCTGCCTACTCGGCAGACCGACCGCACTGATAAGTGCGAGCCTGCACTCGAACCTGGACCACTGACCAGTCCCTCACTGGGGGCCCTAGCACAAAACAAAAGGAGAAACAAAACCAAACAGTAAAGAACTTAGCTTTAAATGAAGAGCTTCCACCACTCTGTGTTGCTCCGATGCTGTCCAACATAGGACTGAAGTGAATTGACCAGCACAGGAGTCACAGTTAACACTGCTTAAATAGGAGCAGAGCTACTTAGCACCAGGTGCTGACTGACATTAATCTTGCAACCACCACACCTCTCAGCTCCTGGAGAGGTAGAAATGCTGCTAAGCCCTGGTCTGGCCTGAAAGCAAGGTGGGAACCTCAGAACGGCTGCAACAGTACCTCCCCTTCTAGGAGGGGCCCCAGGACCCTTAAGATCAGGACGACCAGGGTTTGATCTGTAAAATTTTTTGACTCGACGGGAGTTCAAAATGTGACTTATTACCAACTGCTCCTCCCCATCTGTTAGCACAGGAGCCGGGGGTGGGGAGTCATTCCCAGGATCGATGAATCTTTTGAGCAGAGATTTGTGGCAAACATTGTTAATTTTCATCGCCCTGGGAATTTCTAACCGGAAGGCCACCGCGTTAATCTTCTCAATTATTTTAAACGGACCGATAAATCGCGGGCCCAGTTTAGCGCATGGTTGTTTGAGTTTTATATTTCTGGTAGACAACCAAACCAAGTCTCCAACACGGAATTCCGCCCCCTCTGGGGGGTGACTGTCAGCAACTTGCTTTCTCCGCTGAACTGCTCGCCGTAACTCTCTCTGGACCTCGGCCATAATAGGCCCAGAAGAATCCGGCTGCCCCGGTGCCGGAGCCGTAGCAACACACTTCTTCAATTTCTGAACCCTCTCAGGATCCATCTCAAAACCCTCTTGGGTATAAGCTTTGAGCGTCAGTCTCTCAGGAGGGGGTATGCGGCTCCTGGGGAACTCGTAGTCAGGGAGAAGTTTAATAGCACAATCCCCCTGTCTGTGCGGTGGTAATTTGTCTGCCCCCACTGGGGGAAGCACCTCAGAGAGGTCGGGGATGACTTCCGGCAGCTCTTTTGTCTGAGTAGAAGCTATAGCAACAGAAACGTAACTGGACAGACAACCAGGGCTCCATTCAACAATGTCCCCCTTCTCCCAGTCTACTACCGGGTTGTGTAGACGTAGCCAAGGCAGCCCCAAGACTACTTGCGAAGGGAGGGATTCTATGACATATAATGTTATAATCTCCCTGTGGAACAGCCCAATTTTTAAACGGACGTTAGGCACACAAAACCTCAGACTTCTCTGCGATAGTGGAGCAGCATCAATGGCGGATACGGGGATGGGAAACTCCAGAGCCTTCATCTCCAAGCCTAAACGTCTAACCGTCTCCCAATGTATTAAATTAATACTAGCTCCACAATCCAGAAGGACTCTTATGGGGCTGCCCACACTATCAGACAGGATCTCAGCAGGAAGCATCAGTCTGGAGGGTGATATCCAGGCAATTTGATGGCCTAGAGGGGCCCCCTCAGTAATCTCCCGGTCATCAAGTCCTGGCTGGCAACTATGACGGGGACAACACTGAGCCATGCGACCAATGCGGTTACAGGAAAAGCATCAACCTTTACACTGTAGCTTGTTCCCATTTCTAGCCCTAGCAGCCAGAAACCCCAAGTGCATGGGCTCCTCCACATCCACTGATAAGAAGCCAGAATCTATGGAGAGTTCCTGATGTCTCTCCCTGATCCGTCTCCCAGCTTTGATAGCCAGAGACATGGCCTCATCAAGACTGCGGGGTACTGGATAACCTACCAGTACATTCTTGATTTTATTGGATAGACCCCAATGGAACTGGCTCTTCAAAGCAGGGTCATTCCACTGGGTTTCTGCTGCCCAATGTCGAAACCCAGCACAATAATCTTCGACAGAGGAGTCTCCCTGTCATAAATGTCTGATATTCCCTTCAGCCACTGATATCTTGTCTGGGTCATCATAGATAAGACCCAATGCAGCAAAAAAGTCATCCACCGAGTCCAAGGCCTCAGACATTGGGGGTAATAAAAAAGCCCATGCCTGTGGCGCCCCCTGGAGTCTGGACATGACAATGCCCACCTTCTGGGAGTCGTCCCCTGAAGACACCAGACGCAGTCTAAAGTAGAGCTTACAGGCATCCCGAAAGGATCCAAATTTCTGCCTATCACCAGAAAAATGGTCGGGTAGCTCAATTTTTGGTTCCTTGCTGGGAACCTGCAGCGCAGTTTGTCGCTGTTTTATCTCAGCGAGCTCAGCAGCCAGCGTGCCAAGCTGGTGCGACAAAACCTCAAGGGGATTCATAGTAACAGCACAGAATCTCCCTGAGTAGGTAAGGGCTGGTCAATCTGTTGCGTCCTCTGGACGTGCAACCTCAATAACATAAATCAAAGGCACAACTGTGCAAAAGGAAACTAAAACTAAAGGGGAATGCTCTCCCTATCGTCCCCTAACCCGGGAGGGGGCCCTGCCTACTCGGCAGACCGACCGCGCTGATAAGTGCGAGCCTGCACTCGAACCTGGGCCACTGACCAGTCCCTCACTGGGGGCCCTAGCAAAAAAAAACAAAAGGAGAAACAAAACAAAACCAAACAGTAAAGAACTTAGCTTCAAATGAAGAGCTTCCACCACTCTGTGTTGCTCCGACGCTGTCCAACATAGGACTGAAGTGAATTGACCAGCACAGGAGTCACAGTTAACACTGCGTAAATAGGAGCAGAGCTACTTAGCACCAGGTGCTGACTGACATTAATCTTACAACCACCACACCTCTCAGCTCCAGGAGAGGTAGGAATGTTGCTAAGCCCTGGTCTGGCCTGAAAGCAAGGTGGGAACCTCAGAACGGCTGCAACAGTTAGTCATACTATGTGTGGCCATCCTTACAGGTCCCCGCCATCTTCTAATTAACACCATGCTTCCCAATAGATACTTTAATTTAATGCTGCTTAGAATGGTAGAGTTGGAAGGAACCTCCAGGGTCATCGGGTCCGACCCCCTGCTCAATACAGGATTCACTAAATCATCCCAGACAGATGTCTGTCTAGCGTACGGCCACTGATAAAGGGAAAGTCATATACACGCAATATAGCCTGTATTCTTTTTCAAAACATTTTTTTAAAAAGCTCCTTCTTAGGGCTACCTCTGACAGTCTGCATTTTACAGGTTATCAGGGGGGAGTTGTAGTGCATCACTATTGCACAGCTAGGCATGTTTGCAGCCTTCCGTATAATTTTTTTCTGCCTGCAGTTTGCGTTACAATACCGCTGTCAGCCTCCAACTGTACGCCAATAATTCCATCATGCTTCACTGCTGCCTGCAAATACCAATTATTGTACTGCTCTCCACCATGTTTAACTTCTGCCCGCAGACACCCATTATTGTACCGCTCTCACCATGCTTTACTGCTGCCTGCAGACACTCATGTATTCTATTACTCTCCACCATGCTTCACTGCTGCCTGCAGATACCCATTGTTTTACTGCTCTGCACGATGCCTCACTGCTGCCTGCAGACACTCATTATTGTACCACTCTCCACCATGCTTTAAAACTGCTGCCTGCAGACACTCATTTAATGTATCACTCTCCACCATGCATTACTGCTACCAGCAGATACCCATTATTTTACTGCTCTTCACTATGCCTCACTGCTGCCTGCAGACATTCATTATTGTACGGCTCTTCACCATGCTTTACTGCTGCCTGCAGACCCTCATTATTGTACCACTCTCTGCCATGCCTTACTGCTGTCTGCAGACCCTTATTATTGTACCACTCTCTACCATGCTTTACTGCTGCCTGCAGATATACATTATTGTACCTCTCTTAACCATGCTTTACTGCTACCTGCAGACACTCATTGTACTGCTCTCCACCATGCTTACTCCTGCCTGCAGATACCCATTATTGTACCGCTCTCCCCCATGCTTTACTGCTGCCTGCAGATACCCATTATTGTATCGCTCTCCACCATGCGTTACTGCTGCCTGCAGATACCCATTATTTTACTGCTCTTCACTGTGCCTCACTGCTGCCTGCAGACATTCATTATTGTACCACTCTCCACCATGCTTCACTGCTGTCTGCAGACACTCATTATTGTACCACTCTCCACCATGCTTCACTTCTGCCTGCAGACACGTTATTGTACGGCTCTCCACCATGCTTTGCTGCTGCTTGCAGACACTCATTATTGTATCACTCTCCACCGCTTTTCACCATGCTTCACTGCTGTTTGCAAACACTCATTATTGTACCACTCTCCAACATGCTTCACTGTTACCTGCAGACACTAATTTATTGTGTCAATCTTCGTCATTTTTTACTGCTGCCTGCAGATACACTTTTTTGTACCGCTCTCCAACATGCCTCACTGCTCTCTGCAGACACTCATCATTGTACCACTTTCCACCATGCTTCACTGCTGCCTGCAGACACTCATTATTTACCGCTCTTCACCATGCTTCACTGCTACCTGCAGACACTCAGTATTGTACCGCTCTCTACCATGCTTCACTGCTGCCTGCAGACACTCATCATTGTACCGCTCTCCACCATGCTTCACTGCTGCCTGCAGACACTAATTATTTACTGCTCTCCAGCATGCTTCATTGCTGCTTGCAGACACATACTGCTCTCCAGCCCTTCGGCAAACTACCTTCTGCTACAGCCAAATATTTAACATTTTGACTCCTGCAGTTTTTATTATTAACATTTTGGGGTAGACAGGACTTTTTGATCGCTTTTTATTCAATTTGTGTCTTGGATACGGGGTGACCAAAAAAGTCCAATTCTGGCATTGTGTAAATTTTATTTCTGACGGCATTCACCATAGTTGATGACATCACAATGGCAGTTTACAAGGTGACATCACAATGGCAGGTAGCCATTATATTTTAACGTGTTATTTTGTTTTCCTACAAACAGCCGCTTTATCTAAGGAGAAAAGTGACATTATAAACAACAATGAAGAGAGAGAAGACAGTAGAGCTGAGCAGTCAAGCAGAACTGGCTCCTCTCTAGAACTGAAGACATCAGAGGAGCTTTACAGAAGCGCCAATACCATTCAGAGCGACAGTAGTGATTCTGAAACTGATTACTCTTCTCTAGAACTAGAGATATCAGAGGAGCTCTACAGAACCGCCAAGACCATTGAGAGCGCCAGTAGTGACTCTAAAACTGATTACTCTTCTCTAGAGCTGGAGACATCAGAGGAGATCTACAGAACCTGCAAGACTATTCAGAGCGATAGTAGTGACTCTAAAACTGATTACTCTTCTCTAGAGCTGGAGACATCAGAGGAGATCTACAGAACCTGCAAGACTATTCAGAGCGACAGTAGTGACTCTAAAACTGATTACTCTTCTCTAGAACTCGAGACATCAGAGAAGCTCTACAAAATTGCCAAGACCATTCAGAGCGACAGTAGTGATTCTAAAACTGATTACTCTTCTCTAGAGCTGGAGACATCAGAGGAGATCTACAGAATCGCCAAGACCACTCAGAGTGATAGTAGTGACTCTTAATCTGACTACTATTCTCTAGAACTGGAGACATCAGAGGAGCTCCACACATCTATCAAACCCTCCCAGAGTGAGAGCAGTCATGATGAAACACACACCACACGTGATATGTGTTTGGAGGAACCCCACCAGTCTGACGAGGAAAGATCTGGCACAGTACCCCTATCACTAGAGTCCTTCACGTTCCATCAGACGCTGGAAGTAGGGGCCTTTGGAAAAGTCTTCCTGGCAAGAGATCTTATTCGAAAGGAATGTGTTGCCATTAAAGCTTCAGCCAAAAGAAATCTAACATGGACCAGGTCCAATTACATAGAGTGCCATGTCCTAAAACTGTCCCATGAGAGTCCTTACCTCATTCACGGCCTGGCCGCCTTCCACACGCTAAGCTGTGTCTATTTTGTGATGGAATTGGCCAATGGAGGGCACCTCGATCATTTTATATTTAATAACTTTCCTCTTGATACCACCACTATAAAATTCATCACAGCAGAAGTGATCTGCGGCACAGAGTTCCTGCATAAGAAAGGCATTATACATCGGGACCTGAAGCCAGAAAACATTCTTCTGACCGCAGACGGCCATGTCAAAATAACTGACTTTGGCATTGCTATTGTAGTGAGTGCGTATAAGAAGACCAAATTTAGGTGTAGAGGTACACCTGGATATGCGGCCCCAGAAATGGTGATGGACAAGGAACATGGACGTGGGGTTGATTATTTTGCTATTGGCGCCATTCTTTATAAACTATGTACAAGTACAAGACCTTTTCCTGGATATCGTGTCAACGATATTCAGCATGCTGTCATCCATCATACTCCACGCTACCCAAGGTCTCTGAATAGAGTTACACAAAACATCTTAAAAGGGCTGCTGTGCAAAAATCAGTTCAAGCGGCTGGGAGTCAAAGGAGATATCAGAAAGCATCCATTTTTTGATGGCACAAATTGGGAAGATGTGGAAGCCAGGAGAGTGGCACCACCAGCAATAATGATAGCAGATTCTGTTGACCTGAATATTAACCGAACTCTGGACTATGCTGAACGGCCAAACAGAAGAATTACTGTAGACCCAAAGATCTTGAAAAGATTCAGCTTTGTATGTCCAGAATGGTCACGACACTATCATCCGGTCATCATGAAGACCACAGCTTAAACATCCAAGCAGTTTAGCAGGCATTCACGAAGAAAGATAGGTAAGTGGAAGAGCTCCCACGTAAACAGTATATATGTGAGGAGATGATTATCCTTGTAGAGATTACAGGATGTGTGATGTGTTTATTCTATGAGATGCTGATCTGGACACGTGTATCTTTCTTTTTACAGTAACAACCAACTCAACTAGACTTTCCTATTTACTAGTCTTGACAACCCAACTAAACATCCACCACTAAACATCCATGTAGATTCGAGCTCCAACAACCCAGGGATTGATTCCGATCGCCATATTTGGGGTCACGGAGGAATTTTTTCCCTTTATATGAGGGAAAAAACATTTAATCCTCAGGGGTTTTTCGCCTCCCTCTGGGTCAACATAGCAACTAATTACAGGTTGAAATTGAAGGACTTCTTTCAACTTTGCTTGCTATGTAACCATCTAAACCTCTCATCTACAATGTGGTGGCAACAGCAGAAGGAAGCTGCTGGGATTGGAAGCAGCTCCTTCAACCATAGGATTTGACAGAAGGAAGCTGCTGAATTGGAAGCAGCTCCTTCACTCATCGGACTTGACAGAAGGAAGCTGCTCAGATTGGAAGCAGCTCCTTCAATCATTGGACATGACAAACAGAAGGCCCAAAGGCTGAACCTGGAGTGTTGCAGTTAGAACATCCTAAAGGAACTCAGGAAAACGTCACCTCTGTGTGATCTAGACCTAGATTTCCAGAAGCAACAGAAGAGTAAGCCAAAAGCCTGAAGAGTGGAATCACCATCATCTGTTCCTTTCTATTCACTGCATGATAATTAAATCTTTTATGCATTAATAATAAATATACAAAAGATCTATAGATAATTTGTCTTCATTATTCCACCATACAATATGAGATGTTTGCTTGGAATTGGTACCAGAGAGCGTCACAATATAAGGGAGGGAGGCGACGGATATACAGTACACTGACACTGGCCAATAAATGCAACCAAGGAGCTGATGGAGTTGTCACAATTACCATTTCAGTTCTGAAATTGTTAGTCATACTATGTGTGGCCATACTTACAGGACCCTGCCATATTCTAATTAACACCATGCTTCCCAATAGATACTTTAATTTAATGCTGCTTAGAATGGTAGAGTTGGAAGGAACCTCCAGGATCATCGGGTCCAACCCCCTGCTCAATGCAGGATTCACTAAATCATCCCAGACAGATGTCTGTCCAGCCTTTGTTTCAAGACTTCCAGTGAAGGAGAACTCACCACCTCCCATGGTAACCTGTTCCACTCATTGATCACCCTCACTGTCAGAAAGTTTTTTCTAATATTTAATCTGTGTCTCCCCCCTTTCAGTTTCATCCCATTGCTTCTAGTCTTTCCTTGCACAAATGAGAATAGGGCTGATCCCTCTGCACTGTGACAGCCCTTCAGATATTTGTAGACAGCTATTAAGTCTCCTCTCAGCAAGCTAATCATTCTCAGATCCTTTAACCGTTCCTTATAGAACATGGTTTGCAGACTGCTTACTATCCTGGTAGCTCTTCTCTGAATTTGCTCCAGTTTGTTAAATTGGGGTGCCCAGAACTGGACACAGTACTCCAGATGAGGTCTGAGCAAAGAGTTGTAGAGGGGGATAGTTACTTCATGTGATCTAGACTCTATGCTTCTCTTAATACATCCCAGAATTGTTTTTGCTTTTTGCTGCTGCATCACATTATTGACTCATGTTCTGGCTGTGATGTATTAGTATACCCAAGTCATTTTCACATGTGTGCTGCTTAGCCCAATTCCTCCCGTTCTGTATGTGCATCTTTAATTTTTTTGCCGAGATGTAGAACTTTGCATTTCTTCCTATTAAGCCTGGTTTAGACACAATGATTATCGATCAAAAAATGTCTTTTGAGCGACTTTTGAGCGATAATCGTTGTGTGCATTCACAGGGCAAGGTGATCGCTCAAACGTTGAGCGTTCACTTTGCACTCCGCGTGGGGTATGCAGAAGACAAGTGGGGCTGCATGCTAAAAGAGAACGATCGGTGACTGGTTAACAAAAACTGCACGATGTCAGTGCAGTTAGACAACAATTCTCGTTCAAAAGACGGTTTTGAGCAATTTTTGAGCGAGAATCATGTCTAAAACAGCCCTTAAATACCATTCTATTGGTCGCAGCCCTCTGTTCAAGTTTGTCTAGGTCTTTTTGAATCCTCTCTCTCTTCCCTAGTGTTAGCTATCTCTCCTAGCTTTGTGTCATTGGCAAATTTGATCAGTTTCCCATCAATTCCCTCCTCCAGATCATTTATAAAAATGTTGAACTAAACTGGGTACTCCACTTGAGCCATTTTTCCACAGGGGTGTGCAGCCATTTATGACCACTCTTTGAGTACGATCACCCCGCCAGTTGTGAATCCTCCTAAGGCCGCCTGCAGACGAGCGGGTCGGATCCGGCGGCGAGAATTCTCACCGCGGGACCCGACCCGAGCGCCTGCAGGGATGAGAGCGCACTCACCCGCGCCCGGGCAGCCGGCGCATGCGCAGACCGGAGCCGCCGGCTGCGTGAGTGACGTTTCTGTGCGAGGCTCTGCGAGCCCCGCACAAAAATAGGACATGTTGCGGTTTGTTTGCCGCGCGAAATTTCGCGCGGCCAAACCGCGGCCGTCTGCATAGGATTGCGTTTGTTAACGCAATCCTATGCAGGCTTTGAGCGGCGGAAATCCCGCCGCGGGATTTCCGCTCGTCTGCAGGCGGCCTAACAGTTGCCTTTTCAATCCCTTGTCAATTTTTTTCAATAAGGATGGTATGAGATACTTTGTCAAATGCTTTACTAAAGTCAAAACATACTATATCTAATGCACTTCCCTGATCAAGGCAGTTGATGATTCTATCATAGAAGGAAATTAGATTCGTCTGGCATGGATTGTTTCTTACAAACCCATGCTGGCTCTGGTTTATTACTCCATTCTCATCCATACATGCATTCACTGGGGCAGAAATAGTCCAGTAGTAGTGTATAATGCCCTTCACAGATTAGACTAATTAAAACTAAATTTTATTAAGACTTTGAAAACTAGGGCTATATGACAAACACCCAATGAAAGGCGATAATTGGAAACCAGCGTGCCTAAAAGGACAAACACAAAATCAGTGGCATATGAACCCACCTTCTAAATGCAGGTGTATATAAATAATCAAAGCGTAATAAAAAAAGACTCATAATCCCCTCATATAATGCAAGGAGGATGAGGGCAATAAATCTTGCTAGCTTCTTAATGCTTGTGCTCAACAACATTCACAGGAGCCACAAAGAACAGACTTTAGAGTGGGTGCCACCCCCTGATATGAAAAAATAATATATTCTAATGTGATAGTATAGTAGATAGAATAATTCTTAATTCAGACTAAATAGGTCCTACGTGTTTCCCTGGAGGTCTCAGTTCATCAGGGACCCTAATGTCTCTCACAGGTAATAATATCAATCTCTCTAATAGAAAATAACTCAACTATGTATCTTTGATGGGAAAATAGAGAAAAAAGGTCTCACAGTTATAGAGGGAGTAAAGTCATAAATAGCTAAAAGATTACTAGTTCCCCAGAACCTATAGCTGACCACCTGCGCCTGGATCTTATTACCCCCACACTATAGAGATGAGGAGCAATAATAAGTTAACTAGCTATAATTAATTCAATCATTCACCCCTAGCTACAGGGCTACCAGTAGGTAAAGACCTAGCTAAAAACACTGATGGATTAACTAATGACTCCTAGATAAACTCAGTTGATTCTAAATTGGCTAAAAAGATGAGCCATAAAAGATCTTGCTCACCATAACTAGCTAGAATTATCTTGGCGGAAGTTATATTCCTGCCTACAAGGCTATCTCACAATCAAGTACTATAAATAAATCAATAAATAAATTATGAAAATACCAGCAGCCCTGATGGTGGACTGCTGGCATGTGTCTGACTGCATTGTGCAGTCTACCTTTATAGTCACCTGTTAGCACCTCCCAAATGGAGATGTGTGTGTTCGTATCCCATGGGCAATTCTATCACTGTTAGCCACTCATAATGGAAATGTACTCCAGTTGTCATAGTGACGGGGACACTTGCCGCATGCAGTACATCATTATTAGTGATAGTTAAAAGGATCTCTAAACCAAAGAGTCTGTCATATAGCCCTAGATTCAAAAGTCTTAATAAAATATTGTTTTACTTGCATACATGTGGTTTAATAATCCTGCTATAGAAGTCAGGCTCACAGGCCTGATGTTTCCTGGGTCCACCTACTTTCTTAAGGCCCCCTGTCCACGGCCAAGGCGAAAATTGCAGAATACGCGATCGTCATCCACACGGACGATCTGCGCGATTCTTCTGCATCTATTCAAAGATTACGACATTCACATGTGCACTCAATTGAGCGGACAGTAATTGCAATTTCCGGTTGCAGAATCATAAAATCTGTAAAAACAAACAACACTTACATTTGTCATTCTCGATGTCAGGATATAAAGAGGTCGCTGGTCGTGATGGAGACTCCCCTGAAAACAAAGTAATACCTCATGAGACAAGCTGGTTCTGATGTCAAATGAACATCTGTATGATAAATCTGCTATTTGCCTTCTCAGTTGGCATAAAAATCTAAGGGCAATGACCTATCTTCCATTTACTCTTCTTACTTCCTGAATGACTTGGTGAACTGTTTGGATGTTTAAGATTATGTCTTTGTGATGACTAGATAGATGGATGGATGGATATGAGATAGATAGATGATGGATAGATAGATAGATAGATATGAGATAGATAGATAGATAGATATGAGATAGATAGATAGATAGATAGATAGATAGATAGATAGATAGATAGATATGAGATAGATAGATAGATATGAGATAGATAGATAGATAGATAGATAGATATGAGATAGATATGAGATAGATATGAGTTAGATATGAGATAGATATGAGATAGATATGAGATAGATATGAGATAGATAGATAGATAGATAGATAGATAGATAGATAGATAGATAGATAGATAGATAGATAGATAGATAGATAGATAGATATGAGAAATAGATAGATAGATAGATAGAGAGATAGATAGATAATAAATATGAGAGATAGATATGATATTAATACTGGAAAGGTTCATGGTGTTGTTGCAGGTTAGATAGAGAGATCGATATGAGATAGAGAGATCGATATGAGATAGAGAGATCGATATGAGATAGATAGTAAGATAGATAGATATGATATAGATACTGGAAAGCTTCATGTAGTTGTTGCAGATTAGATGGAGGTCCTGACATGCTCTGCAGGCGCAGCTCCCACTGACCTGAGGATAGATTATTAATATCATTTTGGCTGGAAAATCACTTTAAAGTAAAAAATCTAAAGTGGCCACATGTAGCAGCACCAACAATGATGGCTGGCGCACTGCCTTAATTCTGTAGACACACTATGCTATTCGTGTGGCTGCTGCCGCCATTCACTCTTAATGGTCAGCTGCATTATACAAATAGGGCAGCCACGCCATGATGTTTTACCCACTAATGTAATTTACACGATGCTGCTCCATCTGTAGGTGGGATTATATTGGCAGAAGTTGCAGTCAACACATATTGGACAACTTTTACTGTCTAGAATGCACAAATCATTATTATTGGTGCTAACAACAAGATTTACCTAAGGAATCTGCAACAGGAGGGGAAAGGGTGCGCTCTTTCCTCGACTAGAATTACATTGCAAGGACAATCCCTGGATTATCTATAGAACCACTTAAGCACCATCAGTTTCCCTAACTAGTACCCCCCTAATGGATTAGACCTTCAGACAGTTCTATCAAAAATGAAAAACAGCGTAATCTATGGCCTGGATGGTAGGCTACATTATAGCATCCTGAGGATCCGCCTGACTGGCGGTGAAACACGTCAAGAATGTACTACTAGAGCTCTATATAATTTATAAGTTTGATCAATCAGAATTGTATTTCCTCCATCTCTATTAAAACTATATATCGATCAGATCTAGCGTGTTGATGTTATGGTTACTCCTTTACAAACCGAGTCAGTAAGCGATATTAATCAGTGCGCATAACTGAGACAAAGTGTCTAGTTAATATCTGTACAGGGTCTGATTGGTGCTGGCATCTAGGGGGAGATTTTCTCTCCTTCACTGTGTTTTGTGTCTGAGTGTGTTCAGTTGTGTCTGTTCTTGTCCGCTATGGGGAACTGCATCCAGTACTCTAGTGTAATACCCCCACTCCATCCCCCACCCCACCATAGCCTGTTACAGGCAAGTCCTGTGTGCGTCTTTTTAGTAAATTATATTAAATATATATCAAACTGGCATCAAAGTGGGCAGACACTCACTTTTCGACGGTGTTGATCTGGTAGGCACTCTGGTCGCTGATGTTGAGGACATTGTTGCTGTCATAGAGAAATATGTGAGAGGAGAGCGCCAAGGAATAAAAATTAAACAGTAATCAAATGTGGTGGAGTAAGGCAATCATTACTCACCGGGTGCTCAGGTGAGACCAAGCTGGAAACATGAGTCTCACCGGCACCGAAATCCTAGAAAGCGTGTATGGATATGAAGCTGTATCCCTTATCCGTAGAGAGCCGCACAGCAATTATTACGAGCAGCACCCAAAATTGTTGGGGCTCGTTATATAATCATTAACAGAAATAAAGAAAAAACAATGCTTGCGCTCACGGGAAAAGCAGAAAAATAATCAATTGATTATATCTTAATTAATTTATTTAACATATATAATACATACGATCTACTGAGCTACGCGTTTCTGCGACCATTCTGTCGCCTTTTTCAAGCTCAAGTAACACATTATAACACAATCCATTTCTACATACATTTAAAAGGCTGGCTTACCAGTTAGTATGCAGTTAGCGGTGCATGCCGTTCTCTCAATGAATTTGGGCGGGGATACCGCTACCTGGGGAGATCAGGTTGACGTAATCACGTCACTCTTTGACTCGCTTCTTGCGTGTCAAAATTTTTTTCTTCACAATGAACTTTATTTACACATGTCTAAGGTTCCGACAGTGGTTACTATTCTCGATCTATCTACCAAGGGAATCAAACCCGATTTAGTAGTTTACATCTATTATATCTACCTATAATTCATATACTACCACAATTTGGATAAAATATATTAAATATAAAAATATATAATATTTAATATGCTTCTTTATATGAATAATATATATTCTAATACACTATGTAATAAACTAATACACTGGCATAATCTTCCGTAAAAACACATTATATCCCGACAATTCATTCTAACTTTATAATATAATAAATATCATGGAATTACTAATCAATAAATGCAAAAATAATTTTATATTTTTTCCAGCATTTCATTAAGCCCTGCGGGAACAAGGGTATTAGGCCTATAAATCCAGAACATTTCCTTTTTTTCTCAATGCTGAGATGGATCTGGAATCTATGTTTTCCAGTGGAGTCACTGACATTTTGGACGCATCTCCATTATGGATGCCAAAAAAGTGTCTGGATAAACTGTGGTTCCGAAAATTTTTTTGAATGTTCTGGCGATGGCTACCAATCCTACTTTTTAATTTGTTTATTGTTCTTCCTACATATCTTAATTTGCATGGGCATTCGATAAGGTAAATTAGACGCACTTTAAAAAGATTGACAAAAAATCCTATCTTGACTACCGCAGCTGTCATGCGACTAGTTGGAAGAATAATATACCATACAGCCAATTGAAAAGAGTGAGACGTAATTGTTACCATGACGAAGATTTTAATAATCAAGCACAAATTATCAAAGAGCGGTTTAAAGAAAAAAGAAACCCCTTTAAAAATAATAGAAGACGCACATAAAAAATTAATTGTCCCACAAAATCAGGAAATAAAAAATACAGAGAAAAATTTTTTTAAAAAACAAGATAAGATAAATCCAATATTTATAACGAGATTTAAAGTCATTTACCTTATCGAATGCCCATGCAAATTAAGATATGTAGGAAGAACAATAAACAAATTAAAAAGTAGGATTGGTAACCATCGCCAGAACATTCAAAAAAATTTTCGGAACCACAGTTTATCCAGACACTTTTTTGACATCCATAATGGAGATGCGTCCAAAATGTCAGTGACTCCACTGGAAAACATAGATTCCAGATCCATCTCAGCATTGAGAAAAAAAGGAAATGTTCTGGATTTATAGGCTTAATACCCTTGTTCCCACAGGGCTTAATGAAATGCTGGAAAAAATATAAAATTATTTTTGCATTTATTGATTAGTAATTCCATGATATTTATTATATTATATTATAAAGTTAGAATGAATTGTCGGGATATAATGTGTTTTTACGGAAGATTATGCCAGTGTATTAGTTTATTACATAGTGTATTAGAATATATATTATTCATATAAAGAAGCATATTAAATATTATATATTTTTATATTTAATATATTTTATCCAAATTGTGGTAGTATATGAATTATAGGTAGATATAATAGATGTAAACTACTAAATCGGGTTTGATTCCCTTGGTAGATAGATCGAGAATAGTAACCACTGTCGGAACCTTAGACATGTGTAAATAAAGTTCATTGTGAAGAAAAAAATTTTGACACGCAAGAAGCGAGTCAAAGAGTGACGTGATTACGTCAACCTGATCTCCCCAGGTAGCCGTATCCCCGCCCAAATTCATTGAGAGAACTGCATGCACCGCTAACTGCATACTAACTGGTAAGCCAGCCTTTTAAATGTATGTAGAAATGGATTGTGTTATAATGTGTTACTTGAGCTTGAAAAAGGCGACAGAATGGTCGCAGAAACGCGTAGCTCAGTAGATCGTATGTATTATATATGTTAAATAAATTGATTAAGATATAATCAATTGATTATTTTTCTGCTTTTCCCGTGAGCGCAAGCATTGTTTTTTCTTTATTTCTGTTAATGATTGTTGCTGTCATGTTCTGGGTGTCACTCACTGTGGGGCACTCTGACTGTTGCAGTCATTATGGGGTGTCTGGGTGTCACTCACTGTGGGGGCACTCTGACTGTTGCAGTCATTATGGGGTGTCTGGGTGTCACTCACTGTGGGGGCACTCTGACTGTTGCAGTCATTATGGGGTGTCTGGGTGTCACTCATTATGGGCGCACTGACTGTTGCAGTCATTATGGGGGTGTCTGGGTGTCACTCACTGTGGGGGCACTCTGTTGCTGTCATTATGGGGTGTCTGGGTGTCACTCACTGTGGGGGCACTCTGACTGTTGCTATCATTATGGGGGTGTCTGGGTGTCACTCACTGTGGGGGCACTCTGACTGTTGCTGTCATTATGGGGGTGTCTGGGTGTCACACTGTGGGGGCACTCTGACTGTTGCTGTCATTATGGGGTGTCTGGGTGTCACTCACTGTGGGGGCACTCTGACTGTTGCTGTCATTATAGGGGTGTCTGGGTGTCACTCACTGTGGGGCACTCTGACTGTTGCTGTCATTATGGGGGTGTCTGGGTGTCCCACTGTGGGGGCACTCTGACTGTTGCAGTCATTATTGGGGTGTCTGGGTGTCACTCACTGTGGGGGCACTCTGACTGTTGCAGTCATTATGGGGTGTCTGGGTGTCACTCACTGTGGGGGCACTCTGACTGTTGCTGTCATTATGGGGTGTCTGGGTGTCACTCATTGTGGGGGCACTCTTACTGTTGCTATCATTATGGGGTGGTGTCCAGGTATCACTCATTGTGGGGGCACTCTTACTGTTGCTAAAAGGGAGATATCCTCCAGGCTGGCAGGTAAGGCAGACCCACCTGCAGCAGGAACTTCCAGGCAACGTCTCAGCCACTCCTCGCCCCCTGCAGCCTCAGCAAGTCCTCCATCACACAGCTGGCAACCTTGAATGCTGTGAGGAAAACTGTGACAGGATTCTGCAGCTTGACTTAGTGATATCTCCACTCTTGTTTCCCGCTCAAACCTCCACCAATCACAGCCTGTTGCTAGGCCTTTGCCTCACAGAGACGTTCTCTCCTGATTGGTCACTGCCGTTATCTTCTTGGCCAATCATTCTCTGTTGCCAGGCCTCCCAGCTTCCATAGCAGACTCCTCATATTATAGCTGACCCTAGAGTGATTTAATAAAAACAGGTT
This sequence comes from Eleutherodactylus coqui, assembly GCF_035609145.1. NCBI lineage: Eukaryota > Metazoa > Chordata > Amphibia > Anura > Eleutherodactylidae > Eleutherodactylus > Eleutherodactylus coqui. The sequence goes on from NC_089849.1 coordinate 23,067,479, forward strand.
AGACCCCCCCCCCCAATAACATCAAATATAATATATTAAATCCAATACAAACCATTTCCATCTACCTTTTATTAAAGTTATAAACCCTTTCCGCCCCCAGATTCCATGAGGCCTCAGTCCCCTAGCGTACTTCTGCCGTACATTATGGGGGTGTCTGGGTATCACTCACTGTGGGGGCACTCTGACTGTTGCTGTCATTATGGGGGTGTCTGGGTGTCACTCATTGTGGGGGCACTCTGACTGTTGCTGTCATTATGGGGGTGTCTGAGTGTCACTCACTGTGGGGGCATTCTGTTGCTGTCATTATGGGGGTGTCTTAGTGTCACTCACTGTGGGGGCACTCTGACTGTTGCTGTCATTATGGGGGTGTCTGGGTGTCACACTGTGGGGGCACTCTGACTGTTGCTGTCATTATGGGGGTGTCTGGGTATCACTCACTGTGGGGGCACTCTGACTGTTGCTGTCATTATGGGGGTGTCTGGGTGTCACTCATTGTGGGGGCACTCTGACTGTTGCTGTCAATTTGGGGGTGTCTGAGTGTCACTCACTGTGGGGGCATTCTGTTGCTGTCATTATGGGGGTGTCTTAGTGTCACTCACTGTGGGGGCACTCTGACTGTTGCTGTCATTATGGGGGTGTCTGGGTGTCACACTGTGGGGGCACTCTGACTGTTGCTGTCATTATGGGGGTGTCTGGGTATCACTCACTGTGGGGGCACTCTGACTTGCTGTCATTATGGGGGTTTCTGGGTATCACTCACTGTGGGGGCACTCTGACTTGCTGTCATTATGGGGTGTCTGGGTGTCACTGTGGGGGCACTCTGACTGTTGCTGTCATTATGGGGTGTCTGGGTGTCATACACTGTGGGGCACTCTGACTGTTGCAGTCATTATGGGGTGTCTGGGTGTCACTCACTGTGGGGCACTCTGACTGTTGCTGTCATTATGGGGGTGTCTGGGTGTCACACTGTGGGGCACTCTGACTGTTGCTGTCATTATGGGGGTGTCTGGGTGTGTCACTCACTGTGGGGGCACTCTGACTGTTGCAGTCATTATGGGGTGTCTGGGTGTCACTCACTGTGGGGCACTCTGACTTCAGTCATTATGGGGTGTCTGGGTGTCACTCACTGTGGGGGCACTCTGACTGTTGCTATCATTATGGGGGTGTCTGGGTGTCACTCACTGTGGGGGCACTCTGACTGTTGCTGTCATTGTGGGGGTGTCTGGGTGTCACTCACTGTGGGGGCACTCTGACTGTTGCTGTCATTATGGGGGTGTCTGGGTGTCACACACTGTGGGGGCACTCTGACTGTTGCTGTCATTATGGGGGTGTCTGGGTGTCACTCACTGTGGGGGCACTCTGACTGTTGCAGTCATTATGGAGGTGTCTGGGTATCACTCACTGTGGGGGCACTCTGACTGTTGCAGTCATTATGGGGTGTCTGGGTGTCACTCACTGTGGGGGCACTCTGACTGTTGCTGTCATTATGGGGGTGTCTGGGTGTCACTCATTGTGGGGGCACTCTGACTGTTGCAGTGATTATGGGGGTGTCTGGGTGTCACTCAATGTGGGGGCACTCTGACTGTTGCTGTCATTATGGGGTGTCTGGGTGTCACTCACTGTGGGGGCACTCTGACTGCAGTCATTATGGGGGTGTCTGGGTGTCACTCACTGTGGGGCACCCTGACTGTTGCTGTCATTATGGGGGTGTCTGGGTGCCACACTGTGGGGCACTCTGACTGTTGCTGTCATTATGGGGGTGTCTGGGTGTCACACTGTGGGGCACTCTGACTGTTGCTGTCATTATGGGGGTGTCCGGGTGTGTCACTCACTGTGGGGGCACTCTGTTGCTTTCATTATGGGGGTGTCAGGGTGTCACACACTGTGGGGGCACTCTGACTGTTGCAGTCATTATGGGGGTGTCTGGGTGTCACTCACTGTGGGGGCACTCTGACTGTTGCAGTCATTATGGGGTGTCTGGGTGTCACACTGTGGGGGCACTCTGACTGTTGCAGTCATTATGGGGTGTCCAGGTGTCACTCATTGTGGGGCACTCTGACTGTTGCAGTCATTATGGGGTGTCTGGGTGTCACTCACTGTGGGGGCACTCTGACTGTTGCAGTCATTATGGGGTGTCTGGGTGTCACTCACTGTGGGGGCACTCTGACTGCAGTCATTATGGGGGTGTCTGGGTGTCACTCACTGTGGGGGCACTCTGACTGCAGTCATTATGGGGTGTCTGGGTGTCACTCACTGTGGGGGCACTCTGACTGCAGTCATTATGGGGTGTCTGGGTGTCACTCACTGTGGGGGCACTCTGACTGCAGTCATTATGGGGGTGTCTGGGTGTCACTCACTGTGGGGGCACTCTGACTGCAGTCATTATGGGGTGTCTGGGTGTCACTCACTGTGGGGGCAGGGCTTCTTTATAACACTGTGAGCTCACACCGGCCTTGTTAACCATCAATGGGACCGCTGGTGCAGCTATCCATGACACTGCTGGGGACTCATCCTGCACAGTTAACCCTCTATTTAACTCCACTGACTGCTGCACCCCTGAAGCACCAGCCTGTAATAACCCCTTCAGGGTCAGCAAAACACTATCTAATGATGCTAGCGTATTAGCAGACGCCAGCAATGGCTGCCATAAACCTTCGTTGCCAGAGGGCAGCGAAAGCACTGCCCTCCAGAAGTCTCACCCCCACTGGAGCTCGCCGCTGCTGTCATCCGGATGGCTGGCCCCTCAGCTGCTGTGGAGCCCAACGGTGTCCTCCTGGAACTGTCCTCCGCTGGCCTGCGACGCTGTGGGGAAACTGATGGAGAATAGCGCCTGCTGCTCTTCCGTGTGCGCTTACTCCTAGCGCGGGTCTGCATCTCCACAACACCTGGTACTAAAGCTTCCGGCGGGCATCCAGTCAGCCGCTCCGACGCCAACATCCTTGCAGACGACCTCTTCCTCGCACTGGACGATGCTGCAGCACTTCTGGTGGAGTCCCTCCGGGGCAAAATGACCGCTGACCCGATACCTCCTTCATCCTCCGGCTCACTTGGCTCAGAGGCTAAGGCCGCCTGCAGACGAGCGGAAATCCCGCCGCGGGATTTCCCGCGGGATTTCCGCCGCTGAAAGTCTGCATAGGAGTGCATTACAATACGCACTCCTATGCAGACGGCCGCGGTTTGGCCGCGCGAAATCTCGCGCGGCAAACAAACCGCGGCATGTTCTAATTTTCTGCGGGGCACGCACTCACCTGGCCGTCGGCTCCGGTCTGCGCATGCGCCGGCTGCGCGGCAGCCGGCACATCAAAGAGCCGGGGCCGCCAGGCGCGGGTGAGTACGCGCTCGTCCCTGCAGGCTCTGGGGTCGGATCGCGCGGCGAGATTTCTCGCTGCCGGATCCGACCCGCTCGTCTGCAGGCGGCCTAAAAGGGAGATGTCCTTCAGGCTGGCAGGTAAGGCAGACACACCTGCAGCAGGAACTTCCAGGCAACGTCTCAGCCACTCCTCACCCCCTGCAGCCTCAGCAAGTCCTCCATCACACAGCTGGCAACCTTGAATGCTGTGAGGAAAACTGTGACAGGATTCTGCAGCTTGACTTAGTGATATCTCCACTCTTGTTTCCCGCTCAAACCTCCACCAATCACAGCCTGTTGCTAGGCCTTTGCCTCACAGAGACGCTCTCTCCTGATAGGTCACTGCCGTTATCTTCTTGGCCAATCATTCTCTGTCGCCAGGCTTCCCAGCTTTCATAGCAGACTCCTCATATTATAGCTGACCCTAGAGTGACTTAAAGGGGTTGTCTCGCGAAATCAAGTGGGGTTATGCACTTCTGTATGGCCATATTAATGCACTTTGTAATATACATTGTGCATTAAATATGAGCCATACAGAAGTTATTCACTTACCTGCTCCGTTGCTAGCGTCCCCGTCTCCATGGTTCCGTCTAAATTCGCTGGCAGCTTGCTTTTTTAGACGCGCTTGCGCAGTCCGGTCTTCTCCTTTCAGCACGAGCCGTTTCAGTGTGCTCCCCGCTACAGCTCTTCTGCGCATGCGCAGACGAGCTGTCACTGCTCGGGAGCGCGCTGGAGCGGCCATTCTGTACCATCCTCTGTTAGAGGAAGGTGCAGAGCCGCCCAGCTGTCTGGAGAAGCCGCCCAGCTGTCCTGCCGCCCAGCTGTCCTGCCGTCCTGGTAAGTGATGGGCCGGGGGGGCTGCCGCTGCGCCGGGGGGGGCTGTCGTCGCTGTGCCGGGGGGGGCTGTCGTCGCTGCGATGGGGGGGCTGTCGCTAGGTCGGGGGAACTAGCGCTGGGCCGGGGGGGGCTGTCGCTAGGCCGGGGGGGCTGTCGCTAGGCCGGGGGAGCTATCGCTAGGCCGGGGGAACTAGCGCTGGGCCGGGGGAACTGTCGCTAGGCCGGGGGGGGGGGGCTGCCGCTGCGATAGGGGGGGTGTCGCTAGGCCGGGGGGGGGGGGGCTGTCGCTAGGCCGGGGGAACTAGCGCTGGGCCGGGGGGGGGGCTGTCGCTAGGCCGGGGAAACTAGCGCTGGGCCGGGGGGGGCTGTCGCTAGGCCGGGGGAACTAGCGCTGGACCGGGGGAACTGTCGCTGTGCCGGGGGGGGCTGTCGCTAGGCCGGGGGGGGGGGCTGTCGCTAGGCCGGGGGAACTAGCGCTGCGCCAGGGGAACTGTCGCTAGGCCGGGGGGGGGCTGTCGCTGGGCCGGGGGGGCTGCCGCTGTGATGGGGGGGGGCGCCGGTTACCTTCTGCCTGGCGGTGGGTGACTGGTCGGCCGTGTTCACTCCAGGGGTCCGGTCGGCGGCTGCAGGGCGTCTGGTTGCCATGGAGACACAGCTGGTAGCGTCTCGGGAGCGCGCACGTCGGGCTGCAGCGAGCGAAGGGAAAAGAGCCGGCGGCCATCTTGGCAAAATTTTTATAAAGTTGCTGAAACGCTGGAACGGTAAGTACAAACCAGCTAGAAAAGTCATTTACAGGGGTAATTAGTAATGTTTGCTTAATTAGGGGGACTGGGCAAAAAAGAAAATTCACTGCTTCCTCGAGACATCTCCTTTAATAAAAACAGGTTAGACCCCCCCCCCCCAATAACATCAAATATAATATATTAAATCCAATACAAACCATTTCCATCTACCTTTTATTAAAGTTATAAACCCTTTCCGCCCCCAGATTCCATGAGGCCTCAGTCCCCTAGCGTACTTCTGCCGTACATTATGGGGGTGTCTGGGTATCACTCACTGTGGGGGCACTCTGACTGTTGCAGTCATTATGGGGGTGTCTGGGTGTCACTCATTGTGGGGGCACTCTGACTGTTGCTGTCATTATGGGGGTGTCTGAGTGTCACTCACTGTGGGGGCATTCTGTTGCTGTCATTATGGGGGTGTCTTAGTGTCACTCACTGTGGGGGCACTCTGAATGTTGCTGTCATTATGGGGGTGTCTGGGTGTCACACTGTGGGGGCACTCTGACTGTTGCTGTCATTATGGGGTGTCTGGGTGTCACTCGTTGTGGGGGCACTCTGACTGTTGCTGTCATTATGGGGGTGTCTGGGTATCACTCACTGTGGGGGCACTCTGACTTGCTGTCATTATGGGGGTGTCTGGGTATCACTCACTGTGGGGGCACTCTGACTTGCTGTCATTATGGGGGTGTCTGGGTGTCACTCACTGTGGGGGCACTCTGACTGCAGTCATTATGGGGGTGTCTGGGTGTCACTCACTGTGGGGGCACTCTGACTGCAGTCATTATGGGGTGTCTGGGTATCACTCACTGTGGGGGCACTCGGACTGTTGCTGTCATTATGGGGGTGTCTTAGTGTCACTCACTGTGGGGGCACTCTGACTGTTGCTGTCATTATGGGGGTGTCTGGGTGTCACACTGTGGGGGCACTCTTACTGTTGCTGTCATTATGGGGGTGTCTGGGTATCACTCACTGTGGGGGCACTCTGACTTGCTGTCATTATGGGGGTTTCTGGGTATCACTCACTGTGAGGGCACTCTGACTTGCTGTCATTATGGGGGTGTCTGGGTGTCACTCACTGTGGGGGCACTCTGACTGCAGTCATTATGGGGGTGTCTGGGTGTCACTCACTGTGGGGGCACTCTGACTGCAGTCATTATGGGGGTGTCTGGGTGTCACTCACTGTGGGGGCACTCTGACTGCAGTCATTATGGGGTGTCTGGGTATCACTCACTGTGGGGGGCACTCGGACTGTTGCAGTCATTATAGGGGTGTCTGGGTGTCACTCACTGTGGGGGCACTCTGACTGTTACTGCCATTATGGGGGTCTCTGAGTGTCACTCATTATGGGGGCACTCTGACTTGCTGTCATTATGGGGGTGTCTGGGTGTCACTCACTGTGGGGGCACTCGGACTGTTGCAGTCATTATAGGGGTGTCTCGGTGTCACTCACTGTGGGGGCACTCTGACTGCAGTCATTATGGGGGTGTCTGGGTGTCACTCACTGTGGGGGCACTCTGACTGTTGCTGTCATTATGGGGGTGTCTGGGTGTCACTTATTGTGGGGGCACTTTGACTGTTGCTGTGATTATGGGGGTGTCTGGGTGTCACTCACTATGGGGGCACTCTTACTGTTGCAGTCATTATGGGGGTGTCTGGGTGTCACTCACTGTGGGGGCACTCTGACTGTTACTGTCATTATGGGGGTGTCTGGGTGTCACTCACTGTGGGGGCACTCTGACTGCAGTCATTATGGGGGTGTCTGGGTGTCACTCACTGTGGGGGCACTCTGCCTGTTGCTGTCATTATGGGGGTGTCTGGGTGTCACTTATTGTGGGGGCACTCTTAATGTTGCAGTCATTATGGGGTGTCTGGGTGTCACTGTGGGGGCAGTCTGACTGTTGCTGTCATTATGGGGGTATCTGGGTGTCACTCATTGTGGGGGCACTCTGACTGTTGCTGTCATTATGGGGGTGTCTGGGTATCACTCACTGTGGGGGCACTCTGACTGTTGCTGTCATTTTGGGGTGTCTGGGTGTCACTCACTCTGCGGGCACTCTGACTGTTGCTGTCATTATGGCGTGCCTGGGTGTCACTCACTGTGGGGGGGCACTCTGACTGTTGCTGTGCAGATAGACAACGATTTTTGCTCAAATATGGCTTTGAGCGATTTTTGGGGAAAGGAATCGTTGTGTTTTAATCAGCCTTTAAATACCATTCTATTGCTTGCAGCCCTCTGTTCAAGTTTGTCTAGATCTTTTTGAATCCTCTCTCACTGCTCTAGTCTTAGCTGTGTCTCCTAGCTTTGTGTCATTGGCAAATTTGATCAGCTTCCTATCAATTCCCTCCTCCAGATCATTTATAAAAATGTTGAACAAAACTGGGTACTCCACTTGAGACATTTTTCCACTGGGATTATGACCACTCTTTGAGTACGATCACTCAGCCAGTTGTGAATCCACCTAACAGTTGCCTTTTCAATCCCTTGTCTATTTTTTCAATAAAGATGGTATCAGATACTTTGTCAAATGCTTTACTAAAGTCAAAACATACTATATCTAACGCACTTCCCTGATCAAGCCAGTTGGTGATTCTGTCATAGAAGGAAATTAGATTAGTCTGGCATGACTTGTTTGTTATAAACCCATGCTCGCTCTGGTTTATTACTCCATTCTCATTCAAGTACTTCCATACACGCATTCACGGGGGCAGAAATAGTCCAGTAGTAGTGTATAAAGGCCTTAACTAATTAAAACTAAATTTTATTAAGACTTTGAAAACTAGGGCTGTATGACAGACACACAATGAAAGGCACGATATTTGGAAACCAGCGTGCCTAAACAGACAAACACAAAACCAGTGGCATATAAACCCACCTTCTAAATGCAGGTGTATATATATAATCAAAGGGTAATAAAAAGACTCATAATCCCCTCATATAATGCAAGGAGGATGAGGGCAAGAAATGTTGCTAGCTTCTTAATGCTTGTGCTCAACAACATTCACAGGAGCCACAACGAACAGATTTTAGAGTGGAGACACCCATTATTGTACCGCTCTCCACCATGCTTCACTGCTGCCTGCAGACACTCATTATTGTACCGCTCTTCACCATGCTTCACTGCTGCCTGCAGACACTCATTATTGTACCACTCTCCACCATGCTTCACTGCTGCCTGCAGACACTCATTATTGTACCGCTCTTCACCATGCTTCACTGCTGCCTGCAGACACTCATTATTGTACCGCTCTTCACCATGATTCACTGCTGCCTGCAGACACTCATTATTGTACCGCTCTTCACCATGCTTCAATGCTGCCTGCAGACACTCATTATTGTACCGCTCTCCACCATGCTTCACTGCTGCCTGCAGACACTCATTATTGTACCGCTCTTCACCATGCTTCACTGCTGCCTGCAGACACTCATTATTATACCGCTCTTCACCATGCATCACTGCTGCCTGCAGACACTCATTATTGTACCACTCTTCACCATGCTTCACTGCTGCCTGCAGACACTCATTATTGTACCACTCTTCACCATGCTTCACTGCTGCCTGCAAACACTCATTATTGTACCGCTCTCCACCATGCTTCACTGCTGCCTGCAGACACTCATTATTGTACTGCTCTCCACCATGCTTCACTGCTGCCTACAGACATTCATTATTGTACCGCTCTCCGCCATGCTTCACTGCTGCCTGCAGACACTCATTATTGTACCGCTCTCCGCCATGCTTCACTGCTGCCTGCAGACACTCATTATTGTACCGCTCCCCACCATGCTTCACTGCTGCCTGCAGACACCCATTATTGTACCCCCCCCCCTTTTTGTAGTTTTTCTTTTTTTATGTTGTACAAGAAATGAAATAAGTTTACAAAAACTTGCTTTCTGCCGCCATCTCCTGACCCCCAAAGCTTTTTTTATTTTTTTGTCAATCATATTGCATGATGCCCTTTTTTTGTGCGGTAGCTTGCAGTTTTTATTATTAACTAGAGATGAGTGAGCACCCAAATGCTCGGGTCCGCGTTATTTGAGTCGAGCTTTTCGTAAAATCCGAGAGCTCTACTCGAGTAACGAACCTCATTGACTATAATGGGAGACTCAAGCATTATGTGGGACGCTGAGTCTCGAGTTTTTTTAAAATCTTTTCTTGGTTCGTGTTTCTTCTTCTCTCTCTCTCTCCCCCCTCCCTTCCCCTTCCTGCCAGACCAAAAATGTTCGAATGACGCGTGCTGCCGCAGGGAGGGGCCCAAACAGGCATGTCACAGCGGGGAGGAGCCAAAAGCTGGGGCGAGGAGCCAAAAGCTATTTGATGCTCGTTCGAGTAACGAGCACCATCGAGTACGCTAATACTTGAACGAGCATCAAGCTTGACAGAGTATGTTCACTCAACTCTATTATTAACATTTTGGGATAGACAGGACTTTTTGATCACTTTTTATTCAATTTGTATCTTGGATACGGGGTGAACAAAGAAGTCCAATTCTAGCAATGTGTATATTTTCTTTCTGACGGCATTCACCATAGTTGATGACATCACGATGGCAGTTTACAGGGTGACATCACAATGGCAGGCAGCCATTATATTTTAATGTGCTATTTTGTTTCCTATAAACAGATGTTTTATCTAAGGAGGAAAGTCACATCATAAACACCAATGAAGAGAGAGAAAACTTCTAGATCTCTAGAACTGGAGACACCATAGGAGCTCTACAGAAGCGCCAAGATCACTCAGAGCGACAGCAGTGATTCTAAATTTGATTACTGTTCTCTAGAACTGGAGACATCAGAGGAGCTCTACAAAACCGCCAAGATCACTCAGAGCGACAGCAGTGAATCTAAATCTGATTACTGTTCTCTAGAACTGGAGACATCAGAGGAGCTATACAGAACTGCCAAGATCACTCAGAGCGACAGTAGAGACTCTAAATCTGATTACTGTGCTCTATAACTGGAGACACCAGAGGAGCTCCACACACCTATCAAACCCTTCCAGATCGAAGTAGCCATGATGAAACACCCACCACAAGTGATATCTGTTTGGAGGAACCCCATCCGAAAGGAATGCGTTGCTATTAAAGCTTCAGCCAAAGGGAATCTCACATCGACCAGGTTCAATTACATAGAGCGCCATATCCTAAAACTATCCCATGAGAGTCTTTACCTTATTCATGGTCTTTCCACCTTCCACACGCTAAACTGTCTATTTTGGGATGGAATCGGCCAATGGAGAAAACCTTGATCATTTTATATTTAACTAGCTGATATACCCGGCTTCGCCCGAGTTAATTTGGTACTGGTGTTTATCTGGTGTTCACACGGAAAATCTTATGAAGTCGTTGTTACTTTAGAGGTACTGAGGAAAAACTTATGTTCACCGTTTTGCATAGTTCTCTGCGTTACCCAGGAAACACCACGTGGAGGTAACCATGCAATGCTTCCTTTATATAAAATGACATTAGGAAGTGAGAGAATTAGATTACGTACATAAAATTTGGACACTAATTCTTTTGCGCTTAGAATTGAATAATCGAGTTGCGACCCATTAACTTTTCATATTTATGACACAATCAATGCTTGTGCCAAATTTCATGTTTCTATGACATTGGAAAGTGAGAGATTTGGATTATGTACGTAAAATTTGGATGCTAATTCTTTTGCGCATAGAATTGAATAATCGAGTTGGGACCCATTAGCTTTTCCTATTTATGACATAATCAATGCTCGTGCCAAATTTCCCGTTTCTATGACACCGGAAAGTGAGAAAATTAGATTCCGTACGTAAAATTTGGACGCTAATTCTTTTGCGCATATAATTGAATAATCGAGTTGGGACCCATTAGCTTTTCCTATTTATGACATAATCAATGCTCGTGCCAAATTTCCTGTTTCTATGACACCGGAAAGTGAAAAAATTACATTCCGCATGTAAAATTTCAACGCCAATTCTTTTGCGCTAGAATTGAATAATGGAATTGGGACCTATTAACTTTTCCTATTTATGACATAATCAATGCTCGTGCCAAATTTCCCGTTTCTATGACACCGGAAAGTGAGGAAATTACATTCCGCACGTAAAATTTGGACGCTAATTCTTTTCCGCATAGAATTGAATAATCGAGTTGGGACCCATTAGCTTTTCCTATTTATGACATAATCAATGCTTGTGCCAAATTTCATGTTTCTATGACACCAGAAAGTGAGAAAATTAGATTCCGTACGTACAATTTGGATGCTAATTCTTTTGCGCATAGAATTGAAAAATCGAGTTGGGACCTATTAGCTTTTCATACTTATGACATAACCAATGCTCGTGCCAAATTTCCCGTTTCTATGACATTGGGAAGTGAGTGATTTAGATTATGTACGTTAAATTTCGACGCCAATTCTTTTGCGCTAGAATTGAATAATCGAGTTGGGACCCAATTTCTTTTCCTCTTTTGGAGATAATCTATGCTTGCGCCAAATTTCATGTTTCTACGACATCGGGAAGTTGGAGCACTTTTGGCGAGTCAGTCAATCAGTCAGTCAGTGAGTGAGTCAGTGAGGGCTTTCAGCTTTATATATATAGAAAACTTTGCTCTTGATACCACCACAATAAAATTCATCACAGCAGAAGTGATCTGCGGCACAGAGTTCCTGCATAAGAAAGGCATTATACATCGGGACCTGAAGACAGAGAATATTTTTCTGACTGCAGACGGCCATGTAAGAATAACAGACTTTGGCATCGCTGTTCTACTTGGTGGATATAAGAAATCCAAATACAGGTGTAGAGGTACACCTGCATACGCAGCTCCAGCAATGGTGAAGGAGAAGGAACAACGACGTGGGGTAGATTATTTTGCTATTGGCGTCATTTTCTATAAACTATGCACAGGTATGAGACCTTTTCCTGGATATCGTATCAACAATGACAAAGCAAAGCTGCTGATATTGGAAGCAGATCGTTCACTCATTACAGCATCGCTGTAGTACTGGGTGGGTATAAGAAGTCCAAATACAGGTGTAGAGGTACACCTGCATACGCAGCTCCAGCAATGGTGAAGGAGAAGGAACAACGACGTGGGGTAGATTATTTTGCTATTGGCGTCATTTTCTATAAACTAGTCACAGGTATGAGACCTTTTCCTGGATATCGTATCAGCAATGACAAAGCAAAGCTGCTGATATTGGAAGCAGATCGTTCACTCATTACAGCATCGCTGTAGTACTGGGTGGGTATAAGAAGTCCAAATACAGGTGTAGAGGTACACCTGCATACGCAGCTCCAGCAATGGTGAAGGAGAAGGAACAACGACGTGGGGTAGATTATTTTGCTATTGGCGTCATTTTCTATAAACTAGTCACAGGTATGAGACCTTTTCCTGGATATCGTATCAACAATGACAAAGCAAAGCTGCTGATATTGGAAGCAGCTCCTTCACCCATCGGACATAACAAACAGTACGCCCTAAGGCTGAACCTGGTGTGTTACAGTTAGAACATCCTAAAGGAACTCAGGAAAACGTCACCTCTGTGTGATCTAGACCTAGATTTCCAGAAGCAACAGAAGAGTAAGCCAAGGCCTGAAGAGTGGAATCACCAATATCTACTCCTTTCTATTCACTGCTTGATAATTACATCTTTTATGCATTAATAATAAATATACAAAAGATCTATAGAGAATTTGTCTTCATTATTCCACCATACAATATGAGATGTTTGCTTGGAATCGGTACCAGAGAGAGTCAAAATATAAGGGAGGGAGGTGACGGGTATACACTGACACCTGCCAATAAATGCAAACAAGGGGCTGGCAAACCAACATAATTCTCTGTCATGAAGTTGTCACAATTACCATTTCAGTTCTGAAATTATTAGTCATACTATGTGTGGCCATCCTTACAGGTCCCCGCCATGTTATAATTAACACCATGCCTTCCAATAGATAGTTTAATTTAATGCTGCTTAGAAATGTAGAATGGTAGAGTTGGGAGGAACCTCCGGGGTCATCGGGTCCAACCCCTTGCTCAACGCAGGATTCACTAAAACATCCCAGACAGATGCCTGTCCAGCCTTTGTTTGAAGACTTTTTCTAATATCTAATCTGTGTCTGCTCCCTTTCAGTTTCACCCCATTGCTTCTAGTCTTTCCTTGTGCAAATGAGAATAGGGCTGATCCCTCTGCACTATAGCAGCCCATCAGATATTTGTAGATAGCTATTAAGTCTCCTCTCAGCCTTCTTTTTTTGTAAGTTAAACATTCCCAGATCCTTTGACCGTTCCTCATAGGACATGGCTTGCAGACCGCTTACTATCCTGATAGCTCTTCTCTGAATTTGCTCCAGTTTGTTAAATTGGGGTGCCCAGAACTGGGCACAGTACTCCAGATGAGGTCTGAGCAAAGAGTAGTAAAGGGGGATAGTTACCTCATGTGATCTAGACTCTATGCTTCTCTTAACACATCCCAGAATTGTGTTTGCTTTTTGCTGCTGCATCACACTATTGACTCAAGTTCAGTCTGTGATCTATTAGTATACCCAAGTCTTTTTCACATGTGTGCTGCTTAGCCCAATTCCTCTCGTTCTGTATATGCTTCTTTAATTTTTCTTGCCAAATGTAGAACTTTGCATTTCGTCCTGTTAAGCCTGGTTTTGACACGATGATTTTCGCTCAAAAGATGTCTTTTGAGCGATAATCGTTGTGTTCATTTACAGGGCAAGGTGATCGCTCAAACGTTGAGCAATCACTTTGCGGTCCGAGTGGGGTATGCAGAAGACAAGCAGGGGCGCTTGTCTTCTGCATCCAGCTGTTATCTGGTATACAGCAACTGGTTAACGAAAACTGCACGATGTCAGTGCAGATAGACAACGATTTTTGCTCAAATATGGCTTTGAGCGATTTTTGGGGGAAGGAATCGTTGTGTTTTAATCAGCCTTTAAATACCATTCTATTGCTTGCAGCCCTCTGTTCAAGTTTGTCTAGATCTTTTTGAATCCTCTCTCACTGCTCTAGTCTTAGCTGTGTCTCCTAGCTTTGTGTCATTGGCAAATTTGATCAGCTTCCTATCAATTCCCTCCTCCAGATCATTTATAAAAATGTTGAACAAAACTGGGTACTCCACTTGAGACATTTTTCCACTGGGATTATAAGACCACTCTTTGAGTACGATCACTCAGCCAGTTGTGAATCCACCTAACAGTTGCCTTTTCAATCCCTTGTCTATTTTTTCAATAAAGATGGTATCAGATACTTTGTCAAATGCTTTACTAAAGTCAAAACATACTATATCTAACGCACTTCCCTGATCAAGCCAGTTGGAGATTCTGTTATAGAAGGAAATTAGATTAGTCTGGCATGACTTGTTTGTTATAAACCCATGCACGCTCTGGTTTATTACTCCATTCTCATCCAAGTACTTCCATACACGCATTCACGGGGGCAGAAATAGTCCAGTAGTAGTGTATAAAGGCCTTAACTAATTAAAACTAAATTTTATTAAGACTTTGAAAACTAGGGCTGTATGACAGAAACACAATGAAAGGCACGATATTTGGAAACCAGCGTGCCTAAACAGACAAACACAAAACCAGTGGCATATAAACCCACCTTCTAAATGCAGGTGTATATATATAATCAAAGGGTAATAAAAAGACTCATAATCCCCTCATATAATGCAAGGAGGATGAGGGCAAGAAATGTTGCTAGCTTCTTAATGCTTGTGCTCAACAACATTCACAGGAGCCACAACGAACAGATTTTAGAGTGGAGACACCCATTATTGTACCGCTCTCCACCATGCTTCACTGCTGCCTGCAGACACTCATTATTGTACCGCTCTTCACCATGCTTCACTGCTGCCTGCAGACACTCATTATTGTACCGCTCTTCACCATGCATCACTGCTGCCTGCAGACACTCATTATTGTACCGCTCTTCACCATGCTTCACTGCTGCCTGCAAACACTCATTATTGTACCGCTCTTCACCATGCTTCACTGCTGCCTGCAGACACTCATTATTGTACCTCTCTTCACCATGCTTTACTGCTGCCTGCAGACACACATTATTGTACTGCTCTCCACCATGCTTCATTGCTGCCTGCAAACACTCATTATTGTACCGCTCTCCACCATGCTTCACTGCTGCCTGCAGACACTCATTATTGTACCGCTCTCCACCATGCTTCACTGCTGCCTACAGACATTCATTATTGTACCGCTCTCCGCCATGCTTCACTGCTGCCTGCAGACACTCATTATTGTACCGCTCTCCGCCATGCTTCACTGCTGCCTGCAGACACTCATTATTGTACCGCTCTCCACCATGCTTCACTGCTGCCTGCAGACACCCATTATTGTACCCCCCCCCCTTTTTGTAGTTTTTCTTTTTTTATGTTGTACAAGAAATGAAATAAGTTTACAAAAACTTGCTTTCTGACGCCATCTCCTGACCCCCAAAGCTTTTTTTATTTTTTTGTCAATCATATTGCATGATGCCCTTTTTTTGTGTGGTAGCTTGCAGTTTTTATTATTAACTAGAGATGAATGAGCACCCAAATGCTCGGGTCCGCGTTATTTGAGTCGAGCTTTTCGTAAAATCCGAGAGCTCTACTCGAGTAACGAACCTCATTGACTATAATGGGAGACTCAAGCATTATGTGGGACGCTGAGTCCCGAGTTTTTTTAAAATCTTTTCTTGGTTCGTGTTTCTTCTACTCTCTCTCTCCCCTCCCTTCCCCTTCCTGCCAGACCAAAAATGTTCGAATGACGCGTGCTGCCGCAGGGAGGGGCCCAAACAGGCATGTCACAGTGGGGAGGAGCCAAAAGCTGGGGCGAGGAGCCAAAAGCTATTTGATGCTCGTTCGAGTAACGAGCACCATCGAGTACACTAATACTCGAACGAGCATCAAGCTTCACAGAGTATGTTCACTCAACTCTATTATTAACATTTTGGAATAGACAGGACTTTTTGATCACTTTTTATTCAATTTGTATCTTGGATACGGGGTGAACAAAGAAGTCCAATTCTAGCAATGTGTATATTTTCTTTCTGACGGCATTCACTATAGTTGATGACATCACGATGGCAGTTTACAGGGTGATATCACAATGGCAGGCAGCCATTATATTTTAATGTGTTATTTTGTTTCCTATAAACAGATGTTTTATCTAAGGAGGAAAGTCACATCATAAACACCAATGAAGAGAGAGAAAACTTCTAGATCTCTAGAACTGGAGACACCATAGGAGCTCTACAAAACCGCCAAGATCACTCAGAGCGACAGCAGTGAATCTAAATCTGATTACTGTTCTTTAGATCTGGAGACACCAGAGGAGCTCTACAGAACTGCCAAGATCACTCAGAGCGACAGTAGAGACTCTAAATCTGATTACTGTGCTCTATAACTGGAGACACCAGAGGAGCTCCACACACCTATCAAACCCTTCCAGAGCGAAAGTAGCCATGATGAAACACCCACCACAAGTGATATCTGTTTGGAGGAACCCCATCCGAAAGGAATGCGTTGCTATTAAAGCTTCAGCCAAAGGGAATCTCACATGGACCAGGTTCAATTACATAGAGCGCCATATCCTAAAACTATCCCATGAGAGTCCTTACCTTATTCATGGTCTTTCCACCTTCCACAAGCTAAACTGCCTATTTTGGGATGGAATCGGCCAATGGAGAAAACCTTGATCATTTTATATTTAATAACTTTGCTCTTGATACCACCACAATAAAATTCATCACAGCAGAAGTGATCTGCGGCACAGAGTTCTTGCATAAGAAAGGCATTATACATCGGGACCTGAAGACAGAGAATATTTTTCTGACTGCAGACGGCCATGTAAGAATAACAGACTTTGGCATCGCTGTAGTACTGGGTGGATATAAGAAATCCAAATACAGGTGTAGAGGTACACCTGCATACGCAGCTCCAGCAATGGTGAAGGAGAAGGAACAACGACGTGGGGTAGATTATTTTGCTATTGGCGTCATTTTCTATAAACTATGCACAGGTATGAGACCTTTTCCTGGATATCGTATCAGCAATGACAAAGCAAAGCTGCTGATATTGGAAGCAGATCGTTCACTCATTACAGCATCGCTGTAGTACTGGGTGGGTATAAGAAGTCCAAATACAGGTGTAGAGGTACACCTGCATACGCAGCTCCAGCAATGGTGAAGGAGAAGGAACAACGACGTGGGGTAGATTATTTTGCTATTGGCGTCATTTTCTATAAACTATGCACAGGTATGAGACCTTTTCCTGGATATCGTATCAACAATGACAAAGCAAAGCTGCTGATATTGGAAGCAGCTCCTTCACCCATCGGACATAACAAACAGTACGCCCTAAGGCTGAACCTGGTGTGTTACAGTTAGAACATCCTAAAGGAACTCAGGAAAACGTCACCTCTGTGTGATCTAGACCTAGATTTCCAGAAGCAACAGAAGAGTAAGCCAAGGCCTGAAGAGTGGAATCACCAATATCTACTCCTTTCTATTCACTGCTTGATAATTACATCTTTTATGCATTAATAATAAATATACAAAAGATCTATAGAGAATTTGTCTTCATTATTCCACCATACAATATGAGATGTTTGCTTGGAATCGGTACCAGAGAGAGTCAAAATATAAGGGAGGGAGGTGACGGGTATAGCATCTTATATAGCATGATGAGTTAAATGCCCTTTATGGGGAGCAGGAAGCGATACGTGGTCGGGAATCAAAGCATGGGATTGGATGGTCCAAATATGGTCTTTTTGCATCTGGTTCTGCGTGAATTGTTGTCGTCATGGATGTCCGACATCCCATGTTTTCAGATAAAGAGCCAGCGCCATCTTTCTGAGTTCGATGGAGGGGGTAGGGGCGGGAATGAGCAATGTGTCGTCAAATGACGCCTGAGGATTATGTGCGGGTAAGAAGTGTGCCCTGAGGTTATGAGCGTGTGTTTCTATCAAGCTGCATATTCTAATAACAGTTAGCAGCTCGCTTGGCATCAGCATCTGCCTCTCTTTTTCCCTGTGCAACAAGTTAGTCTCCCTTCTGTTTTTCTTTGCAGTGAATGACCCACACCTCTTCTTACAGTTCTGTAATGAAAGAAGCATGCTTCACTTCTTGACCCGCTGAAGGGATTGGACTCTTTTCTTTTTTTAGGGCCCCATGAACATGGAGCGTGAGGAAAACATACTTTGACTCAGTGAAGATATTGACTTTAACCCCAGCTGCCAGCCGTAGTGCTCTGATAAGTAAAATAAGTTCTGGCTTTTGAGTGGAAGTTCCTTTGGGCAGCAGTTCTGCTTTTGTAGTAGACTGTAGGGTGACCACTGAATATTCAACATAGCATATGCCTTCATCAATGAAGCTGCTACCAGCTGTGTACTATTCAACAACATCAGGAGCTTCAAGCAGTGTGTCCCGTAGATCAGGATGGCTGTTGAAGACTTCATCCATCACCTCCCAGCAGTTATAGTCAGGGGTTTCAGTTCTGGTGGGCTGAAGTTGCTTGATTTAGAGAGCTTCAGTCTTGGGATTTCACATAGGAAGCCTTGGTACTTGATCATTGGAGCATTTGTCAGCCAGTGGCGTCCATCAGAGTTAGAACAGAAGGTGGCACTCGTACTGTAACATCTTGACCCAGGGTTAGCTTGTCAGCTTCTCTATCCAAGGCCACTGCTGCTACGAGTCTTCTCATGCAGAGAGGCCATCTCATGGCTGCATTATCAAGTTGCTTGGACAGATAGGCAGCAGGTTCATGCCATGATCTCATCATCTGGTGAGAACGCCGATCCCCAGTCTCTTCTTCTCATGAACATACAGAATAAGTGGTTTCTCCAGATTAGGCAAGGCCAGTGCAGGTGCTTTTAGAAGAGCTTGCTTGATGTTGTCATAGGCCCTTGTATGTTCCTGCTTCCAGTAGAAAGGGGCATCTTCACCTCCCTTTGTGATTTCATAAAGCGGTTTGGCCATTTCAGCAGAATCCAGCAACTCCAAGGAATTCTCTGACTTTTTCTTCTGATGGTTGGTACAGGGATATTGCAGACAGCCTACTTTCTTTCAACTCCTAGTTGTACCTTACCTTGTGAGATATGAAATCCCAGGTATTTGACAGCTTCTTGGCAGATCTGGGACTTCTTCCTTGATACTTTATATCTTGCTTCATAGAGATGATGAAGCACTGTCTTAGTGTTCTGCAGACTTCGCTAAGAGGTAGATTCAGTTATGAGGAGGTCATCCACATACTATAACAATACATTGCCTGGCTGAGAATTCTTCTTAGGTCAATAGCAAGAGCTTCTCCGAAGAGTGTGGGCGAGTTCTTGAGCCCTTGGGGCAAACGGTACTTTTCTTCAGTTCTTGGGTCTTCCCATTGGAAGGCAAAGATAAGCTGACTGTCCTTTGTCAGCCTGATGGTGAATAAAGCATCTTTCAAATTCAGCACAGTAAAGTGAGTAGCTTCTCCAGGTATCAGTCCAACCAGTGTGTACGGCCGGCTAGACACTGTTTGATGCAAAGTAACCACAGCTTGAATCACTGATTTGAGATCCTGGACTGGGAGATACTTTGTTCTTCTAGGTTTCTTACAGGCCAGAGAGGGGAGTTCCAGGGTAATTGGCATCTCTCAGAATACAATACTTCAGAAACGTTTCCAGATGCAGTGTGATGCCCTGGCAGGCCACAGATGGTAGTATTGCTTGATGGACACTGGTTGTGCCCCTGGCTTCAGCTGCACTGAGACTGGAGGTATATTCTTGTTATGTATTCAGGTGTGGAACCACTGTGTCATCCCTCTAGCCAGGAAAACCACTCGGTGAAACTGACAGCTGACCCAGAGACCAGATACTCACTCCTCAGCGTGTAGCTTGGTATGAGGTGAAAACTAGGACTAAGCTAACCCTGCACTGCTGAGGAATATGAAATCCCTGCCTAACATAGAGCAGGGTCATCGTCCTGACAAGAACGGCCCTGAGCTGGAACCTGGGCGCTGACTAACCCTGTCTCAACCCTAACATCAGAACAGGTCATACCAAGCAGGAACAGAGATCGAGGGTGAGAGTAGGTAACAAAGAACCTGGACGGTACATAAGTTGCAAATAGCTACGGCAAACTGGAGATCAGTAGCATCAGAGATCACTGTAGAAGCAGTTGCTAGAAGCTGTCATACAATTCTGAGCTAGTCCTGGTGGATCATCTTCCGCCCATACTTCACTCCTAGCAGCTTCATTACTAGGTCCAGGGTGGGACTTGAGTGATCTGGCTCATGAAGACAGCAAACAATCTCCATTCCTCCTCCTGAGGCACTGTGAGTGGTGAGAGGATGTGGGTGGGAGTTGGAACATTTTTTTCAAGTTGTCTTTGCATCTGTCCTTCTAGTTCAAAGGACACTTGGGCCTATAGTTTTCTCATCATATCCTGTTCCAATTTTGATATTGGACAGTCCGGTGGATACAGGAATTGATAAGTGACTTCTTTAGGTTATAACTGAATATTCAGCTTCGGTATCAACCATAAAGTTCACAAAAAGACCCCATACATTTACTCTGACCATAGCTTCCTGGGGGCCCAGCAGATAGGAACCTGGTCATCCTCATTCATTATCTTCATACAGCAGAACAATAGGAGAAAAACAAGATGGAGGTTGTGAAGGCAGACCTGAGTGGCTTTGCCATGTGCTCATCTCTGGTAGCAGCCATTTTGGGCCAGGCCCCTTTCTCCTTCTCTTCCTGTATGAGCAGAGGAAGTAAGGGGGCAGTGTCCACTCCAGTGACCATGCTTCCTGCACCTTCTGCATTGGTCTCCAGCAAGGGGGTGGTGTTGGGGCCCACGCTTCTATACATATGAAACAGGTGGGTTGTTTTGTGCGTTATACGAGGGTTGGGCTGTCTTGACTGGATTGCTGCAGGCCATCTTTTTCATTTTTTTTTTTAACAGTCCTTTGTCACTATTAGCATTCCAGTTCGGGTCGACATCAGAACACTATGCGTTTACTATATCATGTTGGATTATGCTCAGTCAAAAAACTCACCAAAACTTGACAATCCCCTTTCTCCAGATTTTTAATTAACCTTCCTATTTGCATAAAGCTATAATAAAGTCAGTAATTCACTTCATTATAAGTTTTTTAAATCCAATAACGTAAAGAGAGTACTGCTGCGAGAATTATTACATTAGAAGTTCAACACACATTCCTCCCCCTCACTTTTTTTCCACTGGACTGTCTAACTGAAAGGGGAGGGGGGTGACGGGGAAAAGTGAAACTGCAGGGCTCACACTGTGTGGTATGATGAGAAATAGAGCATGCTGCGATCTATTTCTCGCATGTATCTACACGCAGTGTTTACACACTCATGCGACTGGATCAATGAAAGTCCACTCACTTACATTGAATCCATTCACAGAGTATCACACAGCCATGCATTCCACACACAATATGCATTGAAAAAACGCCCGTGGTCACGAGGCCTAAAGGTAACCAAGTGTTTACAACATATGGTAAACACCGTAAAAATTACTGACATAAAATATGGTGAAAAATGTTTTTTGTTTTTTTTTAACTCCAGCAAAGAAATTTAATAAAAGTTATTCAATACACTATATCGACCCAAAATTGGTTTCTATAAAAACTAAATCTCTTTCTCCACCGGTACTCGATTTCCCCCTCACCGGTCTCTGTTTATAGCTGCAGTCTCATCATGGTTTACAGGATGTCACAGAAGCTGTAGCCAATAACAGAGTTCAGCGATCGATTGCTGAGATTGGAGCCTGGGGGCCGAGCACCGATGCTGGAGCCTGGGGGCCGAGCACCGATGCTGGAGCCTGGGGGCCGAGCACCGATGCTGGAGCCTGGGGGCCGAGCACCGATGCTGGAGCCTGGCGGCCGAGCACCGATGCTGGAGCCTGGCGGCCGAGCACCGATGCTCGAGCCTGGCGGCCGAGCACCGATGCTGGAGCAAGAGGTGGCTGAGCACCACTACTGGAGCAAGAGGTGGCTGAGCACCGCTACTGGAGTCTGGGGGAATGGGACGAGCACCGCTGCTGGAGTCCGGGAGAGTGGGTGGGTATAAGAAGACCAAATTTAGGTGTAGAGGTATACCTGGATATGGGGCCCCAGAAATGCTGAGGGGCAAGGAACACGGACAATGAGTTGATTATTTTGCTATTAGCGTCATTCTGTATAAACTATGCACAGGTACGAGACCGTTTCAAGGAGTTGCCATTAAAGCTTCAGCCAAAAGGAATCTCACATGGACCAGGTCCAATCACATAGAGCACCATATCCTAAAACTATCCCATTAGAGTCCTTACCTCATTCACGGCCTGGCCGCCTTCCACACGCTAAGCTGTGTCTATTTTGTGATGGAATTGGCCAATGGAGGGAACCTTGATCATTTTATATTTAATAACTTTGCTCTTGATACCACCACAATAAAATTCACCACAGCAGAAGTGATCTGCGGCACAGAGTTCTTGCATAAGAAAGGCATTATACATCGGGACCTGAAGACAGAGAATATTTTTCTGACTGCAGACGGCCATGTAAGAATAACAGACTTTGGCATCGCTGTAGTACTGGGTGGATATAAGAAATCCAAATACAGGTGTAGAGGTACACCTGCATACGCAGCTCCAGCAATGGTGAAGGAGAAGGAACAACGACGTGGGGTAGATTATTTTGCTATTGGCGTCATTTTCTATAAACTAGTCACAGGTATGAGACCTTTTCCTGGATATCGTATCAACAATGACAAAGCAAAGCTGCTGATATTGGAAGCAGCTCCTTCACCCATCGGACATAACAAACAGTACGCCCTAAGGCTGAACCTGGTGTGTTACAGTTAGAACATCCTAAAGGAACTCAGGAAAACGTCACCTCTGTGTGATCTAGACCTAGATTTCCAGAAGCAACAGAAGAGTAAGCCAAGGCCTGAAGAGTGGAATCACCAATATCTACTCCTTTCTATTCACTGCTTGATAATTACATCTTTTATGCATTAATAATAAATATACAAAAGATCTATAGAGAATTTGTCTTCATTATTCCACCATACAATATGAGATGTTTGCTTGGAATCGGTACCAGAGAGAGTCAAAATATAAGGGAGGGAGGTGACGGGTATACACTGACACCTGCCAATAAATGCAAACAAGGGGCTGGCAAACCAACATAATTCTCTGTCATGAAGTTGTCACAATTACCATTTCAGTTCTGAAATTATTAGTCATACTATGTGTGGCCATCCTTACAGGTCCCCGCCATGTTATAATTAACACCATGCCTTCCAATAGATAGTTTAATTTAATGCTGCTTAGAAATGTAGAATGGTAGAGTTGGGAGGAACCTCCGGGGTCATCGGGTCCAACCCCTTGCTCAACGCAGGATTCACTAAAACATTCCAGACAGATGCCTGTCCAGCCTTTGTTTGAAGACTTTTTCTAATATCTAATCTGTGTCTGCTCCCTTTCAGTTTCACCCCATTGCTTCTAGTCTTTCCTTGTGCAAATGAGACTAGGGCTGATCCCTCTGCACTATAGCAGCCCATCAGATATTTGTAGATAGCTATTAAGTCTCCTCTCAGCCTTCTTTTTTTGTAAGTTAAACATTCCCAGATCCTTTGACCGTTCCTCATAGGACATGGTTTACAGACCGCTTACTATCCTGATAGCTCTTCTCTGAATTTGCTCCAGTTTGCTAAATTGGGGTGCCCAGAACTGGGCACAGTACTCCAGATGAGGTCTGAGCAAAGAGTAGTAAAGGGGGATAGTTACCTCATGTGATCTAGACTCTATGCTTCTCTTAACACATCCCAGAATTGTGTTTGCTTTTTGCTGCTGCATCACACTATTGACTCAAGTTCAGTCTGTGATCTATTAGTATACCCAAGTCTTTTTCACATGTGTGCTGCTTAGCCCAATTCCTCTCGTTCTGTATATGCTTCTTTAATTTTTCTTGCCAAATGTAGAACTTTGCATTTCGTCCTGTTAAGCCTGGTTTTGACACGATGATTTTCGCTCAAAAGATGTCTTTTGAGCGATAATGGTTGTGTTCATTTACAGGGCAAGGTGATCGCTCAAACGTTGAGCAATCACTTTGCGGTCCGAGTGGGGTATGCAGAAGACAAGCAGGGGCGCTTGTCTTCTGCATCCAGCTGGTATCTGGTATACAGTGACTAGTTA
This sequence comes from Eleutherodactylus coqui, assembly GCF_035609145.1. Taxonomy (NCBI): domain Eukaryota; kingdom Metazoa; phylum Chordata; class Amphibia; order Anura; family Eleutherodactylidae; genus Eleutherodactylus; species Eleutherodactylus coqui. The sequence continues at coordinate 23,091,617 of NC_089849.1, forward strand.
ACGAAAACTGCACGATGTCAGTGCAGATAGACAACGATTTTTGCTCAAATATGGCTTTGAGCGATTTTTGGGGGAAGGAATCGTTGTGTTTTAATCAGCCTTTAAATACCATTCTATTGCTTGCAGCCCTCTGTTCAAGTTTGTCAAGATCTTTTTGAATCCTCTCTCACTGCTCTAGTCTTAGCTGTGTCTCCTAGCTTTGTGTCATTGGCAAATTTGATCAGCTTCCTATCAATTCCCTCCTCCAGATCATTTATAAAAATGTTGAACAAAACTGGGTACTCCACTTGAGACATTTTTCCACTGGGATTATAAGACCACTCTTTGAGTACGATCACTCAGCCAGTTGTGAATCCACCTAACAGTTGCCTTTTCAATCCCTTGTCTATTTTTTCAATAAAGATGGTATCAGATACTTTGTCAAATGCTTTACTAAAGTCAAAACATACTATATCTAACGCACTTCCCTGATCAAGCCAGTTGGTGATTCTGTCATAGAAGGAAATTAGATTAGTCTGGCATGACTTGTTTGTTATAAACCCATGCTCGCTCTGGTTTATTACTCCATTCTCATCCAAGTACTTCCATACACGCATTCACGGGGGCAGAAATAGTCCAGTAGTAGTGTATAAAGGCCTTAACTAATTAAAACTAAATTTTATTAAGACTTTGAAAACTAGGGCTGTATGACAGACACACAATGAAAGGCACGATATTTGGAAACCAGCGTGCCTAAACAGACAAACACAAAACCAGTGGCATATAAACCCACCTTCTAAATGCAGGTGTATATATATAATCAAAGGGTAATAAAAAGACTCATAATCCCCTCATATAATGCAAGGAGGATGAGGGCAAGAAATGTTGCTAGCTTCTTAATGCTTGTGCTCAACAACATTCACAGGAGCCACAACGAACAGATTTTAGAGTGGAGACACCCATTATTGTACCGCTCTCCACCATGCTTCACTGCTGCCTGCAGACACATTATTGTACCGCTCTTCACATGCATCACTGCTGCCTGCAGACACTCATTATTGTAGCGCTCTTCACCATGCATCACTGCTGCCTGCAGACACTCATTATTGTACCGCTCTTTACCATGCTTCACTGCTGCCTGCAGATACTCATTATTGTACCGCTCTTCACCATGCTTCACTGCTGCCTGCAGACACTCATTATTGTACCGCTCTTCACCATGCATCACTGCTGCCTGCAGACACTCATTATTGTACCGCTCTTCACCATGCTTCACTGCTGCCTGCAGATACTCATTATTGTCCCGCTCTTCACCATGCTTCACTGCTGCCTGCAGACACACATTATTGTACCGCTCTCCGCCATGCTTCACTGCTGCCTGCAGACTCATTATTGTACCGCTCTCCGCCATGCTTCACTGCTGCCTGCAGACACTCATTATTGTACCGCTCTCCACCATGCTTCACTGCTGCCTGCAGACACCCATTATTGTACCCCCCCCCCCTTTTTGTAGTTTTTCTTTTTTTATGTTGTACAAGAAATGAAATAAGTTTACAAAAACTTGCTTTCTGCCGCCATCTCCTGACACCCAAAGCTTTTTTTATTTTTGTCAATCATATTGCATGATGCCCTTTTTTTGTGCGGTAGCTTGCAGTTTTTATTATTAACTAGAGATGAGTGAGCACCCAAATGCTCGGGTCCGCGTTATTTGAGTCGAGCTTTTCGTAAAATCCGAGAGCTCTACTCGAGTAACGAACCTCATTGACTATAATGGGAGACTCAAGCATTATGTGGGACGCTGAGTCTCGAGTTTTTTTTAAATCTTTTCTTGGTTCGTGTTTCTTCTTCTCTCTCTCTCTCTCTCCCCTCCCTTCCCCTTCCTGCCAGACCAAAAATGTTCGAATGACGCGTGCTGCCGCAGGGAGGGGCCCAAACAGGCATGTCACAGCGGGGAGGAGCCAAAAGCTGGGGCGAGGAGCCAAAAGCTATTTGATGCTCGTTCGAGTAACGAGCACCATCGAGTACGCTAATACTTGAACGAGCATCAAGCTTGACAGAGTATGTTCACTCAACTCTATTATTAACATTTTGGGATAGACAGGACTTTTTGATCACTTTTTATTCAATTTGTATCTTGGATACGGGGTGAACAAAGAAGTCCAATTCTAGCAATGTGTATATTTTCTTTCTGACGGCATTCACCATAGTTGATGACATCACGATGGCAGTTTACAGGGTGACATCACAATGGCAGGCAGCCATTATATTTTAATGTGCTATTTTGTTTCCTATAAACAGATGTTTTATCTAAGGAGGAAAGTCACATCATAAACACCAATGAAGAGAGAGAAAACTTCTAGATCTCTAGAACTGGAGACACCACTACAAAACCGCCAAGATCACTCAGAGCGACAGCAGTGAATCTAAATCTGATTACTGTTCTCTAGAACTGGAGACACCAGAGGAGCTCTACAGAACTGCCAAGATCACTCAGAGCGACAGTAGAGACTCTAAATCTGATTACTGTGCTCTATAACTGGAGACACCAGAGGAGCTCCACACACCTATCAAACCCTTCCAGAGCGAAAGTAGCCATGATGAAACACCCACCACAAGTGATATCTGTTTGGAGGAACCCCATCCGAAAGGAATGCGTTGCTATTAAAGCTTCAGCCAAAGGGAATCTCACATGGACCAGGTTCAATTACATAGAGCGCCATATCCTAAAACTATCCCATGAGAGTCCTTACCTTATTCATGGTCTTTCCACCTTCCACACGCTAAACTGCCTATTTTGGGATGGAATCGGCCAATGGAGAAAACCTTGATCATTTTATATTTAATAACTTTGCTCTTGATACCACCACAATAAAATTCATCACAGCAGAAGTGATCTGCGGCACAGAGTTCTTGCATAAGAAAGGCATTATACATCGGGACCTGAAGACAGAGAATATTTTTCTGACTGCAGACGGCCATGTAAGAATAAGAGACTTTGGCATCGCTGTAGTACTGGGTGGATATAAGAAATCCAAATACAGGTGTAGAGGTACACCTGCATACGCAGCTCCAGCAATGGTGAAGGAGAAGGAACAACGACGTGGGGTAGATTATTTTGCTATTGGCGTCATTTTCTATAAACTATGCACAGGTATGAGACCTTTTCCTGGATATCGTATCAGCAATGACAAAGCAAAGCTGCTGATATTGGAAGCAGATCGTTCACTCATTACAGCATCGCTGTAGTACTGGGTGGGTATAAGAAGTCCAAATACAGGTGTAGAGCTACACCTGCATACGCAGCTCCAGCAATGGTGAAGGAGAAGGAACAACGACGTGGGGTAGATTATTTTGCTATTGGCGTCATTTTCTATAAACTAGTCACAGGTATGAGACCTTTTCCTGGATATCGTATCAACAATGACAAAGCAAAGCTGCTGATATTGGAAGCAGCTCCTTCACCCATCGGACATAACAAACAGTACGCCCTAAGGCTGAACCTGGTGTGTTACAGTTAGAACATCCTAAAGGAACTCAGGAAAACGTCACCTCTGTGTGATCTAGACCTAGATTTCCAGAAGCAACAGAAGAGTAAGCCAAGGCCTGAAGAGTGGAATCACCAATATCTACTCCTTTCTATTCACTGCTTGATAATTACATCGTTTATGCATTAATAATAAATATACAAAAGATCTATAGAGAATTTGTCTTCATTATTCCACCATACAATATGAGATGTTTGCTTGGAATCGGTACCAGAGAGAGTCAAAATATAAGGGAGGGAGGTGACGGGTATACACTGACACCTGCCAATAAATGCAAACGAGGGGCTGGCAAACCAACATAATTCTCTGTCATGAAGTTGTCACAATTACCATTTCAGTTCTGAAATTATTAGTCATACTATGTGTGGCCATCCTTACAGGTCCCCGCCATGTTATAATTAACACCATGCCTTCCAATAGATAGTTTAATTTAATGCTGCTTAGAAATGTAGAATGGTAGAGTTGGGAGGAACCTCCGGGGTCATCGGGTCCAACCCCTTGCTCAACGCAGGATTCACTAAAACATCCCAGACAGATGCCTGTCCAGCCTTTGTTTGAAGACTTTTTCTAATATCTAATCTGTGTCTGCTCCCTTTCAGTTTCACCCCATTGCTTCTAGTTTTTCCTTGTGCAAATGAGAATAGGGCTGATCCCTCTGCACTATAGCAGCCCATCAGATATTTGTAGATAGCTATTAAGTCTCCTCTCAGCCTTCTTTTTTTTGTAAGTTAAACATTCCCAGATCCTTTGACCGTTCCTCATAGGACATGGTTTACAGACCGCTTACTATCCTGATAGCTCTTCTCTGAATTTGCTCCAGTTTGTTAAATTGGGGTGCCCAGAACTGGACACAGTACTCCAGATGAGGTCTGAGCAAAGAGTAGTAAAGGGGGATAGTTACCTCATGTGATCTAGACTCTATGCTTCTCTTAACACATCCCAGAATTGTGTTTGCTTTTTGCTGCTGCATCACACTATTGACTCAAGTTCAGTCTGTGATCTATTAGTATACCCAAGTCTTTTTCACATGTGTGCTGCTTAGCCCAATTCCTCTCGTTCTGTATATGCTTCTTTAATTTTTCTTGCCAAATGTAGAACTTTGCATTTTGTCCTGTTAAGCCTGGTTTTGACACGATGATTTTCGCTCAAAAGATGTCTTTTGAGCGATAATCGTTGTGTTCATTTACAGGGCAAGGTGATCGCTCAAACGTTGAGCAATCACTTTGCGCTCCGAGTGGGGTATGCAGAAGACAAGCAGGGGCGCTTGTCTTCTGCATCCAGCTGTTATCTGGTATACAGCGACTGGTTAACGAAAACTGCACGATGTCAGTGCAGATAGACAACGATTTTTGCTCAAATATGGCTTTGAGCGATTTTTGGGGGAAGGAATCGTTGTGTTTTAATCAGCCTTTAAATACCATTCTATTGCTTGCAGCCCTCTGTTCAAGTTTGTCTAGATCTTTTTGAATCCTCTCTCACTGCTCTAGTCTTAGCTGTGTCTCCTAGCTTTGTGTCATTGGCAAATTTGATCAGCTTCCTATCAATTCCCTCCTCCAGATCATTTATAAAAATGTTGAACAAAACTGGGTACTCCACTTGAGACATTTTTCCACTGGGATTATGACCACTCTTTGAGTAGGATCACTCAGCCAGTTGTGAATCCACCTAACAGTTGCCTTTTCAATCCCTTGTCTATTTTTTCAATAAAGATGGTATCAGATACTTTGTCAAATGCTTTACTAAAGTCAAAACATACTATATCTAACGCACTTCCCTGATCAAGCCAGTTGGTGATTCTGTCATAGAAGGAAATTAGATTAGTCTAGCATGACTTGTTTGTTATAAACCCATGCTCGCTCTGGTTTATTACTCCATTCTCATCCAAGTACTTCCATACACGCATTCACGGGGGCAGAAATAGTCCAGTAGTAGTGTATAAAGGCCTTAACTAATTAAAACTAAATTTTATTAAGACTTTGAAAACTAGGGCTGTATGACAGACACACAATGAAAGGCACGATATTTGGAAACCAGCGTGCCTAAACAGACAAACACAAAACCAGTGGCATATAAACCCACCTTCTAAATGCAGGTGTATATATATAATCAAAGGGTAATAAAAAGACTCATAATCCCCTCATATAATGCAAGGAGGATGAGGGCAAGAAATGTTGCTAGCTTCTTAATGCTTGTGCTCAACAACATTCACAGGAGCCACAACGAACAGATTTTAGAGTGGAGACACCCATTATTGTACCGCTCTCCACCATGCTTCACTGCTGCCTGCAGATACTCATTATTGTACCGCTCTTCACCATGCTTCACTGCTGCCTGCAGACACTTATTATTGTACCGCTCTTCACCATGCTTCACTGCTGCCTGCAGACACTCATTATTGTACCGCTCTTCACCATGCTTCACTGCTGCCTGCAGACACTCATTATTGTACCGCTCTCCGCCATGCTTCACTGCTGCCTGCAGACACTCATTATTGTACCGCTCTCCACCATGCTTCCCTGCTGCCTGCAGACACCCATTATTGTACCCCCCCCCCCTTTTTGTAGTTTTTCTTTTTTTATGTTGTACAAGAAATGAAATAAGTTTACAAAAACTTGCTTTCTGACGCCATCTCCTGGCCCCCAAAGCTTTTTTTATTTTTTTGTCAATCATATTGCATGATGCCCTTTTTTTGTGCGGTAGCTTGCAGTTTTTATTATTAACTAGAGATGAGTGAGCACCCAAATGCTCGGGTCCGCGTTATTTGAGTCGAGCTTTTCGTAAAATCCGAGAGCTCTACTCGAGTAACGAACCTCATTGACTATAATGGGAGACTCAAGCATTATGTGGGACGCTGAGTCTCGAGTTTTTTTTAAATCTTTTCTTGGTTCGTGTTTCTTCTTCTCTCTCTCTCTCTCTCCCCTCCCTTCCCCTTCCTGCCAGACCAAAAATGTTCGAATGACGCGTGCTGCCGCAGGGAGGGGCCCAAACAGGCATGTCACAGCGGGGAGGAGCCAAAAGCTGGGGCGAGGAGCCAAAAGCTATTTGATGCTCGTTCGAGTAACGAACACCATCGAGTACGCTAATACTTGAACGAGCATCAAGCTTGACAGAGTATGTTCACTCAACTCTATTATTAACATTTTGGGATAGACAGGACTTTTTGATCACTTTTTATTCAATTTGTATCTTGGATACGGGGTGAACAAAGAAGTCCAATTCTAGCAATGTGTATATTTTCTTTCTGACGGCATTCACCATAGTTGATGACATCACGATGGCAGTTTACAGGGTGACATCACAATGGCAGGCAGCCATTATATTTTAATGTGCTATTTTGTTTCCTATAAACAGATGTTTTATCTAAGGAGGAAAGTCACATCATAAACACCAATGAAGAGAGAGAAAACTTCTAGATCTCTAGAACTGGAGACACCACTACAAAACCGCCAAGATCACTCAGAGCGACAGCAGTGAATCTAAATCTGATTACTGTTCTCTAGAACTGGAGACACCAGAGGAGCTCTACAGAACTGCCAAGATCACTCAGAGCGACAGTAGAGACTCTAAATCTGATTACTGTGCTCTATAACTGGAGACACCAGAGGAGCTCCACACACCTATCAAACCCTTCCAGAGCGAAAGTAGCCATGATGAAACACCCACCACAAGTGATATCTGTTTGGAGGAACCCCATCCGAAAGGAATGCGTTGCTATTAAAGCTTCAGCCAAAGGGAATCTCACATGGACCAGGTTCAATTACATAGAGCGCCATATCCTAAAACTATCCCATGAGAGTCCTTACCTTATTCATGGTCTTTCCACCTTCCACACGCTAAACTGTCTATTTTGGGATGGAATCGGCCAATGGAGAAAACCTTGATCATTTTATATTTAATAACTTTGCTCTTGATACCACCACAATAAAATTCATCACAGCAGAAGTGATCTGCGGCACAGAGTTCTTGCATAAGAAAGGCATTATACATCGGGACCTGAAGACAGAGAATATTTTTCTGACTGCAGACGGCCATGTAAGAATAAGAGACTTTGGCATCGCTGTAGTACTGGGTGGATATAAGAAATCCAAATACAGGTGTAGAGGTACACCTGCATACGCAGCTCCAGCAATGGTGAAGGAGAAGGAACAACGACGTGGGGTAGATTATTTTGCTATTGGCGTCATTTTCTATAAACTATGCACAGGTATGAGACCTTTTCCTGGATATCGTATCAGCAATGACAAAGCAAAGCTGCTGATATTGGAAGCAGATCGTTCACTCATTACAGCATCGCTGTAGTACTGGGTGGGTATAAGAAGTCCAAATACAGGTGTAGAGCTACACCTGCATACGCAGCTCCAGCAATGGTGAAGGAGAAGGAACAACGACGTGGGGTAGATTATTTTGCTATTGGCGTCATTTTCTATAAACTAGTCACAGGTATGAGACCTTTTCCTGGATATCGTATCAACAATGACAAAGCAAAGCTGCTGATATTGGAAGCAGCTCCTTCACCCATCGGACATAACAAACAGTACGCCCTAAGGCTGAACCTGGTGTGTTACAGTTAGAACATCCTAAAGGAACTCAGGAAAACGTCACCTCTGTGTGATCTAGACCTAGATTTCCAGAAGCAACAGAAGAGTAAGCCAAGGCCTGAAGAGTGGAATCACCAATATCTACTCCTTTCTATTCACTGCTTGATAATTACATCGTTTATGCATTAATAATAAATATACAAAAGATCTATAGAGAATTTGTCTTCATTATTCCACCATACAATATGAGATGTTTGCTTGGAATCGGTACCAGAGAGAGTCAAAATATAAGGGAGGGAGGTGACGGGTATACACTGACACCTGCCAATAAATGCAAACAAGGGGCTGGCAAACCAACATAATTCTCTGTCATGAAGTTGTCACAATTACCATTTCAGTTCTGAAATTATTAGTCATACTATGTGTGGCCATCCTTACAGGTCCCCGCCATGTTATAATTAACACCATGCCTTCCAATAGATAGTTTAATTTAATGCTGCTTAGAAATGTAGAATGGTAGAGTTGGGAGGAACCTCCGGGGTCATCGGGTCCAACCCCTTGCTCAACGCAGGATTCACTAAAACATCCCAGACAGATGCCTGTCCAGCCTTTGTTTGAAGACTTTTTCTAATATCTAATCTGTGTCTGCTCCCTTTCAGTTTCACCCCATTGCTTCTAGTTTTTCCTTGTGCAAATGAGAATAGGGCTGATCCCTCTGCACTATAGCAGCCCATCAGATATTTGTAGATAGCTATTAAGTCTCCTCTCAGCCTTCTTTTTTTTGTAAGTTAAACATTCCCAGATCCTTTGACCGTTCCTCATAGGACATGGTTTACAGACCGCTTACTATCCTGATAGCTCTTCTCTGAATTTGCTCCAGTTTGTTAAATTGGGGTGCCCAGAACTGGACACAGTACTCCAGATGAGGTCTGAGCAAAGAGTAGTAAAGGGGGATAGTTACCTCATGTGATCTAGACTCTATGCTTCTCTTAACACATCCCAGAATTGTGTTTGCTTTTTGCTGCTGCATCACACTATTGACTCAAGTTCAGTCTGTGATCTATTAGTATACCCAAGTCTTTTTCACATGTGTGCTGCTTAGCCCAATTCCTCTCGTTCTGTATATGCTTCTTTAATTTTTCTTGCCAAATGTAGAACTTTGCATTTTGTCCTGTTAAGCCTGGTTTTGACACGATGATTTTCGCTCAAAAGATGTCTTTTGAGCGATAATCGTTGTGTTCATTTACAGGGCAAGGTGATCGCTCAAACGTTGAGCAATCACTTTGCGCTCCGAGTGGGGTATGCAGAAGACAAGCAGGGGCGCTTGTCTTCTGCATCCAGCTGTTATCTGGTATACAGCGACTGGTTAACGAAAACTGCACGATGTCAGTGCAGATAGACAACGATTTTTGCTCAAATATGGCTTTGAGCGATTTTTGGGGGAAGGAATCGTTGTGTTTTAATCAGCCTTTAAATACCATTCTATTGCTTGCAGCCCTCTGTTCAAGTTTGTCTAGATCTTTTTGAATCCTCTCTCACTGCTCTAGTCTTAGCTGTGTCTCCTAGCTTTGTGTCATTGGCAAATTTGATCAGCTTCCTATCAATTCCCTCCTCCAGATCATTTATAAAAATGTTGAACAAAACTGGGTACTCCACTTGAGACATTTTTCCACTGGGATTATGACCACTCTTTGAGTACGATCACTCAGCCAGTTGTGAATCCACCTAACAGTTGCCTTTTCAATCCCTTGTCTATTTTTTCAATAAAGATGGTATCAGATACTTTGTCAAATGCTTTACTAAAGTCAAAACATACTATATCTAACGCACTTCCCTGATCAAGCCAGTTGGTGATTCTGTCATAGAAGGAAATTAGATTAGTCTAGCATGACTTGTTTGTTATAAACCCATGCTCACTCTGGTTTATTACTCCATTCTCATCCAAGTACTTCCATACACGCATTCACGGGGGCAGAAATAGTCCAGTAGTAGTGTATAAAGGCCTTAACTAATTAAAACTAAATTTTATTAAGACTTTGAAAACTAGGGCTGTATGACAGACACACAATGAAAGGCACGATATTTGGAAACCAGCGTGCCTAAACAGACAAACACAAAACCAGTGGCATATAAACCCACCTTCTAAATGCAGGTGTATATATATAATCAAAGGGTAATAAAAAGACTCATAATCCCCTCATATAATGCAAGGAGGATGAGGGCAAGAAATGTTGCTAGCTTCTTAATGCTTGTGCTCAACAACATTCACAGGAGCCACAACGAACAGATTTTAGAGTGGAGACACCCATTATTGTACCGCTCTCCACCATGCTTCACTGCTGCCTGCAGATACTCATTATTGTACCGCTCTTCACCATGCTTCACTGCTGCCTGCAGACACTTATTATTGTACCGCTCTTCACCATGCTTCACTGCTGCCTGCAGACACTCATTATTGTACCGCTCTTCACCATGCTTCACTGCTGCCTGCAGACACTCATTATTGTACCGCTCTCCGCCATGCTTCACTGCTGCCTGCAGACACTCATTATTGTACCGCTCTCCACCATGCTTCCCTGCTGCCTGCAGACACCCATTATTGTACCCCCCCCCCCCTTTTTGTAGTTTTTCTTTTTTTATGTTGTACAAGAAATGAAATAAGTTTACAAAAACTTGCTTTCTGACGCCATCTCCTGGCCCCCAAAGCTTTTTTTATTTTTTTGTCAATCATATTGCATGATGCCCTTTTTTTGTGCGGTAGCTTGTAGTTTTTATTATTAACTAGAGATGAGTGAGCACCCAAATGCTCGGGTCCGCGTTATTTGAGTCGAGCTTTTCGTAAAATCCGAGAGCTCTACTCGAGTAACGAACCTCATTGACTATAATGGGAGACTCAAGCATTATGTGGGACGCTGAGTCTCGAGTTTTTTTTAAATCTTTTCTTGGTTCGTGTTTCTTCTTGTCTCTCTCTCTCTCTCCCCTCCGTTCCCCTTCCTGCCAGACCAAAAATGTTCAAATGACGCGTGCTGCCGCAGGGAGGGGCCCAAACAGGCATGTCACAGCGGGGAGGAGCCAAAAGCTGGGGCGAGGAGCCAAAAGCTATTTGATGCTCGTTCGAGTAACGAACACCATCGAGTACGCTAATACTTGAACGAGCATCAAGCTTGACAGAGTATGTTCACTCAACTCTATTATTAACATTTTGGGATAGACAGGACTTTTTGATCACTTTTTATTCAATTTGTATCTTGGATACGGGGTGAACAAAGAAGTCCAATTCTAGCAATGTGTATATTTTCTTTCTGACGGCATTCACCATAGTTGATGACATCACGATGGCAGTTTACAGGGTGACATCACAATGGCAGGCAGCCATTATATTTTAATGTGCTATTTTGTTTCCTATAAACAGATGTTTTATCTAAGGAGGAAAGTCACATCATAAACACCAATGAAGAGAGAGAAAACTTCTAGATCTCTAGAACTGGAGACACCACTACAAAACCGCCAAGATCACTCAGAGCGACAGCAGTGAATCTAAATCTGATTACTGTTCTCTAGAACTGGAGACACCAGAGGAGCTCTACAGAACTGCCAAGATCACTCAGAGCGACAGTAGAGACTCTAAATCTGATTACTGTGCTCTATAACTGGAGACACCAGAGGAGCTCCACACACCTATCAAACCCTTCCAGAGCGAAAGTAGCCATGATGAAACACCCACCACAAGTGATATCTGTTTGGAGGAACCCCATCCGAAAGGAATGCGTTGCTATTAAAGCTTCAGCCAAAGGGAATCTCACATGGACCAGGTTCAATTACATAGAGCGCCATATCCTAAAACTATCCCATGAGAGTCCTTACCTTATTCATGGTCTTTCCACCTTCCACAAGCTAAACTGCCTATTTTGGGATGGAATCGGCCAATGGAGAAAACCTTGATCATTTTATATTTAATAACTTTGCTCTTGATACCACCACAATAAAATTCATCACAGCAGAAGTGATCTGCGGCACAGAGTTCTTGCATAAGAAAGGCATTATACATCGGGACCTGAAGACAGAGAATATTTTTCTGACTGCAGACGGCCATGTAAGAATAACAGACTTTGGCATCGCTGTAGTACTGGGTGGATATAAGAAATCCAAATACAGGTGTAGAGGTACACCTGCATACGCAGCTCCAGCAATGGTGAAGGAGAAGGAACAACGACGTGGGGTAGATTATTTTGATATTGGCGTCATTTTCTATAAACTATGCACAGGTATGAGACCTTTTCCTGGATATCGTATCAGCAATGACAAAGCAAAGCTGCTGATATTGGAAGCAGATCGTTCACTCATTACAGCATCGCTGTAGTACTGGGTGGGTATAAGAAGTCCAAATACAGGTGTAGAGGTACACCTGCATACGCAGCTCCAGCAATGGTGAAGGAGAAGGAACAACGACGTGGGGTAGATTATTTTGCTATTGGCGTCATTTTCTATAAACTATGCACAGGTATGAGACCTTTTCCTGGATATCGTATCAACAATGACAAAGCAAAGCTGCTGATATTGGAAGCAGCTCCTTCACCCATCGGACATAACAAACAGTACGCCCTAAGGCTGAACCTGGTGTGTTACAGTTAGAACATCCTAAAGGAACTCAGGAAAACGTCACCTCTGTGTGATCTAGACCTAGATTTCCAGAAGCAACAGAAGAGTAAGCCAAGGCCTGAAGAGTGGAATCACCAATATCTACTCCTTTCTATTCACTGCTTGATAATTACATCTTTTATGCATTAATAATAAATATACAAAAGATCTATAGAGAATTTGTCTTCATTATTCCACCATACAATATGAGATGTTTGCTTGGAATCGGTACCAGAGAGAGTCAAAATATAAGGGAGGGAGGTGACGGGTATAGCATCTTATATAGCATGATGAGTTAAATGCCCTTTATGGGGAGCAGGAAGCGATACGTGGTCGGGAATCAAAGCATGGGATTGGATGGTCCAAATATGGTCTTTTTGCATCTGGTTCTGCGTGAATTGTTGTCGTCATGGATGTCCGACATCCCATGTTTTCAGATAAAGAGCCAGCGCCATCTTTCTGAGTTCGATGGAGGGGGTAGGGGCGGGAATGAGCAATGTGTCGTCAAATGACGCCTGAGGATTATGTGCGGGTAAGAAGTGTGCCCTGAGGTTATGAGCGTGTGTTTCTATCAAGCTGCATATTCTAATAACAGTTAGCAGCTCGCTTGGCATCAGCATCTGCCTCTCTTTTTCCCTGTGCAACAAGTTAGTCTCCCTTCTGTTTTTCTTTGCAGTGAATGACCCACACCTCTTCTTACAGTTCTGTAATGAAAGAAGCATGCTTCACTTCTTGACCCGCTGAAGGGATTGGACTCTTTTCTTTTTTTAGGGCCCCATGAACATGGAGCGTGAGGAAAACATACTTTGACTCAGTGAAGATATTGACTTTAACCCCAGCTGCCAGCCGTAGTGCTCTGATAAGTAAAATAAGTTCTGGCTTTTGAGTGGAAGTTCCTTTGGGCAGCAGTTCTGCTTTTGTAGTAGACTGTAGGGTGACCACTGAATATTCAACATAGCATATGCCTTCATCAATGAAGCTGCTACCAGCTGTGTACTATTCAACAACATCAGGAGCTTCAAGCAGTGTGTCCCGTAGATCAGGATGGCTGTTGAAGACTTCATCCATCACCTCCCAGCAGTTATAGTCAGGGGTTTCAGTTCTGGTGGGCTGAAGTTGCTTGATTTAGAGAGCTTCAGTCTTGGGATTTCACATAGGAAGCCTTGGTACTTGATCATTGGAGCATTTGTCAGCCAGTGGCGTCCATCAGAGTTAGAACAGAAGGTGGCACTCGTACTGTAACATCTTGACCCAGGGTTAGCTTGTCAGCTTCTCTATCCAAGGCCACTGCTGCTACGAGTCTTCTCATGCAGAGAGGCCATCTCATGGCTGCATTATCAAGTTGCTTGGACAGATAGGCAGCAGGTTCATGCCATGATCTCATCATCTGGTGAGAACGCCGATCCCCAGTCTCTTCTTCTCATGAACATACAGAATAAGTGGTTTCTCCAGATTAGGCAAGGCCAGTGCAGGTGCTTTTAGAAGAGCTTGCTTGATGTTGTCATAGGCCCTTGTATGTTCCTGCTTCCAGTAGAAAGGGGCATCTTCACCTCCCTTTGTGATTTCATAAAGCGGTTTGGCCATTTCAGCAGAATCCAGCAACTCCAAGGAATTCTCTGACTTTTTCTTCTGATGGTTGGTACAGGGATATTGCAGACAGCCTACTTTCTTTCAACTCCTAGTTGTACCTTACCTTGTGAGATATGAAATCCCAGGTATTTGACAGCTTCTTGGCAGATCTGGGACTTCTTCCTTGATACTTTATATCTTGCTTCATAGAGATGATGAAGCACTGTCTTAGTGTTCTGCAGACTTCGCTAAGAGGTAGATTCAGTTATGAGGAGGTCATCCACATACTATAACAATACATTGCCTGGCTGAGAATTCTTCTTAGGTCAATAGCAAGAGCTTCTCCGAAGAGTGTGGGCGAGTTCTTGAGCCCTTGGGGCAAACGGTACTTTTCTTCAGTTCTTGGGTCTTCCCATTGGAAGGCAAAGATAAGCTGACTGTCCTTTGTCAGCCTGATGGTGAATAAAGCATCTTTCAAATTCAGCACAGTAAAGTGAGTAGCTTCTCCAGGTATCAGTCCAACCAGTGTGTACGGCCGGCTAGACACTGTTTGATGCAAAGTAACCACAGCTTGAATCACTGATTTGAGATCCTGGACTGGGAGATACTTTGTTCTTCTAGGTTTCTTACAGGCCAGAGAGGGGAGTTCCAGGGTAATTGGCATCTCTCAGAATACAATACTTCAGAAACGTTTCCAGATGCAGTGTGATGCCCTGGCAGGCCACAGATGGTAGTATTGCTTGATGGACACTGGTTGTGCCCCTGGCTTCAGCTGCACTGAGACTGGAGGTATATTCTTGTTATGTATTCAGGTGTGGAACCACTGTGTCATCCCTCTAGCCAGGAAAACCACTCGGTGAAACTGACAGCTGACCCAGAGACCAGATACTCACTCCTCAGCGTGTAGCTTGGTATGAGGTGAAAACTAGGACTAAGCTAACCCTGCACTGCTGAGAAATATGAGATCCCTGCCTAACATAGAGCAGGGTCATCGTCCTGACAAGAACGGCCCTGAGCTGGAACCTGGGCGCTGACTAACCCTGTCTCAACCCTAACATCAGAACAGGTCATACCAAGCAGGAACAGAGATCGAGGGTGAGAGTAGGTAACAAAGAACCTGGACGGTACATAAGTTGCAAATAGCTACGGCAAACTGGAGATCAGTAGCATCAGAGATCACTGTAGAAGCAGTTGCTAGAAGCTGTCATACAATTCTGAGCTAGTCCTGGTGGATCATCTTCCGCCCATACTTCACTCCTAGCAGCTTCATTACTAGGTCCAGGGTGGGACTTGAGTGATCTGGCTCATGAAGACAGCAAACAATCTCCATTCCTCCTCCTGAGGCACTGTGAGTGGTGAGAGGATGTGGGTGGGAGTTGGAACATTTTTTTCAAGTTGTCTTTGCATCTGTCCTTCTAGTTCAAAGGACACTTGGGCCTATAGTTTTCTCATCATATCCTGTTCCAATTTTGATATTGGACAGTCTGGTGGATACAGGAATTGATAAGTGACTTCTTTAGGTTATAACTGAATATTCAGCTTCGGTATCAACCATAAAGTTCACAAAAAGACCCCATACATTTACTCTGACCATAGCTTCCTGGGGGCCCAGCAGATAGGAACCTGGTCATCCTCATTCATTATCTTCATACAGCAGAACAATAGGAGAAAAACAAGATGGAGGTTGTGAAGGCAGACCTGAGTGGCTTTGCCATGTGCTCATCTCTGGTAGCAGCCATTTTGGGCCAGGCCCCTTTCTCCTTCTCTTCCTGTATGAGCAGAGGAAGTAAGGGGGCAGTGTCCACTCCAGTGACCATGCTTCCTGCACCTTCTGCATTGGTCTCCAGCAAGGGGGTGGTGTTGGGGCCCACGCTTCTATACATATGAAACAGGTGGGTTGTTTTGTGCGTTATACGAGGGTTGGGCTGTCTTGACTGGATTGCTGCAGGCCATCTTTTTCATTTTTTTTTTTAACAGTCCTTTGTCACTATTAGCATTCCAGTTCGGGTCGACATCAGAACACTATGCGTTTACTATATCATGTTGGATTATGCTCAGTCAAAAAACTCACCAAAACTTGACAATCCCCTTTCTCCAGATTTTTAATTAACCTTCCTATTTGCATAAACCTATAATAAAGTCAGTAATTCACTTCATTATAAGTTTTTTAAATCCAATAACGTAAACAGAGTACTGCTGCGAGAATTATTACATTAGAAGTTCAACACACATTCCTCCCCCTCACTTTTTTTCCACTGGACTGTCTAGCTGAAAGGGGAGGGGGGTGACGGGGAAAAGTGAAACTGCAGGGCTCACACTGTGTGGTATGATGAGAAATAGAGCATGCTGCGATCTATTTCTCGCATGTATCTACACGCAGTGTTTACACACTCATGCGACTGGATCAATGAAAGTCCACTCACTTACATTGAATCCATTCACAGAGTATCACACAGCCATGCATTCCACACACAATATGCATTGAAAAAACGCCCGTGGTCACGAGGCCTAAAGGTAACCAAGTGTTTACAACATATGGTAAACACCGTAAAAATTACTGACATAAAATATGGTGAAAAATGTTTTTTTTTTTTTTAACTCCAGCAAAGAAATTTAATAAAAGTTATTCAATACACTATATCGACCCAAAATTGGTTTCTATAAAAACTAAATCTCTTTCTCCACCGTTACTCGATTTCCCCCTCACCGGTCTCTGTTTATAGCTGCAGTCTCATCATGGTTTACAGGATGTCACAGAAGCTGTAGCCAATAACAGAGTTCAGCGATCGATTGCTGAGATTGGAGCCTGGGGGCCGAGCACCGATGCTGGAGCCTGGGGGCCGAGCACCGATGCTGGAGCCTGGGGGCCGAGCACCGATGCTGGAGCCTGGGGGCCGAGCACCGATGCTGGAGCCTGGCAGCCGAGCACCGATGCTGGAGCCTGGCGGCCGAGCACCGATGCTGGAGCCTGGCGGCCGAGCACCGATGCTGGAGCAAGAGGTGGCTGAGCACCGCTACTGGAGTCTGGGGGAATGGGACGAGCACCGCTGCTGGAGTCCGGGAGAGTGGGTGGGTATAAGAAGACCAAATTTAGGTGTAGAGGTATACCTGGATATGGGGCCCCAGAAATGCTGAGGGGCAAGGAACACGGACAATGAGTTGATTATTTTGCTATTAGCGTCATTCTGTATAAACTATGCACAGGTACGAGACCGTTTCAAGGAGTTGCCATTAAAGCTTCAGCCAAAAGGAATCTCACATGGACCAGGTCCAATCACATAGAGCACCATATCCTAAAACTATCCCATTAGAGTCCTTACCTCATTCACGGTCTGGCCGCCTTCCACACGCTAAGCTGTGTCTATTTTGTGATGGAATTGGCCAATGGAGGGAACCTTGATCATTTTATATTTAATAACTTTGCTCTTGATACCACCACAATAAAATTCATCACAGCAGAAGTGATCTGCGGCACAGAGTTCTTGCATAAGAAAGGCATTATACATCGGGACCTGAAGACAGAGAATATTTTTCTGACTGCAGACGGCCATGTAAGAATAACAGACTTTGGCATCGCTGTAGTACTGGGTGGATATAAGAAGTCCAAATACAGGTGTAGAGGTACACCTGCATACGCAGCTCCAGCAATGGTGAAGGAGAAGGAACAACGACGTGGGGTAGATTATTTTGCTATTGGCGTCATTTTCTATAAACTATGCACAGGTATGAGACCTTTTCCTGGATATCGTATCAGCAATGACAAAGCAAAGCTGCTGATATTGGAAGCAGATCGTTCACTCATTACAGCATCGCTGTAGTACTGGGTGGGTATAAGAAGTCCAAATACAGGTGTAGAGCTACACCTGCATACGCAGCTCCAGCAATGGTGAAGGAGAAGGAACAACGACGTGGGGTAGATTATTTTGCTATTGGCGTCATTTTCTATAAACTAGTCACAGGTATGAGACCTTTTCCTGGATATCGTATCAACAATGACAAAGCAAAGCTGCTGATATTGGAAGCAGCTCCTTCACCCATCGGACATAACAAACAGTACGCCCTAAGGCTGAACCTGGTGTGTTACAGTTAGAACATCCTAAAGGAACTCAGGAAAACGTCACCTCTGTGTGATCTAGACCTAGATTTCCAGAAGCAACAGAAGAGTAAGCCAAGGCCTGAAGAGTGGAATCACCAATATCTACTCCTTTCTATTCACTGCTTGATAATTACATCGTTTATGCATTAATAATAAATATACAAAAGATCTATAGAGAATTTGTCTTCATTATTCCACCATACAATATGAGATGTTTGCTTGGAATCGGTACCAGAGAGAGTCAAAATATAAGGGAGGGAGGTGACGGGTATACACTGACACCTGCCAATAAATGCAAACAAGGGGCTGGCAAACCAACATAATTCTCTGTCATGAAGTTGTCACAATTACCATTTCAGTTCTGAAATTATTAGTCATACTATGTGTGGCCATCCTTACAGGTCCCCGCCATGTTATAATTAACACCATGCCTTCCAATAGATAGTTTAATTTAATGCTGCTTAGAAATGTAGAATGGTAGAGTTGGGAGGAACCTCCGGGGTCATCGGGTCCAACCCCTTGCTCAACGCAGGATTCACTAAAACATCCCAGACAGATGCCTGTCCAGCCTTTGTTTGAAGACTTTTTCTAATATCTAATCTGTGTCTGCTCCCTTTCAGTTTCACCCCATTGCTTCTAGTCTTTCCTTGTGCAAATGAGACTAGGGCTGATCCCTCTGCACTATAGCAGCCCATCAGATATTTGTAGATAGCTATTAAGTCTCCTCTCAGCCTTCTTTTTTTGTAAGTTAAACATTCCCAGATCCTTTGACCGTTCCTCATAGGACATGGTTTACAGACCGCTTACTATCCTGATAGCTCTTCTCTGAATTTGCTCCAGTTTGTTAAATTGGGGTGCCCAGAACTGTGATCTAGACTCTATGCTTCTCTTAACACATCCC
Organism: Eleutherodactylus coqui; assembly: GCF_035609145.1. Lineage (NCBI taxonomy): Eukaryota > Metazoa > Chordata > Amphibia > Anura > Eleutherodactylidae > Eleutherodactylus > Eleutherodactylus coqui. Next base: position 23,110,883 of record NC_089849.1, read on the forward strand.
AGAATTGTGTTTGCTTTTTGCTGCTGCATCACACTATTGACTCAAGTTCAGTCTGTGATCTATTAGTATACCCAAGTCTTTTTTACATGTGTGCTGCTTAGCCCAATTCCTCTCGTTCTGTATATGCTTCTTTAATTTTTCTTGCCAAATGTAGAACTTTGCATTTCGTCCTGTTAAGCCTGGTTTTGACACGATGATTTTCGCTCAAAAGATGTCTTTTGAGCGATAATCGTTGTGTTCATTTACAGGGCAAGGTGATCGCTCAAACGTTGAGCAATCACTTTGCGCTCCGAGTGGGGTATGCAGAAGACAAGCAGGGGCGCGTGTCTTCTGCATCCAGCTGTTATCTGGTATACAGCGACTGGTTAACGAAAACTGCACGATGTCAGTGCAGATAGACAACGATTTTTGCTCAAATATGGCTTTGAGCGATTTTTGGGGGAAGGAATCGTTGTGTTTTAATCAGCCTTTAAATACCATTCCATTGCTTGCATCCCTCTGTTCAAGTTTGTCAAGATCTTTTTGAATCCTCTCTCACTGCTCTAGTCTTAGCTGTGTCTCCTAGCTTTGTGTCATTGGCAAATTTGATCAGCTTCCTATCAATTCCCTCCTCCAGATCATTTATAAAAATGTTGAACAAAACTGGGTACTCCACTTGAGACATTTTTCCACTGGGATTATAAGACCACTCTTTGAGTACGATCACTCAGCCAGTTGTGAATCCACCTAACAGTTGCCTTTTCAATCCCTTGTCTATTTTTTCAATAAAGATGGTATCAGATACTTTGTCAAATGCTTTACTAAAGTCAAAACATACTATATCTAACGCACTTCCCTGATCAAGCCAGTTGGTGATTCTGTCATAGAAGGAAATTAGATTAGTCTGGCATGACTTGTTTGTTATAAACCCATGCTCGCTCTGGTTTATTACTCCATTCTCATCCAAGTACTTCCATACACGCATTCACGGGGGCAGAAATAGTCCAGTAGTAGTGTATAAAGGCCTTAAATAATTAAAACTAAATTTTATTAAGACTTTGAAAACTAGGGCTGTATGACAGACACACAATGAAAGGCACGATATTTGGAAACCAGCGTGCCTAAACAGACAAACACAAAACCAGTGGCATATAAACCCACCTTCTAAATGCAGGTGTATATATATAATCAAAGGGTAATAAAAAGACTCATAATCCCCTCATATAATGCAAGGAGGATGAGGGCAAGAAATGTTGCTAGCTTCTTAATGCTTGTGCTCAACAACATTCACAGGAGCCACAACGAACAGATTTTAGAGTGGAGACACCCATTATTGTACCGCTCTCCACCATGTTTCACTGCTGCCTGCAGACACTCATTATTGTACCGCTCTTCACCATGCTTCACTGCTGCCTGCAGACACTCATTATTGTACCGCTCTCCACCATGCTTCACTGCTGCCTGCAGACACTCATTATTGTACCGCTCTTCACCATGCTTCACTGCTGCCTGCAGACACTCATTATTGTACCGCTCTTCACCATGCATCACTGCTGCCTGCAGACACTCATTATTGTACCGCTCTTCACCATGCTTCACTGCTGCCTGCAGACACCCATTATTGTACCGCTCTCCACCATGCTTCACTTCTGCCTGCAGACACTCATTATTGTACCGCTCTTCACCATGCTTCACTGCTGCCTGCAGACACTCATTATTGTACCGCTCTTCACCATGCATCACTGCTGCCTGCAGACACTCATTATTGTACCGCTGTTCACTATGCTTCACTGCTGCCTGCAGACACTCATTATTGTACCGCTCATCACCATGCATCACTGCTGCCTGCAGACACTCATTATTGTACCGCTCTCCACCATGCTTCACTGCTGCCTGCAGACACTCATTATTGTACCGCTCTCCACCATGCTTCACTGCTGCCTACAGACATTCATTATTGTACCGCTCTCCGCCATGCTTCACTGCTGCCTGCACACTCATTAGTGTACCGCTCCCCACCATGCTTCACTGCTGCCTGCAGACACCCATTATTGTACCCCCCCCTTTTTGTAGTTTTTCTTTTTTTATGTTGTACAAGAAATGAAATAAGTTTACAAAAACTTGCTTTCTGCCGCCATCTCCTGACCCCCAAAGCTTTTTTTATTTTTTTGTCAATCATATTGCATGATGCCCTTTTTTTGTGCGGTAGCTTGCAGTTTTTATTATTAACTAGAGATGAGTGAGCACCCAAATGCTCGGGTCCGCGTTATTTGAGTCGAGCTTTTCGTAAAATCCGAGAGCTCTACTCGAGTAACGAACCTCATTGACTATAATGGGAGACTCAAGCATTATGTGGGACGCTGAGTCTCGAGTTTTTAAAAAATCTTTTCTTGGTTCGTGTTTCTTCTTCTCTCTCTCCCCCCTCCCTTCCCCTTCCTGCCAGACCAAAAATGTTCGAATGACGCGTGCTGCCGCAGGGAGGGGCCCAAACAGGCATGTCACAGCGGGGAGGAGCCAAAAGCTGGGGCGAGGAGCCAAAAGCTATTTGATGCTCGTTCGAGTAACGAGCACCATCGAGTACGCTAATACTTGAACGAGCATCAAGCTTGACAGAGTATGTTCACTCAACTCTATTATTAACATTTTGGGATAGACAGGACTTTTTGATTACTTTTTATTCAATTTGTATCTTGGATACGGGGTGAACAAAGAAGTCCAATTCTAGCAATGTGTATATTTTCTTTCTGACGGCATTCACCATAGTTGATGACATCACGATGGCAGGCAGCCATTATATTTTAATGTGCTATTTTGTTTCCTATAAACAGATGTTTTATCTAAGGAGGAAAGTCACATCATAAACACCAATGAAGAGAGAGAAAACTTCTAGATCTCTAGAACTGGAGACACCATAGGAGCTCTACAGAAGCGCCAAGATCACTCAGAGCGACAGCAGTGATTCTAAATTTGATTACTGTTCTCTAGAACTGGAGACATCAGAGGAGCTCTACAAAACCGCCAAGATCACTCAGAGCGACAGCAGTGAATCTAAATCTGATTACTGTTCTCTAGAACTGGAGACACCAGAGGAGCTATACAGAACTGCCAAGATCACTCAGAGCGACAGCAGTGAATCTAAATCTGATTACTGTGCTCTATAACTGGAGACACCAGAGGAGCTCCACACACCTATCAAACCCTTCCAGAGCGAAAGTAGCCATGATGAAACACCCACCACAAGTGATATCTGTTTGGAGGAACCCCATCCGAAAGGAATGCGTTGCTATTAAAGCTTCAGCCAAAGGGAATCTCACATGGACCAGGTTCAATTACATAGAGCGCCATATCCTAAAACTATCCCATGAGAGTCCTTACCTTATTCATGGTCTTTCCACCTTCCACACGCTAAACTGTCTATTTTGGGATGGAATCGGCCAATGGAGAAAACCTTGATCATTTTATATTTAACTAGCTGATATACCCGGCTTCGCCCGAGTTAATTTGGTACTGGTGTTTATCTGGTGTTCACACGGAAAATCTTATGAAGTCGTGGTTACTTTAGAGGTACTGAGGAAAAACTTATGTTCACCGTTTTGCATAGTTCTCTGCGTTACCCAGGAAACACCACGTGGAGGTAACCATGCAATGCTTCCTTTATATAAAATGACATTAGGAAGTGAGAGAATTAGATTACGTACATAAAATTTGGACACTAATTCTTTTGCGCTTAGAATTGAATAATCAAGTTGGGACCCATTAACTTTTCATATTTATGACACAATCAATGCTTGTGCCAAATTTCATGTTTCTAAGACATTGGAAAGTGAGAGATTTGGATTATGTACGTAAAATTTGGATGCTAATTCTTTTGCGCATAGAATTGAATAATCGAGTTGGGACCCATTAGCTTTTCCTATTTATGACATAATCAATGCTCGTGCCAAATTTCCCGTTTCTATGACACCGGAAAGTGAGAAAATTAGATTCCGTACGTAAAATTTGGACGCTAATTCTTTTGCGCATATAATTGAATAATCGAGTTGGGTCCCATTAGCTTTTACCATTTATGACATAATCAATGCTCGTGCCAAATTTCCTGTTTCTATGACAACGGAAAGTGAAAAAATTACATTCCGCATGTAAAATTTGGACGCTAATTCTTTTCCGCATAGAATTGAATAATGGAGTTGGGACCCATTAGCTTTTCCTATTTATGACAATCAATGCTCGTGCCAAATTTCCTGTTTCTATGACACCGGAAAGTGAGGAAAGACACGGATTACTTACCGGTAGTCCCATTTCCAGGAGTCATCACGACGGCCCCATTACATATGGAGGTTGCCCTCTGACCCAGGTAGGGACAGGAAGAGTTTAAAAGCACCTCCCTTTCCACCCGTGCTTCAGTGACTTCTAAATTATTACGGTGGACAATGTTTACTAAACCATATTTACATTTGAAGAACATAAATAATTCTTAAAGGGGAGGGAACTATGGGCCGTCGTGATGACTCCTGGAAATGGGACTACCGGTAAGTAATCCGTGTCTTTCCAGAGCGTCATCCCGACGGCCCCATTACATATGGAGTATACCAAATTATACGTGGCCCTAGGGTGGGACCACTGCCTGAAGGACTTTACGTCCGTAACTCAGGTCTTTGTCCGACTGGACGTTAACCCTGTAATGTCGGGTAAATGTATGTATGCTAGACCAGGTCGCCGCTTTGCAAATCTGCTCGGCAGACGCCTGGCCTTTTTCTGCCCAAGAGGAGGAGAGAGAGCGAGTGGAGTGGGCTCTAATTTTCCCCGGAGGATCGAGACCCCTGGCTTTATATGCCTCTTGGATGGCGGTCTTGATCCACCTCGCGATGGTGCTCTTAGTTGCCGTCTTTCCTTTTGCCGGCCCCTGAAATTGAATGAAGAGGTTATTATTTTTACGGAAAGAACGAGTGGCCTCTAGGTACGCTAGAACAGCTCTCCTAACGTCTAGGTTATGAAATTCTCTCTCTTTCTCGTTACGGGGATTTTGACAGAAGGAGGGCAGAGTGATCGTCTGCTCCCTATGAAATTTTGACACTACCTTCGGAAGGAAGGCTGGGTCTAGTTTGAAGGTAATCCTGTCGTCTTGTATTACCATGTATGGTTCAATACAATGTAATGCTTGCAATTCCCCTATTCTCCGAGCCGAAGTTATGGCAACTAAAAGGGTAACTTTTAGTGTGAGCAGCCTCAAGGAGAGTTGTGAGAGGGGTTCGAAGGGGGGTTGGCAAAAGCTAGTTAAGACTATATTTAGGTCCCAGGTAGGAAAGGTTTCTCTAACAAAGGGTCGAAGCCGTTCTGCCCCTTTGAGAAACCTACGCACCCAGCGGTGTTCTGCCAAGGGAAAATCTAGATAGGACCCTAGTGCTGCTGTATGAACTTTAAGGGTTCTAGGACTAAGGCCTTTCTCTAGGCCTGCCTGCAAAAATTCCAGGATTACGGGAATGTCAATTCCTGGGATTTTCCCTGGCTCTATTTTACAGAACTCTGTGAATTTTTTCCATATCCTATCGTAGATAGCTATCGTGATAGGTTTACGGCTTTTTGTTAGGGTAGTAATTACATTATGGGAGAGTCCCTTCCCACGCAGTATCATGCTTTCAGCATCCATGCTGCTAGCTTCAATTTCTCGACCCCTGGGTATGTTAGTGGGCCCTGGAGGAGAAGATCTTCTACGGCTGGTAGTAGGAATGGACCCCGGATCGCCAAGGCTTTTAGCAGGGGATACCAGGGCCTTTTGTTCCACATAGGGGCAACTAGTATGACTGACGCCCGGCTGGTTTGGATTTTCCTGAGGGTGCGGGGGATCAGTGGGAAGGGAGGAAAGGCGTAGGCTAGGTCCATGTCCCAGCTTTGGGACAGGTCGTCTACCCCCCGTGGATTGTCTCTGGGGTTCAGCGAGTAAAAGTCCTGGCACTTTGAATTTCTCTTCGTGGCGAACAGGTCTATCTGCGGTTCTCCCCACTGGCAGATTAGTTGGTCGAAGACTCGCTGATTCAGTCCCCATTCTCCTGGATGAATGCTCTGTCTGCTCAGGAAGTCGGCAGCGACGTTTGTGGACCCTTTTAAGTGGATCGCTGAGAGGGACAGCACGTTGGATTCCGCCCAGTGGAGTATCTCTGTTGCCAGTCGTTGCAGGTGCGGGTGTCGTGTTCCCCCCTGGTGACGAACAAATGACAGAGCTGTCATATTATCGGTTAGAATTTTGACATGCCTTCCTTCTATAAGGGGTTCTGCCGCCTGAAGGGCTTCCCAGATTGCCCTTAGTTCTCTGAAATTGGATGAGCGTTTAGCTACTTGGGGGTCCCAGATTCCCTGTAGATTTTGGTCGGCTACTTGGGCTCCCCATCCCGTTTTGCTGGCATCTGTTGTGATGGGTACGGTAGATTCTTGTGACCAAGAGGTACCTTTGCTTAGGTTCCTCTGTGAGGTCCACCAGCGCAGGGACTCTTTGACTCGGACGGACAGGCTCACCTTCTTATCCAGGGATGTCTGCCGTTTGTCCCAGTTGGCAAGGATAAATCCTTGTAGTTGCCGGGTATGGGCTTGTGCCCATGGGACTATCTGAATGCAAGCTGTCAGAATGCCCAGCACCTTCATTGCTTCTCTAATGGAAACCGCCGTAGCCTGACAGAGGGAGTTTACTCTTTGGGTGAGATCTTCCTTCCTAGATGATGGAAGCCGGGATTCCTGGATGTGGGAGTCTAGTAATACTCCCAGGTACACCTTTTGTGTACCAGGGTTCAAGTCGGACTTCTGCTTGTTAACTATCCACCCTAGACTGTTTAGGGTGGACAAGACCATGGATAGGTCTATACGCATGGTCTTCTCCGTCCTTGACACCAACAAGAAGTCATCCAGATACGGAAATATGCGGATCTGGTTCCGCCTGAAATAGGCTACCATCTCTATTACGATTTTCGTGAATACCCAAGGGGCGGTGGAGATTCCGAATGGAAGGGCCGTGAATTGGTAATGTTGGATCTTGTCTCCCTCCCGCAGAGCAAACCTCAGGTACTTGTGATGGGCTGCCGTTATTGGGACATGGTAATATGCATCTTTAAGATCTATGGTGCACATTACACTATCTCGATCTATTAGTGGGACGATGGATCTTACTGTTTCCATCTTGAATTTTTTGTACGAGATAAATTTATTTAGGGCTTTAAGATTAAATATAGTCCTAATGGAACCGTTTGGTTTTTTTATTAGAAATAGGGGGGAATAGAATCCCTCACCCCTTTCGTAATCAGGGACTTGTGTAATGACCCCTAGGTCCTTAAGTTCCTGAACGCCTTTTATGAGGTTCCCTTGTTCCTGTAGGGACCCCAGGGAGGTTATAAGGAATCTCCTAGGGGGTAGCGAGTGGAATTCAATTTGGTACCCTGCTTCGATTATTCGGAGTACCCAGGGGTTAGACGTTACCCCTTGCCACTGGCTTAGATAGCCCGCTAATCTACCCCCTGTTTGTTCAGGGGAGGGTTGGACTTCCTTACCCCGACCTCCCTTGGGGTACGACCATCTTCCAGTCTTCCCTTTCCCTTTAACTTCGGGAGGAGGCTGGCGCGTCCTCTTCGGGAAGGATGGTTTCCTGAAAGGTTGTCTGTCGGGCAGGGTTTTACTCTTGTCGCCGACTTTTTCCAGGATTTTGTCCAGAACGGGCCCAAACATATATTCCCCTTGGAAGGGGATGGCGCAGAGCTTATTTTTTGATGTAATGTCTGCGGCCCAAGTCTTCAGCCATAGTGCCCTTCTCGCTGAGTTGCTGAGGACTCCGGTTTTTGCCCCGTATCTTACCGTCTCCGCTGATGCGTCAGCCAGGAAGGCGGTAGCCATTTTTAAGAGGGGGAGACAGCTGGCCAACTCCTCTCTGGGGGCCCGATCTTTATGGAGGCTTCTAGCCTGTTTAGCCAGAGCGCCATGGATCTAGTCACTGAGGTTGAGGCTATGTTAGCCTCGATGGTGAAGGATGTTGCCTCCCAGGCTTTCTTCATTAATCCGTCGATTTTTTTATCCATCGGATCGGATAGCTGGGAGGTGTCCTTGAAGGGCAAGAGGGTCTTCTTGGCCACTTTTGCGATTTGGATGTCCACCTTAGGGGTTTCCCTGTACAGGCGGACGTCCTCGGTAGCGAATGCGAGCCAGTTTCGGATCTCTCTTGGAACAGTGATCCTTTTTTCTGGTTCCTGCCATTCGTCTGTGATCACTTGCTGCAGCGTCTGGTTGACTGGGAACATGATCTTTCTTCTAGATCGGAGGCCGCCAAACATCTCATCCTGGATTGTTCCCGGCGGGTTATCTTCCTCAATTTGCATTGTTTCCCTCACCGCCTTGATGAGGTGCGCAATGTCGCTGGATGAGAAGTAATATTTCTTCTCGTCTTCTATGGAAACTGGTGGGTCCTCTAATTCCCCTTCGGACAGGAGCTCCAGTGATTCACCGGAGACCGAACTCGCCGACTCGGTCTGTCTAGGTCTTTTAGGGACCCGTGACGGACCTGGCTGGGCCTAGGGAAGGGACGCCATGGAAGCCTGCAGCTCTTCCCTTATCATGCAGCGGATATCGGATTTGAATGCTGCTTTCTCCTCTGCGAGAATTTTCCCCGTGCATCTGTGAAGGCAGAGCAATTCACTGTTATAGCAGTGCAAGCGTTTGATTCAGGAGCATTACTTGCGGTAATACACTCACTCCTCGCATAGGGGTTTTTTATAGCTCTCCTCGAGCCTTTTGTTGCAGAGGACGCATTTTTTCGATTTTTTCCTCGGGTCCGTTTTCTTTGGACCCTCCTTATCCATCTACCCATGAAAGTGGGGGAGAGGGAAGACAAGAAAGGGAACATATATGCATCCGCTGTACAAGTGACCATTTGCGCATCTTTTGGCGTATAGCCTACTTACAGTTGGTAGGGTGTCAATCTCTCCCTCACGTGCTGAGCTGTCGCGGGTAGACATACTCACATACACTTGTCTGGCAGTCAGCAGGATCCTCCATGGAGTTTAGCCTGCTTTTATGGGGAGGATTTTCAAATTTGGCGCCATTTCCGGGTTTTCGCCGGTAGCCACGCCCCCTACGTTGTGCGCGTGACGTCACCACGCCGGATGACGTCACCGCTATGCGCCCGAGGTCCAGGGAGGCCGCCGCTGCCGTTCCCCTGCCAGGAGGAACTATCCCATCGCGGCAGCGGCGGCCCGAACATGCGATCCGCGCGAGGGAGACCAGCGCTACTGAGGCGACTGACGGCTCCGTCGGCGGCGCAGGTCGGGGATGCAGGGACTCTTGAGTGTTCGGCCCCGACCTCTACCCCTCCAGGGGGGCCGCACAGCGTGCGGTAAGTTTCGTTGCGGTAAGTTCTTCTTTGCCTCCGCAGCTTCCTATCTCCTGCAGCTCTGGAGCTGCTCCTCTGTCCCACCGTAGGGACAGGAAGACACTGAAGCACGGGTGGAAAGGGAGGTGCTTTTAAACTCTTCCTGTCCCTACCTGGGTCAGAGGGCAACCTCCATATGTAATGGGGCCGTCGGGATGACGCTCTGGAAATTACATTCCGCACGTAAAATTTGGACGCTAATTCTTTTCCGCATAGAATTGAATAATGGAGTTGGGACCCATTAGCGTTTCCTATTTATGACATAATCAATGCTCGTGCCAATTTTCCCGTTTCTATGACACCGGAAAGTGAGAAAATTAGATTCCGCACGTAAAATTTGGACGCTAATTCTTTTGCGCATAGAATTGAATAATGGAGTTGGGACCCATTAGCTTTTCCTATTTATGACATAATCAATGCTCGTGCCAATTTTCCTGTTTCTATGACATCGGAAAATGAGAAAATTACATTCCGCACGTAAAATTTGGACGCTAATTCTTTGCACATAGAATTGAATAATCGAGTTGGGACCCATTAGCTTTTCCTATTTATGACATAATCAATGCTTGTGCCAAATTTCATGTTTCTATGACACCAGAAAGTGAGAAAATTAGATTCCGTACGTACAATTTGGATGCTAATTCTTTTGCGCATAGAATTGAATAATCGAGTTGGGACCTATTAGCTTTTCATACTTATGACATAACCAATGCTCGTGCCAAATTTCCCGTTTCTATGACACCGGAAAGTGAGAAAATTACATTCCGCACGTAAAATTTCGACGCCAATTCTTTTGCGCATAGAATTGAATAATCGAGTTGGGACCCATTAACTTTTCCTATTTATGACATAATCAATTCTCGTGCCAAATTTCCCGTTTCTATGACATTGGGAAGTGAGTGATTTAGATTATGTACGTTAAATTTCGACGCCAATTCTTTTGCGCTAGAATTGAATAATCGAGTTGGGACCCAATTTCTTTTCCTCTTTTGGAGATAATCTATGCTTGCGCCAAATTTCATGTTTCTACGACATCGGGAAGTTGGAGAACTTTTGGCGAGTCAGTCAATCAGTCAGTCAGTGAGTGAGTCAGTGAGGGCTTTCAGCTTTATATATATAGAAAACTTTGCTCTTAATACCACCACAATAAAATTCACCACAGCAGAAGTGATCTGCGGCACAGAGTTCCTGCATAAGAAAGGCATTATACATCGAGACCTGAAGACAGAGAATATTTTTCTGACTGCAGACGGCCATGTAAGAATAACAGACTTTGGCATCGCTGTACTACTGGGTGGATATAAGAAATCCAAATACAGGTGTAGAGGTACACCTGCATACGCAGCTCCAGCAATGGTGAAGGAGAAGGAACAACGACGTGGGGTAGATTATTTTGCTATTGGCGTCATTTTCTATAAACTATGCACAGGTATGAGACCTTTTCCTGGATATCGTATCAGCAATGACAAAGCAAAGCTGCTGATATTGGAAGCAGATCGTTCACTCATTACAGCATCGCTGTAGTACTGGGTGGGTATAAGAAGTCCAAATACAGGTGTAGAGGTACACCTGCATACGCAGCTCCAGCAATGGTGAAGGAGAAGGAACAACGACGCGGGGTAGATTATTTTGCTATTGGCGTCATTTTCTATAAACTAGTCACAGGTATGAGACCTTTTCCTGGATATCGTATCAACAATGACAAAGCAAAGCTGCTGATATTGGAAGCAGCTCCTTCACCCATCGGACATAACAAACAGTACGCCCTAAGGCTGAACCTGGTGTGTTACAGTTAGAACATCCTAAAGGAACTCAGGAAAACGTCACCTCTGTGTGATCTAGACCTAGATTTCCAGAAGCAACAGAAGAGTAAGCCAAGGCCTGAAGAGTGGAATCACCAATATCTACTCCTTTCTATTCACTGCTTGATAATTACATCTTTTATGCATTAATAATAAATATACAAAAGATCTATAGAGAATTTGTCTTCATTATTCCACCATACAATATGAGATGTTTGCTTGGAATCGGTACCAGAGAGAGTCAAAATATAAGGGAGGGAGGTGACGGGTATACACTGACACCTGCCAATAAATGCAAACAAGGGGCTGGCAAACCAACATAATTCTCTGTCATGAAGTTGTCACAATTACCATTTCAGTTCTGAAATTATTAGTCATACTATGTGTGGCCATCCTTACAGGTCCCCGCCATGTTATAATTAACACCATGCCTTCCAATAGATAGTTTAATTTATTGATGCTTAGAAATGTAGAATGGTAGAGTTGGGAGGAACCTCCGGGGTCATCGGGTCCAACCCCTTGCTGCTCAACGCAGGATTCACTAAAACATCCCAGACAGATGCCTGTCCAGCCTTTGTTTGAAGACTTTTTCTAATATCTAATCTGTGTCTGCTCCCTTTCAGTTTCACCCCATTGCTTCTAGTCTTTCCTTGTGCAAATGAGACTAGGGCTGATCCCTCTGCACTATAGCAGCCCATCAGATATTTGTAGATAGCTATTAAGTCTCCTCTCAGCCTTCTTTTTTTGTAAGTTAAACATTCCCAGATCCTTTGACCGTTCCTCATAGGACATGGCTTGCAGACCGCTTACTATCCTGATAGCTCTTCTCTGAATTTGCTCCAGTTTGTTAAATTGGGGTGCCCAGAACTGGGCACAGTACTCCAGATGAGGTCTGAGCAAAGAGTAGTAAAGGGGGATAGTTACCTCATGTGATCTAGACTCTATGCTTCTCTTAACACATCCCAGAATTGTGTTTGCTTTTTGCTGCTGCATCACACTATTGACTCAAGTTCAGTCTGTGATCTATTAGTATACCCAAGTCTTTTTCACATGTGTGCTGCTTAGCCCAATTCCTCTCGTTCTGTATATGCTTCTTTAATTTTTCTTGCCAAATGTAGAACTTTGCATTTCGTCCTGTTAAGCCTGGTTTTGACACGATGATTTTCGCTCAAAAGATGTCTTTTGAGCGATAATCGTTGTGTTCATTTACAGGGCAATGTGATCGCTCAAACGTTGAGCAATCACTTTGCGCTCCGAGTGGGGTATGCAGAAGACAAGCAGGGGCGCTTGTCTTCTGCATCCAGCTGTTATCTCGTATACAGCAACTGGTTAACGAAAACTGCACGATGTCAGTGCAGATAGACAACGATTTTTGCTCAAATATGGCTTTGAGCGATTTTTGGGGGAAGTAATCGTTGTGTTTTAATCAGCCTTTAAATACCATTCTATTGCTTGCAGCCCTCTGTTCAAGTTTGTCTAGATCTTTTTGAATCCTCTCTCACTGCTCTAGTCTTAGCTGTGTCTCCTAGCTTTGTGTCATTGGCAAATTTGATCAGCTTCCTATCAATTCCCTCCTCCAGATCATTTATAAAAATGTTGAACAAAACTGGGTACTCCACTTGAGACATTTTTCCACTGGGATTATGACCACTCTTTGAGTACGATCACTCAGCCAGTTGTGAATCCACCTAACAGTTGCCTTTTCAATCCCTTGTCTATTTTTTCAATAAAGATGGTATCAGATACTTTGTCAAATGCTTTACTAAAGTCAAAACATACTATATCTAACGCACTTCCCTGATCAAGCCAGTTGGTGATTCTGTCATAGAAGGAAATTAGATTAGTCTGGCATGACTTGTTTGTTATAAACCCATGCTCGCTCTGGTTTATTACTCCATTCTCATCCAAGTACTTCCATACACGCATTCACGGGGGCAGAAATAGTCCAGTAGTAGTGTATAAAGGCCTTAACTAATTAAAACTAAATTTTATTAAGACTTTGAAAACTAGGGCTGTATGACAGACACACAATGAAAGGCACGATATTTGGAAACCAGCGTGCCTAAACAGACAAACACAAAACCAGTGGCATATAAACCCACCTTCTAAATGCAGGTGTATATATATAATCAAAGGGTAATAAAAAGACTCATAATCCCCTCATATAATGCAAGGAGGATGAGGGCAAGAAATGTTGCTAGCTTCTTAATGCTTGTGCTCAACAACATTCACAGGAGCCACAACGAACAGATTTTAGAGTGGAGACACCCATTATTGTACCGCTCTCCACCATGCTTCACTGCTGCCTGCAGACACTCATTATTGTACCGCTCTTCACCATGCTTCACTGCTGCCTGCAGACACTCATTATTGTACCGCTCTTCACCATGCTTCACTGCTGCCTGCAGACACATTATTGTACCGCTCTTCACCATGCATCACTGCTGCCTGCAGACACTCATTATTGTACCGCTCTTCACCATGCATCACTGCTGCCTGCAGACACTCATTATTGTACCGCTCTTTACCATGCTTCACTGCTGCCTGCAGATACTCATTATTGTACTGCTCTTCACCATGCTTCACTGCTGCCTGCAGACACTCATTATTGTACCGCTCTTCACCATGCATCACTGCTGCCTGCAGACACTCATTATTGTACCGCTCTTCACCATGCTTCACTGCTGCCTGCAGACACTCATTATTGTACCGCTCTCCACCATGCTTCACTGCTGCCTGCAGACACTCATTATTGTACCGCTCTTCACGATGCATCACTGCTGCCTGCAGACACTCATTATTGTACCGCTCTTCACCATGCTTCACTGCTGCCTGCAGACACTCATTATTGTACCGCTCTCCACCATGCTTCACTGCTGCCTGCAGACACTCATTATTGTACCGCTCTTCACCATGCTTCACTGCTGCCTGCAGACACTCATTATTGTACCGCTCTTCACCATGCATCACTGCTGCCTGCAGACACTCATTATTGTACCGCTCTTCACCATGCTTCACTGCTGCCTGCAGACACTCATTATTGTACCACTCTTCACCATGCTTCACTGCTGCCTGCAGACACTCATTATTGTACCACTCTTCACCATGCTTCACTGCTGCCTGCAGACACTCATTATTGTACCGCTCTCCGCCATGCTTCACTGCTGCCTGCAGACACTCATTATTGTACCGCTCCCCACCATGCTTCACTGCTGCCTGCAGACACCCATTATTGTACCCCCCCCCCTTTTTGTAGTTTTTCTTTTTTTATGTTGTACAAGAAATTAAATAAGTTTACAAAAACTTGCTTTCTGCCACCATCTCCTGACCCCCAAAGCTTTTTTTATTTTTTTGTCAATCATATTGCATGATGCCCTTTTTTTGTGCGGTAGCTTGCAGTTTTTATTATTAACTAGAGATGAGTGAGCACCCAAATGCTCGGGTCCGCGTTATTTGAGTCGAGCTTTTCGTAAAATCCGAGAGCTCTACTCGAGTAACGAACCTCATTGACTATAATGGGAGACTCAAGCATTATGTGGGACGCTGAGTCCCGAGTTTTTTTAAAATCTTTTCTTGGTTCGTGTTTCTTCTACTCTCTCTCTCCCCTCCCTTCCCCTTCCTGCCAGACCAAAAATGTTCGAATGACGCGTGCTGCCGCAGGGAGGGGCCCAAACAGGCATGTCACAGCGGGGAGGAGCCAAAAGCTGGGGCGAGGAGCCAAAAGCTATTTGATGCTTGTTCGAGTAACGAGCACCATCAAGTACGCTAATACTCGAACGAGCATCAAGCTTGACAGAGTATGTTCACTCAACTCTATTATTAACATTTTGGGATAGACAGGACTTTTTGATCACTTTTTATTCAATTTGTATCTTGGATACGGGGTGAACAAAGAAGTCCAATTCTAGCAATGTGTATATTTTCTTTCTGACGGCATTCACCATAGTTGATGACATCACGATGGCAGTTTACAGGGTGACATCACAATGGCAGGCAGCCATTATATTTTAATGTGTTATTTTGTTTCCTATAAACAGATGTTTTATCTAAGGAGGGAAGTCACATCATAAACACCAATGAAGAGAGAGAAAACTTCTAGATCTCTAGAACTGGAGACACCATAGGAGCTCTACAGAAGTGCCAAGATCACTCAGAGCGACAGCAGTGATTCTAAATTTGATTACTGTTCTCTAGAACTGGAGACATCAGAGGAGCTCTACAAAACCGCCAAGATCACTCAGAGCGACAGCAGTGAATCTAAATCTGATTACTGTTCTCTAGAACTGGAGACACCAGAGGAGCTCTACAGAACTGCCAAGATCACTCAGAGCGACAGTAGAGACTCTAAATCTGATTACTGTGCTCTATAACTGGAGACACCAGAGGAGCTCCACACACCTATCAAACCCTTCCAGAGCGAAAGTAGCCATGATGAAACACCCACCACAAGTGATATCTGTTTGGAGGAACCCCATCCGAAAGGAATGTGTTGCTATTAAAGCTTCAGCCAAAGGGAATCTCACATGGACCAGGTTCAATTACATAGAGCGCCATATCCTAAAACTATCCCATGAGAGTCCTTACCTTATTCATGGTCTTTCCACCTTCCACACGCTAAACTGTCTATTTTGGGATGGAATCGGCCAATGGAGAAAACCTTGATCATTTTATATTTAATTACTTTGCTCTTGATACCACCACAATAAAATTCATCACAGCAGAAGTGATCTGCGGCACAGAGTTCTTGCATAAGAAAGGCATTATACATCGGGACCTGAAGACAGAGAATATTTTTCTGACTGCAGACGGCCATGTAAGAATAACAGACTTTGGCATCGCTGTAGTACTGGGTGGATATAAGAAATCCAAATACAGGTGTAGAGGTACACCTGCATACGCAGCTCCAGCAATGGTGAAGGAGAAGGAACAACGACGTGGGGTAGATTATTTTGCTATTGGCGTCATTTTCTATAAAGTATGCACAGGTATGAGACCTTTTCCTGGATATCGTATCAGCAATGACAAAGCAAAGCTGCTGATATTGGAAGCAGATCGTTCACTCATTACAGCATCGCTGTAGTACTGGGTGGGTATAAGAAGTCCAAATACAGGTGTAGAGGTACACCTGCATACGCAGCTCCAGCAATGGTGAAGGAGAAGGAACAACGACGTGGGGTAGATTATTTTGCTATTGGCGTCATTTTCTATAAACTAGTCACAGGTATGAGACCTTTTCCTGGATATCGTATCAACAATGACAAAGCAAAGCTGCTGATATTGGAAGCAGCTCCTTCACCCATCGGAAATAACAAACAGTACGCCCTAAGGCTGAACCTGGTGTGTTACAGTTAGAACATCCTAAAGGAACTCAGGAAAACGTCACCTCTGTGTGATCTAGACCTAGATTTCCAGAAGCAACAGAAGAGTAAGCCAAGGCCTGAAGAGTGGAATCACCAATATCTACTCCTTTCTATTCACTGCTTGATAATTACATCTTTTATGCATTAATAATAAATATACAAAAGATCTATAGAGAATTTGTCTTCATTATTCCACCATACAATATGAGATGTTTGCTTGGAATCGGTACCAGAGAGAGTCAAAATATAAGGGAGGGAGGTGACGGGTATACACTGACACCTGCCAATAAATGCAAACAAGGGGCTGGCAAACCAACATAATTCTCTGTCATGAAGTTGTCACAATTACCATTTCAGTTCTGAAATTATTAGTCATACTATGTGTGGCCATCCTTACAGGTCCCCGCCATGTTATAATTAACACCATGCCTTCCAATAGATAGTTTAATTTAATGCTGCTTAGAAATGTAGAATGGTAGAGTTGGGAGGAACCTCCGGGGTCATCGGGTCCAACCCCTTGCTCAACGCAGGATTCACTAAAACATCCCAGACAGATGCCTGTCCAGCCTTTGTTTGAAGACTTTTTCTAATATCTAATCTGTGTCTGCTCCCTTTCAGTTTCACCCCATTGCTTCTAGTCTTTCCTTGTGCAAATGAGAATAGGGCTGATCCCTCTGCACTATAGCAGCCCATCAGATATTTGTAGATAGCTATTAAGTCTCCTCTCAGCCTTCTTTTTTTGTAAGTTAAACATTCCCAGATCCTTTGACCGTTCCTCATAGGACATGGTTTACAGACCGCTTACTATCCTGATAGCTCTTCTCTGAATTTGCTCCAGTTTGTTAAATTGGGGTGCCCAGAACTGGGCACAGTACTCCAGATGAGGTCTGAGCAAAGTGTAGTAAAGGGGGATAGTTACCTCATGTGATCTAGACTCTATGCTTCTCTTAACACATCCCAGAATTGTTTGCTTTTTGCTGCTGCATCACACTATTGACTCAAGTCTGTGATCTATTAGTATACCCAAGTCTTTTTCACATGTGTGCTGCTTAGCCCAATTCCTCTCGTTCTGTATATGCTTCTTTAATTTTTCTTGCCAAATGTAGAACTTTGCATTTCGTCCTGTTAAGCCTGGTTTTGACACGATGATTTTCGCTCAAAAGATGTCTTTTGAGCGATAATCGTTGTGTTCATTTACAGGGCAAGGTGATCGCTCAAACGTTGAGCAATCACTTTGCGCTCCGAGTGGGGTATGCAGAAGACAAGCAGGGGCGCTTGTCTTCTGGATCCAGCTGTTATCTGGTATACAGCAATTGGTTAACGAAAACTGCACGATGTCAGTGCAGATAGACAACGATTTTTGCTCAAATATGGCTTTGAGCGATTTTTTGGGGAAGTAATCGTTGTGTTTTAATCAGCCTTTAAATACCATTCTATTGCTTGCAGCCCTCTGTTCAAGTTTGTCTAGATCTTTTTGAATCCTCTCTCACTGCTCTAGTCTTAGCTGTGTCTCCTAGCTTTGTGTCATTGGCAAATTTGATCAGCTTCCTATCAATTCCCTCCTCCAGATCTTCCACTGGGATTATGACCACTCTTTGAGTACGATCACTCAGCCAGTTGTGAATCCACCTAACAGTTGCCTTTTCAATCCCTTGTCTATTTTTTCAATAAAGATGGTATCAGATACTTTGTCAAATGCTTTACTAAAGTCAAAACATACTATATCTAACGCACTTCCCTGATCAAGCCAGTTGGTGATTCTGTCATAGAAGGAAATTAGATTAGTCTGGCATGACTTGTTTGTTATAAACCCATGCTCGCTCTGGTTTATTACTCCATTCTCATCCAAGTACTTTCATACACGCATTCACGGGGGCAGAAATAGTCCAGTAGTAGTGTATAAAGGCCTTAACTAATTAAAACTAAATTTTATTAAGACTTTGAAAACTAGGGCTGTATGACAGACACACAATGAAAGGCACGATATTTGGAAACCAGCGTGCCTAAACAGACAAACACAAAACCAGTGGCATATAAACCCACCTTCTAAATGCAGGTGTATATATATAATCAAAGGGTAATAAAAAGACTCATATTCCCCTCATATAGTGCAAGGAGGATGAGGGCAAAAAATGTTGCTAGCTTCTTAATGCTTGTGCTCAACAACATTCACAGGAGCCACAACGAACAGATTTTAGAGTGGAGACACCCATTATTGTACCGCTCTCCACCATGCTTCACTGGTGCCTGCAGACACTCATTATTGTACCGCTCTTCACCATGCTTCACTGCTGCCTGCAGACACTCATTATTGTACCGCTCTTCACCATGCTTCACTGCTGCCTGCAGACACTCATTATTGTACCGCTCTTCACCATGCTTCACTGCTGCCTGCAGACACTCATTATTGTACCGCTCTTCACCATGCTTCACTGCTGCCTGCAGACACTCATTATTGTACCACTCTTCACCATGCTTCACTGCTGCCTGCAGATACTCATTATTGTACCGCTCTTCACCATGCTTCACTGCTGCCTGCAGACACACATTATTGTACCGACCTCCACCATGCTTCACTGCTGCCTGCAAACACTCATTATTGTCTCCACCATGCTTCACTGCTGCCTGCAAACACTCATTATTGTACCGCTCTTCACCATGCTTCACTGCTGCCTGCAGACACTCATTATTGTACCGCTCTCCACCATGCTTCACTGCTGCCTACAGACATTCATTATTGTACCGCTCTCCGCCATGCTTCACTGCTGCCTGCAGACACTCATTATTGTACCGCTCTCCGCCATGCTTCACTGCTGCCTGCAGACACTCATTATTGTACCGCTCTCCGCCATGCTTCACTGCTGCCTGCAGACACTCATTATTGTACCGCTCTCCACCATGCTTCACTGCTGCCTGCAGACACCCATTATTGTACCCCCCGCCCTCCTACGGGGGGACACCGGACCCCCACAACCAGGAGCATGCTCGCGGGGTAAGTCCCTCTGGAAATGTCAGAGCAAATGTGGTGCATGCACATCTCTGGTGGGAACCCACGTTCGGTCGTCTGGGCCAAGCCCTCTCCAGTGCACCAAGTACCGTAACGCGCCTCTAACATGTCTGGCATCAATAAGTCTTTCAACCTCGTACTCCAGTTCCCCCTGTACTAGCGTAGGAGAGGGCGGGTTCTGGGTGGGCAGAACTGGAGTCACATACCTCTTAAGCAAACTTTTGTGGAAGATGTTGTAAACCTTCCAAGACCCAGGAAGGGATAATTTATATGCCACCGGGCTAACAACCTGAGAGATCGAATGTAGAAATGGTATGGGAACAGCACTTCTCCACACGACCTGTAAGGTGGGACCTGCAGAACACAGGCTGCCAGCCACAGCAGGAGTCTGGATCTGTAGACTCCAAGTAATATAGTCTAGTAAAGTAGTGAGCCGCGGCAGCAATAAAGATGCAGGAGTTTAACAAAGCGTTGTCTGTGCAACGTTTCAATCTGTAGTCAGATCTTTGACATGCTTGACAAAGATCTGACTACAGATCGAAACGTTGCACAGAGGAATAAAGACAACGCTTTGTTAAACTCCTGCATCTTTATTGCTGCCGCGGCTCACTACTTTACTAACCTGAGAGATCGAAGATGGATCAATAAAACAAGGAGCAAGTTTTAAGAACAGAACCTTAAGGCCTCCTTCCCACGAACGGATTTCCGCCGCGTAACTTCGCGGCAAAAATCCGCTGCGTTGCCCCCTGCTATTAGGTTCTATTAAACCTAATAGCACAATGCTCACGATGCGTAATTCCACCGCGGAATTACGCACCGTGAAATCTCCCGTCCTCACCCGCAGCATGCTCCATTTGCTGCGGGTGTACGCGCTGACGGCTTCCATTGCAGTCAATGGAAGCCGTCCGTTCACGCTATCTCCCGCTGTAACGAGCGGAAGATAGCGTGAAAAAACGCTTTCCCGCCTACCGCCGCGCGTCATATGACGCGGCCGGCGCGTCACGTGACACGGCCGGCCGCGTCACGTGACGCGGTGGGCGTGTAACATGACGCGGCGGCGGTGGGCGGGGAAGCGTCTTCACGCTATCTTCCGCTGGTAAGTATGGGGTCTCTGGGGGGCGCCGTGACGGGCTTCACTGCGGAATATTCTGCAGCGGAGCCCGTCACGCTCGTGTGAAGCCAGCCTAAGTCTCAAATTTTTTGAAGACAGTAAAACCTGATCCTCAACCACAAAAGGTGCAGAGATAGTGCGTCTTTTATTTGACTCCCTAAGCAGTCTCTGATGAGAACCCTGAATGTTCTTACAAACCTGGGCCCAAACTGTGCACAGTTCATCAGTAGATATATCAGCAAACAGAGTGTCAGAATCAGAAGGAGTAGAGAATATAAACCAGGTATGGAAACGATAATTACAGAAAAACGGTGAAACTTGGGAAGACGAATTAACATGTCTATTGATGGCAAATTTGACGAGAGGTAAGTAGTTGGCCCACTGAAACTGCTTATCAGAAACAAACAGTTGTAGGTACTGGATTAATTCTTGATTCATGCATTCCGTTTGTCCGGAATGCAGAAGAAAAAGACAGGTTAACATTTAGGTTTTTGCAGAAAGCTCGCCAGAAGCGATCAACAAACTGTACCCCTCTATCCGAGACAATATCCTCCGGAATCTCCTGTAGCCGAGCAATCTACTTGATAAACATTTCTGATAACTTGCATAGAGGGACAAAATGTGACATCTTGAAACGATCAACTATAACCCAAATGACCGTGTTCCCAAGCGAGGGAGGCAAATCAGTTACAAAGTCCATGGACAGATGGGACCATGGCCTAGAGGGAATGGGCAAGGGGAGAAGAGGACCCTCAGGATGTCTCCTGGGATTCTTCCCCCTTGCGCAAACCGTGCATGCGGACACAAACAACCGAACATCCCTGGCCATATGAGGCCACCAATAAACTCTGGATAGAAGCTCCTGAGTTCTCCTGATACCAGGGTGACCAGCTGGGACTGAAAATGCATCTCCTTTAACACCTTCAACCTTAACGACAAAGGGACAAAAAGTCTGCCTTCCGGAAGGGCTTCAGGGGCTGACTGTCGAGCAGCGTGTATAAAAGGTGAAAGGTCGGAGGAGACAACAGCGAGAACCACCACAGGGGAGAGAATACTCTCAGGCTCAGACTTTGAAGGTTCTGGGGTACCAAAACTCCTAGAAAAGGCATCTTTGTAATCAATACAGGGCCTGAGACCCCTGTCCTTCTTTTTGACTAAGAAAAAGCCGGCAACAGTAGGAGACTCAGAAGGTCGGATGTGCCCCTTGACCAAACTGTCCTGAATATAGTCCTTCATGGACTCCCTCTCAGTGACAGTTACATTATAGATCCGACCCTTAGGAAATTTGGCACCTGGAACCAGATAAATCTTACAGTCAAAATCTCTATGGGAAGGCAAAACTTCAGATAGTTGCTTGGAGAAAATGTCAGAAAATTTGGAGATATAGTCTGGTAACTCAACACCCTAATAAACAGAGGTATCTAAGTCCACAGTACACATGTGATTGGTACACCGGGGACCCCATTTGACCAGACCCAGAGTGTCCAAATTAATAACGGGATTGTGTTCTCTTAACCAAGGTAGCCCTAAGACAATGTCCACAGACAAGTCTTTCATGACAAGGAAGGTGCAAGACTCCGTATGCGAAGCTCCTACAGTAAAAGAGCAACAACAGTGGGGATCCGGCAAAGAAGACAATAAAGAAAGACTGGGGAGAGGGGGGGGGGCTTAGAACCCTTGATAGAACCACTACAAAGGCTCTTTTCAAGATGGACTGTTTCAAATGGGGGATTGTGAAGGCTATGAGCATAAACATATATATATATTTCATCCTGTCTTCTATGAACATCTTTGATATACCCTTCCGGAGGCTATGGGCCTAAAACATATTCATATATATTTTATCCTGTCTCCTATGAACATCTTTGATATAGGCTTGTACACTCATGTGTTGTTTGCACGGCAAGATTGCATTGTTATAGGAATTAGAAATGGAGAATAGTACTTAGCATATGTATATATAACTTACATTCTTCCCTATCTTCTGTTACACTGTTCAAAGGTCAGTGTGCAATAGTGTCCAGTAAAGACAATGCCTTAATGAGTAACTGCTATCTATGTAAAAACACATGACTGACTAAAATGTACACTTATTGACAATAGACCACACTCCTTTAAAATACTATATAAAGAAAGATGTTTTGTAACAAAGGTAGATTGCTTTAAGACATGGTCATGATTTCTGTGTCCACTGCTTTCTCACAGCGGCCGCCATAACCACCTCTGATTTGGAGCCTCACAGCATATTGACGGAACATTGAATTTCCCTAACATTAATGGGCGCCCAAGAAACGTGAGCCTTGAAGGAAGAAGAGGACCACCTACACCTCGAACCCCCTCGACCCATATGGGGTAAGGAGCCACTCGGAACCACGGATTGACAAAAATTGTGCAGTAAGGTAAGATTTTATCTTGCCACAATCTCTCTGTGCTTCTTGGTTGCTCCTTTCCTGGCCGAGGGGTAAGAAGTGCATGCCTCTTATAAATCTTCAAGCTTTTTAAGAATTCAAATGGTGGGCTAAATATGCTGTACGGGTGTTCTTTAACTGTTATACAGTATATATAGAGATTTATTTATATATATATATTTCACTCTGTCTTCTATGAACATCTTTGATATACGCTTTTAGAGGCTATGAGCCTAAAACATATACATATATATTTCATCCTGTCTCCTATGAACATCTTTGATATATATCGCTTGTATATATATATATATATATATATATATATATATATATATATATATATATATATATATATATATATAGATAGAGAGAGATCTAAAAATTGTAGGGATGCACTGCAGAGAGTGGCCTGTAGGGGGCAACAGACAGGCAATCTGGTGCCTGAGATGAGAGGAATACACCCACAGGTGTGGTCAATAAGTAGGATAAAGGTGTTTGTTTCTGCTGCAGTCAAAGGTGAAGTGGGCTGCAAGCCAGAGACAGGTCCAGTGAGAGAGACCTGGGTTGTGAGCCAGAGAGGTCCAGTGAGAGGGACCTGGGCTGTGAGAGCCCAAGACAGATCCAGGGGGAGACCTGGACGCAAGAGGTCTGGAGAGACACCTGGACGCTGGAGAGGCTGTTTGTGTGCCTCAGGAAGGTTGGAGTGAAACTGTCCTGAGGGAAAGCAGAGTGAGTACTGAAGACAACAGTATGAAGCTGCCCTGGAGAGTGCTCAGAAGTTAGAAATTAATAGACATTTGGAGCTTAACCCATTGGTGCGTACTTGTGATGTGAGCGAATGATCCCCAGGTTGCTACAATATATATTTTTCATCCTGTCTTCTATGAACATCTTTGATATAGGCTTCCGGAGGCTATGGGCCTAAAACATATACATATATATTTCATCTGAACATCTTTGATATACGTGTAAGGACTGGCGGTTCGCGGGTCCGTCGTGCCCGAACAGCCGGTCCTGTCACACGTGCGGCTGCTGTGCGGCGCAGGGGGGCCCCGGTCCTCGTCACCTCCCCTGGCCACCGGGCTCTGCCTCACCGCCGGGTTGCCAGGGACGCGGTGGGTGTTGCCCTCGTCGCGTCCTAGGTATCTTGGCAACCAAACATGTGTTTCCTGTCCTGCCTCCTGCAGGGCTGGGGGCGGGTTCCCCAGAGCTGCTGGGTGCACTCAGCTGCTGTCAGGCTCCCCGCCCCAATCAGCTGCTGCGGCGGGAGCTCTGACAGCATTTAAACCTGCTGGTGTCTGCAGACCAGTGCCAGTGTTAGTTTTGGATTTCCTGCTACACCAGCGTACTGCGTATTTCTGACTCCTGACTCCTGTTACTGACCCTCTGCCTTTTGACCCGACGTTGCCTTGCCTGACCCTCTTGTACCGTGTACCCTCTCGCTGCTAACCCGGATTGTCTGACTCTCCTTGCTCTTGTTTGTTCCAGTGTCTGTCTGTTTGTTAGTCCCAGTGTCCCCCTTCCTTAGTGAGCGTAGGGACCGTCGCCCAGTTGTCGCCCTGGGGCTTAGCCCAGGGGGGCAAGTAGGTAGGGACAGGGGTTGCGGGTATTTTCAGGGACTTCCAGTTTCCCGGACCCCCGAGTCCTAACAATACGCTTTTACACTCACGTGTTGTTTGCACGGCAAGATTGCATTGTGCTATGAACATCTTTGATATATGCTTGTACTCTCATGTGCTGTTTGCACGGCAAGATTGCATTGTCATAGGAATTAGAAATAGAGAATAGTATTTATCATATGTATATATAACTTACATTCTTCCCTATCTTCTGTTACACTGTTCAAAGGTCAGTGTGCAACAGTGTCCAGTAAAGACAATGCCTTAATGAGTAACTGATATCTATGTAAAAACACATGACTGACTAAAATGTACACTTATTGACAATAGACCTCACTCCTTTAAAATACTATATAAAGAAAGATGTTTATAGTCTGGTAACTCAACACTCTAACAGAGGTATCTAAGTTCACAGGACACATGTGATTGGTACACCGGAGACCCCATTTGACCAGATCCAGAGTGTCCAAATTAATAACGGGATTGTGTTATTACCCACCACAAGTGATATCTGTTTGGATGAACCTGACCAGTCTGACGAGGAAAGATCTGGCACAGTACCCCTATCACTAGAGTCCTTCACTTTCCATCAGACGCTGGGAGCAGGTGCCTTTGGAAAAGTCTACCTGGCAAGAGATCTTATCCGAAAGGAATGTGTTGCCATTAAGGCTTCAACCAAACGGAATCCAACATGGACCAGGTCCAATTACATAGAGCGCCATGTCCTAAAACTGTCCCATGAGAGTCTTTACCTCATTCACGGCCTGGCCGCCTTCCACACGCTAAGCTGTGTGTATTTTGTGATGGAATTGGCCAATGGAGGGCACCTCGATCATTTTATATTTAATAACTTTGCTCTTGATACCACCACAATAAAATTCATCACAGCAGAAGTGATCTGCGGCACAGAGTTCTTGCATAAGAAAGGCATTATACATCGGGACCTGAAGCCAGAAAACATTCTTCTGACCGCAGACGGCCATGTCAAAATAACTGACTTTGGCATTGCTGTAGTAGTGAGTGGAAATAAGAAGACCAAATTTAGGTGTAGAGGTACACCTGGATATGCGGCCCCAGAAATGGTGATGGACAAGGAACATGGACGTGGGGTTGATTATTTCGCTATTGGCGTCATTCTGTACAAACTATGTACAAGTACAAGACCTTTTCCTGGATATCGTATCAGCGATATTCAGCATGCTGTCATCCATCATACTCCACGCTACCCAAGGTCTCTGAATCGAGTCACACGGAACATCTTAAAAGGACTGCTGTGCAAAAATCAGTTCAAGCGGCTAGGAGTGAAAGTAGATGTCAGAAAGCATCCATTTTTTGATGGCACAAATTGGGAAGATGTGGAAGCCAGGAGAGTGGCACCACCAGCAATAATGATAGCAGATTCTGTTGACCTGAATATTAACCGAACACTGGACTATGCTGAACGGCCAAACAGAAGAATTACTGTAGACCCAAAGATCTTCAAAAGATTCAGCTTTGTATGTCCAGAATGGTCACGCCACTATCATCCAGTCATCATGAAGACCACAGCTTAAACATCCAAGCAGTTTAGCAGGCATTCAAGAAGAAAGATAGGTAAGTGGAAGAGCTCCTACTTATGCAGTATATATGTGAGGAGATGACTATCCTTGTAGAGATTACAGGATGTGTGATGTGTTTATTCTATGAGATGCTGATCTGGACACGTGTATCTTTCTTTTTACAGTAACAACCAAATTCAACTAGACTTTCCTATTTACTGGGCTTGACAACCCCACCAAACATCCACCACTTAACATCCATGTAGATTCGAGCTCCAACAACCCAGGGATTGATTCCGATCGCCATCTTTGGGGTCAGGGAGGAATTTTTTCCCCTTTATATGAGGATAAACCAACATTTAATCCTCAGGGGTTTTTTGCCTCCCTCTGGGTCAACATAGCAACTAATTACAGGTTGAAATTGAAGGACTTTCAACTTTGCTTGCTAGATAACCATCTAAACCTCTCATCTACAATGTGGTGGCAACAACAGAAGGAAGCTGCTGGGATTGGAAGCAGCTCCTTCAACCATAGGATTTGACAGAAGGAAGCTGCTGAATTGGAAGCAGCTCCTTCACCCATCGGACATAACAAACAGTACGCCCTAAGGCTGAACCTGGTGTGTTACAGTTAGAACATCCTAAAGGAACTCAGGAAAATATCACCTCTGTGTGATCTAGACCTAGATTTCCAGAAGCAACAGAAGAGTAAGCCAAGGCCTGAAGAGCAGAATCACCATCATCTGCTCCTTTCTATTCACTGCATGATAATTACATCTTTCATGCATTAATAAATATTTAAAGATCTATAGAGAATTTGTCTTCATAATTTCAGCAAAAAATATGAGATGTTTGCTTGGAATTGGTACCAGAGAGCGTCAAAATATAAGGGAGGGAGGCAACGGGTATACACTGACACTTGCCAATAAATGCAACCAAGGAGCTGATGGAGTTGTCACAATTACCATTTCAGTTCTGAAATTGTTAGTGTTGCGTCCTCTGGACGTGCAACCTCAATAACATAAATCAAAGGCACAACTGTGCAAAAGGAAACAAAAACTAAAAGGGAATGCTCTCCCTATCGTCCCCTAACCCGGGAGGGGGCCCTGCCTATTCGGCAGACCGACCACACTGATAAGTGTGAGCCTGCACTCGAACCTGGACCACTGACCAGTCCCTCACTGGGGGCCCTAGCACAAAACAAAAGGAGAAACAAAACCAAACAGTAAAGAACTTAGCTTTAAATGAAGAGCTTCCACCACTCTGTGTTGCTCCGATGCTGTCCAACATAGGACTGAAGTGAATTGACCAGCACAGGAGTCACAGTTAACACTGCTTAAATAGGAGCAGAGCTACTTAGCACCAGGTGCTGACTGACATTAATCTTGCAACCACCACACCTCTCAGCTCCTGGAGAGGTAGGAATGCTGCTAAGCCCTGGTCTGGCCTGAAAGCAAGGTGGGAATCTCAGAACGGCTGCAACAGTACCTCCCCTTCTAGGAGGGGCCCCAGGACCCTTAAGATCAGGACGACCAGGGTTTGATCTGTAAAATTTTTTGACTCGACGGGAGTTCAAAATGTGACTTATTACCAACTGCTCCTCCCCATCTGTTAGCACAGGAGCCAGGGGTGGGGAGTCATTCCCAGGATCGATGAATCTTTTGAGCAGAGATTTGTGGCAAACATTGTTAATTTTCATCGCCCTGGGAATTTCTAACCGGAAGGCCACCGCGTTAATCTTCTCAATTATTTTAAACGGACCGATAAATCGCGGGCCCAGTTTAGCGGATGGTTGTTTGAGTTTTATATTTCTGGTAGACAACCAAACCAAGTCTCCAACACGGAATTCCGCCCCCTCTGGGGGGTGACTGTCAGCAACTTGCTTTCTCCGCTGAACTGCTCGCCGTAACTCTCT
Source organism: Eleutherodactylus coqui (assembly GCF_035609145.1). Lineage (NCBI taxonomy): Eukaryota > Metazoa > Chordata > Amphibia > Anura > Eleutherodactylidae > Eleutherodactylus > Eleutherodactylus coqui. Next base: position 23,139,021 of record NC_089849.1, read on the forward strand.
CTGGACCTCGGCCATAATAGGCCCAGAAGAATCCGGCTGCCCCGGTGCCGGAGCCGTAGCAACACACTTCTTCAATTTCTGAACCCTCTCAGGATCCATCTCAAAACCCTCTTGGGTATAAGCTTTGAGCGTCAGTCTCTCAGGAGGGGGTATGCGGCTCCTGGGGAACTCGTAGTCAGGGAGAAGTTTAATAGCACAATCCCCCTGTCTGTGCGGTGGTAATTTGTCTGCCCCCACTGGGGGAAGCACCTCAGAGAGGTCGGGGATGACTTCCGGCAGCTCTTTTGTCTGAGTAGAAGCTATAGCAACAGAAACGTAACCGGACAGACAACCAGGGCTCCATTCAACAATGTCCCCCTTCTCCCAGTCTACTACCGGGTTGTGTAGACGTAGCCAAGGCAGCGCCAAGACTACTTGAGAAGGGAGGGATTCTATGACATATAATGTTATAATCTCCCTGTGGAACAGCCCAATTTTTAAACGGACGTTAGGCACACAAAACCTCAGACTTCTCTGCGATAGTGGAGCAGCATCAATGGCGGATACGGGGATGGGAAACTCCAGAGCCTTCATCTCCAAGCCTAAACGTCTAACCGTCTCCCAATGTATTAAATTAATACTAGCTCCACAATCCAGAAGGACTCTTATGGGGCTGCCCACACTATCAGACAGGATCTCAGCAGGAAGCATCAGTCTGGAGGGTGATATCCAGGCAATTTGATGGCCTAGAGGGGCCCCCTCAGTAATCTCCCAGTCATCAAGTCCTGGCTGGCAACTATAACGGGGACAACACTGAGCCATGCGACCAATGCGGTTACAGGAAAAGCATCAACCTTTACACTGTAGCTTGTTCCCATTTCTAGCCCTAGCAGCCAGAAACCCCAAGTGCATGGGCTCCTCCACATCCACTGATAAGAAGCCAGAATCTATGGAGAGTTCCTGATGTCTCTCCCTGATCCGTCTCCCAGCTTTGATAGCCAGAGACATGGCCTCATCAAGACTGCGGGGTACTGGATAACCTACCAGTACATTCTTGATTTTATTGGATAGACCCCAATGGAACTGGCTCTTCAAAGCAGGGTCATTCCACTGGGTTTCTGCTGCCCAATGTCGAAACCCAGCACAATAATCTTCGACAGAGGAGTCTCCCTGTCATAAATGTCTGATATTCCCTTCAGCCACTGATATCTTGTCTGGGTCATCATAGATAAGACCCAATGCAGCAAAAAAGTCATCCACCGAGTCCAAGGCCTCAGACATTGGGGGTAATAAAAAAGCCCATGCCTGTGGCGCCCCCTGGAGTCTGGACATGACAATGCCCACCTTCTGGGAGTCGTCCCCTGAAGACACCAGACGCAGTCTAAAGTAGAGCTTACAGGCATCCCGAAAGGATCCAAATTTCTGCCTATCACCAGAAAAATGGTCGGGTAGCTCAATTTTTGGTTCCTTGCTGGGAACCTGCAGCGCAGTTTGTCGCTGTTTTATCTCAGCGAGCTCAGCAGCCAGCGTGCCAAGCTGGTGCGACAAAACCTCAAGGGGATTCATAGTAACAGCACAGAATCTCCCTGAGTAGGTAAGGGCTGGTTAATCTGTTGCGTCCTCTGGACGTGCAACCTCAATAACATAAATCAAAGGCACAACTGTGCAAAAGGAAACTAAAACTAAAGGGGAATGCTCTCCCTATCGTCCCCTAACCCGGGAGGGGGCCCTGCCTACTCGGCAGACCGACCGCGCTGATAAGTGCGAGCCTGCACTCGAACCTGGGCCACTGACCAGTCCCTCACTGGGGGCCCTAGCAAAAAAAAACAAAAGGAGAAACAAAACAAAACCAAACAGTAAAGAACTTAGCTTCAAATGAAGAGCTTCCACCACTCTGTGTTGCTCCGACGCTGTCCAACATAGGACTGAAGTGAATTGACCAGCACAGGAGTCACAGTTAACACTGCGTAAATAGGAGCAGAGCTACTTAGCACCAGGTGCTGACTGACATTAATCTTACAACCACCACACCTCTCAGCTCCAGGAGAGGTAGGAATGTTGCTAAGCCCTGGTCTGGCCTGAAAGCAAGGTGGGAACCTCAGAACGGCTGCAACAGTTAGTCATACTATGTGTGGCCATCCTTACAGGTCCCCGCCATGTTCTAATTAACACCATGCTTCCCAATAGATACTTTAATTTAATGCTGCTTAGAATGGTAGAGTTGGAAGGAACCTCCAGGGTCATCGGGTCCGACCCCCTGCTCAATACAGGATTCACTAAATCATCCCAGACAGATGTCTGTCTAGCGTACGGCCACTGATAAAGGGAAAGTCATATACACGCAATACAGCCTGTATTCTTTTTCAAAACATTTTTTTAAAAAGCTCCTTCTTAGGGCTACCTCTGACAGTCTGCATTTTACAGGTTATCAGGGGGGAGTTGTAGTGCATCACTATTGCACAGCTAGGCATGTTTGCAGCCTTCCGTATAATTTTTTTCTGCCTGCAGTTTGCGTTACAATACCGCTGTCAGCCTCCAACTGTACGCCAATAATTCCATCATGCTTCACTGCTGCCTGCAAATACCAATTATTGTACTGCTCTCCACCATGTTTAACTTCTGCCCGCAGACACCCATTATTGTACCGCTCTCACCATGCTTTACTGCTGCCTGCAGACACTCATGTATTCTATTACTCTCCACCATGCTTCACTGCTGCCTGCAGATACCCATTATTTTACTGCTCTGCACGATGCCTCACTGCTGCCTGCAGACACTCATTATTGTACCACTCTCCACCATGCTTTAAAACTGCTGCCTGCAGACACTCATTTAATGTATCACTCTCCACCATGCATTACTGCTACCAGCAGATACCCATTATTTTACTGCTCTTCACTATGCCTCACTGCTGCCTGCAGACATTCATTATTGTACGGCTCTTCACCATGCTTTACTGCTGCCTGCAGACCCTCATTATTGTACCACTCTCTGCCATGCCTTACTGCTGTCTGCAGACCCTTATTATTGTACCACTCTTAACCATGCTTTACTGCTACCTGCAGACACTCATTGTACTGCTCTCCACCATGCTTACTCCTGCCTGCAGATACCCATTATTGTACCGCTCTCCCCCATGCTTTACTGCTGCCTGCAGATACCCATTATTGTATCGCTCTCCACCATGCGTTACTGCTGCCTGCAGATACCCATTATTTTACTGCTCTTCACTGTGCCTCACTGCTGCCTGCAGACATTCATTATTGTACGACTCTCCACCATGCTTCACTGCTGCCTGCAGACACTAATTATTTACTGCTCTCCAGCATGCTTCATTGCTGCTTGCAGACACATACTGCTCTCCAGCCCTTCGGCAAACTACCTTCTGCTACAGCCAAATATTTAACATTTTGACTCAGAGCTCCTGCAGTTTTTATTATTAACATTTTGGGGTAGACAGGACTTTTTGATCGCTTTTTATTCAATTTGTGTCTTGGATACGGGGTGACCAAAAAAGTCCAATTCTGGCATTGTGTAAATTTTATTTCTGACGGCATTCACCATAGTTGATGACATCACAATGGCAGTTTACAAGGTGACATCACAATGGCAGGTAGCCATTATATTTTAACGTGTTATTTTGTTTTCCTACAAACAGCCGCTTTATCTAAGGAGAAAAGTGACATTATAAACAACAATGAAGAGAGAGAAGACAGTAGAGCTGAGCAGTCAAGCAGAACTGGCTCCTCTCTAGAACTGAAGACATCAGAGGAGCTTTACAGAAGCGCCAATACCATTCAGAGCGACAGTAGTGATTCTGAAACTGATTACTCTTCTCTAGAACTAGAGATATCAGAGGAGCTCTACAGAACCGCCAAGACCATTGAGAGCGCCAGTAGTGACTCTAAAACTGATTACTCTTCTCTAGAGCTGGAGACATCAGAGGAGATCTACAGAACCTGCAAGACTATTCAGAGCGATAGTAGTGACTCTAAAACTGATTACTCTTCTCTAGAACTGGAGACATCAGAGAAGCTCTACAAAATTGCCAAGACCATTCAGAGCGACAGTAGTGATTCTAAAACTGATTACTCTTCTCTAGAGCTGGAGACATCAGAGGAGATCTACAGAATCGCCAAGACCACTCAGAGTGATAGTAGTGACTCTTAATCTGACTACTATTCTCTAGAACTGGAGACATCAGAGGAGCTCCACACATCTATCAAACCCTCCCAGAGTGAGAGCAGTCATGATGAAACACACACCACACGTGATATGTGTTTGGAGGAACCCCACCAGTCTGACGAGGAAAGATCTGGCACAGTACCCCTATCACTAGAGTCCTTCACTTTCCATCAGATGCTGGGAGTAGGGGCCTTTGGAAAAGTCTTCCTGGCAAGAGATCTTATTCGAAAGGAATGTGTTGCCATTAAAGCTTCAGCCAAAAGAAATCTAACATGGACCAGGTCCAATTACATAGAGTGCCATGTCCTAAAACTGTCCCATGAGAGTCCTTACCTCATTCACGGCCTGGCCGCCTTCCACACGCTAAGCTGTGTCTATTTTGTGATGGAATTGGCCAATGGAGGGCACCTCGATCATTTTATATTTAATAACTTTCTTCTTGATACCACCACTATAAAATTCATCACAGCAGAAGTGATCTGCGGCACAGAGTTCCTGCATAAGAAAGGCATTATACATCGGGACCTGAAGCCAGAAAACATTCTTCTGACCGCAGACGGCCATGTCAAAATAACTGACTTTGGCATTGCTATTGTAGTGAGTGCGTATAAGAAGACCAAATTTAGGTGTAGAGGTACACCTGGATATGCGGCCCCAGAAATGGTGATGGACAAGGAACATGGACGTGGGGTTGATTATTTTGCTATTGGCGCCATTCTTTATAAACTATGTACAAGTACAAGACCTTTTCCTGGATATCGTATCAGCGATATTCAGCATGCTGTCATCCATCATACTCCACGCTACCCAAGGTCTCTGAATAGAGTTACACAAAACATCTTAAAAGGGCTGCTGTGCAAAAATCAGTTCAAGCGGCTGGGAGTCAAAGGAGATATCAGAAAGCATCCATTTTTTGATGGCACAAATTGGGAAGATGTGGAAGCCAGGAGAGTGGCACCACCAGCAATAATGATAGCAGATTCTGTTGACCTGAATATTAACCGAACTCTGGACTATGCTGAACGGCCAAACAGAAGAATTACTGTAGACCCAAAGATCTTCAAAAGATTCAGCTTTGTATGTCCAGAATGGTCACGACACTATCATCCGGCCATCATGAAGATCACAGCTTAAACATCCAAGCAGTTTAGCAGGCATTCACGAAGAAAGATAGGTAAGTGGAAGAGCTCCCACGTAAACAGTATATATGTGAGGAGATGATTATCCTTGTAGAGATTACAGGATGTGTGATGTGTTTATTCTATGAGATGCTGATCTGGACACGTGTATCTTTCTTTTTACAGTAACAACCAACTCAACTAGACTTTCCTATTTACTAGTCTTGACAACCCAACTAAACATCCACCACTAAACATCCATGTAGATTCGAGCTCCAACAACCCAGGGATTGATTCCGATCGCCATATTTGGGGTCACGGAGGAATTTTTTCCCTTTATATGAGGGAAAAACATTTAATCCTCAGGGGTTTTTTGTCTCCCTCTGGGTCAACATAGCAACTAATTACAGGTTGAAATTGAAGGACTTCTTTCAACTTTGCTTGCTATGTAACCATCTAAACCTCTCATCTACAATGTGGTGGCAACAGCAGAAGGAAGCTGCTGGGATTGGAAGCAGCTCCTTCAACCATAGGATTTGACAGAAGGAAGCTGCTGAATTGGAAGCAGCTCCTTCAATCATTGGACATGACAAACAGAAGGCCCAAAGGCTGAACCTGGAGTGTTGCAGTTAGAACATCCTAAAGGAACTCAGGAAAACGTCACCTCTGTGTGATCTAGACCTAGAATTCCAGAAGCAACAGAAGAGTAAGCCAAAAGCCTGAAGAGTGGAATCACCATCATCTGTTCCTTTCTATTCACTGCATGATAATTAAATCTTTTATGCATTAATAATAAATATACAAAAGATCTATAGAGAATTTGTCTTCATTATTCCACCATACAATATGAGATGTTTGCTTGGAATTGGTACCAGAGAGCGTCAAAATATAAGGGAGGGAGGCGACGGATATACAGTACACTGACACTGGCCAATAAATGCAACCAAGGAGCTGATGGAGTTGTCACAATTACCATTTCAGTTCTGAAATTGTTAGTCATACTATGTGTGGCCATACTTACAGGACCCTGCCATGTTCTAATTAACACCATGCTTCCCAATAGATACTTTAATTTAATGCTGCTTAGAATGGTAGAGTTGGAAGGAACCTCCAGGATCATCGGGTCCAACCCCCTGCTCAATGCAGGATTCACTAAATCATCCCAGACAGATGTCTGTCCAGCCTTTGTTTCAAGACTTCCAGTGAAGGAGAACTCACCACCTCCCATGGTAACCTGTTCCACTCATTGATCACCCTCACTGTCAGAAAGTTTTTTCTAATATCTAATCTGTGTCTCCCCCCTTTCAGTTTCATCCCATTGCTTCTAGTCTTTCCTTGCACAAATGAGAAGAGGGCTGATCCCTCTGCACTGTGACAGCCCTTCAGATATTTGTAGACAGCTATTAAGTCTCCTCTCAGCCTTCTTTCTTGTAAGCTAATCATTCTCAGATCCTTTAACCGTTCCTTATAGAACATGGTTTGCAGACTGCTTACTATCCTGGTAGCTCTTCTCTGAATTTGCTCCAGTTTGTTAAATTGGGGTGCCCAGAACTGGACACAGTACTCCAGATGAGGTCTGAGCAAAGAGTTGTAGAGGGGGATAGTTACTTCATGTGATCTAGACTCTATGCTTCTCTTAATACATCCCAGAATTGTTTTTGCTTTTTGCTGCTGCATCACATTATTGACTCATGTTCTGGCTGTGATGTATTAGTATACCCAAGTCATTTTCACATGTGTGCTGCTTAGCCCAATTTCTCCCGTTCTGTATGTGCATCTTTAATTCTTTTGCCGAGATGTAGAACTCTGCATTTCTTCCTATTAAGCCTGGTTTAGACACAATGATTATCGATCAAAAAATGTCTTTTGAGCGACTTTTGAGCGATAATCGTTGTGTGCATTCACAGGGCAAGGTGATCGCTCAAACGTTGAGCGTTCACTTTGCACTCCGCGTGGGGTATGCAGAAGACAAGTGGGGCTGCATGCTAAAAGAGAACGATCGGTGACTGGTTAACAAAAACTGCACGATGTCAGTGCAGTTAGACAACAATTCTCGTTCAAAAGACGGTTTTGAGCAATTTTTGAGCGAGAATCATGTCTAAAACAGCCCTTAAATACCATTCTATTGGTCGCAGCCCTCTGTTCAAGTTTGTCTAGGTCTTTTTGAATCCTCTCTCTCTTCCCTAGTGTTAGCTATCTCTCCTAGCTTTGTGTCATTGGCAAATTTGATCAGTTTCCCATCAATTCCCTCCTCCAGATCATTTATAAAAATGTTGAACTAAACTGGGTACTCCACTTGAGCCATTTTTCCACAGGGGTGTGCAGCCATTTATGACCACTCTTTGAGTACGATCACCCCGCCAGTTGTGAATCCTCCTAAGGCCGCCTGCAGACGAGCGGGTCGGATCCGGCGGCGAGAATTCTCACCGCGGGACCCGACCCGAGCGCCTGCAGGGATGAGAGCGCACTCACCCACGCCCGGGCAGCCGGCGCATGCGCAAACCGGAGCCGCCGGCTGCGTGAGTGATGTTTCTGTGCGAGGCTCTGCGAGCCCCGCACAAAAATAGGACATGTTGCGGTTTGTTTGCCGCGCGAAATTTCGCGCGGCCAAACCGCGGCCGTCTGCATAGGATTGCGTTTGTTAACGCAATCCTATGCAGGCTTTGAGCGGCGGAAATCCCGCCGCGGGATTTCCGCTCGTCTGCAGGTGGCCTAACAGTTGCCTTTTCAATCCCTTGTTGATTTTTTTCAATAAGGATGGTATGAGATACTTTGTCAAATGCTTTACTAAAGTCAAAACATACTATATCTAATGCACTTCCCTGATCAAGGCAGTTGATGATTCTATCATAGAAGGAAATTAGATTCGTCTGGCATGGATTGTTTCTTACAAACCCATGCTGGCTCTGGTTTATTACTCCATTCTCATCCATACATGCATTCACTGGGGCAGAAATAGTCCAGTAGTAGTGTATAATGCCCTTCACAGATTAGACTAATTAAAACTAAATTTTATTAAGACTTTGAAAACTAGGGCTATATGACAAACACCCAATGAAAGGCGATAATTGGAAACCAGCGTGCCTAAAAGGACAAACACAAAATCAGTGGCATATGAACCCACCTTCTAAATGCAGGTGTATATAAATAATCAAAGCGTAATAAAAAAAGACTCATAATCCCCTCATATAATGCAAGGAGGATGAGGGCAATAAATCTTGCTAGCTTCTTAATGCTTGTGCTCAACAACATTCACAGGAGCCACAAAGAACAGACTTTAGAGTGGGTGCCACCCCCTGATATGAAAAAATAATATATTCTAATGTGATAGTATAGTAGATAGAATAATTCTTAATTCAGACTAAATACCGTATATACCGGCGTATAAGGCGACGGGGCGTATAAGACGACCCCCCAACTGTCACCTTATACGCCGGTATTCAGTGGAGAAAAAAAAAAAAATTTCATTACTCACCTCCCACGGCGTCCTGTCGCGCTCCGGCAGGATGTCGCTCGCTCCGGCAGGCTGTCGCTCGCTCCTCGTCCCCGCCGCAGCATAGCTTTCTGAATGTGGGGCTTGAAATCCCCGCTTCCAGAAAGCTAATACACACGCCGGCAGCCATGACATCATTGAATGGCTGTGATTGGCTAAAGCACACGTGGCTTCAGCCAATCACACTATTCAATGACATCATTGAATGGGTGTGATTGCTAACACGTGCGCCTTCAGCCAATCACAGCCATTCAATGATGTCATTGAATAGTGTGATTGGCTGAAGCCACGTGTGCTTTAGCCAATCACAGCCATTCAATGCTGTCATTGCTGCCGGCGTGTGTATTAGCTTTCTGGAAGCGGGGATTTCAAGCCCCGCATTCAGAAAGCTATGCTGCGGCGGGGACGAGGAGCGAGCGACAGCCTGCCGGAGCGAGCGACATCCTGCCGGAGCGCGACAGGACGCCGTGGGAGGTGAGTAATAAAATTTTTTTTTTTTACACTTTTTTTTTTTTGTATTACCGGCGCATAAGACGACCCCCGACTGCAGAGCAGATTTTTCGGGGTTCAAAAGTCGTCTTATACGCCGGTATATACGGTAGGTCCTACGTGTTTCCCTGGAGGTCTCAGTTCATCAGGGACCCTAATGTCTCTCACAGGTAATAATATCAATCTCTCTAATAGAAAATAACTCAACTATGTATCTTTGATGGGAAAATAGAGAAAAAAGGTCTCACAGTTATAGAGGGAGTAAAGTCATAAATAGCTAAAAGATTACTAGTTCCCCAGAACCTATAGCTGACCACCTGCGCCTGGATCTTATTACCCCCACACTATAGAGATGAGGAGCAATAATAAGTTAACTAGCTATAATTAATTCAATCATTCACCCCTAGCTACAGGGCTACCAGTAGGTAAAGACCTAGCTAAAAACACTGATGGATTAACTAATGACTCCTAGATAAACTCAGTTGATTCTAAATTGGCTAAAAAGATGAGCCATAAAAGATCTTGCTCACCATAACTAGCTAGAATTATCTTGGCGGAAGTTATATTCCTGCCTACAAGGCTATCTCACAATCAAGTACTATAAATAAATCAATAAATAAATTATGAAAATACCAGCAGCCCTGATGGTGGACTGCTGGCATGTGTCTGACTGCATTGTGCAGTCTACCTTTATAGTCACCTGTTAGCACCTCCCAAATGGAGATGTGTGTGTTCGTATCCCATGGGCAATTCTATCACTGTTAGCCACTCATAATGGAAATGTACTCCAGTTGTCATAGTGACGGGGACACTTGCCGCATGCAGTACATCATTATTAGTGATAGTTAAAAGGATCTCTAAACCAAAGAGTCTGTCATATAGCCCTAGATTCAAAAGTCTTAATAAAATATTGTTTTACTTGCATACATGTGGTTTAATAATCCTGCTATAGAAGTCAGGCTCACAGGCCTGATGTTTCCTGGGTCCACCTACTTTCTTAAGGCCCCCTGTCCACGGCCAAGGCGAAAATTGCAGAATACGCGATCGTCATCCACACGGACGATCTGCGCGATTCTTCTGCATCTATTCAAAGATTACGACATTCACATGTGCACTCAATTGAGCGGACAGTAATTGCAATTTCCGGTTGCAGAATCATAAAATCTGTAAAAACAAACAACACTTACATTTGTCATTCTCGATGTCAGGATATAAAGAGGTCGCTGGTCGTGATGGAGACTCCCCTGAAAACAAAGTAATACCTCATGAGACAAGCTGGTTCTGATGTCAAATGAACATCTGTATGATAAATCTGCTATTTGCCTTCTCAGTTGGCATAAAAATCTAAGGGCAATGACCTATCTTCCATTTACTCTTCTTACTTCCTGAATGACTTGGTGAACTGTTTGGATGTTTAAGATTATGTCTTTGTGATGACTAGATAGATGGATGGATGGATATGAGATAGATAGATGATGGATAGATAGATAGATAGATATGAGATAGATAGATAGATAGATAGATAGATAGATAGATAGATAGATATGAGATAGATAGATAGATAGATATGAGATAGATATGAGATAGATATGAGTTAGATATGAGATAGATATGAGATAGATATGAGATAGATATGAGATAGATAGATAGATAGATAGATAGATAGATAGATAGATAGATAGATATGAGAAATAGATAGATAGATAGATAGAGAGATAGATAGATAATAAATATGAGAGATAGATATGATATTAATACTGGAAAGGTTCATGGTGTTGTTGCAGGTTAGATAGAGAGATCGATATGAGATAGAGAGATCGATATGAGATAGAGAGATCGATATGAGATAGATAGTAAGATAGATAGATATGATATAGATACTGGAAAGCTTCATGTAGTTGTTGCAGATTAGATGGAGGTCCTGACATGCTCTGCAGGCGCAGCTCCCACTGACCTGAGGATAGATTATTAATATCATTTTGGCTGGAAAATCACTTTAAAGTAAAAAATCTAAAGTGGCCACATGTAGCAGCACCAACAATGATGGCTGGCGCACTGCCTTAATTCTGTAGACACACTATGCTATTCGTGTGGCTGCTGCCGCCATTCACTCTTAATGGTCAGCTGCATTATACAAATAGGGCAGCCACGCCATGATGTTTTACCCACTAATGTAATTTACACGATGCTGCTCCATCTGTAGGTGGGATTATATTGGCAGAAGTTGCAGTCAACACATATTGGACAACTTTTACTGTCTAGAATGCACAAATCATTATTATTGGTGCTAACAACAAGATTTACCTAAGGAATCTGCAACAGGAGGGGAAAGGGTGCGCTCTTTCCTCGACTAGAATTACATTGCAAGGACAATCCCTGGATTATCTATAGAACCACTTAAGCACCATCAGTTTCCCTAACTAGTACCCCCCTAATGGATTAGACCTTCAGACAGTTCTATCAAAAATGAAAAACAGCGTAATCTATGGCCTGGATGGTAGGCTACATTATAGCATCCTGAGGATCCGCCTGACTGGCGGTGAAACACGTCAAGAATGTACTACTAGAGCTCTATATAATTTATAAGTTTGATCAATCAGAATTGTATTTCCTCCATCTCTATTAAAACTATATATCGATCAGATCTAGCGTGTTGATGTTATGGTTACTCCTTTACAAACCGAGTCAGTAAGCGATATTAATCAGTGCGCATAACTGAGACAAAGTGTCTAGTTAATATCTGTACAGGGTCTGATTGGTGCTGGCATCTAGGGGGAGATTTTCTCTCCTTCACTGTGTTTTGTGTCTGAGTGTGTTCAGTTGTGTCTGTTCTTGTCCGCTATGGGGAACTGCATCCAGTACTCTAGTGTAATACCCCCACTCCATCCCCCACCCCACCATAGCCTGTTACAGGCAAGTCCTGTGTGCGTCTTTTTAGTAAATTATATTAAATATATATCAAACTGGCATCAAAGTGGGCAGACACTCACTTTTCGACGGTGTTGATCTGGTAGGCACTCTGGTCGCTGATGTTGAGGACATTGTTGCTGTCATAGAGAAATATGTGAGAGGAGAGCGCCAAGGAATAAAAATTAAACAGTAATCAAATGTGGTGGAGTAAGGCAATCATTACTCACCGGGTGCTCAGGTGAGACCAAGCTGGAAACATGAGTCTCACCGGCACCGAAATCCTAGAAAGCGTGTATGGATATGAAGCTGTATCCCTTATCCGTAGAGAGCCGCACAGCAATTATTACGAGCAGCACCCAAAATTGTTGGGGCTCGTTATATAATCATTAACAGAAATAAAGAAAAAACAATGCTTGCGCTCACGGGAAAAGCAGAAAAATAATCAATTGATTATATCTTAATTAATTTATTTAACATATATAATACATACGATCTACTGAGCTACGCGTTTCTGCGACCATTCTGTCGCCTTTTTCAAGCTCAAGTAACACATTATAACACAATCCATTTCTACATACATTTAAAAGGCTGGCTTACCAGTTAGTATGCAGTTAGCGGTGCATGCCGTTCTCTCAATGAATTTGGGCGGGGATACCGCTACCTGGGGAGATCAGGTTGACGTAATCACGTCACTCTTTGACTCGCTTCTTGCGTGTCAAAATTTTTTTCTTCACAATGAACTTTATTTACACATGTCTAAGGTTCCGACAGTGGTTACTATTCTCGATCTATCTACCAAGGGAATCAAACCCGATTTAGTAGTTTACATCTATTATATCTACCTATAATTCATATACTACCACAATTTGGATAAAATATATTAAATATAAAAATATATAATATTTAATATGCTTCTTTATATGAATAATATATATTCTAATACACTATGTAATAAACTAATACACTGGCATAATCTTCCGTAAAAACACATTATATCCCGACAATTCATTCTAACTTTATAATATAATAAATATCATGGAATTACTAATCAATAAATGCAAAAATAATTTTATATTTTTTCCAGCATTTCATTAAGCCCTGCGGGAACAAGGGTATTAGGCCTATAAATCCAGAACATTTCCTTTTTTTCTCAATGCTGAGATGGATCTGGAATCTATGTTTTCCAGTGGAGTCACTGACATTTTGGACGCATCTCCATTATGGATGCCAAAAAAGTGTCTGGATAAACTGTGGTTCCGAAAATTTTTTTGAATGTTCTGGCGATGGCTACCAATCCTACTTTTTAATTTGTTTATTGTTCTTCCTACATATCTTAATTTGCATGGGCATTCGATAAGGTAAATTAGACGCACTTTAAAAAGATTGACAAAAAATCCTATCTTGACTACCGCAGCTGTCATGCGACTAGTTGGAAGAATAATATACCATACAGCCAATTGAAAAGAGTGAGACGTAATTGTTACCATGACGAAGATTTTAATAATCAAGCACAAATTATCAAAGAGCGGTTTAAAGAAAAAAGAAACCCCTTTAAAAATAATAGAAGACGCACATAAAAAATTAATTGTCCCACAAAATCAGGAAATAAAAAATACAGAGAAAATTTTTTTTAAAAAACAAGATAAGATAAATCCAATATTTATAACGAGATTTAAAGTCATTTACCTTATCGAATGCCCATGCAAATTAAGATATGTAGGAAGAACAATAAACAAATTAAAAAGTAGGATTGGTAACCATCGCCAGAACATTCAAAAAAATTTTCGGAACCACAGTTTATCCAGACACTTTTTTGACATCCATAATGGAGATGCGTCCAAAATGTCAGTGACTCCACTGGAAAACATAGATTCCAGATCCATCTCAGCATTGAGAAAAAAAGGAAATGTTCTGGATTTATAGGCTTAATACCCTTGTTCCCGCAGGGCTTAATGAAATGCTGGAAAAAATATAAAATTATTTTTGCATTTATTGATTAGTAATTCCATGATATTTATTATATTATATTATAAAGTTACAATGAATTGTCGGAATATAATGTGTTTTTACGGAAGATTATGCCAGTGTATTAGTTTATTACATAGTGTATTAGAATATATATTATTCATATAAAGAAGCATATTAAATATTATATATTTTTATATTTAATATATTTTATCCAAATTGTGGTAGTATATGAATTATAGGTAGATATAATAGATGTAAACTACTTAATCGGGTTTGATTCCCTTGGTAGATAGATCGAGAATAGTAACCACTGTCGGAACCTTAGACATGTGTAAATAAAGTTCATTGTGAAGAAAAAAATTTTGACACGCAAGAAGCGAGTCAAAGAGTGACGTGATTACGTCAACCTGATCTCCCCAGGTAGCCGTATCCCCGCCCAAATTCATTGAGAGAACTGCATGCACCGCTAACTGCATACTAACTGGTAAGCCAGCCTTTTAAATGTATGTAGAAATGGATTGTGTTATAATGTGTTACTTGAGCTTGAAAAAGGCGACAGAATGGTCGCAGAAACGCGTAGCTCAGTAGATCGTATGTATTATATATGTTAAATAAATTGATTAAGATATAATCAATTGATTATTTTTCTGCTTTTCCCGTGAGCGCAAGCATTGTTTTTTCTTTATTTCTGTTAATGATTGTTGCTGTCATGTTCTGGGTGTCACTCACTGTGGGGGCACTCTGACTGTTGCTGTCATTATGGGGTGTCTGGGTGTCACTCACTGTGGGGCACTCTGACTGTTGCAGTAATTATGGGGTGTCTGGGTGTCACTCACTGTGGGGGCACTCTGACTGTTGCAGTCATTATGGGGTGTCTGGGTGTCACTCACTGTGGGGGCACTCTGACTGTTGCTGTCATTATGGGGTGTCTGGGTGTCACACTGTGGAGTACTCTGACTGTTGCAGTCATTATGGGGTGTCTGGGTGTCACTCACTGTGGGGGCACTCTGACTGTTGCAGTCATTATGGGGTGTCTGGGTGTCACTCACTGTGGGGGCACTCTGACTGTTGCTGTCATTATGGGGTGTCTGGGTGTCACTCACTGTGGGGGCACTCTGACTGTTGCTGTCATTATGGGGTGTCTGGGTGTCACTCACTGTGGGGGCACTCTGACTGTTGCTATCATTATGGGGGTGTCTGGGTGTCACTCACTGTGGGGGCACTCTGACTGTTGCTGTCATTATGGGGGTGTCTGGGTGTCACACTGTGGGGGCACTCTGACTGTTGCTGTCATTATGGGGTGTCTGGGTGTCACTCACTGTGGGGGCACTCTGACTGTTGCTGTCATTATAGGGGTGTCTGGGTGTCACTCACTGTGGGGCACTCTGACTGTTGCTGTCATTATGGGGGTGTCTGGGTGTCCCACTGTGGGGGCACTCTGACTGTTGCAGTCATTATTGGGGTGTCTGGGTGTCACTCACTGTGGGGGCACTCTGACTGTTGCAGTCATTATGGGGTCTCTGGGTGTCACTCACTGTGGGGGCACTCTGACTGTTGCAGTCATTATGGGGTCTCTGGGTGTCACTCACTGTGGGGGCACTCTGACTGTTGCAGTCATTATGGGGTGTCTGGGTGTCACTGTGGGGGCACTCTGACTGTTGCTGTCATTATGGGGGTGTCTGGGTGTCACTCACTGTGGGGGCACTCTGACTGTTGCAGTCATTATGGGGTGTCTGGGTGTCACTCATTGTGGGGGCACTCTGACTGTTGCTGTCATTATGGGGTGTCTGGGTGTCACTCATTGTGGGGGCACTCTTACTGTTGCTATCATTATGGGGTGGTGTCCAGGTATCACTCATTGTGGGGGCACTCTTACTGTTGCTAAAAGGGAGATATCCTCCAGGCTGGCAGGTAAGGCAGACCCACCTGCAGCAGGAACTTCCAGGCAACGTCTCAGCCACTCCTCGCCCCCTGCAGCCTCAGCAAGTCCTCCATCACACAGCTGGCAACCTTGAATGCTGTGAGGAAAACTGTGACAGGATTCTGCAGCTTGAATTAGTGATATCTCCACTCTTGTTTCCCGCTCAAACCTCCACCAATCACAGCCTGTTGCTAGGCCTTTGCCTCACAGAGACGTTCTCTCCTGATTGGTCACTGCCGTTATCTTCTTGGCCAATCATTCTCTGTTGCCAGGCCTCCCAGCTTCCATAGCAGACTCCTCATATTATAGCTGACCCTAGAGTGATTTAATAAAAACAGGTTAGACCCCCCCCCCCCAATAACATCAAATATAATATATTAAATCCAATACAAACCATTTCCATCTACCTTTTATTAAAGTTATAAACCCTTTCCGCCCCCAGATTCCATGAGGCCTCAGTCCCCTAGCGTACTTCTGCCGTACATTATGGGGGTGTCTGGGTATCACTCACTGTGGGGGCACTCTGACTGTTGCAGTCATTATGGGGGTGTCTGGGTGTCACTCATTGTGGGGGCACTCTGACTGTTGCTGTCATTATGGGGGTGTCTGAGTGTCACTCACTGTGGGGGCATTCTGTTGCTGTCATTATGGGGGTGTCTTAGTGTCACTCACTGTGGGGGCACTCTGACTGTTGCTGTCATTATGGGGGTGTCTGGGTGTCACACTGTGGGGGCACTCTGACTGTTGCTGTCATTATGGGGGTGTCTGGGTATCACTCACTGTGGGGGCACTCTGACTTGCTGTCATTATGGGGGTTTCTGGGTATCACTCACTGTGGGGGCACTCTGACTTGCTGTCATTATGGGGTGTCTGGGTGTCACTGTGGGGGCACTCTGACTGTTGCTGTCATTATGGGGTGTCTGGGTGTCATACACTGTGGGGCACTCTGACTGTTGCTGTCATTATGGGGTGTCTGGGTGTCACTCGTTGTGGGGGCACTCTTACTGTTGCTGTCATTATGGGGGTGTCTGGGTATCACTCACTGTGGGGGCACTCTGACTGCAGTCATTATGGGGGTGTCTGGGTGTCACTCACTGTGGGGGCACTCTGACTGCAGTCATTATGGGGTGTCTGGGTATCACTCACTGTGGGGGCACTCGGACTGTTGCTGTCATTATGGGGGTGTCTTAGTGTCACTCACTGTGGGGGCAGTCTGACTGTTGCTGTCATTATGGGGGTGTCTGGGTGTCACACTGTGGGGGCACTCTGACTGTTGCTGTCATTATGGGGGTGTCTGGGTATCACTCACTGTGGGGGCACTCTGACTTGCTGTCATTATGGGGGTTTCTGGGTATCACTCACTGTGGGGGCACTCTGACTTGCTGTCATTATGGGGTGTCTGGGTGTCACTGTGGGGGCACTCTGACTGTTGCTGTCATTATGGGGTGTCTGGGTGTCATACACTGTGGGGCACTCTGACTGTTGCAGTCATTATGGGGTGTCTGGGTGTCACTCACTGTGGGGCACTCTGACTGTTGCTGTCATTATGGGGGTGTCTGGGTGTCACACTGTGGGGCACTCTGACTGTTGCTGTCATTATGGGGGTGTCTGGGTGTGTCACTCACTGTGGGGGCACTCTGACTGTTGCAGTCATTATGGGGTGTCTGGGTGTCACTCACTGTGGGGCACTCTGACTGTTACTGTTATTATGGGGGTGTCTGGGTGTCACTCACTGTGGGGGCAGTCTGACTGCAGTCATTATGGGGGTGTCTGGGTGTCACTCACTGTGGGGGCACTCTGCCTGTTGCTGTCATTATGGGGGTGTCTGGGTGTCACTTATTGTGGGGGCACTTTGACTGTTGCTGTGATTATGGGGGTGTCTGGGTGTCACTCACTATGGGGGCACTCTTACTGTTGCAGTCATTATGGGGGTGTCTGGGTGTCACTCACTGTGGGGGCACTCTGACTGTTACTGTTATTATGGGGGTGTCTGGGTGTCACTCACTGTGGGGGCAGTCTGACTGCAGTCATTATGGGGGTGTCTGGGTGTCACTCACTGTGGGGGCACTCTGCCTGTTGCTGTCATTATGGGGGTGTCTGGGTGTCACTTATTGTGGGGGCACTCTTACTGTTGCAGTCATTATGGGGTGTCTGGGTGTCACTGTGGGGGCAGTCTGACTGTTGCTGTCATTATGGGGGTATCTGGGTGTCACTCATTGTGGGGGCACTCTGACTGTTGCTGTCATTATGGGGGTGTCTGGGTATCACTCACTGTGGGGGCACTCTGACTGTTGCTGTCATTATGGGGGTGTCTGGTTGTCACTCACTGTGGGGGCACTCTGACTGTTGCTGTCATTTTGGGGTGTCTGGGTGTCACTCACTCTGCGGGCACTCTGACTGTTGCTGTCATTATGGGGTGCCTGGGTGTCACTCACTGTGGGGGGGCACTCTGACTGTTGCTGTGCAGATAGACAACGATTTTTGCTCAAATATGGCTTTGAGCGATTTTTGGGGGAAGGAATCGTTGTGTTTTAATCAGCCTTTAAATACCATTCTATTGCTTGCAGCCCTCTGTTCAAGTTTGTCTAGATCTTTTTGAATCCTCTCTCACTGCTCTAGTCTTAGCTGTGTCTCCTAGCTTTGTGTCATTGGCAAATTTGATCAGCTTCCTATCAATTCCCTCCTCCAGATCATTTATAAAAATGTTGAACAAAACTGGGTACTCCACTTGAGACATTTTTCCACTGGGATTATGACCACTCTTTGAGTACGATCACTCAGCCAGTTGTGAATCCACCTAACAGTTGCCTTTTCAATCCCTTGTCTATTTTTTCAATAAAGATGGTATCAGATACTTTGTCAAATGCTTTACTAAAGTCAAAACATACTATATCTAACGCACTTCCCTGATCAAGCCAGTTGGAGATTCTGTTATAGAAGGAAATTAGATTAGTCTGGCATGACTTGTTTGTTATAAACCCATGCTCGCTCTGGTTTATTACTCCATTCTCATCCAAGTACTTCCATACACGCATTCACGGGGGCAGAAATAGTCCAGTAGTAGTGTATAAAGGCCTTAACTAATTAAAACTAAATTTTATTAAGACTTTGAAAACTAGGGCTGTATGACAGAAACACAATGAAAGGCACGATATTTGGAAACCAGCGTGCCTAAACAGACAAACACAAAACCAGTGGCATATAAACCCACCTTCTAAATGCAGGTGTATATATATAATCAAAAGGTAATAAAAAGACTCATAATCCCCTCATATAATGCAAGGAGGATGAGGGCAAGAAATGTTGCTAGCTTCTTAATGCTTGTGCTCAACAACATTCACAGGAGCCACAACGAACAGATTTTAGAGTGGAGACACCCATTATTGTACCGCTCTTCACCATGCTTCACTGCTGCCTGCAGACACTCATTATTGTACCACTCTCCACCATGCTTCACTGCTGCCTGCAGACACTCATTATTGTACCGCTCTTCACCATGCTTCACTGCTGCCTGCAGACACTCATTATTATACCGCTCTTCACCATGCATCACTGCTGCCTGCAGACACTCGTTATTGTACCACTCTTCACCATGCTTCACTGCTGCCTGCAGACACTCATTATTGTACTGCTCTCCACCATGCTTCACTGCTGCCTAAAGACATTCATTATTGTACCGCTCTCCGCCATGCTTCACTGCTGCCTGCAGACACTCATTATTGTACCGCTCTCCGCCATGCTTCACTGCTGCCTGCAGACACTCATTATTGTACCGCTCCCCACCATGCTTCACTGCTGCCTGCAGACACCCATTATTGTACCCCCCCCCCTTTTTGTAGTTTTTCTTTTTTTATGTTGTACAAGAAATGAAATAAGTTTACAAAAACTTGCTTTCTGCCGCCATCTCCTGACCCCCAAAGCTTTTTTTATTTTTTTGTCAATCATATTGCATGATGCCCTTTTTTTGTGCGGTAGCTTGCAGTTTTTATTATTAACTAGAGATGAGTGAGCACCCAAATGCTCGGGTCCGCGTTATTTGAGTCGAGCTTTTCGTAAAATCCGAGAGCTCTACTCGAGTAACGAACCTCATTGACTATAATGGGAGACTCAAGCATTATGTGGGACGCTGAGTCTCGAGTTTTTTTTAAATCTTTTCTTGGTTCGTGTTTCTTCTTCTCTCTCTCTCTCCCCCCTCCCTTCCCCTTCCTGCCAGACCAAAAATGTTCGAATGACGCGTGCTGCCGCAGGGAGGGGCCCAAACAGGCATGTCACAGCGGGGAGGAGCCAAAAGCTGGGGCGAGGAGCCAAAAGCTATTTGATGCTCGTTCGAGTAACGAGCACCATCGAGTACGCTAATACTTGAACGAGCATCAAGCTTGACAGAGTATGTTCACTCAACTCTATTATTAACATTTTGGGATAGACAGGACTTTTTGATCACTTTTTATTCAATTTGTATCTTGGATACGGGGTGAACAAAGAAGTCCAATTCTAGCAATGTGTATATTTTCTTTCTGACGGCATTCACCATAGTTGATGACATCACGATGGCAGTTTACAGGGTGACATCACAATGGCAGGCAGCCATTATATTTTAATGTGCTATTTTGTTTCCTATAAACAGATGTTTTATCTAAGGAGGAAAGTCACATCATAAACACCAATGAAGAGAGAGAAAACTTCTAGATCTCTAGAACTGGAGACACCATAGGAGCTCTACAGAAGCGCCAAGATCACTCAGAGCGACAGCAGTGATTCTAAATTTGATTACTCTTCTCTAGAACTGGAGACATCAGAGGAGCTCTACAAAACCGCCAAGATCACTCAGAGCGACAGCAGTGAATCTAAATCTGATTACTGTTCTCTAGAATTGGAGACACCAGAGGAGCTCTACAGAACTGCCAAGATCACTCAGAGCGGCAGTAGAGACTCTAAATCTGATTACTGTGCTCTATAACTGGAGACACCAGAGGAGCTCCACACACCTATCAAACCCTTCCAGAGCGAAAGTAGCCATGATGAAACACCCACCACAAGTGATATCTGTTTGGAGGAACCCCATCCGAAAGGAATGCGTTGCTATTAAAGCTTCAGCCAAAGGGAATCTCACATGGACCAGGTTCAATTACATAGAGCGCCATATCCTAAAACTATCCCATGAGAGTCCTTACCTTATTCATGGTCTTTCCACCTTCCACACGCTAAACTGTCTATTTTGGGATGGAATCGGCCAATGGAGAAAACCTTGATCATTTTATATTTAACTAGCTGATATACCCGGCTTCGCCCGAGTTAATTTGGTACTGGTGTTTATCTGGTGTTCACTCGGAAAATCTTATGAAGTCGTGGTTACTTTAGAGGTACTGAGGAAAAACTTATGTTCACCGTTTTGCATAGTTCTCTGCGTTACCCAGGAAACACCACGTGGAGGTAACCATGCAATGCTTCCTTTATATAAAATGACATTAGGAAGTGAGAGAATTAGATTACGTACATAAAATTTGGACACTAATTCTTTTGCGCTTAGAATTGAATAATCGAGTTGGGACCCATTAACTTTTCATATTAATGACACAATCAATGCTTGTGCCAAATTTCATGTTTCTATGACATTGGAAAGTGAGAGATTTGGATTATGTACGTAAAATTTGGATGCTAATTCTTTTGCGCATAGAATTGAATAATCGAGTTGGGACCCATTAGCTTTTCCTATTTATGACATAATCAATGCTCGTGCCAAATTTCCCGTTTCTATGACACCGGAAAGTGAGAAAATTAGATTCCGTACGTAAAATTTGGACGCTAATTCTTTTGCGCATATAATTGAATAATCGAGTTGGGACCCATTAGCTTTTACTATTTATGACATAATCAATGCTCTGCCAAATTTCCTGTTTCTATGACAACGGAAAGTGAAAAAATTACATTCCGCACGTAAAATTTGGACGCTAATTCTTTTCCGCATAGAATTGAATAATCGAGTTGGGACCCATTAGCTTTTCCTATTTATGACATAATCAATGCTCGTGCCAAATTTCCCGTTTCTATGACACCGGAAAGTGAGAAAATTAGATTCCGTACGTAAAATTTGGACGCTAATTCTTTTGCGCATATAATTGAATAATCGAGTTGGGACCCATTAGCTTTTACTATTTATGACATAATCAATGCTCTGCCAAATTTCCTGTTTCTATGACAACGGAAAGTGAAAAAATTACATTCCGCACGTAAAATTTGGACGCTAATTCTTTTTCGCATAGAATTGAATAATCGAGTTGGGACCCATTAGCTTTTCCTATTTATGACAAGCAATGCTCGTGCCAAATTTCCTGTTTCTATGACACCGGAAAGTGAAAAAATTACATTCCGCATGTAAAATTTCAACGCCAATTCTTTTGCGCTAGAATTGAATAATGGAATTGGGACCTATTAACTTTTCCTATTTATGACATAATCAATGCTCGTGCCAAATTTCCCGTTTCTATGACACCGGAAAGTGAGGAAATTAGATTCCGTACGTAAAATTTGGACGCTAATTCTTTTCCGCATAGAATTGAATAATGGAGTTGGGACCCATTAGCGTTTCCAATTTATGACATAATCAATGCTCGTGCCAATTTTCCCGTTTCTATGACACCGGAAAGTGAGAAAATTAGATTCCGCACGTAAAATTTGGACGCTAATTCTTTTGCGCATAGAATTGAATAATGGAGTTGGGACCCATTAGCTTTTCCTATTTATGACATAATCAATGCTCGTGCCAATTTTCCTGTTTCTTTGACACCGGAAAGTGAGAAAATTATATTCCGCACGTAAAATTTGGACGCTAATTCTTTTGCGCATAGAATTGAATAATCGAGTTGGGACCCATTAGCTTTTCCTATTTATGACATAATCAATGCTTGTGCCAAATTTCATGTTTCTATGACACCAGAAAGTGAGAAAATTAGATTCCGTACGTACAATTTGGATGCTAATTCTTTTGCGCATAGAATTGAATAATCGAGTTGGGACCTATTAGCTTTTCATACTTATGACATAACCAATGCTCGTGCCAAATTTCCCGTTTCTATGACACCGGAAAGTGAGAAAATTACATTCCGCACGTAAAATTTCGACGCCAATTCTTTTGCGCATAGAATTGAATAATCGAGTTGGGACCCATTAACTTTTCCTATTTATGACATAATCAATTCTCGTGCCAAATTTCCCGTTTCTATGACATTGGGAAGTGAGTGATTTAGATTATGTACGTTAAATTTCGACGCCAATTCTTTTGCGCTAGAATTGAATAATCGAGTTGGGACCCAGTTTCTTTTCCTCTTTTGGAGATAATCTATGCTTGCGCCAAATTTCATGTTTCTACGACATCGGGAAGTTGGAGAACTTTTGGCGAGTCAGTCAATCAGTCAGTCAGTGAGTGAGTCAGTGAGGGCTTTCAGCTTTATATATATAGAAAACTTTGCTCTTGATACCACCACAATAAAATTCACCACAGCAGAAGTGATCTGCGGCACAGAGTTCCTGCATAAGAAAGGCATTATACATCGGGACCTGAAGACAGAGAATATTTTTCGGACTGCAGACGGCCATGTAAGAATAACAGACTTTGGCATCGCTGTTCTACTTGGTGGATATAAGAAATCCAAATACAGGTGTAGAGGTACACCTGCACACGCAGCTCCAGCAATGGTGAAGGAGAAGGAACAACGACGTGGGGTAGATTATATTGCTATTGGCGTCATTTTCTATAAGCTATGCACAGGTATGAGACCTTTTCCTGGATATCGTATCAGCAATGACAAAGCAAAGCTGCTGATATTGGAAGCAGATCGTTCACTCATTACAGCATCGCTGTAGTACTGGGTGGGTATAAGAAGTCCAAATATAGGTGCAGAGGTACACCTGCATACGCAGCTCCAGCAATGGTGAAGGAGAAGGAACAACGACGTGGGGTAGATTATTTTGCTATTGGCGTCATTTTCTATAAACTATGCACAGGTATGAGACCTTTTCCTGGATATCGTATCAGCAATGACAAAGCAAAGCTGCTGATATTGAAAGCAGATCGTTCACCCATCGGACATAACAAACAGTACGCCCTAAGGCTGAACCTGGTGTGTTACAGTTAGAACATCCTAAAGGAACTCAGGAAAACGTCACCTCTGTGTGATCTAGACCTAGATTTCCAGAAGCAACAGAAGAGTAAGCCAAGGCCTGAAGAGTGGAATCACCAATATCTACTCCTTTCTATTCACTGCTTGATAATTACATCTTTTATGCATTAATAATAAATATACAAAAGATCTATAGAGAATTTGTCTTCATTATTCCACCATACAATATGAGATGTTTGCTTGGAATCGGTACCAGAGAGAGTCAAAATATAAGGGAGGGAGGTGACGGGTATACACTGACACCTGCCAATAAATGCAAACAAGGGGCTGGCAAACCAACATAATTCTCTGTCATGAAGTTGTCACAATTACCATTTCAGTTCTGAAATTAT
Organism: Eleutherodactylus coqui; assembly: GCF_035609145.1. NCBI lineage: Eukaryota > Metazoa > Chordata > Amphibia > Anura > Eleutherodactylidae > Eleutherodactylus > Eleutherodactylus coqui. Next base: position 23,163,593 of record NC_089849.1, read on the forward strand.
TAGTCATACTATGTGTGGCCATCCTTACAGGTCCCCGCCATGTTATAATTAACACCATGCCTTCCAATAGATAGTTTAATTTAATGCTGCTTAGAAATGTAGAATGGTAGAGTTGGGAGGAACCTCCGGGGTCATCGGGTCCAACCCCTTGCTCAACGCAGGATTCACTAAAACATCCCAGACAGATGCCTGTCCAGCCTTTGTTTGAAGACTTTTTCTAATATCTAATCTGTGTCTGCTCCCTTTCAGTTTCACCCCATTGCTTCTAGTCTTTCCTTGTGCAAATGAGAATAGGGCTGATCCCTCTGCACTATAGCAGCCCATCAGATATTTGTAGATAGCTATTAAGTCTCCTCTCAGCCTTCTTTTTTTGTAAGTTAAACATTCCCAGATCCTTTGACCGTTCCTCATAGGACATGGCTTGCAGACCGCTTACTATCCTGATAGCTCTTCTCTGAATTTGCTCCAGTTTGTTAAATTGGGGTGCCCAGAACTGGACACAGTACTCCAGATGAGGTCTGAGCAAAGAGTAGTAAAGGGGGATAGTTACCTCATGTGATCTAGACTCTATGCTTCTCTTAACACATCCCAGAATTGTGTTTGCTTTTTGCTGCTGCATCACACTATTGACTCAAGTTCAGTCTGTGATCTATTAGTATACCCAAGTCTTTTTCACATGTGTGCTGCTTAGCCCAATTCCTCTCGTTCTGTATATGCTTCTTTAATTTTTCTTGCCAAATGTAGAACTTTGCATTTCGTCCTGTTAAGCCTGGTTTTGACACGATGATTTTCGCTCAAAAGATGTCTTTTGAGCGATAATCGTTGTGTTCATTTACAGGGCAATGTGATCGCTCAAACGTTGAGCAATCACTTTGCGGTCCGAGTGGGGTATGCAGAAGACAAGCAGGGGCGCTTGTCTTCTGCATCCAGCTGTTATCTGGTATACAGCAACTGGTTAACGAAAACTGCACGATGTCAGTGCAGATAGACAACGATTTTTGCTCACATATGGCTTTGAGCGATTTTTGGGGGAAGTAATCGTTGTGTTTTAATCAGCCTTTAAATACCATTCTATTGCTTGCAGCCCTCTGTTCAAGTTTGTCTAGATCTTTTTGAATCCTCTCTCACTGCTCTAGTCTTAGCTGTGTCTCCTAGCTTTGTGTCATTGGCAAATTTGATCAGCTTCCTATCAATTCCCTCCTCCAGATCATTTATAAAAATGTTGAACAAAACTGGGTACTCCACTTGAGACATTTTTCCACTGGGATTATGACCACTCTTTGAGTACGATCACTCAGCCAGTTGAGAATCCACCTAACAGTTGCCTTTTCAATCCCTTGTCTATTTTTTCAATAAAGATGGTATCAGATACTTTGTCAAATGCTTTACTAAAGTCAAAACATACTATATCTAACGCACTTCCCTGATCAAGCCAGTTGGAGATTCTGTTATAGAAGGAAATTAGATTAGTCTGGCATGACTTGTTTCTTATAAACCCATGCTCGCTCTGGTTTATTACTCCATTCTCATCCAAGTACTTCCATACACGCATTCACGGGGGCAGAAATAGTTCAGTAGAAGTGTATAAAGGCCTTAACTAATTAAAACTAAATTTTATTAAGACTTTGAAAACTAGGGCTGTATGACAGAAACACAATGAAAGGCACGATATTTGGAAACCAGCGTGCCTAAACAGACAAACACAAAACCAGTGGCATATAAACCCACCTTCTAAATGCAGGTGTATATATATATAATCAAAGGGTAATAAAAAGACTCATAATCCCCTCATATAATGCAAGGAGGATGAGGGCAAGAAATGTTGCTAGCTTCTTAATGCTTGTGCTCAACAACATTCACAGGAGCCACAACGAACAGATTTTAGAGTGGAGACACCCATTATTGTACCGCTCTCCACCATGCTTCACTGCTGCCTGCAGACACTCATTATTGTACCGCTCTTCACCATGCTTCACTGCTGCCTGCAGACACTCATTATTGTACCGCTCTTCACCATGCATCACTGCTGCCTGCAGACACTCATTATTGTACCGCTCTTCACCATGCTTCACTGCTGCCTGCAGACACTCATTATTGTACCGCTCTTCACCATGCTTCACTGCTGCCTGCAGACACTCATTATTGTACCACTCTTCACCATGCTTTACTGCTGCCTGCAGACACACATTATTGTACTGCTCTCCACCATGCTTCATTGCTGCCTGCAAACACTCATTATTGTACCGCTCTCCACCATGCTTCACTGCTGCCTGCCGACACTCATTATTGTACCGCTCTCCACCATGCTTCACTGCAGCCTGCAGACATTCATTATTGTACCGCTCTCCGCCATGCTTCACTGCTGCCTGCAGACACTCATTATTGTACCGCTCTCCGCCATGCTTCACTGCTGCCTGCAGACACTCATTATTGTACCGCTCTCCACCATGCTTCACTGCTGCCTGCAGACACCCATTATTGTACCCCCCCCCTTTTTGTAGTTTTTCTTTTTTTATGTTGTACAAGAAATGAAATAAGTTTACAAAAACTTGCTTTCTGCCGCCATCTCCTGACCTCGCTGAGTCTCGAGTTTTTTTAAAATCTTTTCTTGGTTCGTGTTTCTTCTTCTCTCTCTCTCTCCCCCTCCCTTCCCCTTCCTGCCAGACCAAAAATGCTCGAATGACGCGTGCTGCCGCAGGGAGGGGCCCAAACAGGCATGTCACAGTGGGGAGGAGCCAAAAGCTGGGGCGAGGAGCCAAAAGCTATTTGATGCTCGTTCGAGTAACGAGCACCATCGAGTACACTAATACTCGAACGAGCATCAAGCTTCACAGAGTATGTTCACTCAACTCTATTATTAACATTTTGGAATATACAGGACTTTTTGATCACTTTTTATTCAATTTGTATCTTGGATACGGGGTGAACAAAGAAGTCCAATTCTAGCAATGTGTATATTTTCTTTCTGACGGCATTCACCATAGTTGATGACATCACGATGACAGTTTACAGGGTGACATCACAATGGCAGGCAGCCATTATATTTTAATGTGTTATTTTGTTTCCTATAAACAGATGTTTTATCTAAGGAGGAAAGTCACATCATAAACACCAATGAAGAGAGAGAAAACTTCTAGATCTCTAGAACTGGAGACACCATAGGAGCTCTACAAAACCGCCAAGATCACTCAGAGCGACAGCAGTGAATCTAAATCTGATTACTGTTCTCTAGATCTGGAGACACCAGAGGAGCTATACAGAACTGCCAAGATCACTCAGAGCGACAGTAGAGACTCTAAATCTGATTACTGTGCTCTATAACTGGAGACACCAGAGGAGCTCCACACACCTATCAAACCCTTCCAGAGCGAAAGTAGCCATGATGAAACACCCACCACAAGTGATATCTGTTTGGAGGAACCCCATCCGAAAGGAATGCGTTGCTATTAAAGCTTCAGCCAAAGGGAATCTCACATGGACCAGGTTCAATTACATAGAGCGCCATATCCTAAAACTATCCCATGAGAGTCCTTACCTTATTCATGGTCTTTCCACCTTCCACAAGCTAAACTGTCTATTTTGGGATGGAATCGGCCAATGGAGAAAACCTTGATCATTTTATATTTAATAACTTTGCTCTTGATACCACCACAATAAAATTCATCACAGCAGAAGTGATCTGCGGCACAGAGTTCTTGCATAAGAAAGGCATTATACATCGGGACCTGAAGACAGAGAATATTTTTCTGACTGCAGACGGCCATGTAAGAATAACAGACTTTGTCATCGCTGTAGTACTGGGTGGATATAAGAAATCCAAATACAGGTGTAGAGGTACACCTGCATACGCAGCTCCAGCAATGGTGAAGGAGAAGGAACAACGACGTGGGGTAGATTATTTTGCTATTGGCGTCATTTTCTATAAACTATGCACAGGTATGAGACCTTTTCCTGGATATCGTATCAGCAATGACAAAGCAAAGCTGCTGATATTGGAAGCAGATCGTTCACTCATTACAGCATCGCTGTAGTACTGGGTGGGTATAAGAAGTCCAAATACAGGTGTAGAGGTACACCTGCATACGCAGCTCCAGCAATGGTGAAGGAGAAGGAACAACGACGTGGGGTAGATTATTTTGCTATTGGCGTCATTTTCTATAAACTAGTCACAGGTATGAGACCTTTTCCTGGATATCGTATCAACAATGACAAAGCAAAGCTGCTGATATTGGAAGCAGCTCCTTCACCCATCGGAAATAACAAACAGTACGCCCTAAGGCTGAACCTGGTGTGTTACAGTTAGAACATCCTAAAGGAACTCAGGAAAACGTCACCTCTGTGTGATCTAGACCTAGATTTCCAGAAGCAACAGAAGAGTAAGCCAAGGCCTGAAGAGTGGAATCACCAATATCTACTCCTTTCTATTCACTGCTTGATAATTACATCTTTTATGCATTAATAATAAATATACAAAAGATCTATAGAGAATTTGTCTTCATTATTCCACCATACAATATGAGATGTTTGCTTGGAATCGGTACCAGAGAGAGTCAAAATATAAGGGAGGGAGGTGACGGGTATAGCATCTTATATAGCATGATGAGTTAAATGCCCTTTATGGGGAGCAGGAAGCGATACGTGGTCGGGAATCAAAGCATGGGATTGGATGGTCCAAATATGGTCTTTTTGCATCTGGTTCTGCGTGAATTGTTGTCGTCATGGATGTCCGACATCCCATGTTTTCAGATAAAGAGCCAGCGCCATCTTTCTGAGTTCGATGGAGGGGGTAGGGGCGGGAATGAGCAATGTGTCGTCAAATGACGCCTGAGGATTATGTGCGGGTAAGAAGTGTGCCCTGAGGTTATGAGCGTGTGTTTCTATCAAGCTGCATATTCTAATAACAGTTAGCAGCTCGCTTGGCATCAGCATCTGCCTCTCTTTTTCCCTGTGCAACAAGTTAGTCTCCCTTCTGTTTTTCTTTGCAGTGAATGACCCACACCTCTTCTTACAGTTCTGTAATGAAAGAAGCATGCTTCACTTCTTGACCCGCTGAAGGGATTGGACTCTTTTCTTTTTTTAGGGCCCCATGAACATGGATGGAGCGTGAGGAAAGCATACTTTGACTCAGTGAAGATATTGACTTTAACCCCAGCTGCCAGCCGTAGTGCTCTGATAAGTAAAATAAGTTCTGGCTTTTGAGTGGAAGTTCCTTTGGGCAGCAGTTCTGCTTTTGTAGTAGTCTGTAGGGTGACCACTGAATATTCAACATAGCATATGCCTTCATCAATGAAGCTGCTACCAGCTGTGTACTATTCAACAACATCAGGAGCTTCAAGCAGTGTGTCCCGTAGATCAGGATGGCTGTTGAAGACTTCATCCATCACCTCCCAGCAGTTATAGTCAGGGGTTTCAGTTCTGGTGGGCTGAAGTTGCTTGATTTAGAGAGCTTCAGTCTTGGGATTTCACATAGGAAGCCTTGGTACTTGATCATTGGAGCATTTGTCAGCCAGTGGCGTCCATCAGAGTTAGAACAGAAGGTGGCACTCGTACTGTAACATCTTGACCCAGGGTTAGCTTGTCAGCTTCTCTATCCAAGGCCACTGCTGCTACGAGTCTTCTCATGCAGAGAGGCCATCTCATGGCTGCATTATCAAGTTGCTTGGACAGATAGGCAGCAGGTTCATGCCATGATCTCATCATCTGGTGAGAACGCCGATCCCCAGTCTCTTCTTCTCATGAACATACAGAATAAGTGGTTTCTCCAGATTAGGCAAGGCCAGTGCAGGTGCTTTTAGAAGAGCTTGCTTGATGTTGTCATAGGCCCTTGTATGTTCCTGCTTCCAGTAGAAAGGGGCATCTTCACCTCCCTTTGTGATTTCATAAAGCGGTTTGGCCATTTCAGCAGAATCCAGCAACTCCAAGGAATTCTCTGACTTTTTCTTCTGATGGTTGGTACAGGGATATTGCAGACAGCCTACTTTCTTTCAACTCCTAGTTGTACCTTACCTTGTGAGATATGAAATCCCAGGTATTTGACAGCTTCTTGGCAGATCTGGGACTTCTTCCTTGATACTTTATATCTTGCTTCATAGAGATGATGAAGCACTGTCTTAGTGTTCTGCAGACTTCGCTAAGAGGTAGATTCAGTTATGAGGAGGTCATCCACATACTATAACAATACATTCCCTGGCTGAGAATTCTTCTTAGGTCAATAGCAAGAGCTTCTCCGAAGAGTGTGGGCGAGTTCTTGAGCCCTTGGGGCAAACGGTACTTTTCTTCAGTTCTTGGGTCTTCCCATTGGAAGGCAAAGATAAGCTAACTGTCCTTTGTCAGCCTGATGGTGAATAAAGCATCTTTCAAATTCAGCACAGTAAAGTGAGTAGCTTCTCCAGGTATCAGTCCAACCAGTGTGTACGGCCGGCTAGACACTGTTTGATGCAAAGTAACCACAGCTTGAATCACTGATTTGAGATCCTGGACTGGGAGATACTTTGTTCTTCTAGGTTTCTTACAGGCCAGAGAGGGGAGTTCCAGGGTAATTGGCATCTCTCAGAATACAATACTTCAGAAACGTTTCCAGATGCAGTGTGATGCCCTGGCAGGCCACAGATGGTAGTATTGCTTGATGGACACTGGTTGTGCCCCTGGCTTCAGCTGCACTGAGACTGGAGGTATATTCTTGTTATGTATTCAGGTGTGGAACCACTGTGTCATCCCTCTAGCCAGGAAAACCACTCGGTGAAACTGACAGCTGACCCAGAGACCAGATACTCACTCCTCAGCGTGTAGCTTGGTATGAGGTGAAAACTAGGACTAAGCTAACCCTGCACTGCTGAGGAATATGAAATCCCTGCCTAACATAGAGCAGGGTCATCGTCCTGACAAGAACGGCCCTGAGCTGGAACCTGGGCGCTGACTAACCCTGTCTCAACCCTAACATCAGAACAGGTCATACCAAGCAGGAACAGAGATCGAGGGTGAGAGTAGGTAACAAAGAACCTGGACGGTACATAAGTTGCAAATAGCTACGGCAAACTGGAGATCAGTAGCATCAGAGATCACTGTAGAAGCAGTTGCTAGAAGCTGTCATACAATTCTGAGCTAGTCCTGGTGGATCATCTTCCGCCCATACTTCACTCCTAGCAGCTTCATTACTAGGTCCAGGGTGGGACTTGAGTGATCTGGCTCATGAAGACAGCAAACAATCTCCATTCCTCCTCCTGAGGCACTGTGAGTGGTGAGAGGATGTGGGTGGGAGTTGGAACATTTTTTTCAAGTTGTCTTTGCATCTGTCCTTCTAGTTCAAAGGACACTTGGGCCTATAGTTTTCTCATCATATCCTGTTCCAATTTTGATATTGGACAGTCCGGTGGATACAGGAATTGATAAGTGACTTCTTTAGGTTATAACTGAATATTCAGCTTCGGTATCAACCATAAAGTTCACAAAAAGACCCCATACATTTACTCTGACCATAGCTTCCTGGGGGCCCAGCAGATAGGAACCTGGTCATCCTCATTCATTATCTTCATACAGCAGAACAATAGGAGAAAAACAAGATGGAGGTTGTGAAGGCAGACCTGAGTGGCTTTGCCATGTGCTCATCTCTGGTAGCAGCCATTTTGGGCCAGGCCCCTTTCTCCTTCTCTTCCTGTATGAGCAGAGGAAGTAAGGGGGCAGTGTCCACTCCAGTGACCATGCTTCCTGCACCTTCTGCATTGGTCTCCAGCAAGGGGGTGGTGTTGGGGCCCACGCTTCTATACATATGAAACAGGTGGGTTGTTTTGTGCGTTATACGAGGGTTGGGCTGTCTTGACTGGATTGCTGCAGGCCATCTTTTTCATTTTTTTTTTTAACAGTCCTTTGTCACTATTAGCATTCCAGTTCGGGTCGACATCAGAACACTATGCGTTTACTATATCATGTTGGATTATGCTCAGTCAAAAAACTCACCAAAACTTGACAATCCCCTTTCTCCAGATTTTTAATTAACCTTCCTATTTGCATAAAGCTATAATAAAGTCAGTAATTCACTTCATTATAAGTTTTTTAAATCCAATAACGTAAAGAGAGTACTGCTGCGAGAATTATTACATTAGAAGTTCAACACACATTCCTCCCCCTCACTTTTTTTCCACTGGACTGTCTAACTGAAAGGGGAGGGGGGTGACGGGGAAAAGTGAAACTGCAGGGCTCACACTGTGTGGTATGATGAGAAATAGAGCATGCTGCGATCTATTTCTCGCATGTATCTACACGCAGTGTTTACACACTCATGCGACTGGATCAATGAAAGTCCATTCACTTACATTGAATCCATTCACAGAGTATCACACAGCCATGCATTCCACACACAATATGCATTGAAAAAACGCCCGTGGTCACGAGGCCTAAAGGTAACCAAGTGTTTACAACATATGGTAAACACCGTAAAAATTACTGACATAAAATATGGTGAAAAATGTTTTTTGTTTTTTTTTAACTCCAGCAAAGAAATTTAATAAAAGTTATTCAATACACTATATCGACCCAAAATTGGTTTCTATAAAAACTAAATCTCTTTCTCCACCGGTACTCGATTTCCCCCTCACCGGTCTCTGTTTATAGCTGCAGTCTCATCATGGTTTACAGGATGTCACAGAAGCTGTAGCCAATAACAGAGTTCAGCGATCGATTGCTGAGATTGGAGCCTGGGGGCCGAGCACCGATGCTGGAGCCTGGGGGCCGAGCACCGATGCTGGAGCCTGGGGGCCGAGCACCGATGCTGGAGCCTGGGGGCCGAGCACCGATGCTGGAGCCTGGCGGCCGAGCACCGATGCTGGAGCCTGGCGGCCGAGCACCGATGCTGGAGCAAGAGGTGGCTGAGCACCACTACTGGAGCAAGAGGTGGCTCAGCACCGCTACTGGAGTCTGGGGGAATGGGACGAGCACCGCTGCTGGAGTCCGGGAGAGTGGGTGGGTATAAGAAGACCAAATTTAGGTGTAGAGGTATACCTGGATATGGGGCCCCAGAAATGCTGAGGGGCAAGGAACACGGACAATGAGTTGATTATTTTGCTATTAGCGTCATTCTGTATAAACTATGCACAGGTACGAGACCGTTTCAAGGAGTTGCCATTAAAGCTTCAGCCAAAAGGAATCTCACATGGACCAGGTCCAATCACATAGAGCACCATATCCTAAAACTATCCCATTAGAGTCCTTACCTCATTCACGGCCTGGCCGCCTTCCACACGCTAAGCTGTGTCTATTTTGTGATGGAATTGGCCAATGGAGGGAACCTTGATCATTTTATATTTAATAACTTTGCTCTTGATACCACCACAATAAAATTCACCACAGCAGAAGTGATCTGCGGCACAGAGTTCTTGCATAAGAAAGGCATTATACATCGGGACCTGAAGACAGAGAATATTTTTCTGACTGCAGACGGCCATGTAAGAATAACAGACTTTGGCATCGCTGTAGTACTGGGTGGATATAAGAAATCCAAATACAGGTGTAGAGGTACACCTGCATACGCAGCTCCAGCAATGGTGAAGGAGAAGGAACAACGACGTGGGGTAGATTATTTTGCTATTGGCGTCATTTTCTATAAACTAGTCACAGGTATGAGACCTTTTCCTGGATATCGTATCAACAATGACAAAGCAAAGCTGCTGATATTGGAAGCAGCTCCTTCACCCATCGGACATAACAAACAGTACGCCCTAAGGCTGAACCTGGTGTGTTACAGTTAGAACATCCTAAAGGAACTCAGGAAAACGTCACCTCTGTGTGATCTAGACCTAGATTTCCAGAAGCAACAGAAGAGTAAGCCAAGGCCTGAAGAGTGGAATCACCAATATCTACTCCTTTCTATTCACTGCTTGATAATTACATCTTTTATGCATTAATAATAAATATACAAAAGATCTATAGAGAATTTGTCTTCATTATTCCACCATACAATATGAGATGTTTGCTTGGAATCGGTACCAGAGAGAGTCAAAATATAAGGGAGGGAGGTGACGGGTATACACTGACACCTGCCAATAAATGCAAACAAGGGGCTGGCAAACCAACATAATTCTCTGTCATGAAGTTGTCACAATTACCATTTCAGTTCTGAAATTATTAGTCATACTATGTGTGGCCATCCTTACAGGTCCCCGCCATGTTATAATTAACACCATGCCTTCCAATAGATAGTTTAATTTAATGCTGCTTAGAAATGTAGAATGGTAGAGTTGGGAGGAACCTCCGGGGTCATCGGGTCCAACCCCTTGCTCAACGCAGGATTCACTAAAACATTCCAGACAGATGCCTGTCCAGCCTTTGTTTGAAGACTTTTTCTAATATCTAATCTGTGTCTGCTCCCTTTCAGTTTCACCCCATTGCTTCTAGTCTTTCCTTGTGCAAATGAGACTAGGGCTGATCCCTCTGCACTATAGCAGCCCATCAGATATTTGTAGATAGCTATTAAGTCTCCTCTCAGCCTTCTTTTTTTGTAAGTTAAACATTCCCAGATCCTTTGACCGTTCCTCGCAGGACATGGTTTACAGACCGCTTACTATCCTGATAGCTCTTCTCTGAATTTGCTCCAGTTTGCTAAATTGGGGTGCCCAGAACTGGGCACAGTACTCCAGATGAGGTCTGAGCAAAGAGTAGTAAAGGGGGATAGTTACCTCATGTGAACTAGACTCTATGCTTCTCTTAACACATCCCAGAATTGTGTTTGCTTTTTGCTGCTGCATCACACTATTGACTCAAGTTCAGTCTGTGATCTATTAGTATACCCAAGTCTTTTTCACATGTGTGCTGCTTAGCCCAATTCCTCTCGTTCTGTATATGCTTCTTTAATTTTTCTTGCCAAATGTAGAACTTTGCATTTCGTCCTGTTAAGCCTGGTTTTGACACGATGATTTTCGCTCAAAAGATGTCTTTTGAGCGATAATCGTTGTGTTCATTTACAGGGCAAGGTGATCGCTCAAACGTTGAGCAATCACTTTGCGGTCCGAGTGGGGTATGCAGAAGACAAGCAGGGGCGCTTGTCTTCTGCATCCAGCTGGTATCTGGTATACAGTGACTAGTTAACGAAAACTGCACGATGTCAGTGCAGATAGACAACGATTTTTGCTCAAATATGGCTTTGAGCGATTTTTGGGGGAAGGAATCGTTGTGTTTTAATCAGCCTTTAAATACCATTCTATTGCTTGCAGCCCTCTGTTCAAGTTTGTCAAGATCTTTTTGAATCCTCTCTCACTGCTCTAGTCTTAGCTGTGTCTCCTAGCTTTGTGTCATTGGCAAATTTGATCAGCTTCCTATCAATTCCCTCCTCCAGATCATTTATAAAAATGTTGAACAAAACTGGGTACTCCACTTGAGACATTTTTCCACTGGGATTATAAGACCACTCTTTGAGTACGATCACTCAGCCAGTTGTGAATCCACCTAACAGTTGCCTTTTCAATCCCTTGTCTATTTTTTCAATAAAGATGGTATCAGATACTTTGTCAAATGCTTTACTAAAGTCAAAACATACTATATCTAACGCACTTCCCTGATCAAGCCAGTTGGTGATTCTGTCATAGAAGGAAATTAGATTAGTCTGGCATGACTTGTTTGTTATAAACCCATGCTCGCTCTGGTTTATTACTCCATTCTCATCCAAGTACTTCCATACACGCATTCACGGGGGCAGAAATAGTCCAGTAGTAGTGTATAAAGGCCTTAACTAATTAAAACTAAATTTTATTAAGACTTTGAAAACTAGGGCTGTATGACAGACACACAATGAAAGGCACGATATTTGGAAACCAGCGTGCCTAAACAGACAAACACAAAACCAGTGGCATATAAACCCACCTTCTAAATGCAGGTGTATATATATAATCAAAGGGTAATAAAAAGACTCATAATCCCCTCATATAATGCAAGGAGGATGAGGGCAAGAAATGTTGCTAGCTTCTTAATGCTTGTGCTCAACAACATTCACAGGAGCCACAACGAACAGATTTTAGAGTGGAGACACCCATTATTGTACCGCTCTCCACCATGCTTCACTGCTGCCTGCAGACACATTATTCTACCGCTCTTCACATGCATCACTGCTGCCTGCAGACACTCATTATTGTAGCGCTCTTCACCATGCATCACTGCTGCCTGCAGACACTCATTATTGTACCGCTCTTTACCATGCTTCACTGCTGCCTGCAGATACTCATTATTGTACCGCTCTTCACCATGCTTCACTGCTGCCTGCAGACACTCATTATTGTACCGCTCTTCACCATGCATCACTGCTGCCTGCAGACACTCATTATTGTACCGCTCTTCACCATGCTTCACTGCTGCCTGCAGATACTCATTATTGTCCCGCTCTTCACCATGCTTCACTGCTGCCTGCAGACACACATTATTGTACCGCTCTCCGCCATGCTTCACTGCTGCCTGCAGACTCATTATTGTACCGCTCTCCGCCATGCTTCACTGCTGCCTGCAGACACTCATTATTGTACCGCTCTCCACCATGCTTCACTGCTGCCTGCAGACACCCATTATTGTACCCCCCCCCCCTTTTTGTAGTTTTTCTTTTTTTATGTTGTACAAGAAATGAAATAAGTTTACAAAAACTTGCTTTCTGCCGCCATCTCCTGACACCCAAAGCTTTTTTTATTTTTGTCAATCATATTGCATGATGCCCTTTTTTTGTGCGGTAGCTTGCAGTTTTTATTATTAACTAGAGATGAGTGAGCACCCAAATGCTCGGGTCCGCGTTATTTGAGTCGAGCTTTTCGTAAAATCCGAGAGCTCTACTCGAGTAACGAACCTCATTGACTATAATGGGAGACTCAAGCATTATGTGGGACGCTGAGTCCCGAGTTTTTTTAAAATCTTTTCTTGGTTCGTGTTTCTTCTACTCTCTCTCTCCCCTCCCTTCCCCGTCCTGCCAGACCAAAAATGTTCGAATGACGCGTGCTGCCGCAGGGAGGGGCCCAAACAGGCATGTCACAGCGGGGAGGAGCCAAAAGCTGGGGCGAGGAGCCAAAAGCTATTTGATGCTCGTTCGAGTAACGAGCACCATCGAGTACGCTAATACTTGAACGAGCATCAAGCTTGACAGAGTATGTTCACTCAACTCTATTATTAACATTTTGGGATAGACAGGACTTTTTGATCACTTTTTATTCAATTTGTATCTTGGATACGGGGTGAACAAAGAAGTCCAATTCTAGCAATGTGTATATTTTCTTTCTGACGGCATTCACCATAGTTGATGACATCACGATGGCAGTTTACAGGGTGACATCACAATGGCAGGCAGCCATTATATTTTAATGTGTTATTTTGTTTCCTATAAACAGATGTTTTATCTAAGGAGGAAAGTCACATCATAAACACCAATGAAGAGAGAGAAAACTTCTAGATCTCTAGAACTGGAGACACCATAGGAGCTCTACAGAAGCGCCAAGATCACTCAGAGCGACAGCAGTGATTCTAAATTTGATTACTGTTCTCTAGAACTGGAGACATCAGAGGAGCTCTACAAAACCGCCAAGATCACTCAGAGCGACAGCAGTGAATCTAAATCTGATTACTGTTCTCTAGAACTGGAGACACCAGAGGAGCTCTACAGAACTGCCAAGATCACTCAGAGCGACAGTAGAGACTCTAAATCTGATTACTGTGCTCTATAACTGGAGACACCAGAGGAGCTCCACGCACCTATCAAACCCTTCCAGAGCGAAAGTAGCCATGATGAAACACCCACCACAAGTGATATCTGTTTGGAGGAACCCCATCCGAAAGGAATGTGTTGCTATTAAAGCTTCAGCCAAAGGGAATCTCACATGGACCAGGTTCAATTACATAGAGCGCCATATCCTAAAACTATCCCATGAGAGTCCGTACCTTATTCATGGTCTTTCCACCTTCCACATGCTAAACTGCCTATTTTGGGATGGAATCGGCCAATGGAGAAAACCTTGATCATTTTATATTTAATAACTTTGCTCTTGATACCACCACAATAAAATTCATCACAGCAGAAGTGATCTGCGGCACAGAGTTCTTGCATAAGAAAGGCATTATACATCGGGACCTGAAGACAGAGAATATTTTTCTGACTGCAGACGGCCATGTAAGAATAACAGACTTTGGCATCGCTGTAGTACTGGGTGGATATAAGAAATCCAAATACAGGTGTAGAGGTACACCTGCATACGCAGCTCCAGCAATGGTGAAGGAGAAGGAACAACGACGTGGGGTAGATTATTTTGCTATTGGCGTCATTTTCTATAAACTATGCACAGGTATGAGACCTTTTCCTGGATATCGTATCAGCAATGACAAAGCAAAGCTGCTGATATTGGAAGCAGATCGTTCACTCATTACAGCATCGCTGTAGTACTGGGTGGGTATAAGAAGTCCAAATACAGGTGTAGAGGTACACCTGCATACGCAGCTCCAGCAATGGTGAAGGAGAAGGAACAACGACGTGGGGTAGATTATTTTGCTATTGGCGTCATTTTCTATAAACTAGTCACAGGTATGAGACCTTTTCCTGGATATCGTATCAGCAATGACAAAGCAAAGCTGCTGATATTGGAAGCAGCTCCTTCACCCATCGGACATAACAAACAGTACGTCCTAAGGCTGAACCTGGTGTGTTACAGTTAGAACATCCTAAAGGAACTCAGGAAAACGTCACCTCTGTGTGATCTAGACCTAGATTTCCAGAAGCAACAGAAGAGTAAGCCAAGGCCTGAAGAGTGGAATCACCAATATCTACTCCTTTCTATTCACTGCTTGATAATTACATCTTTTATGCATTAATAATAAATATACAAAAGATCTATAGAGAATTTGTCTTCATTATTCCACCATACAATATGAGATGTTTGCTTGGAATCGGTACCAGAGAGAGTCAAAATATAAGGGAGGGAGGTGACGGGTATAGCATTTTATATAGCATGATGAGTTAAATGCCCTTTATGGGGAGCAGGAAGCGATACGTGGTCGGGAATCAAAGCATGGGATTGGATGGTCCAAATATGGTCTTTTTGCATCTGGTTCTGCGTGAATTGTTGTCGTCATGGATGTCCGACATCCCATGTTTTCAGATAAAGAGCCAGCGCCATCTTTCTGAGTTCGATGGAGGGGGTAGGGGCGGGAATGAGCAATGTGTCGTCAAATGACGCCTGAGGATTATGTGCGGGTAAGAAGTGTGCCCTGAGGTTATGAGCGTGTGTTTCTATCAAGCTGCATATTCTAATAACAGTTAGCAGCTCGCTTGGCATCAGCATCTGCCTCTCTTTTTCCCTGTGCAACAAGTTAGTCTCCCTTCTGTTTTTCTTTGCAGTGAATGACCCACACCTCTTCTTACAGTTCTGTAATGAAAGAAGCATGCTTCACTTCTTGACCCGCTGAAGGGATTGGACTCTTTTCTTTTTTTAGGGCCCCATGAACATGGATGGAGCGTGAGGAAAGCATACTTTGACTCAGTGAAGATATTGACTTTAACCCCAGCTGCCAGCCGTAGTGCTCTGATAAGTAAAATAAGTTCTGGCTTTTGAGTGGAAGTTCCTTTGGGCAGCAGTTCTGCTTTTGTAGTAGTCTGTAGGGTGACCACTGAATATTCAACATAGCATATGCCTTCATCAATGAAGCTGCTACCAGCTGTGTACTATTCAACAACATCAGAAGCTTCAAGCAGTGTGTCCCGTAGATCAGGATGGCTGTTGAAGACTTCATCCATCACCTCCCAGCAGTTATAGTCAGGGGTTTCAGTTCTGGTGGGCTGAAGTTGCTTGATTTAGAGAGCTTCAGTCTTGGGATTTCACATAGGAAGCCTTGGTACTTGATCATTGGAGCATTTGTCAGCCAGTGGCGTCCATCAGAGTTAGAACAGAAGGTGGCACTCGTACTGTAACATCTTGACCCAGGGTTAGCTTGTCAGCTTCTCTATCCAAGGCCACTGCTGCTACGAGTCTTCTCATGCAGAGAGGCCATCTCATGGCTGCATTATCAAGTTGCTTGGACAGATAGGCAGCAGGTTCATGCCATGATCTCATCATCTGGTGAGAACGCCGATCCCCAGTCTCTTCTTCTCATGAACATACAGAATAAGTGGTTTCTCCAGATTAGGCAAGGCCAGTGCAGGTGCTTTTAGAAGAGCTTGCTTGATGTTGTCATAGGCCCTTGTATGTTCCTGCTTCCAGTAGAAAGGGGCATCTTCACCTCCCTTTGTGATTTCATAAAGCGGTTTGGCCATTTCAGCAGAATCCAGCAACTCCAAGGAATTCTCTGACTTTTTCTTCTGATGGTTGGTACAGGGATATTGCAGACAGCCTACTTTCTTTCAACTCCTAGTTGTACCTTACCTTGTGAGATATGAAATCCCAGGTATTTGACAGCTTCTTGGCAGATCTGGGACTTCTTCCTTGATACTTTATATCTTGCTTCATAGAGATGATGAAGCACTGTCTTAGTGTTCTGCAGACTTCGCTAAGAGGTAGATTCAGTTATGAGGAGGTCATCCACATACTATAACAATACATTGTCTGGCTGAGAATTCTTCTTAGGTCAATAGCAAGAGCTTCTCCGAAGAGTGTGGGCGAGTTCTTGAGCCCTTGGGGCAAACGGTACTTTTCTTCAGTTCTTGGGTCTTCCCATTGGAAGGCAAAGATAAGCTGACTGTCCTTTGTCAGCCTGATGGTGAATAAAGCATCTTTCAAATTCAGCACAGTAAAGTGAGTAGCTTCTCCAGGTATCAGTCCAACCAGTGTGTACGGCCGGCTAGACACTGTTTGATGCAAAGTAACCACAGCTTGAATCACTGATTTGAGATCCTGGACTGGGAGATACTTTGTTCTTCTAGGTTTCTTACAGGCCAGAGAGGGGAGTTCCAGGGTAATTGGCATCTCTCAGAATACAATACTTCAGAAACGTTTCCAGATGCAGTGTGATGCCCTGGCAGGCCACAGATGGTAGTATTGCTTGATGGACACTGGTTGTGCCCCTGGCTTCAGCTGCACTGAGACTGGAGGTATATTCTTGTTATGTATTCAGGTGTGGAACCACTGTGTCATCCCTCTAGCCAGGAAAACCACTCGGTGAAACTGACAGCTGACCCAGAGACCAGATACTCACTCCTCAGCATGTAGCTTGGTATGAGGTGAAAACTAGGACTAAGCTAACCCTGCACTGCTGAGGAATATGAAATCCCTGCCTAACATAGAGCAGGGTCATCGTCCTGACAAGAACGGCCCTGAGCTGGAACCTGGGCGCTGACTAACCCTGTCTCAACCCTAACATCAGAACAGGTCATACCAAGCAGGAACAGAGATCGAGGGTGAGAGTAGGTAACAAAGAACCTGGACGGTACATAAGTTGCAAATAGCTACGGCAAACTGGAGATCAGTAGCATCAGAGATCACTGTAGAAGCAGTTGCTAGAAGCTGTCATACAATTCTGAGCTAGTCCTGGTGGATCATCTTCCGCCCATACTTCACTCCTAGCAGCTTCATTACTAGGTCCAGGGTGGGACTTGAGTGATCTGGCTCATGAAGACAGCAAACAATCTCCATTCCTCCTCCTGAGGCACTGTGAGTGGTGAGAGGATGTGGGTGGGAGTTGGAACATTTTTTTCAAGTTGTCTTTGCATCTGTCCTTCTAGTTCAAAGGACACTTGGGCCTATAGTTTTCTCATCATATCCTGTTCCAATTTTGATATTGGACAGTCCGGTGGATACAGGAATTGATAAGTGACTTCTTTAGGTTATAACTGAATATTCAGCTTCGGTATCAACCATAAAGTTCACAAAAAGACCTCATACATTTACTCTGACCATAGCTTCCTGGGGGCCCAGCAGATAGGAACCTGGTCATCCTCATTCATTATCTTCATACAGCAGAACAATAGGAGAAAAACAAGATGGAGGTTGTGAAGGCAGACCTGAGTGGCTTTGCCATGTGCTCATCTCTGGTAGCAGCCATTTTGGGCCAGGCCCCTTTCTCCTTCTCTTCCTGTATGAGCAGAGGAAGTAAGGGGGCAGTGTCCACTCCAGTGACCATGCTTCCTGCACCTTCTGCATTGGTCTCCAGCAAGGGGGTGGTGTTGGGGCCCACGCTTCTATACATATGAAACAGGTGGGTTGTTTTGTGCGTTATACGAGGGTTGGGCTGTCTTGACTGGATTGCTGCAGGCCATCTTTTTCATTTTTTTTTTTAACAGTCCTTTGTCACTATTAGCATTCCAGTTTGGGTCGACATCAGAACACTATGCGTTTACTATATCATGTTGGATTATGCTCAGTCAAAAAACTCACCAAAACTTGACAATCCCCTTTCTCCAGATTTTTAATTAACCTTCCTATTTGCATAAAGCTATAATAAAGTCAGTAATTCACTTCATTATAAGTTTTTTAAATCCAATAACGTAAACAGAGTACTGCTGCGAGAATTATTACATTAGAAGTTCAACACACATTCCTCCCCCTCACTTTTTTTCCACTGGACTGTCTAACTGAAAGGGGAGGGGGGTGACGGGGAAAAGTGAAACTGCAGGGCTCACACTGTGTGGTATGATGAGAAATAGAGCATGCTGCGATCTATTTCTCGCATGTATCTACACGCAGTGTTTACACACTCATGCGACTGGATCAATGAAAGTCCATTCACTTACATTGAATCCATTCACAGAGTATCACACAGCCATGCATTCCACACACAATATGCATTGAAAAAACGCCCGTGGTCACGAGGCCTAAAGGTAACCAAGTGTTTACAACATATGGTAAACACCGTAAAAATTACTGACATAAAATATGGTGAAAAATGTTTTGTTTTTTTTTAACTCCAGCAAAGAAATTTAATAAAAGTTATTCAATACACTATATCGACCCAAAATTGGTTTCTATAAAAACTAAATCTCTTTCTCCACCGGTACTCGATTTCCCCCTCACCGGTCTCTGTTTATAGCTGCAGTCTCATCATGGTTTACAGGATGTCACAGAAGCTGTAGCCAATAACAGAGTTCAGCGATCGATTGCTGAGATTGGAGCCTGGGGGCCGAGCACCGATGCTGGAGCCTGGGGGCCGAGCACCGATGCTGGAGCCTGGGGGCCGAGCACCGATGCTGGAGCCTGGGGGCCGAGCACCGATGCTGGAGCCTGGCGGCCGAGCACCGATGCTGGAGCCTGGCGGCCGAGCACCGATGCTGGAGCAAGAGGTGGCTGAGCACCGCTACTGGAGCAAGAGGTGGCTGAGCACCGCTACTGGAGTCCGGGAGAGTGGGTGGGTATAAGAAGACCAAATTTAGGTGTAGAGGTATACCTTGATATGGGGCCCCAGAAATGCTGAGGGGCAAGGAACACGGACAATAAGTTGATTATTTTGCTATTAGCGTCATTCTGTATAAACTATGCACAGGTACGAGACCGTTTCAAGGAGTTGCCATTAAAGCTTCAGCCAAAGGGAATCTCACATGGACCAGGTCCAATCACATAGAGCACCATATCCTAAAACTATCCCATTAGAGTCCTTACCTCATTCACGGCCTGGCTGCCTTCCACACGCTAAGCTGTGTCTATTTTGTGATGGAATTGGCCAATGGAGGGAACCTTGATCATTTTATATTTAATAACTTTGCTCTTGATACCACCACAATAAAATTCATCACAGCAGAAGTGATCTGCGGCACAGAGTTCTTGCATAAGAAAGGCATTATACATCGGGACCTGAAGACAGAGAATATTTTTCTGACTGCAGACGGCCATGTAAGAATAACAGACTTTGGCATCGCTGTAGTACTGGGTGGATATAAGAAATCCAAATACAGGTGTAGAGGTACACCTGCATACGCAGCTCCAGCAATGGTGAAGGAGAAGGAACAACGACGTGGGGTAGATTATTTTGCTATTGGCGTCATTTTCTATAAACTAGTCACAGGTATGAGACCTTTTCCTGGATATCGTATCAACAACGACAAAGCAAAGCTGCTGATATTGGAAGCAGCTCCTTCACCCATCGGACATAACAAACAGTACGCCCTAAGGCTGAACCTGGTGTGTTACAGTTAGAACATCCTAAAGGAACTCAGGAAAACGTCACCTCTGTGTGATCTAGACCTAGATTTCCAGAAGCAACAGAAGAGTAAGCCAAGGCCTGAAGAGTGGAATCACCAATATCTACTCCTTTCTATTCACTGCTTGATAATTACATCTTTTGTGCATTAATAATAAATATACAAAAGATCTATAGAGAATTTGTCTTCATTATTCCACCATACAATATGAGATGTTTGCTTGGAATCGGTACAATAGAGAGTCAAAATATAAGGGAGGGAGGTGACGGGTATACACTGACACCTGCCAATAAATGCAAACAAGGGGCTGGCAAACCAACATAATTCTCTGTCATGAAGTTGTCACAATTACCATTTCAGTTCTGAAATTATTAGTCATACTATGTGTGGCCATCCTTACAGGTCCCCGCCATGTTATAATTAACACCATGCCTTCCAATAGATAGTTTAATTTAATGCTGCTTAGAAATGTAGAATGGTAGAGTTGGGAGGAACCTCCGGGGTCATCGGGTCCAACCCCTTGCTCAACGCAGGATTCACTAAAACATCCCAGACAGATGCCTGTCCAGCCTTTGTTTGAAGACTTTTTCTATTATCTAATCTGTGTCTGCTCCCTTTCAGTTTCACCCCATTGCTTCTAGTCTTTCCTTGTGCAAATGAGAATAGGGCTGATCCCTCTGCACTATAGCAGCCCATCAGATATTTGTAGATAGCTATTAAGTCTCCTCTCAGCCTTCTTTTTTGTAAGTTAAACATTCCCAGATCCTTTGACCGTTCCTCATAGGACATGGTTTACAGACCGCTTACTATCCTGATAGCTCTTCTCTGAGTTTGCTCCAGTTTGTTAAATTGGGGTGCCCAAAACTGGGCACAGTACTCCAGATGAGGTCTGAGCAAAGAGTAGTAAAGGGGGATAGTTACCTCATGTGATCTAGACTCTATGCTTCTCTTAACACATCCCAGAATTGTGTTTGCTTTTTGCTGCTGCATCACACTATTGACTCAAGTTCAGTCTGTGATCTACCCAAGTCTTTTTCACATGTGTGCTGCTTAGCTCAATTCCTCTCGTTCTGTATATGCTTCTTTAATTTTTCTTGCCAAATGTAGAACTTTGCATTTCGTCCTGTTAAGCCTGGTTTTGACACGATGATTTTCGCTCAAAAGATGTCTTTTTTTTTTTTAAAGGAACGTTTATTTAGCCAAAATAGATACATATACAAAAACAGCGGACACCAAAGAGAATGCACATCTTGTTGATACATCACAGTATATGAGAATTGAGGAAAAAAAAAGGAGACAAAAGTAAGAACACTGAGCGTCTCGCATATTCGTGTGCATTTCTCATAAGAAAGTATTTGGCTGTTCATTTTTGCTTTTATTTATAAACTACTCATAATAAAACAAACCCAAACCAGGTTAGGGCTCCAAGCCTCGGAGTCCCAAAATATCAGGAGAGAGAGAGAACGGTAATAAAAAGAGAACGGGAGGAACCCCCACCCCCCAGGACAAAATAAACAAAGGGACATAAGAAAGATTAGAGAGAACACCCCCCCCCCCAGAAAGAATTTTAACCCTCCCCCTTAATCCCTTAAACAACAAACCTGCGCGACTCAAAGAAAAAAAAAAAAGGATTAGCCTAAACAGTAGATTGGTTCAAGCGGGTGTACCTTATTTTATCCCTTCCTAGTATCTAGACAGGCATCTCTACTGCCGTTGCAGGACTGCTCACCCAGCTCCCCCAAATCTTGTCAAACTTCTCAGGACATCCTCTCGCCATATAAGTCAGTTTGTACATTGGAAGCACAGAGTTCACCACCTGGATCCATGCGTTCCTGGTCGGCCTACCAGGGTGTTTCCAGTTCAACAAAATTACCTTTTTAGCATAGAAAAACAGTAGCTTATATAAGGTGCGGGTTGCCGCTGCCACTGGCAGGTCTCCAACAAGCCCAAAGAGGCACACCCCAGGGTGCATGATCCTCGGGGCCCCCAGATGAGACTCCATAAATATGAGGACGTCCCCCCAGTAGTCTCGCATGACACCACAGTCCCAAAACACGTGCATGATAGTCCCGTCGGCAATTAAACATCGGGGGCAGGTCGCCGAGGGGAGTAGACCCATTACATGTAGCCTAGATGGGGTGTAGTATATCCGGTGTAGGAACTTTACCTGGATGAGCCTATCTCTAGCACTAATCAAGGGAGGACCAGAGCTCGCCAATATGTCCTCACCATCCCCCTCCAGAAGATCAGGAATGTCGATGATCCATTTTTGGGTGGCTCTCTCTCTTAACGGAGCAAGACACTGCACCAAGTGGGCATAGAAGCTGGACAATGGTCTTACTATATTGCACATCTGTGCCAATCCCTCCAGCCGAGTCAGGGACAGCGGTATGGACAGGCCCTGAAACTGAGCCCTGATCACATGCCGTAGCTGGTAATATCTGAAATAGGAGTGCTCAGGCAGGTTGTAGACTATCTGCAGCTGAAGAAAGGTGCAGAAGGCGCCCTCCGTGACTATGTCAGATAGTACATTAATACCCTGAGCTCTCCAGAATGCAGACTCTGTAAAGCGCTGCAGGTGCGGCAAGTGTGGATTATCCCACAAAGGAGTATGTGGGGACCATGTGACTTCCACTACAGGGGTCAGCCGCAATGCCTTGTGCCATATTTTAAGTGTTACCAGCATGGGGGCAGGTAAGGGGGCAATAGAAGAGGAGCGGCCACGCATCAGCAGACCCCTCAATCCCAGGGTGGGGTCCGCCACCCTGCGCTCCAGCCTGACCGCCGGATTGTAATCCGAAGAGGTCAGCCACCACCCAGCATACACCAGCTGGCTAGCCAGGTAGTAATAGTAAAAATGGGGTAAGGCTAATCCTCCCCAGCTCACCGGGAGGCACAGGGTCTCCAATTTAATCCTGGGGGTGGAGGCTTTCCACAGGATACGCAGTACAATCCCACGAAGCGTAGCGAAGAATCTGATTGGGACCAGGACAGGGGAGTTATGGAGTACGTACAAAACTTTTGGTAGCAGCTTCATCTTTATCAAATTGACCCTGCCCACCAGAGTGAGCGGGAGAGAGGCCCATCGTGTTGCCATTCCCTCAGCCCATTTCAGGAGGGGAGCTAGGTTAAGGTCAGAGAAGGCAGAAACCCTCACTGACACTCTTATACCCAAATAGGTTGTCTGAGTTGTCCAGCTCAGTGGAGCGGGCAAAGGGAGCTCAGCCGCTGCAGAGTCTATCGCAATTAAGTGGGTTTTGTCCCAGTTGACCCGAATACCAGAATGCAGGCCAAATATGTCAAAAATGGTGAGTGCAGAGTCAAGCGAAGACTCCGGATCCTGGAGGAAGAGGAGGGTGTCATCAGCGTATAGTGCTATGCGCTCTTCATAGTTGTGAAATTTAAATCCTTTTATTACCGGCGAGGTCCGGACCCGGATTGCAAGTGGCTCTATAGCAAGGGCAAACAGGGCAGGGGACAGGGGGCAACCCTGTCGTGTGCCTCTACTGAGGGGAAACTGGGCCGAAATATGGACATTGGTTTTAATACTGGCTACTGGGGAATCATATAGGATCTTTACCCATCTAATAAATACTGGCCCAAATCCAAACCGTTGCATCACTGCCCACAAGTACCTCCACTCTACTGAGTCGAAGGCCTTTGCCTGGTCTATAAATACCAGGGTGCGTTTTCCGCAGTTGGAATGTTCATATGTCAGATGGTCAAAAAGCCGCCTTAGATTCATGTCTGTACTTTTGCCAGGCATGAAGCCAGATTGGTCAGGGTGTATGATCTCTTTAAGAATGGAATTTATGCGCGTCGCAAGTATTTTTGCCAGAATTTTAACGTCGTTGTTAAGAAGTGAGATCGGCCTATAGGAACCACAATCTGCAGGATCTTTTCCAGCTTTAGGAATCATGACAATTATGGCCTTGCGCATGGTGTCCGGCAGGGCACCATCTCGCAGAATAGAATTATATAGCGTTAGAAGCCGGGGAGCTAGGAAATCCACATTCTTTTTATACCATTCCCCAGGGAGTCCATCCAACCCCGGCGATTTCCTATTGGGAAGTGACTTGATAGCGTCCATTACCTCCTCTATACTCAAGTCCCCATCCAAATAAGTGGCACTACTTGGGCTCAGCGCTGGGAAGGGGATATCATCAAGGTAAGCTATTAGCTGTTCATCCGAGCAGCTAAGTTTGGAAGTATAAAGATTACTATAGAAGTGGGCAAACGTTAGATTGATCAGTTGGGGATCATCCACCAGGGTCCCCGAAGCATCGCGCACCCCCGTGATTGGCGGCAATGTTTGATCCTCCCTAGCCAAATAGGCCAACAGATGACCGTTCTTATCTCCCTGGTCAAAGACCTGGTGACGAGTGTAAAGAAACTTCTTTTTGGTATATTCAGTGAGCAGTAACTTGTATTTCCGCCGTAGGTTATTTAAGTCCAGGTAGGCCTCTGGGGAAGGATGTGCTATGTGTCTGGCCTCCGCCGCAACAAGGCGGCGTTCCAGGTCCAATCGGGCAGCCTGCAGAGATCTTCTATACTCAGCGATGGCGGATGTGAAAGACCCCCTAGTAAAAGCCTTAAAGGCATCCCACACAGTTAGCTCCGAAGCAGTCCCCTCATTGACCTCCCAGTACATCCCTGCTTCCTGCTCAGTGTACTCCTGTACCTCTCCCTGCACCAGCCATAGAGGGCTGAGTCTCCACAAGGGACGAGAGCTCTCCACACCAAGGTCAAGGACCAGCTGGAGTGGGGAATGGTCCGATATGCCTCTGGGCAGATAGGAAACATCCCGCACCATAGGAAGACAGTCCGGGGAGCCAAAACACAGGTCGATGCGGGAAAAAGCATTATGTGTTAGGGAGTGACATGAATAGGCAGTGTCATGCGGGTGTCGCAGGCGCCATATTTCCTGTAGCAAGTAGGAGTCAGCCCATGTCAGCAATCTGGTTGATGCCGAGGCAGCTGGAGTGAACCGGTCCCGCACCGGGTCCAAAATCAGATTGAAGTCCCCCATAAATATTATTGGAGCAGGTTCGAGCAAAACCACCTGGGCCATCACATCAGAGAGGATTTTAATATCAGCGGGGGGCGGCAGATAGATATTGATTATTGTGAGGAGCCGGCCATGGAAGGTTCCCTGAAGGATCAAAAACCGACCCCCAGGATCAATGTGGATTTGTCGGAATACAAATTGGGCTGCTTTAGTTACCAGGATGCTGACTCCTCTGGCATAGTTGGAATAAGTAGCGTGGTATGCAGCGCCTATATTGGCTCTCTTAAGAGCCAGTATCTTTGAGCCCTGTAGATGTGTCTCCTGAAGTAGTATGATGTGGGGAGAATGGATTTTTAGAAAATTGAAAGTTAGAGCTCTCTTAAATTTGGAATTCAAACCCCTAACATTCCAGGAGATCAGCTTAAGATGCATGCTAGCCATTGCCATAGAGTTGGACATTGTTTGAACAGGACACCCGCATAGCACCGAAAGAAGAGTCGCGCCAAAAAAAAGTGCAATAAAGTAAAGTGGTTATCTTAGATATATGAACCATAACAAAAACCCCTTCCCACCCTACCCATCCCCCCAAACTTAGGACAGGTTTGGATCCCCGAATACCAAACTTTATGAGGGGCATTAGGCCTGCCCCAGCGAACTAAAAGAGAAACTTAAAACAGAGAGGACTGAGAGAACAAATATAGTCACATGGTCCCCCTGCGAAAGAGCATGAGACACAATTGCGTCATGTGGGCTGTATCTCCACAGCTTGCATATACCCGGCTATAACCTGGGATACTGATATGTGGGCTGGTTGCCCAAGGAGGGGGAGCCCCCACCAGGCCATTGGCCATGAGTTGGGGTCCACCAGGGAGGGCCACAGAGAGTAACATTATCAGGCCGCCGGGAAAGTCAGAGGAAAAAAAAAATTTAGCATAGTTAACAGAATCCACATCACATACCAAAGACGATTTTATCATAAGTGGCTGGCCCAAAGGGCTAAGGAGGTGAGTAGGGGAGAGGAGGCGAAAAGGGGGAAAGGAAGCAAAGAAGGGGAAAGGAAACCGGAGAGGGCAGGGAGCGGTAGGGAAGAGGAGAGGGATTTCCTTCAGTTGTTGCCACAGAGAAGAAAGAGTAGGCCAGCCACGGCATCAATTTTGTAATGTCTCACAAACAGGATTCAATTTTGCTCGAGCCAATTTAGGACATCTCCAGGACTCTCGAAGAAATGGGAGCGATTGTCCTTGATCACTTTTAGCCTAGCAGGGTACAACATGGCGTAGACAAGCTGTTTAGCGCGCAGAGCTTTCTTTGCCTCTGCAAACTTTTGCCGCCTCTGCTGCACCTCCAAAGAGAAGTCTGGGAAGATACGGACTGTTTGCCCTCCGACCTTCAGCGGATCTTTCATGCGGTTGAGCGCCAAGACTTTGTCCCTGTCCCTATAGTTAAGTAACTTAGCTATGAAGGTGCGAGGGGGTCCTCCAGGTGGCGGGGCCCCAGATGGAATACGATGGGCTCTTTCCACACAGAGCAGAGGCGAAAGGGAATCTGGGCCGTATGTCTTTTTGAGGAGCGATTCCAAGAAATCGCAGGGGTTTTTGCCCTCTGCTCCCTCCGGCAGTCCCACGAACCTGAGATTACACCGACGCAACCGGTTCTCCATGTCGTCAATTTTTCTCTGCTGTGCTGCAAAACTGGTGTTTAGAGTCTGCACGCGGTCCGAGAGCGGCGTAGTGATATCTTCAAGGTCAGATACTCTGGTCTCAACCTCGGTCGTGCGTTCCCGCAGCGTTTGAACATCCGCTCTCAGCAGACTAAAGTCTGATTGCAAGGCATCGATTTTCTCGGTGAGGGCAGAGCGGGACTCCGTAATTGCTTTCAACACATCAGCAATAGTCGGGCCGGACACAGGAGGTGAAGCTGGGGTAGCCCCCGCAGGGGATGTGCCTTGTGGGCTGCAGGGCTCGTTAGATCGGGTGTCCGCTGAGCCGCTGGGTCGGGCATACTGTTGCAGCTTGTTGGCTATTTTATTTTGTTTAATGGGTGCCATCTTGCCGGAGGGGTACAGTTGGAGATATCCGTCGGCTCGAGCTTGTAACGTATCGCAGGGGGAGTTCACATGTAGTTTAGTGGTTAGTGCATAACTGTTGAGGAATAAAATGTGATTGTTCTCAGCAAGAGAAACGACGTAATCTTGTAGATATGATACCTTTTAATGGCTAACAAAAATACATGATGTAATAATAGCGAGCTTTCGTACCAACGCAGGGTACTTCTTCCGGCTTAAATGGATTGGATCTGAAGAGGCATGCATAGATTACGTCGTTTCTCTTGCTGAGAACAATCACATTTTGCTCTACTGGCTAACACGGTACCAGATCTTTGTTGAGGAATAGTCATGATGCAGTGCAGTGATGTCAGTGAACTGGCGCCACACCACCACTAGGTGTCAGTAGAGAGCAGGTCAAGACTCAATGGGTAAATGCAAGTGAAGCAGACTTTGTGGGTTATGAAACAAAGTAAAGGCTGCAAATGTGGGCCTGTGCTTCTCTCTCTGGCCCACAGAGTATAGCCCCAGTGTTGTACTGTGGAGTCTGGTGAGCTGCACAGGCTTTCAACAGTCCCAGCTCTGCTACATCTCTGCTGTGCAGGCTGTATATGTGTGGCTTGTGCTTCTTTCTCTGGCCCACAGAGTATAGCCCCAGTGTTGTACTGTGGAGTCTGGTGAGCTGCACAGGCTTTCAACAGTCCCAGCTCTGCTGCATCTCTGCTGTGCAGGCTGTATATGTGTGGCTTGCTGCTCACAATAAATGGCAGTCCCTGGGAGTAGAGGATGACCCCCTCTCTGGCCTCAGGAGCCTCCTGGACAGCACTCCCGACAGAGGCCCTCAGTGCAGATGGAGCTCCCCTCCTCTTCAGCCCCCCCCTCCAAAAGATGTCTTTTGAGCGATAATCGTTGTGTTCATTTACAGGGCAAGGTGATCGCTCAAACGTTGAGCAATCACTTTGCGGTCCGAGTGGGGTATGCAGAAGACAAGCAGGGGCGCTTGTCTTCTGCATCCAGCTGTTATCTGGTATACAGCGACTGGTTAACGAAAACTGCACGATGTCAGTGCAGATAGACAACGATTTTTGCTCAAATATGGCTTTGAGCGATTTTTGGGGGAAGTAATCGTTGTGTTTTAATCAGCCTTTAAATACCATTCTATTGCTTGCAGCCCTCTGTTCAAGTTTGTCTAGATCTTTTTGAATCCTCTCTCACTGCTCTAGTCTTAGCTGTGTCTCCTAGCTTTGTGTCATTGGCAAATTTGATCAGCTTCCTATCAATTCCCTCCTCCAGATCATTTATAAAAATGTTGAACAAAACTGGGTACTCCACTTGAGACATTTTTCCACTGGGATTAAGACCACTCTTTGAGTACGATCACTCAGCCAGTTGTGAATCCACCTAACAGTTGCCTTTTCAATCCCTTGTCTATTTTTTCAATAAAGATGGTATCAGATACTTTGTCAAATGCTTTACTAAAGTCAAAACATACTATATCTAACGCACTTCCCTGATCAAGCCAGTTGGTGATTCTGTCATAGAAGGAAATTAGATTAGTCTAGCATGACTTGTTTGTTATAAACCCATGCTCGCTCTGGTTTATTACTCCATTCTCATCCAAGTACTTCCATACACGCATTCACGGGGGCAGAAATAGTCCAGTAGTAGTGTATAAAGGCCTTAACTAATTAAAACTAAATTTTATTAAGACTTTGAAAACTAGGGCTGTATGACAGACACACAATGAAAGGCACGATATTTGGAAACCAGCGTGCCTAAACAGACAAACACAAAACCAGTGGCATATAAACCCACCTTCTAAATGCAGGTGTATATATATATAATCAAAGGGTAATAAAAAGACTCATAATCCCCTCATATAATGCAAGGAGGATGAGGGCAAGAAATGTTGCTAGCTTCTTAATGCTTGTGCTCAACAACATTCACAGGAGCCACAACGAACAGATATTAGAGTGGAGACACCCATTATTGTACCGCTCTCCACCATGCTTCACTGCTGCCTGCAGACACTCATTATTGTACCGCTCTTCACCATGCTTCACTGCTGCCTGCAGACACATTATTATACCGCTCTTCACATGCATCACTGCTGCCTGCAGACACTCATTATTGTAGCGCTCTTCACCATGCATCACTGCTGCCTGCAGACACTCATTATTGTACCGCTCTTTACCATGCTTCACTGCTGCCTGCAGATACTCATTATTGTACCGCTCTTCACCATGCTTCACTGCTGCCTGCAGACACTCATTATTGTACAGCTCTTCACCATGCATCACTGCTGCCTGCAGACACTCATTATTGTACCGCTCTTCACCATGCTTCACTGCTGCCTGCAGACACTCATTATTGTACCACTCTTCACCATGCTTCACTGCTGCCTGCAGATACTCATTATTGTACCGCTCTTCACCATGCTTCACTGCTGCCTGCAGACACACATTATTGTACCGCTCTCCGCCATGCTTCACTGCTGCCTGCAGACACTCATTATTGTACCGCTCTCCACCATGCTTCACTGCTGCCTGCAGACACCCATTATTGTACCCCCCCCCTTTTTGTAGTTTTTCTTTTTTTATGTTGTACAAGAAATGAAATAAGTTTACAAAAACTTGCTTTCTGCCGCCATCTCCTGACCCCCAAAGCTTTTTTTATTTTTTTGTCAATCATATTGCATGATGCCCTTTTTTTGTGCGGTAGCTTGCAGTTTTTATTATTAACTAGAGATGAGTGAGCACCCAAATGCTCGGGTCCGCGTTATTTGAGTCGAGCTTTTCGTAAAATCCGAGAGCTCTACTCGAGTAACGAACCTCATTGACTATAATGGGAGACTCAAGCATTATGTGGGACGCTGAGTCCCGAGTTTTTTTAAAATCTTTTCTTGGTTCGTGTTTCTTCTACTCTCTCTCTCCCCTCCCTTCCCCTTCCTGCCAGACCAAAAATGTTCGAATGACGCGTGCTGCCGCAGGGAGGGGCCCAAACAGGCATGTCACAGCGGGGAGGAGCCAAAAGCTGGGGCGAGGAGCCAAAAGCTATTTGATGCTCGTTCGAGTAACGAGCACCATCGAGTACGCTAATACTCGAACGAGCATCAAGCTTGACAGAGTATGTTCACTCAACTCTATTATTAACATTTTGGGATAGACAGGACTTTTTGATCACTTTTTATTCAATTTGTATCTTGGATACGGGGTGAACAAAGAAGTCCAATTCTAGCAATGTGTATATTTTCTTTCTGACGGCATTCACCATAGTTGATGACATCACGATGGCAGTTTACAGGGTGACATCACAATGGCAGGCAGCCATTATATTTTAATGTGCTATTTTGTTTCCTATAAACAGATGTTTTATCTAAGGAGGAAAGTCACATCATAAACACCAATGAAGAGAGAGAAAACTTCTAGATCTCTAGAACTGGAGACACCACTACAAAACCGCCAAGATCACTCAGAGCGACAGCAGTGAATCTAAATCTGATTACTGTTCTCTAGAACTGGAGACACCAGAGGAGCTATACAGAACTGCCAAGATCACTCAGAGCGACAGTAGAGACTCTAAATCTGATTACTGTGCTCTATAACTGGAGACACCAGAGGAGCTCCACACACCTATCAAACCCTTCCAGAGCGAAAGTAGCCATGATGAAACACCCACCACAAGTGATATCTGTTTGGAGGAACCCCATCCGAAAGGAATGCGTTGCTATTAAAGCTTCAGCCAAAGGGAATCTCACATGGACCAGGTTCAATTACGTAGAGCGCCATATCCTAAAACTATCCCATGAGAGTCCTTACCTTATTCATGGTCTTTCCACCTTCCACAAGCTAAACTGCCTATTTTGGGATGGAATCGGCCAATGGAGAAAACCTTGATCATTTTATATTTAATAACTTTGCTCTTGATACCACCACAATAAAATTCATCACAGCAGAAGTGATCTGCGGCACAGAGTTCTTGCATAAGAAAGGCATTATACATCGGGACCTGAAGACAGAGAATATTTTTCTGACTGCAGACGGCCATGTAAGAATAACAGACTTTGGCATCGCTGTAGTACTGGGTGGGTATAAGAAATCCAAATACAGGTGTAGAGGTACACCTGCATACGCAGCTCCAGCAATGGTGAAGGAGAAGGAACAACGACGTGGGGTAGATTATTTTGCTATTGGCGTCATTTTCTATAAACTATGCACAGGTATGAGACCTTTTCCTGGATATCGTATCAGCAATGACAAAGCAAAGCTGCTGATATTGGAAGCAGCTCCTTCACCCATCGGACATAACAAACAGTACGCCCTGAGGCTGAACCTGGTGTGTTACAGTTAGAACATCCTAAAGGAACTCAGGAAAACGTCACCTCTGTGTGATCTAGACCTAGATTTCCAGAAGCAACAGAAGAGTAAGCCAAGGCCTGAAGAGTGGAATCACCAATATCTACTCCTTTCTATTCACTGCTTGATAATTACATCTTTTATGCATTAATAATAAATATACAAAAGATCTATAGAGAATTTGTCTTCATTATTCCACCATACAATATGAGATGTTTGCTTGGAATCGGTACCAGAGAGAGTCAAAATATAAGGGAGGAAGGTGACGGGTATACACTGACACCTGCCAATAAATGCAAACAAGGGGCTGGCAAACCAACATAATTCTCTGTCATGAAGTTGTCACAATTACCATTTCAGTTCTGAAATTATTAGTCATACTATGTGTGGCCATCCTTACAGGTCCCCGCCATGTTATAATTAACACCATGCCTTCCAATAGATAGTTTAATTTAATGCTGCTTAGAAATGTAGAATGGTAGAGTTGGGAGGAACCTCCGGGGTCATCGGGTCCAACCCCTTGCTCAACGCAGGATTCACTAAAACATCCCAGACAGATGCCTGTCCAGCCTTTGTTTGAAGACTTTTTCTATTATCTAATCTGTGTCTGCTCCCTTTCAGTTTCACCCCATTGCTTCTAGTCTTTCCTTGTGCAAATGAGAATAGGGCTGATCCCTCTGCACTATAGCAGCCCATCAGATATTTGTAGATAGCTATTAAGTCTCCTCTCAGCCTTCTTTTTTTGTAAGTTAAACATTCCCAGATCCTTTGACCGTTCCTCATAGGACATGGTTTACAGACCGCTTACTATCCTGATAGCTCTTCTCTGAATTTGCTCCAGTTTGTTAAATTGGGGTGCCCAAAACTGGGCACAGTACTCCAGATGAGGTCTGAGCAAAGAGTAGTAAAGGGGGATAGTTACCTCATGTGATCTAGACTCTATGCTTCTCTTAACACATCCCAGAATTGTGTTTGCTTTTTGCTGCTGCATCACACTATTGACTCAAGTTCAGTCTGTGATCTACCCAAGTCTTTTTCACATGTGTGCTGCTTAGCTCAATTCCTCTCGTTCTGTATATGCTTCTTTAATTTTTCTTGCCAAATGTAGAACTTTGCATTTCGTCCTGTTAAGCCTGGTTTTGACACGATGATTTTCGCTCAAAAGATGTCTTTTTTTTTTTTAAAGGAACGTTTATTTAGCCAAAATAGATACATATACAAAAACAGCGGACACCAAAGAGAATGCACATCTTGTTGATACATCACAGTATATGAGAATTGAGGGAAAAAAAAGGAGACAAAAGTAAGAACACTGAGCGTCTCGCATATTCGTGTGCATTTCTCATAAGAAAGTATTTGGCTGTTCATTTTTGCTTTTATTTATAAACTACTCATAATAAAACAAACCCAAACCAGGTTAGGGCTCCAAGCCTCGGAGTCCCAAAATATCAGGAGAGAGAGAGAACGGTAATAAAAAGAGAACGGGAGGAACCCCCACCCCCCAGGACAAAATAAACAAAGGGACATAAGAAAGATTAGAGAGAACACCCCCCCCCCCCCCAGAAAGAATTTTAACCCTCCCCCCTTAATCCCTTAAACAACAAACCTGCGCGACTCAAAGGAAAAAAAAAAAGGATTAGCCTAAACAGTAGATTGGTTCAAGCGGGTGTACCTTATTTTATCCCTTCCTAGTATCTAGACAGGCATCTCTACTGCCGTTGCAGGACTGCTCACCCAGCTCCCCCAAATCTTGTCAAACTTCTCAGGACATCCTCTCGCCATATAAGTCAGTTTGTACATTGGAAGCACAGAGTTCACCACCTGGATCCATGCGTTCCTGGTCGGCCTACCAGGGTGTTTCCAGTTCAACAAAATTACCTTTTTAGCATAGAAAAACAGTAGCTTATATAAGGTGCGGGTTGCCGCTGCCACTGGCAGGTCTCCAACAAGCCCAAAGAGGCACACCCCAGGGTGCATGATCCTCGGGGCCCCCAGATGAGACTCCATAAATATGAGGACGTCCCCCCAGTAGTCTCGCATGACACCGCAGTCCCAAAACACGTGCATGATAGTCCCGTCGGCAATTAAACATCGGGGGCAGGTCGCCGAGGGGAGTAGACCCATTACATGTAGCCTAGATGGGGTGTAGTATATCCGGTGTAGGAACTTTACCTGGATGAGCCTATCTCTAGCACTAATCAAGGGAGGACCAGAGCTCGCCAATATGTCCTCACCATCCCCCTCCAGAAGATCAGGAATGTCGATGATCCATTTTTGGGTGGCTCTCTCTCTTAACGGAGCAAGACACTGCACCAAGTGGGCATAGAAGCTGGACAATGGTCTTACTATATTGCACATCTGTGCCAATCCCTCCAGCCGAGTCAGGGACAGCGGTATGGACAGGCCCTGAAACTGAGCCCTGATCACATGCCGTAGCTGGTAATATCTGAAATAGGAGTGCTCAGGCAGGTTGTAGACTATCTGCAGCTGAAGAAAGGTGCAGAAGGCGCCCTCCGTGACTATGTCAGATAGTACATTAATACCCTGAGCTCTCCAGAATGCAGACTCTGTAAAGCGCTGCAGGTGCGGCAAGTGTGGATTATCCCACAAAGGAGTATGTGGGGACCATGTGACTTCCACTACAGGGGTCAGCCGCAATGCCTTGTGCCATATTTTAAGTGTTACCAGCATGGGGGCAGGTAAGGGGGCAATAGAAGAGGAGCGGCCACGCATCAGCAGACCCCTCAATCCCAGGGTGGGGTCCGCTACCCTGCGCTCCAGCCTGACCGCCGGATTGTAATCCGAAGAGGTCAGCCACCACCCAGCATACACCAGCTGGCTAGCCAGGTAGTAATAGTAAAAATGGGGTAAGGCTAATCCTCCCCAGCTCACCGGGAGGCACAGGGTCTCCAATTTAATCCTGGGGGTGGAGGCTTTCCACAGGATACGCAGTACAATCCCACGAAGCGTAGCGAAGAATCTGATTGGGACCAGGACAGGGGAGTTATGGAGTACGTACAAAACTTTTGGTAGCAGCTTCATCTTTATCAAATTGACCCTGCCCACCAGAGTGAGCGGGAGAGAGGCCCATCGTGTTGCCATTCCCTCAGCCCATTTCAGGAGGGGAGCTAGGTTAAGGTCAGAGAAGGCAGAAACCCTCACTGACACTCTTATACCCAAATAGGTTGTCTGAGTTGTCCAGCTCAGTGGAGCGGGCAAAGGGAGCTCAGCCGCTGCAGAGTCTATCGCAATTAAGTGGGTTTTGTCCCAGTTGACCCGAATACCAGAATGCAGGCCAAATATGTCAAAAATGGTGAGTGCAGAGTCAAGCGAAGACTCCGGATCCTGGAGGAAGAGGAGGGTGTCATCAGCGTATAGTGCTATGCGCTCTTCATAGTTGTGAAATTTAAATCCTTTTATTACCGGTGAGGTCCGGACCCGGATTGCAAGTGGCTCTATAGCAAGGGCAAACAGGGCAGGGGACAGGGGGCAACCCTGTCGTGTGCCTCTACTGAGGGGAAACTGGGCCGAAATATGGACATTGGTTTTAATACTGGCTACTGGGGAATCATATAGGATCTTTACCCATCTAATAAATACTGGCCCAAATCCAAACCGTTGCATCACTGCCCACAAGTACCTCCACTCTACTGAGTCGAAGGCCTTTGCCTGGTCTATAAATACCAGGGTGCGTTTTCCGCAGTTGGAATGTTCATATGTCAGATGGTCAAAAAGCCGCCTTAGATTCATGTCTGTACTTTTGCCAGGCATGAAGCCAGATTGGTCAGGGTGTATGATCTCTTTAAGAATGGAATTTATGCGCGTCGCAAGTATTTTTGCCAGAATTTTAACGTCGTTGTTAAGAAGTGAGATCGGCCTATAGGAACCACAATCTGCAGGATCTTTTCCAGCTTTAGGAATCATGACAATTATGGCCTTGCGCATGGTGTCCGGCAGGGCACCATCTCGCAGAATAGAATTATATAGCGTTAGAAGCCGGGGAGCTAGGAAATCCACATTCTTTTTATACCATTCCCCAGGGAGTCCATCCAACCCCGGCGATTTCCTATTGGGAAGTGACTTGATAGCGTCCATTACCTCCTCTATACTCAAGTCCCCATCCAAATAAGTGGCACTACTTGGGCTCAGCGCTGGGAAGGGGATATCATCAAGGTAAGCTATTAGCTGTTCATCCGAGCAGCTAAGTTTGGAAGTATAAAGATTACTATAGAAGTGGGCAAACGTTAGATTGATCAGTTGGGGATCATCCACCAGGGTCCCCGAAGCATCGCGCACCCCCGTGATTGGCGGCAATGTTTGATCCTCCCTAGCCAAATAGGCCAACAGATGACCGTTCTTATCTCCCTGGTCAAAGACCTGGTGACGAGTGTAAAGAAACTTCTTTTTGGTATATTCAGTGAGCAGTAACTTGTATTTCCGCCGTAGGTTATTTAAGTCCAGGTAGGCCTCTGGGGAAGGATGTGCTATGTGTCTGGCCTCCGCCGCAACAAGGCGGCGTTCCAGGTCCAATCGGGCAGCCTGCAGAGATCTTCTATACTCAGCGATGGCGGATGTGAAAGACCCCCTAGTAAAAGCCTTAAAGGCATCCCACACAGTTAGCTCCGAAGCAGTCCCCTCATTGACCTCCCAGTACATCCCTGCTTCCTGCTCAGTGTACTCCTGTACCTCTCCCTGCACCAGCCATAGAGGGCTGAGTCTCCACAAGGGACGAGAGCTCTCCACACCAAGGTCAAGGACCAGCTGGAGTGGGGAATGGTCCGATATGCCTCTGGGCAGATAGGAAACATCCCGCACCATAGGAAGACAGTCCGGGGAGCCAAAACACAGGTCGATGCGGGAAAAAGCATTATGTGTTAGGGAGTGACATGAATAGGCAGTGTCATGCGGGTGTCGCAGGCGCCATATTTCCTGTAGCAAGTAGGAGTCAGCCCATGTCAGCAATCTGGTTGATGCCGAGGCAGCTGGAGTGAACCGGTCCCGCACCGGGTCCAAAATCAGATTGAAGTCCCCCATAAATATTATTGGAGCAGGTTCGAGCAAAACCACCTGGGCCATCACATCAGAGAGGATTTTAATATCAGCGGGGGGCGGCAGATAGATATTGATTATTGTGAGGAGCCGGCCATGGAAGGTTCCCTGAAGGATCAAAAACCGACCCCCAGGATCAATGTGGATTTGTCGGAATACAAATTGGGCTGCTTTAGTTACCAGGATGCTGACTCCTCTGGCATAGTTGGAATAAGTAGCGTGGTATGCAGCGCCTATATTGGCTCTCTTAAGAGCCAGTATCTTTGAGCCCTGTAGATGTGTCTCCTGAAGTAGTATGATGTGGGGAGAATGGATTTTTAGAAAATTGAAAGTTAGAGCTCTCTTAAATTTGGAATTCAAACCCCTAACATTCCAGGAGATCAGCTTAAGATGCATGCTAGCCATTGCCATAGAGTTGGACATTGTTTGAACAGGACACCCGCATAGCACCGAAAGAAGAGTCGCGCCAAAAAAAAGTGCAATAAAGTAAAGTGGTTATCTTAGATATATGAACCATAACAAAAACCCCTTCCCACCCTACCCATCCCCCCAAACTTAGGACAGGTTTGGATCCCCGAATACCAAACTTTATGAGGGGCATTAGGCCTGCCCCAGCGAACTAAAAGAGAAACTTAAAACAGAGAGGACTGAGAGAACAAATATAGTCACATGGTCCCCCTGCGAAAGAGCATGAGACACAATTGCGTCATGTGGGCTGTATCTCCACAGCTTGCATATACCCGGCTATAACCTGGGATACTGATATGTGGGCTGGTTGCCCAAGGAGGGGGAGCCCCCACCAGGCCATTGGCCATGAGTTGGGGTCCACCAGGGAGGGCCACAGAGAGTAACATTATCAGGCCGCCGGGAAAGTCAGAGGAAAAAAAAAATTTAGCATAGTTAACAGAATCCACATCACATACCAAAGACGATTTTATCATAAGTGGCTGGCCCAAAGGGCTAAGGAGGTGAGTAGGGGAGAGGAGGCGAAAAG
The DNA here is from genome assembly GCF_035609145.1 of Eleutherodactylus coqui. NCBI lineage: Eukaryota > Metazoa > Chordata > Amphibia > Anura > Eleutherodactylidae > Eleutherodactylus > Eleutherodactylus coqui. The sequence continues at coordinate 23,201,111 of NC_089849.1, forward strand.
GGGGAAAGGAAGCAAAGAAGGGGAAAGGAAACCGGAGAGGGCAGGGAGCGGTAGGGAAGAGGAGAGGGATTTCCTTCAGTTGTTGCCACAGAGAAGAAAGAGTAGGCCAGCCACGGCATCAATTTTGTAATGTCTCACAAACAGGATTCAATTTTGCTCGAGCCAATTTAGGACATCTCCAGGACTCTCGAAGAAATGGGAGCGATTGTCCTTGATCACTTTTAGCCTAGCAGGGTACAACATGGCGTAGACAAGCTGTTTAGCGCGCAGAGCTTTCTTTGCCTCTGCAAACTTTTGCCGCCTCTGCTGCACCTCCAAAGAGAAGTCTGGGAAGATACGGACTGTTTGCCCTCCGACCTTCAGCGGATCTTTCATGCGGTTGAGCGCCAAGACTTTGTCCCTGTCCCTATAGTTAAGTAACTTAGCTATGAAGGTGCGAGGGGGTCCTCCAGGTGGCGGGGCCCCAGATGGAATACGATGGGCTCTTTCCACACAGAGCAGAGGCGAAAGGGAATCTGGGCCGTATGTCTTTTTGAGGAGCGATTCCAAGAAATCGCAGGGGTTTTTGCCCTCTGCTCCCTCCGGCAGTCCCACGAACCTGAGATTACACCGACGCAACCGGTTCTCCATGTCGTCAATTTTTCTCTGCTGTGCTGCAAAACTGGTGTTTAGAGTCTGCACGCGGTCCGAGAGCGGCGTAGTGATATCTTCAAGGTCAGATACTCTGGTCTCAACCTCGGTCGTGCGTTCCCGCAGCGTTTGAACATCCGCTCTCAGCAGACTAAAGTCTGATTGCAAGGCATCGATTTTCTCGGTGAGGGCAGAGCGGGACTCCGTAATTGCTTTCAACACATCAGCAATAGTCGGGCCGGACACAGGAGGTGAAGCTGGGGTAGCCCCCGCAGGGGATGTGCCTTGTGGGCTGCAGGGCTCGTTAGATCGGGTGTCCGCTGAGCCGCTGGGTCGGGCATACTGTTGCAGCTTGTTGGCTATTTTATTTTGTTTAATGGGTGCCATCTTGCCGGAGGGGTACAGTTGGAGATATCCGTCGGCTCGAGCTTGTAACGTATCGCAGGGGGAGTTCACATGTAGTTTAGTGGTTAGTGCATAACTGTTGAGGAATAAAATGTGATTGTTCTCAGCAAGAGAAACGACGTAATCTTGTAGATATGATACCTTTTAATGGCTAACAAAAATACATGATGTAATAATAGCGAGCTTTCGTACCAACGCAGGGTACTTCTTCCGGCTTAAATGGATTGGATCTGAAGAGGCATGCATAGATTACGTCGTTTCTCTTGCTGAGAACAATCACATTTTGCTCTACTGGCTAACACGGTACCAGATCTTTGTTGAGGAATAGTCATGATGCAGTGCAGTGATGTCAGTGAACTGGCGCCACACCACCACTAGGTGTCAGTAGAGAGCAGGTCAAGACTCAATGGGTAAATGCAAGTGAAGCAGACTTTGTGGGTTATGAAACAAAGTAAAGGCTGCAAATGTGGGCCTGTGCTTCTCTCTCTGGCCCACAGAGTATAGCCCCAGTGTTGTACTGTGGAGTCTGGTGAGCTGCACAGGCTTTCAACAGTCCCAGCTCTGCTACATCTCTGCTGTGCAGGCTGTATATGTGTGGCTTGTGCTTCTTTCTCTGGCCCACAGAGTATAGCCCCAGTGTTGTACTGTGGAGTCTGGTGAGCTGCACAGGCTTTCAACAGTCCCAGCTCTGCTGCATCTCTGCTGTGCAGGCTGTATATGTGTGGCTTGCTGCTCACAATAAATGGCAGTCCCTGGGAGTAGAGGATGACCCCCTCTCTGGCCTCAGGAGCCTCCTGGACAGCACTCCCGACAGAGGCCCTCAGTGCAGATGGAGCTCCCCTCCTCTTCAGCCCCCCCCCTCCAAAAGATGTCTTTTGAGCGATAATCGTTGTGTTCATTTACAGGGCAAGGTGATCGCTCAAACGTTGAGCAATCACTTTGCGGTCCGAGTGGGGTATGCAGAAGACAAGCAGGGGCGCTTGTCTTCTGCATCCAGCTGTTATCTGGTATACAGCGACTGGTTAACGAAAACTGCACGATGTCAGTGCAGATAGACAACGATTTTTGCTCAAATATGGCTTTGAGCGATTTTTGGGGGAAGTAATCGTTGTGTTTTAATCAGCCTTTAAATACCATTCTATTGCTTGCAGCCCTCTGTTCAAGTTTGTCTAGATCTTTTTGAATCCTCTCTCACTGCTCTAGTCTTAGCTGTGTCTCCTAGCTTTGTGTCATTGGCAAATTTGATCAGCTTCCTATCAATTCCCTCCTCCAGATCATTTATAAAAATGTTGAACAAAACTGGGTACTCCACTTGAGACATTTTTCCACTGGGATTATGACCACTCTTTGAGTACGATCACTCAGCCAGTTGTGAATCCACCTAACAGTTGCCTTTTCAATCCCTTGTCTATTTTTTCAATAAAGATGGTATCAGATACTTTGTCAAATGCTTTACTAAAGTCAAAACATACTATATCTAACGCACTTCCCTGATCAAGCCAGTTGGTGATTCTGTCATAGAAGGAAATTAGATTAGTCTGGCATGACTTGTTTGTTATAAACCCATGCTCGCTCTGGTTTATTACTCCATTCTCATCCAAGTACTTCCATACACGCATTCACGGGGGCAGAAATAGTCCAGTAGTAGTGTATAAAGGCCTTAACTAATTAAAACTAAATTTTATTAAGACTTTGAAAACTAGGGCTGTATGACAGACACACAATGAAAGGCACGATATTTGGAAACCAGCGTGCCTAAACAGACAAACACAAAACCAGTGGCATATAAACCCACCTTCTAAATGCAGGTGTATATATATATAATCAAAGGGTAATAAAAAGACTCATAATCCCCTCATATAATGCAAGGAGGATGAGGGCAAGAAATGTTGCTAGCTTCTTAATGCTTGTGCTCAACAACATTCACAGGAGCCACAACGAACAGATATTAGAGTGGAGACACCCATTATTGTACCGCTCTCCACCATGCTTCACTGCTGCCTGCAGACACTCATTATTGTACCGCTCTTCACCATGCTTCACTGCTGCCTGCAGACACATTATTATACCGCTCTTCACATGCATCACTGCTGCCTGCAGACACTCATTATTGTAGCGCTCTTCACCATGCATCACTGCTGCCTGCAGACACTCATTATTGTACCGCTCTTTACCATGCTTCACTGCTGCCTGCAGATACTCATTATTGTACCGCTCTTCACCATGCTTCACTGCTGCCTGCAGACACTCATTATTGTACAGCTCTTCACCATGCATCACTGCTGCCTGCAGACACTCATTATTGTACCGCTCTTCACCATGCTTCACTGCTGCCTGCAGACACTCATTATTGTACCACTCTTCACCATGCTTCACTGCTGCCTGCAGATACTCATTATTGTACCGCTCTTCACCATGCTTCACTGCTGCCTGCAGACACACATTATTGTACCGCTCTCCGCCATGCTTCACTGCTGCCTGCAGACACTCATTATTGTACCGCTCTCCACCATGCTTCACTGCTGCCTGCAGACACCCATTATTGTACCCCCCCCCTTTTTGTAGTTTTTCTTTTTTTATGTTGTACAAGAAATGAAATAAGTTTACAAAAACTTGCTTTCTGCCGCCATCTCCTGACCCCCAAAGCTTTTTTTATTTTTTTGTCAATCATATTGCATGATGCCCTTTTTTTGTGCGGTAGCTTGCAGTTTTTATTATTAACTAGAGATGAGTGAGCACCCAAATGCTCGGGTCCGCGTTATTTGAGTCGAGCTTTTCGTAAAATCCGAGAGCTCTACTCGAGTAATGAACCTCATTGACTATAATGGGAGACTCAAGCATTATGTGGGACGCTGAGTCCCGAGTTTTTTTAAAATCTTTTCTTGGTTCGTGTTTCTTCTACTCTCTCTCTCCCCTCCCTTCCCCTTCCTGCCAGACCAAAAATGTTCGAATGACGCGTGCTGCCGCAGGGAGGGGCCCAAACAGGCATGTCACAGCGGGGAGGAGCCAAAAGCTGGGGCGAGGAGCCAAAAGCTATTTGATGCTCGTTCGAGTAACGAGCACCATCGAGTACGCTAATACTCGAACGAGCATCAAGCTTGACAGAGTATGTTCACTCAACTCTATTATTAACATTTTGGGATAGACAGGACTTTTTGATCACTTTTTATTCAATTTGTATCTTGGATACGGGGTGAACAAAGAAGTCCAATTCTAGCAATGTGTATATTTTCTTTCTGACGGCATTCACCATAGTTGATGACATCACGATGGCAGTTTACAGGGTGACATCACAATGGCAGGCAGCCATTATATTTTAATGTGCTATTTTGTTTCCTATAAACAGATGTTTTATCTAAGGAGGAAAGTCACATCATAAACACCAATGAAGAGAGAGAAAACTTCTAGATCTCTAGAACTGGAGACACCACTACAAAACCGCCAAGATCACTCAGAGCGACAGCAGTGAATCTAAATCTGATTACTGTTCTCTAGAACTGGAGACACCAGAGGAGCTATACAGAACTGCCAAGATCACTCAGAGCGACAGTAGAGACTCTAAATCTGATTACTGTGCTCTATAACTGGAGACACCAGAGGAGCTCCACACACCTATCAAACCCTTCCAGAGCGAAAGTAGCCATGATGAAACACCCACCACAAGTGATATCTGTTTGGAGGAACCCCATCCGAAAGGAATGCGTTGCTATTAAAGCTTCAGCCAAAGGGAATCTCACATGGACCAGGTTCAATTACGTAGAGCGCCATATCCTAAAACTATCCCATGAGAGTCCTTACCTTATTCATGGTCTTTCCACCTTCCACAAGCTAAACTGCCTATTTTGGGATGGAATCGGCCAATGGAGAAAACCTTGATCATTTTATATTTAATAACTTTGCTCTTGATACCACCACAATAAAATTCATCACAGCAGAAGTGATCTGCGGCACAGAGTTCTTGCATAAGAAAGGCATTATACATCGGGACCTGAAGACAGAGAATATTTTTCTGACTGCAGACGGCCATGTAAGAATAACAGACTTTGGCATCGCTGTAGTACTGGGTGGGTATAAGAAATCCAAATACAGGTGTAGAGGTACACCTGCATACGCAGCTCCAGCAATGGTGAAGGAGAAGGAACAACGACGTGGGGTAGATTATTTTGCTATTGGCGTCATTTTCTATAAACTATGCACAGGTATGAGACCTTTTCCTGGATATCGTATCAGCAATGACAAAGCAAAGCTGCTGATATTGGAAGCAGCTCCTTCACCCATCGGACATAACAAACAGTACGCCCTGAGGCTGAACCTGGTGTGTTACAGTTAGAACATCCTAAAGGAACTCAGGAAAACGTCACCTCTGTGTGATCTAGACCTAGATTTCCAGAAGCAACAGAAGAGTAAGCCAAGGCCTGAAGAGTGGAATCACCAATATCTACTCCTTTCTATTCACTGCTTGATAATTACATCTTTTATGCATTAATAATAAATATACAAAAGATCTATAGAGAATTTGTCTTCATTATTCCACCATACAATATGAGATGTTTGCTTGGAATCGGTACCAGAGAGAGTCAAAATATAAGGGAGGAAGGTGACGGGTATACACTGACACCTGCCAATAAATGCAAACAAGGGGCTGGCAAACCAACATAATTCTCTGTCATGAAGTTGTCACAATTACCATTTCAGTTCTGAAATTATTAGTCATACTATGTGTGGCCATCCTTACAGGTCCCCGCCATGTTATAATTAACACCATGCCTTCCAATAGATAGTTTAATTTAATGCTGCTTAGAAATGTAGAATGGTAGAGTTGGGAGGAACCTCCGGGGTCATCGGGTCCAACCCCTTGCTCAACGCAGGATTCACTAAAACATCCCAGACAGATGCCTGTCCAGCCTTTGTTTGAAGACTTTTTCTATTATCTAATCTGTGTCTGCTCCCTTTCAGTTTCACCCCATTGCTTCTAGTCTTTCCTTGTGCAAATGAGAATAGGGCTGATCCCTCTGCACTATAGCAGCCCATCAGATATTTGTAGATAGCTATTAAGTCTCCTCTCAGCCTTCTTTTTTTGTAAGTTAAACATTCCCAGATCCTTTGACCGTTCCTCATAGGACATGGTTTACAGACCGCTTACTATCCTGATAGCTCTTCTCTGAATTTGCTCCAGTTTGTTAAATTGGGGTGCCCAAAACTGGGCACAGTACTCCAGATGAGGTCTGAGCAAAGAGTAGTAAAGGGGGATAGTTACCTCATGTGATCTAGACTCTATGCTTCTCTTAACACATCCCAGAATTGTGTTTGCTTTTTGCTGCTGCATCACACTATTGACTCAAGTTCAGTCTGTGATCTACCCAAGTCTTTTTCACATGTGTGCTGCTTAGCTCAATTCCTCTCGTTCTGTATATGCTTCTTTAATTTTTCTTGCCAAATGTAGAACTTTGCATTTCGTCCTGTTAAGCCTGGTTTTGACACGATGATTTTCGCTCAAAAGATGTCTTTTTTTTTTTTAAAGGAACGTTTATTTAGCCAAAATAGATACATATACAAAAACAGCGGACACCAAAGAGAATGCACATCTTGTTGATACATCACAGTATATGAGAATTGAGGGAAAAAAAAGGAGACAAAAGTAAGAACACTGAGCGTCTCGCATATTCGTGTGCATTTCTCATAAGAAAGTATTTGGCTGTTCATTTTTGCTTTTATTTATAAACTACTCATAATAAAACAAACCCAAACCAGGTTAGGGCTCCAAGCCTCGGAGTCCCAAAATATCAGGAGAGAGAGAGAACGGTAATAAAAAGAGAACGGGAGGAACCCCCACCCCCCAGGACAAAATAAACAAAGGGACATAAGAAAGATTAGAGAGAACACCCCCCCCCCCCCAGAAAGAATTTTAACCCTCCCCCCTTAATCCCTTAAACAACAAACCTGCGCGACTCAAAGGAAAAAAAAAAAGGATTAGCCTAAACAGTAGATTGGTTCAAGCGGGTGTACCTTATTTTATCCCTTCCTAGTATCTAGACAGGCATCTCTACTGCCGTTGCAGGACTGCTCACCCAGCTCCCCCAAATCTTGTCAAACTTCTCAGGACATCCTCTCGCCATATAAGTCAGTTTGTACATTGGAAGCACAGAGTTCACCACCTGGATCCATGCGTTCCTGGTCGGCCTACCAGGGTGTTTCCAGTTCAACAAAATTACCTTTTTAGCATAGAAAAACAGTAGCTTATATAAGGTGCGGGTTGCCGCTGCCACTGGCAGGTCTCCAACAAGCCCAAAGAGGCACACCCCAGGGTGCATGATCCTCGGGGCCCCCAGATGAGACTCCATAAATATGAGGACGTCCCCCCAGTAGTCTCGCATGACACCGCAGTCCCAAAACACGTGCATGATAGTCCCGTCGGCAATTAAACATCGGGGGCAGGTCGCCGAGGGGAGTAGACCCATTACATGTAGCCTAGATGGGGTGTAGTATATCCGGTGTAGGAACTTTACCTGGATGAGCCTATCTCTAGCACTAATCAAGGGAGGACCAGAGCTCGCCAATATGTCCTCACCATCCCCCTCCAGAAGATCAGGAATGTCGATGATCCATTTTTGGGTGGCTCTCTCTCTTAACGGAGCAAGACACTGCACCAAGTGGGCATAGAAGCTGGACAATGGTCTTACTATATTGCACATCTGTGCCAATCCCTCCAGCCGAGTCAGGGACAGCGGTATGGACAGGCCCTGAAACTGAGCCCTGATCACATGCCGTAGCTGGTAATATCTGAAATAGGAGTGCTCAGGCAGGTTGTAGACTATCTGCAGCTGAAGAAAGGTGCAGAAGGCGCCCTCCGTGACTATGTCAGATAGTACATTAATACCCTGAGCTCTCCAGAATGCAGACTCTGTAAAGCGCTGCAGGTGCGGCAAGTGTGGATTATCCCACAAAGGAGTATGTGGGGACCATGTGACTTCCACTACAGGGGTCAGCCGCAATGCCTTGTGCCATATTTTAAGTGTTACCAGCATGGGGGCAGGTAAGGGGGCAATAGAAGAGGAGCGGCCACGCATCAGCAGACCCCTCAATCCCAGGGTGGGGTCCGCCACCCTGCGCTCCAGCCTGACCGCCGGATTGTAATCCGAAGAGGTCAGCCACCACCCAGCATACACCAGCTGGCTAGCCAGGTAGTAATAGTAAAAATGGGGTAAGGCTAATCCTCCCCAGCTCACCGGGAGGCACAGGGTCTCCAATTTAATCCTGGGGGTGGAGGCTTTCCACAGGATACGCAGTACAATCCCACGAAGCGTAGCGAAGAATCTGATTGGGACCAGGACAGGGGAGTTATGGAGTACGTACAAAACTTTTGGTAGCAGCTTCATCTTTATCAAATTGACCCTGCCCACCAGAGTGAGCGGGAGAGAGGCCCATCGTGTTGCCATTCCCTCAGCCCATTTCAGGAGGGGAGCTAGGTTAAGGTCAGAGAAGGCAGAAACCCTCACTGACACTCTTATACCCAAATAGGTTGTCTGAGTTGTCCAGCTCAGTGGAGCGGGCAAAGGGAGCTCAGCCGCTGCAGAGTCTATCGCAATTAAGTGGGTTTTGTCCCAGTTGACCCGAATACCAGAATGCAGGCCAAATATGTCAAAAATGGTGAGTGCAGAGTCAAGCGAAGACTCCGGATCCTGGAGGAAGAGGAGGGTGTCATCAGCGTATAGTGCTATGCGCTCTTCATAGTTGTGAAATTTAAATCCTTTTATTACCGGCGAGGTCCGGACCCGGATTGCAAGTGGCTCTATAGCAAGGGCAAACAGGGCAGGGGACAAGGGGCAACCCTGTCGTGTGCCTCTACTGAGGGGAAACTGGGCCGAAATATGGACATTGGTTTTAATACTGGCTACTGGGGAATCATATAGGATCTTTACCCATCTAATAAATACTGGCCCAAATCCAAACCGTTGCATCACTGCCCACAAGTACCTCCACTCTACTGAGTCGAAGGCCTTTGCCTGGTCTATAAATACCAGGGTGCGTTTTCCGCAGTTGGAATGTTCATATGTCAGATGGTCAAAAAGCCGCCTTAGATTCATGTCTGTACTTTTGCCAGGCATGAAGCCAGATTGGTCAGGGTGTATGATCTCTTTAAGAATGGAATTTATGCGCGTCGCAAGTATTTTTGCCAGAATTTTAACGTCGTTGTTAAGAAGTGAGATCGGCCTATAGGAACCACAATCTGCAGGATCTTTTCCAGCTTTAGGAATCATGACAATTATGGCCTTGCGCATGGTGTCCGGCAGGGCACCATCTCGCAGAATAGAATTATATAGCGTTAGAAGCCGGGGAGCTAGGAAATCCACATTCTTTTTATACCATTCCCCAGGGAGTCCATCCAACCCCGGCGATTTCCTATTGGGAAGTGACTTGATAGCGTCCATTACCTCCTCTATACTCAAGTCCCCATCCAAATAAGTGGCACTACTTGGGCTCAGCGCTGGGAAGGGGATATCATCAAGGTAAGCTATTAGCTGTTCATCCGAGCAGCTAAGTTTGGAAGTATAAAGATTACTATAGAAGTGGGCAAACGTTAGATTGATCAGTTGGGGATCATCCACCAGGGTCCCCGAAGCATCGCGCACCCCCGTGATTGGCGGCAATGTTTGATCCTCCCTAGCCAAATAGGCCAACAGATGACCGTTCTTATCTCCCTGGTCAAAGACCTGGTGACGAGTGTAAAGAAACTTCTTTTTGGTATATTCAGTGAGCAGTAACTTGTATTTCCGCCGTAGGTTATTTAAGTCCAGGTAGGCCTCTGGGGAAGGATGTGCTATGTGTCTGGCCTCCGCCGCAACAAGGCGGCGTTCCAGGTCCAATCGGGCAGCCTGCAGAGATCTTCTATACTCAGCGATGGCGGATGTGAAAGACCCCCTAGTAAAAGCCTTAAAGGCATCCCACACAGTTAGCTCCGAAGCAGTCCCCTCATTGACCTCCCAGTACATCCCTGCTTCCTGCTCAGTGTACTCCTGTACCTCTCCCTGCACCAGCCATAGAGGGCTGAGTCTCCACAAGGGACGAGAGCTCTCCACACCAAGGTCAAGGACCAGCTGGAGTGGGGAATGGTCCGATATGCCTCTGGGCAGATAGGAAACATCCCGCACCATAGGAAGACAGTCCGGGGAGCCAAAACACAGGTCGATGCGGGAAAAAGCATTATGTGTTAGGGAGTGACATGAATAGGCAGTGTCATGCGGGTGTCGCAGGCGCCATATTTCCTGTAGCAAGTAGGAGTCAGCCCATGTCAGCAATCTGGTTGATGCCGAGGCAGCTGGAGTGAACCGGTCCCGCACCGGGTCCAAAATCAGATTGAAGTCCCCCATAAATATTATTGGAGCAGGTTCGAGCAAAACCACCTGGGCCATCACATCAGAGAGGATTTTAATATCAGCGGGGGGCGGCAGATAGATATTGATTATTGTGAGGAGCCGGCCATGGAAGGTTCCCTGAAGGATCAAAAACCGACCCCCAGGATCAATGTGGATTTGTCGGAATACAAATTGGGCTGCTTTAGTTACCAGGATGCTGACTCCTCTGGCATAGTTGGAATAAGTAGCGTGGTATGCAGCGCCTATATTGGCTCTCTTAAGAGCCAGTATCTTTGAGCCCTGTAGATGTGTCTCCTGAAGTAGTATGATGTGGGGAGAATGGATTTTTAGAAAATTGAAAGTTAGAGCTCTCTTAAATTTGGAATTCAAACCCCTAACATTCCAGGAGATCAGCTTAAGATGCATGCTAGCCATTGCCATAGAGTTGGACATTGTTTGAACAGGACACCCGCATAGCACCGAAAGAAGAGTCGCGCCAAAAAAAAGTGCAATAAAGTAAAGTGGTTATCTTAGATATATGAACCATAACAAAAACCCCTTCCCACCCTACCCATCCCCCCAAACTTAGGACAGGTTTGGATCCCCGAATACCAAACTTTATGAGGGGCATTAGGCCTGCCCCAGCGAACTAAAAGAGAAACTTAAAACAGAGAGGACTGAGAGAACAAATATAGTCACATGGTCCCCCTGCGAAAGAGCATGAGACACAATTGCGTCATGTGGGCTGTATCTCCACAGCTTGCATATACCCGGCTATAACCTGGGATACTGATATGTGGGCTGGTTGCCCAAGGAGGGGGAGCCCCCACCAGGCCATTGGCCATGAGTTGGGGTCCACCAGGGAGGGCCACAGAGAGTAACATTATCAGGCCGCCGGGAAAGTCAGAGGAAAAAAAAAATTTAGCATAGTTAACAGAATCCACATCACATACCAAAGACGATTTTATCATAAGTGGCTGGCCCAAAGGGCTAAGGAGGTGAGTAGGGGAGAGGAGGCGAAAAGGGGGAAAGGAAGCAAAGAAGGGGAAAGGAAACCGGAGAGGGCAGGGAGCGGTAGGGAAGAGGAGAGGGATTTCCTTCAGTTGTTGCCACAGAGAAGAAAGAGTAGGCCAGCCACGGCATCAATTTTGTAATGTCTCACAAACAGGATTCAATTTTGCTCGAGCCAATTTAGGACATCTCCAGGACTCTCGAAGAAATGGGAGCGATTGTCCTTGATCACTTTTAGCCTAGCAGGGTACAACATGGCGTAGACAAGCTGTTTAGCGCGCAGAGCTTTCTTTGCCTCTGCAAACTTTTGCCGCCTCTGCTGCACCTCCAAAGAGAAGTCTGGGAAGATACGGACTGTTTGCCCTCCGACCTTCAGCGGATCTTTCATGCGGTTGAGCGCCAAGACTTTGTCCCTGTCCCTATAGTTAAGTAACTTAGCTATGAAGGTGCGAGGGGGTCCTCCAGGTGGCGGGGCCCCAGATGGAATACGATGGGCTCTTTCCACACAGAGCAGAGGCGAAAGGGAATCTGGGCCGTATGTCTTTTTGAGGAGCGATTCCAAGAAATCGCAGGGGTTTTTGCCCTCTGCTCCCTCCGGCAGTCCCACGAACCTGAGATTACACCGACGCAACCGGTTCTCCATGTCGTCAATTTTTCTCTGCTGTGCTGCAAAACTGGTGTTTAGAGTCTGCACGCGGTCCGAGAGCGGCGTAGTGATATCTTCAAGGTCAGATACTCTGGTCTCAACCTCGGTCGTGCGTTCCCGCAGCGTTTGAACATCCGCTCTCAGCAGACTAAAGTCTGATTGCAAGGCATCGATTTTCTCGGTGAGGGCAGAGCGGGACTCCGTAATTGCTTTCAACACATCAGCAATAGTCGGGCCGGACACAGGAGGTGAAGCTGGGGTAGCCCCCGCAGGGGATGTGCCTTGTGGGCTGCAGGGCTCGTTAGATCGGGTGTCCGCTGAGCCGCTGGGTCGGGCATACTGTTGCAGCTTGTTGGCTATTTTATTTTGTTTAATGGGTGCCATCTTGCCGGAGGGGTACAGTTGGAGATATCCGTCGGCTCGAGCTTGTAACGTATCGCAGGGGGAGTTCACATGTAGTTTAGTGGTTAGTGCATAACTGTTGAGGAATAGTCATGATGCAGTGCAGTGATGTCAGTGAACTGGCGCCACACCACCACTAGGTGTCAGTAGAGAGCAGGTCAAGACTCAATGGGTAAATGCAAGTGAAGCAGACTTTGTGGGTTATGAAACAAAGTAAAGGCTGCAAATGTGGGCCTGTGCTTCTCTCTCTGGCCCACAGAGTATAGCCCCAGTGTTGTACTGTGGAGTCTGGTGAGCTGCACAGGCTTTCAACAGTCCCAGCTCTGCTACATCTCTGCTGTGCAGGCTGTATATGTGTGGCTTGTGCTTCTTTCTCTGGCCCACAGAGTATAGCCCCAGTGTTGTACTGTGGAGTCTGGTGAGCTGCACAGGCTTTCAACAGTCCCAGCTCTGCTGCATCTCTGCTGTGCAGGCTGTATATGTGTGGCTTGCTGCTCACAATAAATGGCAGTCCCTGGGAGTAGAGGATGACCCCCTCTCTGGCCTCAGGAGCCTCCTGGACAGCACTCCCGACAGAGGCCCTCAGTGCAGATGGAGCTCCCCTCCTCTTCAGCCCCCCCCTCCAAAAGATGTCTTTTGAGCGATAATCGTTGTGTTCATTTACAGGGCGAGGTGATCGCTCAAACGTTGAGCAATCACTTTGCGGTCCGAGTGGGGTATGCAGAAGACAAGCAGGGGCGCTTGTCTTCTGCATCCAGCTGTTATCTGGTATACAGCGACTGGTTAACGAAAACTGCACAATGTCAGTGCAGATAGACAACGATTTTTGCTCAAATATGGCTTTGAGCGATTTTTGGGGGAAGGAATCGTTGTGTTTTAATCAGCCTTTAAATACCATTCTATTGCTTGCAGCCCTCTGTTCAAGTTTGTCTAGATCTTTTTGAATCCTCTCTCACTGCTCTAGTCTTAGCTGTGTCTCCTAGCTTTGTGTCATTGGCAAATTTGATCAGCTTCCTATCAATTCCCTCCTCCAGATCATTTATAAAAATGTTGAACAAAACTGGGTACTCCACTTGAGACATTTTTCCACTGGGATTATAAGACCACTCTTTGAGTACGATCACTCAGCCAGTTGTGAATCCACCTAACAGCTGCCTTTTCAATCCCTTGTCTATTTTTTCAATAAAGATGGTATCAGATACTTTGTCAAATGCTTTACTAAAGTCAAAACATACTATATCTAACGCACTTCCCTGATCAAGCCAGTTGGTGATTCTGTCATAGAAGGAAATTAGATTAGTCTGGCATGACTTGTTTGTTATAAACCCATGCTCGCTCTGGTTTATTACTCCATTCTCATCCAAGTACTTCCATACACGCATTCACGGGGGCAGAAATAGTCCAGTAGTAGTGTATAAAGGCCTTAACTAATTAAAACTAAATTTTATTAAGACTTTGAAAACTAGGGCTGTATGACAGACACACAATGAAAGGCACGATATTTGGAAACCAGCGTGCCTAAACAGACAAACACAAAACCAGTGGCATATAAACCCACCTTCTAAATGCAGGTGTATATATATATAATCAAAGGGTAATAAAAAGACTCATAATCCCCTCATATAATGCAAGGAGGATGAGGGCAAGAAATGTTGCTAGCTTCTTAATGCTTGTGCTCAACAACATTCACAGGAGCCACAACGAACAGATTTTAGAGTGGAGACACCCATTATTGTACCGCTCTCCACCATGCTTCACTGCTGCCTGCAGACACTCATTATTGTACCGCTCTTCACCATGCTTCACTGCTGCCTGCAGACACTCATTATTGTACCGCTCTTCACCATGCTTCACTGCTGCCTGCAGACACATTATTGTACCGCTCTTCACCATGCATCACTGCTGCCTGCAGACACTCATTATTGTACCGCTCTTCACCATGCATCACTGCTGCCTGCAGATACTCATTATTGTACTGCTCTTCACCATGCTTCACTGCTGCCTGCAGACACTCATTATTGTACCGCTCTTCACCATGCATCACTGCTGCCTGCAGACACTCATTATTGTACCGCTCTTCACCATGCTTCACTGCTGCCTGCAGACACTCATTATTGTACCGCTCTTCACCATGCTTCACTGCTGCCTGCAGACACATTATTATACCGCTCTTCACATGCATCACTGCTGCCTGCAGACACTCATTATTGTAGCGCTCTTCACCATGCATCACTGCTGCCTGCAGACACTCATTATTGTACCGCTCTTTACCATGCTTCACTGCTGCCTGCAGATACTCATTATTGTACCGCTCTTCACCATGCTTCACTGCTGCCTGCAGACACACATTATTGTACCGCTCTCCGCCATGCTTCACTGCTGCCTGCAGACACTCATTATTGTACCGCTCTCCACCATGCTTCACTGCTGCCTGCAGACACCCATTATTGTACCCCCCCCCCCTTTTTGTAGTTTTTCTTTTTTTATGTTGTACAAGAAATGAAATAAGTTTACAAAAACTTGCTTTCTGCCGCCATCTTCTGACCCCCAAAGCTTTTTTTATTTTTTTGTCAATCATATTGCATGATGCCCTTTTTTTGTGCGGTAGCTTGCAGTTTTTATTATTAACTAGAGATGAGTGAGCACCCAAATGCTCGGGTCCGCGTTATTTGAGTCGAGCTTTTCGTAAAATCCGAGAGCTCTACTCGAGTAACGAACCTCATTGACTATAATGGGAGACTCAAGCATTATGTGGGACGCTGAGTCCCGAGTTTTTTTAAAATCTTTTCTTGGTTCGTGTTTCTTCTACTCTCTCTCTCCCCTCCCTTCCCCTTCCTGCCAGACCAAAAATGTTCGAATGACGCGTGCTGCCGCAGGGAGGGGCCCAAACAGGCATGTCACAGCGGGGAGGAGCCAAAAGCTGGGGCGAGGAGCCAAAAGCTATTTGATGCTCGTTCGAGTAACGAGCACCATCGAGTACGCTAATACTCGAACGAGCATCAAGCTTGACAGAGTATGTTCACTCAACTCTATTATTAACATTTTCGGATAGACAGGACTTTTTGATCACTTTTTATTCAATTTGTATCTTGGATACGGGGTGAACAAAGAAGTCCAATTCTAGCAATGTGTATATTTTCTTTCTGACGGCATTCACCATAGTTGATGACATCACGATGGCAGTTTACAGGGTGACATCACAATGGCAGGCAGCCATTATATTTTAATGTGCTATTTTGTTTCCTATAAACAGATGTTTTATCTAAGGAGGAAAGTCACATCATAAACACCAATGAAGAGAGAGAAAACTTCTAGATCTCTAGAACTGGAGACACCACTACAAAACCGCCAAGATCACTCAGAGCGACAGCAGTGAATCTAAATCTGATTACTGTTCTCTAGAACTGGAGACACCAGAGGAGCTATACAGAACTGCCAAGATCACTCAGAGCGACAGTAGAGACTCTAAATCTGATTACTGTGCTCTATAACTGGAGACACCAGAGGAGCTCCACACACCTATCAAACCCTTCCAGAGCGAAAGTAGCCATGATGAAACACCCACCACAAGTGATATCTGTTTGGAGGAACCCCATCCGAAAGGAATGTGTTGCTATTAAAGCTTCAGCCAAAGGGAATCTCACATGGACCAGGTTCAATTACATAGAGCGCCATATCCTAAAACTATCCCATGAGAGTCCGTACCTTATTCATGGTCTTTCCACCTTCCACAAGCTAAACTGCCTATTTTGGGATGGAATCGGCCAATGGAGAAAACCTTGATCATTTTATATTTAATAACTTTGCTCTTGATACCACCACAATAAAATTCATCACAGCAGAAGTGATCTGCGGCACAGAGTTCTTGCATAAGAAAGGCATTATACATCGGGACCTGAAGACAGAGAATATTTTTCTGACTGCAGACGGCCATGTAAGAATAACAGACTTTGGCATCGCTGTAGTACTGGGTGGGTATAAGAAATCCAAATACAGGTGTAGAGGTACACCTGCATACGCAGCTCCAGCAATGGTGAAGGAGAAGGAACAACGATGTGGGGTAGATTATTTTGCTATTGGCGTCATTTTCTATAAACTATGCACAGGTATGAGACCTTTTCCTGGATATCGTATCAGCAATGACAAAGCAAAGCTGCTGATATTGGAAGCAGATCGTTCACTCATTACAGCATCGCTGTAGTACTGGGTGGGTATAAGAAGTCCAAATACAGGTGTAGAGCTACACCTGCATACGCAGCTCCAGCAATGGTGAAGGAGAAGGAACAACGACGTGGGGTAGATTATTTTGCTATTGGCGTCATTTTCTATAAACTATGCACAGGTATGAGACCTTTTCCTGGATATCGTATCAACAATGACAAAGCAAAGCTGCTGATATTGGAAGCAGCTCCTTCACCCATCGGACATAACAAACAGTACGCCCTAAGGCTGAACCTGGTGTGTTACAGTTAGAACATCCTAAAGGAACTCAGGAAAACGTCACCTCTGTGTGATCTAGACCTAGATTTCCAGAAGCAACAGAAGAGTAAGCCAAGGCCTGAAGAGTGGAATCACCAATATCTACTCCTTTCTATTCACTGCTTGATAATTACATCTTTTATGCATTAATAATAAATATACAAAAGATCTATAGAGAATTTGTCTTCATTATTCCACCATACAATATGAGATGTTTGCTTGGAATCGGTACCAGAGAGAGTCAAAATATAAGGGAGGAAGGTGACGGGTATACACTGACACCTGCCAATAAATGCAAACAAGGGGCTGGCAAACCAACATAATTCTCTGTCATGAAGTTGTCACAATTACCATTTCAGTTCTGAAATTATTAGTCATACTATGTGTGGCCATCCTTACAGGTCCCCGCCATGTTATAATTAACACCATGCCTTCCAATAGATAGTTTAATTTAATGCTGCTTAGAAATGTAGAATGGTAGAGTTGGGAGGAACCTCCGGGGTCATCGGGTCCAACCCCTTGCTCAACGCAGGATTCACTAAAACATCCCAGACAGATGCCTGTCCAGCCTTTGTTTGAAGACTTTTTCTATTATCTAATCTGTGTCTGCTCCCTTTCAGTTTCACCCCATTGCTTCTAGTCTTTCCTTGTGCAAATGAGAATAGGGCTGATCCCTCTGCACTATAGCAGCCCATCAGATATTTGTAGATAGCTATTAAGTCTCCTCTCAGCCTTCTTTTTTTGTAAGTTAAACATTCCCAGATCCTTTGACCGTTCCTCATAGGACATGGTTTACAGACCGCTTACTATCCTGATAGCTCTTCTCTGAATTTGCTCCAGTTTGTTAAATTGGGGTGCCCAAAACTGGGCACAGTACTCCAGATGAGGTCTGAGCAAAGAGTAGTAAAGGGGGATAGTTACCTCATGTGATCTAGACTCTATGCTTCTCTTAACACATCCCAGAATTGTGTTTGCTTTTTGCTGCTGCATCACACTATTGACTCAAGTTCAGTCTGTGATCTACCCAAGTCTTTTTCACATGTGTGCTGCTTAGCTCAATTCCTCTCGTTCTGTATATGCTTCTTTAATTTTTCTTGCCAAATGTAGAACTTTGCATTTCGTCCTGTTAAGCCTGGTTTTGACACGATGATTTTCGCTCAAAAGATGTCTTTTTTTTTTTTAAAGGAACGTTTATTTAGCCAAAATAGATACATATACAAAAACAGCGGACACCAAAGAGAATGCACATCTTGTTGATACATCACAGTATATGAGAATTGAGGAAAAAAAAAGGAGACAAAAGTAAGAACACTGAGCGTCTCGCATATTCGTGTGCATTTCTCATAAGAAAGTATTTGGCTGTTCATTTTTGCTTTTATTTATAAACTACTCATAATAAAACAAACCCAAACCAGGTTAGGGCTCCAAGCCTCGGAGTCCCAAAATATCAGGAGAGAGAGAGAACGGTAATAAAAAGAGAACGGGAGGAACCCCCACCCCCCAGGACAAAATAAACAAAGGGACATAAGAAAGATTAGAGAGAACACCCCCCCCCCCCCCCCAGAAAGAATTTTAACCCTCCCCCCTTAATCCCTTAAACAACAAACCTGCGCGACTCAAAGAAAAAAAAAAAAGGATTAGCCTAAACAGTAGATTGGTTCAAGCGGGTGTACCTTATTTTATCCCTTCCTAGTATCTAGACAGGCATCTCTACTGCCGTTGCAGGACTGCTCACCCAGCTCCCCCAAATCTTGTCAAACTTCTCAGGACATCCTCTCGCCATATAAGTCAGTTTGTACATTGGAAGCACAGAGTTCACCACCTGGATCCATGCGTTCCTGGTCGGCCTACCAGGGTGTTTCCAGTTCAACAAAATTACCTTTTTAGCATAGAAAAACAGTAGCTTATATAAGGTGCGGGTTGCCGCTGCCACTGGCAGGTCTCCAACAAGCCCAAAGAGGCACACCCCAGGGTGCATGATCCTCGGGGCCCCCAGATGAGACTCCATAAATATGAGGACGTCCCCCCAGTAGTCTCGCATGACACCGCAGTCCCAAAACACGTGCATGATAGTCCCGTCGGCAATTAAACATCGGGGGCAGGTCGCCGAGGGGAGTAGACCCATTACATGTAGCCTAGATGGGGTGTAGTATATCCGGTGTAGGAACTTTACCTGGATGAGCCTATCTCTAGCACTAATCAAGGGAGGACCAGAGCTCGCCAATATGTCCTCACCATCCCCCTCCAGAAGATCAGGAATGTCGATGATCCATTTTTGGGTGGCTCTCTCTCTTAACGGAGCAAGACACTGCACCAAGTGGGCATAGAAGCTGGACAATGGTCTTACTATATTGCACATCTGTGCCAATCCCTCCAGCCGAGTCAGGGACAGCGGTATGGACAGGCCCTGAAACTGAGCCCTGATCACATGCCGTAGCTGGTAATATCTGAAATAGGAGTGCTCAGGCAGGTTGTAGACTATCTGCAGCTGAAGAAAGGTGCAGAAGGCGCCCTCCGTGACTATGTCAGATAGTACATTAATACCCTGAGCTCTCCAGAATGCAGACTCTGTAAAGCGCTGCAGGTGCGGCAAGTGTGGATTATCCCACAAAGGAGTATGTGGGGACCATGTGACTTCCACTACAGGGGTCAGCCGCAATGCCTTGTGCCATATTTTAAGTGTTACCAGCATGGGGGCAGGTAAGGGGGCAATAGAAGAGGAGTGGCCACGCATCAGCAGACCCCTCAATCCCAGGGTGGGGTCCGCCACCCTGCGCTCCAGCCTGACCGCTGGATTGTAATCCGAAGAGGTCAGCCACCACCCAGCATACACCAGCTGGCTAGCCAGGTAGTAATAGTAAAAATGGGGTAAGGCTAATCCTCCCCAGCTCACCGGGAGGCACAGGGTCTCCAATTTAATCCTGGGGGTGGAGGCTTTCCACAGGATACGCAGTACAATCCCACGAAGCGTAGCGAAGAATCTGATTGGGACCAGGATAGGGGAGTTATGGAGTACGTACAAAACTTTTGGTAGCAGCTTCATCTTTATCAAATTGACCCTGCCCACCAGAGTGAGCGGGAGAGAGGCCCATCGTGTTGCCATTCCCTCAGCCCATTTCAGGAGGGGAGCTAGGTTAAGGTCAGAGAAGGCAGAAACCCTCACTGACACTCTTATACCCAAATAGGTTGTCTGAGTTGTCCAGCTCAGTGGAGCGGGCAAAGGGAGCTCAGCCGCTGCAGAGTCTATCGCAATTAAGTGGGTTTTGTCCCAGTTGACCCGAATACCAGAATGCAGGCCAAATATGTCAAAAATGGTGAGTGCAGAGTCAAGCGAAGACTCCGGATCCTGGAGGAAGAGGAGGGTGTCATCAGCGTATAGTGCTATGCGCTCTTCATAGTTGTGAAATTTAAATCCTTTTATTACCGGCGAGGTCCGGACCCGGATTGCAAGTGGCTCTATAGCAAGGGCAAACAGGGCAGGGGACAGGGGGCAACCCTGTCGTGTGCCTCTACTGAGGGGAAACTGGGCCGAAATATGGACATTGGTTTTAATACTGGCTACTGGGGAATCATATAGGATCTTTACCCATCTAATAAATACTGGCCCAAATCCAAACCGTTGCATCACTGCCCACAAGTACCTCCACTCTACTGAGTCGAAGGCCTTTGCCTGGTCTATAAATACCAGGGTGCGTTTTCCGCAGTTGGAATGTTCATATGTCAGATGGTCAAAAAGCCGCCTTAGATTCATGTCTGTACTTTTGCCAGGCATGAAGCCAGATTGGTCAGGGTGTATGATCTCTTTAAGAATGGAATTTATGCGCGTCGCAAGTATTTTTGCCAGAATTTTAACGTCGTTGTTAAGAAGTGAGATCGGCCTATAGGAACCACAATCTGCAGGATCTTTTCCAGCTTTAGGAATCATGACAATTATGGCCTTGCGCATGGTGTCCGGCAGGGCACCATCTCGCAGAATAGAATTATATAGCGTTAGAAGCCAGGGAGCTAGGAAATCCACATTCTTTTTATACCATTCCCCAGGGAGTCCATCCAACCCCGGCGATTTCCTATTGGGAAGTGACTTGATAGCGTCCATTACCTCCTCTATACTCAAGTCCCCATCCAAATAAGTGGCACTACTTGGGCTCAGCGCTGGGAAGGGGATATCATCAAGGTAAGCTATTAGCTGTTCATCCGAGCAGCTAAGTTTGGAAGTATAAAGATTACTATAGAAGTGGGCAAACGTTAGATTGATCAGTTGGGGATCATCCACCAGGGTCCCCGAAGCATCGCGCACCCCCGTGATTGGCGGCAATGTTTGATCCTCCCTAGCCAAATAGGCCAACAGATGACCGTTCTTATCTCCCTGGTCAAAGACCTGGTGACGAGTGTAAAGAAACTTCTTTTTGGTATATTCAGTGAGCAGTAACTTGTATTTCCGCCGTAGGTTATTTAAGTCCAGGTAGGCCTCTGGGGAAGGATGTGCTATGTGTCTGGCCTCCGCCGCAACAAGGCGGCGTTCCAGGTCCAATCGGGCAGCCTGCAGAGATCTTCTATACTCAGCGATGGCGGATGTGAAAGACCCCCTAGTAACAGCCTTAAAGGCATCCCACACAGTTAGCTCCGAAGCAGTCCCCTCATTGACCTCCCAGTACATCCCTGCTTCCTGCTCAGTGTACTCCTGTACCTCTCCCTGCACCAGCCATAGAGGGCTGAGTCTCCACAAGGGACGAGAGCTCTCCACACCAAGGTCAAGGACCAGCTGGAGTGGGGAATGGTCCGATATGCCTCTGGGCAGATAGGAAACATCCCGCACCATAGGAAGACAGTCCGGGGAGCCAAAACACAGGTCGATGCGGGAAAAAGCATTATGTGTTAGGGAGTGACATGAATAGGCAGTGTCATGCGGGTGTCGCAGGCGCCATATTTCCTGTAGCAAGTAGGAGTCAGCCCATGTCAGCAATCTGGTTGATGCCGAGGCAGCTGGAGTGAACCGGTCCCGCACCGGGTCCAAAATCAGATTGAAGTCCCCCATAAATATTATTGGAGCAGGTTCGAGCAAAACCACCTGGGCCATCACATCAGAGAGGATTTTAATATCAGCGGGGGGCGGCAGATAGATATTGATTATTGTGAGGAGCCGGCCATGGAAGGTTCCCTGAAGGATCAAAAACCGACCCCCAGGATCAATGTGGATTTGTCGGAATACAAATTGGGCTGCTTTAGTTACCAGGATGCTGACTCCTCTGGCATAGTTGGAATAAGTAGCGTGGTATGCAGCGCCTATATTGGCTCTCTTAAGAGCCAGTATCTTTGAGCCCTGTAGATGTGTCTCCTGAAGTAGTATGATGTGGGGAGAATGGATTTTTAGAAAATTGAAAGTTAGAGCTCTCTTAAATTTGGAATTCAAACCCCTAACATTCCAGGAGATCAGCTTAAGATGCATGCTAGCCATTGCCATAGAGTTGGACATTGTTTGAACAGGACACCCGCATAGCACCGAAAGAAGAGTCGCGCCAAAAAAAAGTGCAATAAAGTAAAGTGGTTATCTTAGATATATGAACCATAACAAAAACCCCTTCCCACCCTACCCATCCCCCCAAACTTAGGACAGGTTTGGATCCCCGAATACCAAACTTTATGAGGGGCATTAGGCCTGCCCCAGCGAACTAAAAGAGAAACTTAAAACAGAGAGGACTGAGAGAACAAATATAGTCACATGGTCCCCCTGCGAAAGAGCATGAGACACAATTGCGTCATGTGGGCTGTATCTCCACAGCTTGCATATACCCGGCTATAACCTGGGATACTGATATGTGGGCTGGTTGCCCAAGGAGGGGGAGCCCCCACCAGGCCATTGGCCATGAGTTGGGGTCCACCAGGGAGGGCCACAGAGAGTAACATTATCAGGCCGCCGGGAAAGTCAGAGGAAAAAAAAAATTTAGCATAGTTAACAGAATCCACATCACATACCAAAGACGATTTTATCATAAGTGGCTGGCCCAAAGGGCTAAGGAGGTGAGTAGGGGAGAGGAGGCGAAAAGGGGGAAAGGAAGCAAAGAAGGGGAAAGGAAACCGGAGAGGGCAGGGAGCGGTAGGGAAGAGGAGAGGGATTTCCTTCAGTTGTTGCCACAGAGAAGAAAGAGTAGGCCAGCCACGGCATCAATTTTGTAATGTCTCACAAACAGGATTCAATTTTGCTCGAGCCAATTTAGGACATCTCCAGGACTCTCGAAGAAATGGGAGCGATTGTCCTTGATCACTTTTAGCCTAGCAGGGTACAACATGGCGTAGACAAGCTGTTTAGCGCGCAGAGCTTTCTTTGCCTCTGCAAACTTTTGCCGCCTCTGCTGCACCTCCAAAGAGAAGTCTGGGAAGATACGGACTGTTTGCCCTCCGACCTTCAGCGGATCTTTCATGCGGTTGAGCGCCAAGACTTTGTCCCTGTCCCTATAGTTAAGTAACTTAGCTATGAAGGTGCGAGGGGGTCCTCCAGGTGGCGGGGCCCCAGATGGAATACGATGGGCTCTTTCCACACAGAGCAGAGGCGAAAGGGAATCTGGGCCGTATGTCTTTTTGAGGAGCGATTCCAAGAAATCGCAGGGGTTTTTGCCCTCTGCTCCCTCCGGCAGTCCCACGAACCTGAGATTACACCGACGCAACCGGTTCTCCATGTCGTCAATTTTTCTCTGCTGTGCTGCAAAACTGGTGTTTAGAGTCTGCACGCGGTCCGAGAGCGGCGTAGTGATATCTTCAAGGTCAGATACTCTGGTCTCAACCTCGGTCGTGCGTTCCCGCAGCGTTTGAACATCCGCTCTCAGCAGACTAAAGTCTGATTGCAAGGCATCGATTTTCTCGGTGAGGGCAGAGCGGGACTCCGTAATTGCTTTCAACACATCAGCAATAGTCGGGCCGGACACAGGAGGTGAAGCTGGGGTAGCCCCCGCAGGGGATGTGCCTTGTGGGCTGCAGGGCTCGTTAGATCGGGTGTCCGCTGAGCCGCTGGGTCGGGCATACTGTTGCAGCTTGTTGGCTATTTTATTTTGTTTAATGGGTGCCATCTTGCCGGAGGGGTACAGTTGGAGATATCCGTCGGCTCGAGCTTGTAACGTATCGCAGGGGGAGTTCACATGTAGTTTAGTGGTTAGTGCATAACTGTTGAGGAATAGTCATGATGCAGTGCAGTGATGTCAGTGAACTGGCGCCACACCACCACTAGGTGTCAGTAGAGAGCAGGTCAAGACTCAATGGGTAAATGCAAGTGAAGCAGACTTTGTGGGTTATGAAACAAAGTAAAGGCTGCAAATGTGGGCCTGTGCTTCTCTCTCTGGCCCACAGAGTATAGCCCCAGTGTTGTACTGTGGAGTCTGGTGAGCTGCACAGGCTTTCAACAGTCCCAGCTCTGCTACATCTCTGCTGTGCAGGCTGTATATGTGTGGCTTGTGCTTCTTTCTCTGGCCCACAGAGTATAGCCCCAGTGTTGTACTGTGGAGTCTGGTGAGCTGCACAGGCTTTCAACAGTCCCAGCTCTGCTGCATCTCTGCTGTGCAGGCTGTATATGTGTGGCTTGCTGCTCACAATAAATGGCAGTCCCTGGGAGTAGAGGATGACCCCCTCTCTGGCCTCAGGAGCCTCCTGGACAGCACTCCCGACAGAGGCCCTCAGTGCAGATGGAGCTCCCCTCCTCTTCAGCCCCCCCCTCCAAAAGATATCTTTTGAGCGATAATCGTTGTGTTCATTTACAGGGCAAGGTGATCGCTCAAACGTTGAGCAATCACTTTGCGGTCCGAGTGGGGTATGCAGAAGACAAGCAGGGGCGCTTGTCTTCTGCATCCAGCTGTTATCTGGTATACAGCGACTGGTTAACGAAAACTGCACAATGTCAGTGCAGATAGACAACGATTTTTGCTCAAATATGGCTTTGAGCGATTTTTGGGGGAAGTAATCGTTGTGTTTTAATCAGCCTTTAAATACCATTCTATTGCTTGCAGCCCTCTGTTCAAGTTTGTCTAGATCTTTTTGAATCCTCTCTCACTGCTCTAGTCTTAGCTGTGTCTCCTAGCTTTGTGTCATTGGCAAATTTGATCAGCTTCCTATCAATTCCCTCCTCCAGATCATTTATAAAAATGTTGAACAAAACTGGGTACTCCACTTGAGACATTTTTCCACTGGGATTATGACCACTCTTTGAGTACGATCACTCAGCCAGTTGTGAATCCACCTAACAGTTGCCTTTTCAATCCCTTGTCTATTTTTTCAATAAAGATGGTATCAGATACTTTGTCAAATGCTTTACTAAAGTCAAAACATACTATATCTAACGTACTTCCCTGATCAAGCCAGTTGGTGATTCTGTCATAGAAGGAAATTAGATTAGTCTGGCATGACTTGTTTGTTATAAACCCATGCTCGCTCTGGTTTATTACTCCATTCTCATCCAAGTACTTCCATACACGCATTCACGGGGGCAGAAATAGTCCAGTAGTAGTGTATAAAGGCCTTAACTAATTAAAACTAAATTTTATTAAGACTTTGAAAACTAGGGCTGTATGACAGACACACAATGAAAGGCACGATATTTGGAAACCAGCGTGCCTAAACAGACAAACACAAAACCAGTGGCATATAAACCCACCTTCTAAATGCAGGTGTATATATATAATCAAAGGGTAATAAAAAGACTCATAATCCCCTCATATAATGCAAGGAGGATGAGGGCAAGAAATGTTGCTAGCTTCTTAATGCTTGTGCTCAACAACATTCACAGGAGCCACAACGAACAGATATTAGAGTGGAGACACCCATTATTGTACCGCTCTCCACCATGCTTCACTGCTGCCTGCAGACACTCATTATTGTACCGCTCTTCACCATGCTTCACTGCTGCCTGCAGACACATTATTATACCGCTCTTCACATGCATCACTGCTGCCTGCAGACACTCATTATTGTAGCGCTCTTCACCATGCATCACTGCTGCCTGCAGACACTCATTATTGTACCGCTCTTTACCATGCTTCACTGCTGCCTGCAGATACTCATTATTGTACCGCTCTTCACCATGCTTCACTGCTGCCTGCAGACACTCATTATTGTACAGCTCTTCACCATGCATCACTGCTGCCTGCAGACACTCATTATTGTACCGCTCTTCACCATGCTTCACTGCTGCCTGCAGACACTCATTATTGTACCGCTCTTCACCATGCTTCACTGCTGCCTGCAGATACTCATTATTGTACCGCTCTTCACCATGCTTCACTGCTGCCTGCAGACACACATTATTGTACCGCTCTCCGCCATGCTTCACTGCTGCCTGCAGACACTCATTATTGTACCGCTCTCCACCATGCTTCACTGCTGCCTGCAGACACCCATTATTGTACCCCCCCCCTTTTTGTAGTTTTTCTTTTTTTATGTTGTACAAGAAATGAAATAAGTTTACAAAAACTTGCTTTCTGCCGCCATCTCCTGACCCCCAAAGCTTTTTTTATTTTTTTGTCAATCATATTGCATGATGCCCTTTTTTTGTGCGGTAGCTTGCAGTTTTTATTATTAACTAGAGATGAGTGAGCACCCAAATGCTCGGGTCCGCGTTATTTGAGTCGAGCTTTTCGTAAAATCCGAGAGCTCTACTCGAGTAACGAACCTCATTGACTATAATGGGAGACTCAAGCATTATGTGGGACGCTGAGTCCCGAGTTTTTTAAAAATCTTTTCTTGGTTCGTGTTTCTTCTACTCTCTCTCTCCCCTCCCTTCCCCTTCCTGCCAGACCAAAAATGTTCGAATGACGCGTGCTGCCGCAGGGAGGGGCCCAAACAGGCATGTCACAGCGGGGAGGAGCCAAAAGCTGGGGCGAGGA
Source organism: Eleutherodactylus coqui (assembly GCF_035609145.1). NCBI lineage: Eukaryota > Metazoa > Chordata > Amphibia > Anura > Eleutherodactylidae > Eleutherodactylus > Eleutherodactylus coqui. The sequence goes on from NC_089849.1 coordinate 23,227,900, forward strand.
GCCAAAAGCTATTTGATGCTCGTTCGAGTAACGAGCACCATCGAGTACGCTAATACTCGAACGAGCATCAAGCTTGACAGAGTATGTTCACTCAACTCTATTATTAACATTTTGGGATAGACAGGACTTTTTGATCACTTTTTATTCAATTTGTATCTTGGATACGGGGTGAACAAAGAAGTCCAATTCTAGCAATGTGTATATTTTCTTTCTGACGGCATTCACCATAGTTGATGACATCACGATGGCAGTTTACAGGGTGACATCACAATGGCAGGCAGCCATTATATTTTAATGTGCTATTTTGTTTCCTATAAACAGATGTTTTATCTAAGGAGGAAAGTCACATCATAAACACCAATGAAGAGAGAGAAAACTTCTAGATCTCTAGAACTGGAGACACCACTACAAAAACGCCAAGATCACTCAGAGCGACAGCAGTGAATCTAAATCTGATTACTGTTCTCTAGAACTGGAGACACCAGAGGAGCTATACAGAACTGCCAAGATCACTCAGAGCGACAGTAGAGACTCTAAATCTGATTACTGTGCTCTATAACTGGAGACACCAGAGGAGCTCCACACACCTATCAAACCCTTCCAGAGCGAAAGTAGCCATGATGAAACACCCACCACAAGTGATATCTGTTTGGAGGAACCCCATCCGAAAGGAATGTGTTGCTATTAAAGCTTCAGCCAAAGGGAATCTCACATGGACCAGGTTCAATTACATAGAGCGCCATATCCTAAAACTATCCCATGAGAGTCCGTACCTTATTCATGGTCTTTCCACCTTCCACAAGCTAAACTGCCTATTTTGGGATGGAATCGGCCAATGGAGAAAACCTTGATCATTTTATATTTAATAACTTTGCTCTTGATACCACCACAATAAAATTCATCACAGCAGAAGTGATCTGCGGCACAGAGTTCTTGCATAAGAAAGGCATTATACATCGGGACCTGAAGACAGAGAATATTTTTCTGACTGCAGACGGCCATGTAAGAATAACAGACTTTGGCATCGCTGTAGTACTGGGTGGATATAAGAAGTCCAAATACAGGTGTAGAGGTACACCTGCATACGCAGCTCCAGCAATGGTGAAGGAGAAGGAACAACGACGTGGGGTAGATTATTTTGCTATTGGCGTCATTTTCTATAAACTATGCACAGGTATGAGACCTTTTCCTGGATATCGTATCAACAATGACAAAGCAAAGCTGCTGATATTGGAAGCAGCTCCTTCACCCATCGGACATAACAAACAGTACGCCCTAAGGCTGAACCTGGTGTGTTACAGTTAGAACATCCTAAAGGAACTCAGGAAAACGTCACCTCTGTGTGATCTAGACCTAGATTTCCAGAAGCAACAGAAGAGTAAGCCAAGGCCTGAAGAGTGGAATCACCAATATCTACTCCTTTCTATTCACTGCTTGATAATTACATCTTTTATGCATTAATAATAAATATACAAAAGATCTATAGAGAATTTGTCTTCATTATTCCACCATACAATATGAGATGTTTGCTTGGAATCGGTACCAGAGAGAGTCAAAATATAAGGGAGGAAGGTGACGGGTATACACTGACACCTGCCAATAAATGCAAACAAGGGGCTGGCAAACCAACATAATTCTCTGTCATGAAGTTGTCACAATTACCATTTCAGTTCTGAAATTATTAGTCATACTATGTGTGGCCATCCTCACAGGTCCCCGCCATGTTATAATTAACACCATGCCTTCCAATAGATAGTTTAATTTAATGCTGCTTAGAAATGTAGAATGGTAGAGTTGGGAGGAACCTCCGGGGTCATCGGGTCCAACCCCTTGCTCAACGCAGGATTCACTAAAACATCCCAGACAGATGCCTGTCCAGCCTTTGTTTGAAGACTTTTTCTATTATCTAATCTGTGTCTGCTCCCTTTCAGTTTCACCCCATTGCTTCTAGTCTTTCCTTGTGCAAATGAGAATAGGGCTGATCCCTCTGCACTATAGCAGCCCATCAGATATTTGTAGATAGCTATTAAGTCTCCTCTCAGCCTTCTTTTTTTGTAAGTTAAACATTCCCAGATCCTTTGACCGTTCCTCATAGGACATGGTTTACAGACCGCTTACTATCCTGATAGCTCTTCTCTGAATTTGCTCCAGTTTGTTAAATTGGGGTGCCCAAAACTGGGCACAGTACTCCAGATGAGGTCTGAGCAAAGAGTAGTAAAGGGGGATAGTTACCTCATGTGATCTAGACTCTATGCTTCTCTTAACACATCCCAGAATTGTGTTTGCTTTTTGCTGCTGCATCACACTATTGACTCAAGTTCAGTCTGTGATCTACCCAAGTCTTTTTCACATGTGTGCTGCTTAGCTCAATTCCTCTCGTTCTGTATATGCTTCTTTAATTTTTCTTGCCAAATGTAGAACTTTGCATTTCGTCCTGTTAAGCCTGGTTTTGACACGATGATTTTCGCTCAAAAGATGTCTTTTTTTTTTTTAAAGGAACGTTTATTTAGCCAAAATAGATACATATACAAAAACAGCGGACACCAAAGAGAATGCACATCTTGTTGATACATCACAGTATATGAGAATTGAGGAAAAAAAAAGGAGACAAAAGTAAGAACACTGAGCGTCTCGCATATTCGTGTGCATTTCTCATAAGAAAGTATTTGGCTGTTCATTTTTGCTTTTATTTATAAACTACTCATAATAAAACAAACCCAAACCAGGTTAGGGCTCCAAGCCTCGGAGTCCCAAAATATCAGGAGAGAGAGAGAACGGTAATAAAAAGAGAACGGGAGGAACCCCCACCCCCCAGGACAAAATAAACAAAGGGACATAAGAAAGATTAGAGAGAACACCCCCCCCCCCCCCAGAAAGAATTTTAACCCTCCCCCTTAATCCCTTAAACAACAAACCTGCGCGACTCAAAGAAAAAAAAAAAAGGATTAGCCTAAACAGTAGATTGGTTCAAGCGGGTGTACCTTATTTTATCCCTTCCTAGTATCTAGACAGGCATCTCTACTGCCGTTGCAGGACTGCTCACCCAGCTCCCCCAAATCTTGTCAAACTTCTCAGGACATCCTCTCGCCATATAAGTCAGTTTGTACATTGGAAGCACAGAGTTCACCACCTGGATCCATGCGTTCCTGGTCGGCCTACCAGGGTGTTTCCAGTTCAACAAAATTACCTTTTTAGCATAGAAAAACAGTAGCTTATATAAGGTGCGGGTTGCCGCTGCCACTGGCAGGTCTCCAACAAGCCCAAAGAGGCACACCCCAGGGTGCATGATCCTCGGGGCCCCCAGATGAGACTCCATAAATATGAGGACGTCCCCCCAGTAGTCTCGCATGACACCGCAGTCCCAAAACACGTGCATGATAGTCCCGTCGGCAATTAAACATCGGGGGCAGGTCGCCGAGGGGAGTAGACCCATTACATGTAGCCTAGATGGGGTGTAGTATATCCGGTGTAGGAACTTTACCTGGATGAGCCTATCTCTAGCACTAATCAAGGGAGGACCAGAGCTCGCCAATATGTCCTCACCATCCCCCTCCAGAAGATCAGGAATGTCGATGATCCATTTTTGGGTGGCTCTCTCTCTTAACGGAGCAAGACACTGCACCAAGTGGGCATAGAAGCTGGACAATGGTCTTACTATATTGCACATCTGTGCCAATCCCTCCAGCCGAGTCAGGGACAGCGGTATGGACAGGCCCTGAAACTGAGCCCTGATCACATGCCGTAGCTGGTAATATCTGAAATAGGAGTGCTCAGGCAGGTTGTAGACTATCTGCAGCTGAAGAAAGGTGCAGAAGGCGCCCTCCGTGACTATGTCAGATAGTACATTAATACCCTGAGCTCTCCAGAATGCAGACTCTGTAAAGCGCTGCAGGTGCGGCAAGTGTGGATTATCCCACAAAGGAGTATGTGGGGACCATGTGACTTCCACTACAGGGGTCAGCCGCAATGCCTTGTGCCATATTTTAAGTGTTACCAGCATGGGGGCAGGTAAGGGGGCAATAGAAGAGGAGCGGCCACGCATCAGCAGACCCCTCAATCCCAGGGTGGGGTCCGCCACCCTGCGCTCCAGCCTGACCGCCGGATTGTAATCCGAAGAGGTCAGCCACCACCCAGCATACACCAGCTGGCTAGCCAGGTAGTAATAGTAAAAATGGGGTAAGGCTAATCCTCCCCAGCTCACCGGGAGGCACAGGGTCTCCAATTTAATCCTGGGGGTGGAGGCTTTCCACAGGATACGCAGTACAATCCCACGAAGCGTAGCGAAGAATCTGATTGGGACCAGGACAGGGGAGTTATGGAGTACGTACAAAACTTTTGGTAGCAGCTTCATCTTTATCAAATTGACCCTGCCCACCAGAGTGAGCGGGAGAGAGGCCCATCGTGTTGCCATTCCCTCAGCCCATTTCAGGAGGGGAGCTAGGTTAAGGTCAGAGAAGGCAGAAACCCTCACTGACACTCTTATACCCAAATAGGTTGTCTGAGTTGTCCAGCTCAGTGGAGTGGGCAAAGGGAGCTCAGCCGCTGCAGAGTCTATCGCAATTAAGTGGGTTTTGTCCCAGTTGACCCGAATACCAGAATGCAGGCCAAATATGTCAAAAATGGTGAGTGCAGAGTCAAGCGAAGACTCCGGATCCTGGAGGAAGAGGAGGGTGTCATCAGCGTATAGTGCTATGCGCTCTTCATAGTTGTGAAATTTAAATCCTTTTATTACCGGCGAGGTCCGGACCCGGATTGCAAGTGGCTCTATAGCAAGGGCAAACAGGGCAGGGGACAGGGGGCAACCCTGTCGTGTGCCTCTACTGAGGGGAAACTGGGCCGAAATATGGACATTGGTTTTAATACTGGCTACTGGGGAATCATATAGGATCTTTACCCATCTAATAAATACTGGCCCAAATCCAAACCGTTGCATCACTGCCCACAAGTACCTCCACTCTACTGAGTCGAAGGCCTTTGCCTGGTCTATAAATACCAGGGTGCGTTTTCCGCAGTTGGAATGTTCATATGTCAGATGGTCAAAAAGCCGCCTTAGATTCATGTCTGTACTTTTGCCAGGCATGAAGCCAGATTGGTCAGGGTGTATGATCTCTTTAAGAATGGAATTTATGCGCGTCGCAAGTATTTTTGCCAGAATTTTAACGTCGTTGTTAAGAAGTGAGATCGGCCTATAGGAACCACAATCTGCAGGATCTTTTCCAGCTTTAGGAATCATGACAATTATGGCCTTGCGCATGGTGTCCGGCAGGGCACCATCTCGCAGAATAGAATTATATAGCGTTAGAAGCCGGGGAGCTAGGAAATCCACATTCTTTTTATACCATTCCCCAGGGAGTCCATCCAACCCCGGCGATTTCCTATTGGGAAGTGACTTGATAGCGTCCATTACCTCCTCTATACTCAAGTCCCCATCCAAATAAGTGGCACTACTTGGGCTCAGCGCTGGGAAGGGGATATCATCAAGGTAAGCTATTAGCTGTTCATCCGAGCAGCTAAGTTTGGAAGTATAAAGATTACTATAGAAGTGGGCAAACGTTAGATTGATCAGTTGGGGATCATCCACCAGGGTCCCCGAAGCATCGCGCACCCCCGTGATTGGCGGCAATGTTTGATCCTCCCTAGCCAAATAGGCCAACAGATGACCGTTCTTATCTCCCTGGTCAAAGACCTGGTGACGAGTGTAAAGAAACTTCTTTTTGGTATATTCAGTGAGCAGTAACTTGTATTTCCGCCGTAGGTTATTTAAGTCCAGGTAGGCCTCTGGGGAAGGATGTGCTATGTGTCTGGCCTCCGCCGCAACAAGGCGGCGTTCCAGGTCCAATCGGGCAGCCTGCAGAGATCTTCTATACTCAGCGATGGCGGATGTGAAAGACCCCCTAGTAAAAGCCTTAAAGGCATCCCACACAGTTAGCTCCGAAGCAGTCCCCTCATTGACCTCCCAGTACATCCCTGCTTCCTGCTCAGTGTACTCCTGTACCTCTCCCTGCACCAGCCATAGAGGGCTGAGTCTCCACAAGGGACGAGAGCTCTCCACACCAAGGTCAAGGACCAGCTGGAGTGGGGAATGGTCCGATATGCCTCTGGGCAGATAGGAAACATCCCGCACCATAGGAAGACAGTCCGGGGAGCCAAAACACAGGTCGATGCGGGAAAAAGCATTATGTGTTAGGGAGTGACATGAATAGGCAGTGTCATGCGGGTGTCGCAGGCGCCATATTTCCTGTAGCAAGTAGGAGTCAGCCCATGTCAGCAATCTGGTTGATGCCGAGGCAGCTGGAGTGAACCGGTCCCGCACCGGGTCCAAAATCAGATTGAAGTCCCCCATAAATATTATTGGAGCAGGTTCGAGCAAAACCACCTGGGCCATCACATCAGAGAGGATTTTAATATCAGCGGGGGGCGGCAGATAGATATTGATTATTGTGAGGAGCCGGCCATGGAAGGTTCCCTGAAGGATCAAAAACCGACCCCCAGGATCAATGTGGATTTGTCGGAATACAAATTGGGCTGCTTTAGTTACCAGGATGCTGACTCCTCTGGCATAGTTGGAATAAGTAGCGTGGTATGCAGCGCCTATATTGGCTCTCTTAAGAGCCAGTATCTTTGAGCCCTGTAGATGTGTCTCCTGAAGTAGTATGATGTGGGGAGAATGGATTTTTAGAAAATTGAAAGTTAGAGCTCTCTTAAATTTGGAATTCAAACCCCTAACATTCCAGGAGATCAGCTTAAGATGCATGCTAGCCATTGCCATAGAGTTGGACATTGTTTGAACAGGACACCCGCATAGCACCGAAAGAAGAGTCGCGCCAAAAAAAAGTGCAATAAAGTAAAGTGGTTATCTTAGATATATGAACCATAACAAAAACCCCTTCCCACCCTACCCATCCCCCCAAACTTAGGACAGGTTTGGATCCCCGAATACCAAACTTTATGAGGGGCATTAGGCCTGCCCCAGCGAACTAAAAGAGAAACTTAAAACAGAGAGGACTGAGAGAACAAATATAGTCACATGGTCCCCCTGCGAAAGAGCATGAGACACAATTGCGTCATGTGGGCTGTATCTCCACAGCTTGCATATACCCGGCTATAACCTGGGATACTGATATGTGGGCTGGTTGCCCAAGGAGGGGGAGCCCCCACCAGGCCATTGGCCATGAGTTGGGGTCCACCAGGGAGGGCCACAGAGAGTAACATTATCAGGCCGCCGGGAAAGTCAGAGGAAAAAAAAAATTTAGCATAGTTAACAGAATCCACATCACATACCAAAGACGATTTTATCATAAGTGGCTGGCCCAAAGGGCTAAGGAGGTGAGTAGGGGAGAGGAGGCGAAAAGGGGGAAAGGAAGCAAAGAAGGGGAAAGGAAACCGGAGAGGGCAGGGAGCGGTAGGGAAGAGGAGAGGGATTTCCTTCAGTTGTTGCCACAGAGAAGAAAGAGTAGGCCAGCCACGGCATCAATTTTGTAATGTCTCACAAACAGGATTCAATTTTGCTCGAGCCAATTTAGGACATCTCCAGGACTCTCGAAGAAATGGGAGCGATTGTCCTTGATCACTTTTAGCCTAGCAGGGTACAACATGGCGTAGACAAGCTGTTTAGCGCGCAGAGCTTTCTTTGCCTCTGCAAACTTTTGCCGCCTCTGCTGCACCTCCAAAGAGAAGTCTGGGAAGATACGGACTGTTTGCCCTCCGACCTTCAGCGGATCTTTCATGCGGTTGAGCGCCAAGACTTTGTCCCTGTCCCTATAGTTAAGTAACTTAGCTATGAAGGTGCGAGGGGGTCCTCCAGGTGGCGGGGCCCCAGATGGAATACGATGGGCTCTTTCCACACAGAGCAGAGGCGAAAGGGAATCTGGGCCGTATGTCTTTTTGAGGAGCGATTCCAAGAAATCGCAGGGGTTTTTGCCCTCTGCTCCCTCCGGCAGTCCCACGAACCTGAGATTACACCGACGCAACCGGTTCTCCATGTCGTCAATTTTTCTCTGCTGTGCTGCAAAACTGGTGTTTAGAGTCTGCACGCGGTCCGAGAGCGGCGTAGTGATATCTTCAAGGTCAGATACTCTGGTCTCAACCTCGGTCGTGCGTTCCCGCAGCGTTTGAACATCCGCTCTCAGCAGACTAAAGTCTGATTGCAAGGCATCGATTTTCTCGGTGAGGGCAGAGCGGGACTCCGTAATTGCTTTCAACACATCAGCAATAGTCGGGCCGGACACAGGAGGTGAAGCTGGGGTAGCCCCCGCAGGGGATGTGCCTTGTGGGCTGCAGGGCTCGTTAGATCGGGTGTCCGCTGAGCCGCTGGGTCGGGCATACTGTTGCAGCTTGTTGGCTATTTTATTTTGTTTAATGGGTGCCATCTTGCCGGAGGGGTACAGTTGGAGATATCCGTCGGCTCGAGCTTGTAACGTATCGCAGGGGGAGTTCACATGTAGTTTAGTGGTTAGTGCATAACTGTTGAGGAATAGTCATGATGCAGTGCAGTGATGTCAGTGAACTGGCGCCACACCACCACTAGGTGTCAGTAGAGAGCAGGTCAAGACTCAATGGGTAAATGCAAGTGAAGCAGACTTTGTGGGTTATGAAACAAAGTAAAGGCTGCAAATGTGGGCCTGTGCTTCTCTCTCTGGCCCACAGAGTATAGCCCCAGTGTTGTACTGTGGAGTCTGGTGAGCTGCACAGGCTTTCAACAGTCCCAGCTCTGCTACATCTCTGCTGTGCAGGCTGTATATGTGTGGCTTGTGCTTCTTTCTCTGGCCCACAGAGTATAGCCCCAGTGTTGTACTGTGGAGTCTGGTGAGCTGCACAGGCTTTCAACAGTCCCAGCTCTGCTGCATCTCTGCTGTGCAGGCTGTATATGTGTGGCTTGCTGCTCACAATAAATGGCAGTCCCTGGGAGTAGAGGATGACCCCCTCTCTGGCCTCAGGAGCCTCCTGGACAGCACTCCCGACAGAGGCCCTCAGTGCAGATGGAGCTCCCCTCCTCTTCAGCCCCCCCCTCCAAAAGATGTCTTTTGAGCGATAATCGTTGTGTTCATTTACAGGGCAAGGTGATCGCTCAAACGTTGAGCAATCACTTTGCGGTCCGAGTGGGGTATGCAGAAGACAAGCAGGGGCGCTTGTCTTCTGCATCCAGCTGTTATCTGGTATACAGCGACTGGTTAACGAAAACTGCACAATGTCAGTGCAGATAGACAACGATTTTTGCTCAAATATGGCTTTGAGCGATTTTTGGGGGAAGGAATCGTTGTGTTTTAATCAGCCTTTAAATACCATTCTATTGCATGCAGCCCTCTGTTCAAGTTTGTCTAGATCTTTTTGAATCCTCTCTCACTGCTCTAGTCTTAGCTGTGTCTCCTAGCTTTGTGTCATTGGCAAATTTGATCAGCTTCCTATCAATTCCCTCCTCCAGATCATTTATAAAAATGTTGAACAAAACTGGGTACTCCACTTGAGACATTTTTCCACTGGGATTATGACCACTCTTTGAGTACGATCACTCAGCCAGTTGAGAATCCACCTAACAGTTGCCTTTTCAATCCCTTGTCTATTTTTTCAATAAAGATGGTATCAGATACTTTGTCAAATGCTTTACTAAAGTCAAAACATACTATATCTAACGCACTTCCCTGATCAAGCCAGTTGGTGATTCTGTCATAGAAGGAGATTAGATTAGTCTGGCATGACTTGTTTGTTATAAACCCATGCTCGCTCTGGTTTATTACTCCATTCTCATCCAAGTACTTCCATACACGCATTCACGGGGGCAGAAATAGTCCAGTAGTAGTGTATAAAGGCCTTAACTAATTAAAACTAAATTTTATTAAGACTTTGAAAACTAGGGCTGTATGACAGACACACAATGAAAGGCACGATATTTGGAAACCAGCGTGCCTAAACAGACAAACACAAAACCAGTGGCATATAAACCCACCTTCTAAATGCAGGTGTATATATATAATCAAAGGGTAATAAAAAGACTCATAATCCCCTCATATAATGCAAGGAGGATGAGGGCAAGAAATGTTGCTAGCTTCTTAATGCTTGTGCTCAACAACATTCACAGGAGCCACAACGAACAGATATTAGAGTGGAGACACCCATTATTGTACCGCTCTCCACCATGCTTCACTGCTGCCTGCAGACACTCATTATTGTACCGCTCTTCACCATGCTTCACTGCTGCCTGCAGACACATTATTATACCGCTCTTCACATGCATCACTGCTGCCTGCAGACACTCATTATTGTAGCGCTCTTCACCATGCATCACTGCTGCCTGCAGACACTCATTATTGTACCGCTCTTTACCATGCTTCACTGCTGCCTGCAGATACTCATTATTGTACCGCTCTTCACCATGCTTCACTGCTGCCTGCAGACACTCATTATTGTACAGCTCTTCACCATGCATCACTGCTGCCTGCAGACACTCATTATTGTACCGCTCTTCACCATGCTTCACTGCTGCCTGCAGACACTCATTATTGTACCACTCTTCACCATGCTTCACTGCTGCCTGCAGATACTCATTATTGTACCGCTCTTCACCATGCTTCACTGCTGCCTGCAGACACACATTATTGTACCGCTCTCCGCCATGCTTCACTGCTGCCTGCAGACACTCATTATTGTACCGCTCTCCACCATGCTTCACTGCTGCCTGCAGACACCCATTATTGTACCCCCCCCTTTTTGTAGTTTTTCTTTTTTTATGTTGTACAAGAAATGAAATAAGTTTACAAAAACTTGCTTTCTGCCGCCATCTCCTGACCCCCAAAGCTTTTTTTATTTTTTTGTCAATCATATTGCATGATGCCCTTTTTTTGTGCGGTAGCTTGCAGTTTTTATTATTAACTAGAGATGAGTGAGCACCCAAATGCTCGGGTCCGCGTTATTTGAGTCGAGCTTTTCGTAAAATCCGAGAGCTCTACTCGAGTAACGAACCTCATTGACTATAATGGGAGACTCAAGCATTATGTGGGACGCTGAGTCCCGAGTTTTTTTAAAATCTTTTCTTGGTTCGTGTTTCTTCTACTCTCTCTCTCCCCTCCCTTCCCCTTCCTGCCAGACCAAAAATGTTCGAATGACGCATGCTGCCGCAGGGAGGGGCCCAAACAGGCATGTCACAGCGGGGAGGAGCCAAAAGCTGGGGCGAGGAGCCAAAAGCTATTTGATGCTCGTTCGAGTAACGAGCACCATCGAGTACGCTAATACTTGAACGAGCATCAAGCTTGACAGAGTATGTTCACTCAACTCTATTATTAACATTTTGGGATAGACAGGACTTTTTGATCACTTTTTATTCAATTTGTATCTTGGATACGGGGTGAACAAAGAAGTCCAATTCTAGCAATGTGTATATTTTCTTTCTGACGGCATTCACCATAGTTGATGACATCACGATGGCAGTTTACAGGGTGACATCACAATGGCAGGCAGCCATTATATTTTAATGTGCTATTTTGTTTCCTATAAACAGATGTTTTATCTAAGGAGGAAAGTCACATCATAAACACCAATGAAGAGAGAGAAAACTTCTAGATCTCTAGAACTGGAGACACCACTACAAAACCGCCAAGATCACTCAGAGCGACAGCAGTGAATCTAAATCTGATTACTGTTCTCTAGAACTGGAGACACCAGAGGAGCTATACAGAACTGCCAAGATCACTCAGAGCGACAGTAGAGACTCTAAATCTGATTACTGTGCTCTATAACTGGAGACACCAGAGGAGCTCCACACACCTATCAAACCCTTCCAGAGCGAAAGTAGCCATGATGAAACACCCACCACAAGTGATATCTGTTTGGAGGAACCCCATCCGAAAGGAATGCGTTGCTATTAAAGCTTCAGCCAAAGGGAATCTCACATGGACCAGGTTCAATTACATAGAGCGCCATATCCTAAAACTATCCCATGAGAGTCCTTACCTTATTCATGGTCTTTCCACCTTCCACACGCTAAACTGTCTATTTTGGGATGGAATTAGCCAATGGAGGGCACCTCGATCATTTTATATTTAATAACTTTGCTCTTGATACCACCACAATAAAATTCATCACAGCAGAAGTGATCTGCGGCACAGAGTTCTTGCATAAGAAAGGCATTATACATCGGGACCTGAAGACAGAGAATATTTTTCTGACTGCAGACGGCCATGTAAGAATAACAGACTTTGGCATCGCTGTAGTACTGGGTGGATATAAGAAATCCAAATACAGGTGTAGAGGTACACCTGCATACGCAGCTCCAGCAATGGTGAAGGAGAAGGAACAACGACGTGGGGTAGATTATTTTGCTATTGGCGTCATTTTCTATAAACTATGCACAGGTATGAGACCTTTTCCTTGATATCGTATCAGCAATGACAAAGCAAAGCTGCTGATATTGGAAGCAGATCGTTCACTCATTACAGCATCGCTGTAGTACTGGGTGGGTATAAGAAGTCCAAATACAGGTGTAGAGCTACACCTGCATACGCAGCTCCAGCAATGGTGAAGGAGAAGGAACAACGACGTGGGGTAGATTATTTTGCTATTGGCGTAATTTTCTATAAACTAGTCACAGGTATGAGACCTTTTCCTGGATATCGTATCAACAATGACAAAGCAAAACTGCTGATATTGGAAGCAGCTCCTTCACCCATCGGACATAACAAACAGTACGCCCTAAGGCTGAACCTGGTGTGTTACAGTTAGAACATCCTAAAGGAACTCAGGAAAACGTCACCTCTGTGTGATCTAGACTTAGATTTCCAGAAGCAACAGAAGAGTAAGCCAAGGCCTGAAGAGTGCAATCACCAATATCTACTCCTTTCTATTCACTGCTTGATAATTACATCTTTTATGCATTAATAATAAATATACAAAAGATCTATAGAGAATTTGTCTTCATTATTCCACCATACAATATGAGATGTTTGCTTGGAATCGGTACCAGAGAGAGTCAAAATATAAGGGAGGGAGGTGACGGGTATACACTGACACCTGCCAATAAATGCAAACAAGGGGCTGGCAAACCAACATAATTCTCTGTCATGAAGTTGTCACAATTACCATTTCAGTTCTGAAATTATTAGTCATACTATGTGTGGCCATCCTTACAGGTCCCCGCCATGTTATAATTAACACCATGCCTTCCAATAGATAGTTTAATTTAATGCTGCTTAGAAATGTAGAATGGTAGAGTTGGGAGGAACCTCCGGGGTCATCAGGTCCAACCCCTTGCTCAACGCAGGATTCACTAAAACATCCCAGACAGATGCCTGTCCAGCCTTTGTTTGAAGACTTTTTCTAATATCTAATCTGTGTCTGCTCCCTTTCAGTTTCACCCCATTGCTTCTAGTCTTTCCTTGTGCAAATGAGAATAGGGCTGATCCCTCTGCACTATAGCAGCCCATCAGATATTTGTAGATAGCTATTAAGTCTCCTCTCAGCCTTCTTTTTTTTGTAAGTTAAACATTCCCAGATCCTTTGACCGTTCCTCATAGGACATGGTTTACAGACCGCTTACTATCCTGATAGCTCTTCTCTGAATTTGCTCCAATTTGTTAAATTGGGGTGCCCAGAACTGGGCACAGTACTCCAGATGAGGTCTGAGCAAAGAGTAGTAAAGGGGGATAGTTACCTCATGTGATCTAGACTCTATGCTTCTCTTAACACATCCCAGAATTGTGTTTGCTTTTTGCTGCTGCATCACACTATTGACTCAAGTTCAGTCTGTGATCTATTAGTATACCCAAGTCTTTTTCACATGTGTGCTGCTTAGCCCAATTCCTCTCGTTCTGTATATGCTTCTTTAATTTTTCTTGCCAAATGTAGAACTTTGCATTTCGTCCTGTTAAGCCTGGTTTTGACACGATGATTTTCGCTCAAAAGATGTCTTTTGAGCGATAATCGTTGTGTTCATTTACAGGGCAAGGTGATCGCTTAAACGTTGAGCAATCACTTTGCGCTCCGAGTGGGGTATGCAGAAGACAAGCAGGGGCGCTTGTCTTCTGCATCCAGCTGTTATCTGGTATACAGCGACTGGTTAACGAAAACTGCACGATGTCAGTGCAGATAGACAACGATTTTTGCTCAAATATGGCTTTGAGCGATTTTTGGGGGAAGGAATCGTTGTGTTTTAATCAGCCTTTAAATACCATTCTATTGCTTGCAGCCCTCTGTTCAAGTTTGTCTAGATCTTTTTGAATCCTCTCTCACTGCTCTAGTCTTAGCTGTGTCTCCTAGCTTTGTGTCATTGGCAAATTTGATCAGCTTCCTATCAATTCCCTCCTCCAGATCATTTATAAAAATGTTGAACAAAACTGGGTACTCCACTTGAGACATTTTTCCACTGGGATTATGACCACTCTTTGAGTACGATCACTCAGCCAGTTGAGAATCCACCTAACAGTTGCCTTTTCAATCCCTTGTCTATTTTTTCAATAAAGATGGTATCAGATACTTTGTCAAATGCTTTACTAAAGTCAAAACATACTATATCTAACGCACTTCCCTGATCAAGCCAGTTGGTGATTCTGTCATAGAAGGAAATTAGATTAGTCTAGCATGACTTGTTTGTTATAAACCCATGCTCGCTCTGGTTTATTACTCCATTCTCATCCAAGTACTTCCATACACGCATTCACGGGGGCAGAAATAGTCCAGTAGTAGTGTATAAAGGCCTTAACTAATTAAAACTAAATTTTATTAAGACTTTGAAAACTAGGGCTGTATGACAGACACACAATGAAAGGCACGATATTTGGAAACCAGCGTGCCTAAACAGACAAACACAAAACCAGTGGCATATAAACCCACCTTCTAAATGCAGGTGTATATATATAATCAAAGGGTAATAAAAAGACTCATAATCCCCTCATATAATGCAAGGAGGATGAGGGCAAGAAATGTTGCTAGCTTCTTAATGCTTGTGCTCAACAACATTCACAGGAGCCACAACGAACAGATTTTAGAGTGGAGACACCCATTATTGTACCGCTTTCCACCATGCTTCACTGCTGCCTGCAGATACTCATTATTGTACCGCTCTTCACCATGCTTCACTGCTGCCTGCAGACACTCATTATTGTACCGCTCTTCACCATGCTTCACTGCTGCCTGCAGACACTCATTATTGTACCGCTCTTCACCATGCTTCACTGCTGCCTGCAGACACTCATTATTGTACCGCTCTCCGCCATGCTTCACTGCTGCCTGCAGACACTCATTATTGTACCGCTCTCCACCATGCTTCCCTGCTGCCTGCAGACACCCATTATTGTACCCCCCCCCTTTTTGTAGTTTTTCTTTTTTTATGTTGTACAAGAAATGAAATAAGTTTACAAAAACTTGCTTTCTGACGCCATCTCCTGGCCCCCAAAGCTTTTTTTATTTTTTTGTCAATCATATTGCATGATGCCCTTTTTTTGTGCGGTAGCTTGCAGTTTTTATTATTAACTAGAGATGAGTGAGCACCCAAATGCTCGGGTCCGCGTTATTTGAGTCGAGCTTTTCGTAAAATCCGAGAGCTCTACTCGAGTAACGAACCTCATTGACTATAATGGGAGACTCAAGCATTATGTGGGACGCTGAGTCTCGAGTTTTTTTTAAATCTTTTCTTGGTTCGTGTTTCTTCTTCTCTCTCTCTCTCCCCTCCCTTCCCCTTCCTGCCAGACCAAAAATGTTCGAATGACGCATGCTGCCGCAGGGAGGGGCCCAAACAGGCATGTCACAGCGGGGAGGAGCCAAAAGCTGGGGCGAGGAGCCAAAAGCTATTTGATGCTCGTTCGAGTAACGAGCACCATCGAGTACGCTAATACTTGAACGAGCATCAAGCTTGACAGAGTATGTTCACTCAACTCTATTATTAACATTTTGGGATAGACAGGACTTTTTGATCACTTTTTATTCAATTTGTATCTTGGATACGGGGTGAACAAAGAAGTCCAATTCTAGCAATGTGTATATTTTCTTTCTGACGGCATTCACCATAGTTGATGACATCACGATGGCAGTTTACAGGGTGACATCACAATGGCAGGCAGCCATTATATTTTAATGTGCTATTTTGTTTCCTATAAACAGATGTTTTATCTAAGGAGGAAAGTCACATCATAAACACCAATGAAGAGAGAGAAAACTTCTAGATCTCTAGAACTGGAGACACCACTACAAAACCGCCAAGATCACTCAGAGCGACAGCAGTGAATCTAAATCTGATTACTGTTCTCTAGAACTGGAGACACCAGAGGAGCTATACAGAACTGCCAAGATCACTCAGAGCGACAGTAGAGACTCTAAATCTGATTACTGTGCTCTATAACTGGAGACACCAGAGGAGCTCCACACACCTATCAAACCCTTCCAGAGCGAAAGTAGCCATGATGAAACACCCACCACAAGTGATATCTGTTTGGAGGAACCCCATCCGAAAGGAATGCGTTGCTATTAAAGCTTCAGCCAAAGGGAATCTCACATGGACCAGGTTCAATTACATAGAGCGCCATATCCTAAAACTATCCCATGAGAGTCCTTACCTTATTCATGGTCTTTCCACCTTCCACACGCTAAACTGTCTATTTTGGGATGGAATCGGCCAATGGAGAAAACCTTGATCATTTTATATTTAATAACTTTGCTCTTGATACCACCACAATAAAATTCATCACAGCAGAAGTGATCTGCGGCACAGAGTTCTTGCATAAGAAAGGCATTATACATCGGGACCTGAAGACAGAGAATATTTTTCTGACTGCAGACGGCCATGTAAGAATAACAGACTTTGGCATCGCTGTAGTACTGGGTGGATATAAGAAATCCAAATACAGGTGTAGAGGTACACCTGCATACGCAGCTCTAGCAATGGTGAAGGAGAAGGAACAACGACGTGGGGTAGATTATTTTGCTATTGGCGTCATTTTCTATAAACTATGCACAGGTATGAGACCTTTTCCTGGATATCGTATCAGCAATGACAAAGCAAAGCTGCTGATATTGGAAGCAGATCGTTCACTCATTACAGCATCGCTGTAGTACTGGGTGGGTATAAGAAGTCCAAATACAGGTGTAGAGCTACACCTGCATACGCAGCTCCAGCAATGGTGAAGGAGAAGGAACAACGACGTGGGGTAGATTATTTTGCTATTGGCGTCATTTTCTATAAACTAGTCACAGGTATGAGACCTTTTCCTGGATATCGTATCAACAATGACAAAGCAAAGGTGCTGATATTGGAAGCAGCTCCTTCACCCATCGGACATAACAAACAGTACGCCCTAAGGCTGAACCTGGTGTGTTACAGTTAGAACATCCTAAAGGAACTCAGGAAAACATCACCTCTGTGTGATCTAGACCTAGATTTCCAGAAGCAACAGAAGAGTAAGCCAAGGCCTGAAGAGTGGAATCACCAATATCTACTCCTTTCTATTCACTGCTTGATAATTACATCTTTTATGCATTAATAATAAATATACAAAAGATCTATAGAGAATTTGTCTTCATTATTCCACCATACAATATGAGATGTTTGCTTGGAATCGGTACCAGAGAGAGTCAAAATATAAGGGAGGGAGGTGACGGGTATACACTGACACCTGCCAATAAATGCAAACAAGGGGCTGGCAAACCAACATAATTCTCTGTCATGAAGTTGTCACAATTACCATTTCAGTTCTGAAATTATTAGTCATACTATGTGTGGCCATCCTTACAGGTCCCCGCCATGTTATAATTAACACCATGCCTTCCAATAGATAGTTTAATTTAATGCTGCTTAGAAATGTAGAATGGTAGAGTTGGGAGGAACCTCCGGGGTCATCGGGTCCAACCCCTTGCTCAACGCAGGATTCACTAAAACATCCCAGACAGATGCCTGTCCAGCCTTTGTTTGAAGACTTTTTCTAATATCTAATCTGTGTCTGCTCCCTTTCAGTTTCACCCCATTGCTTCTAGTCTTTCCTTGTGCAAATGAGAATAGGGCTGATCCCTCTGCACTATAGCAGCCCATCAGATATTTGTAGATAGCTATTAAGTCTCCTCTCAGCCTTCTTTTTTTTGTAAGTTAAACATTCCCAGATCCTTTGACCGTTCCTCATAGGACATGGTTTACAGACCGCTTACTATCCTGATAGCTCTTCTCTGAATTTGCTCCAATTTGTTAAATTGGGGTGCCCAGAACTGGGCACAGTACTCCAGATGAGGTCTGAGCAAAGAGTAGTAAAGGGGGATAGTTACCTCATGTGATCTAGACTCTATGCTTCTCTTAACACATCCCAGAATTGTGTTTGCTTTTTGCTGCTGCATCACACTATTGACTCAAGTTCAGTCTGTGATCTATTAGTATACCCAAGTCTTTTTCACATGTGTGCTGCTTAGCCCAATTCCTCTCGTTCTGTATATGCTTCTTTAATTTTTCTTGCCAAATGTAGAACTTTGCATTTCGTCCTGTTAAGCCTGGTTTTGACACGATGATTTTCGCTCAAAAGATGTCTTTTGAGCGATAATCGTTGTGTTCATTTACAGGGCAAGGTGATCGCTCAAACGTTGAGCAATCACTTTGCGCTCCGAGTGGGGTATGCAGAAGACAAGCAGGGGCGCTTGTCTTCTGCATCCAGCTGTTATCTGGTATACAGCGACTGGTTAACGAAAACTGCACGATGTCAGTGCAGATAGACAACGATTTTTGCTCAAATATGGCTTTGAGCGATTTTTGGGGGAAGGAATCGTTGTGTTTTAATCAGCCTTTAAATACCATTCTATTGCTTGCAGCCCTCTGTTCAAGTTTGTCTAGATCTTTTTGAATCCTCTCTCACTGCTCTAGTCTTAGCTGTGTCTCCTAGCTTTGTGTCATTGGCAAATTTGATCAGCTTCCTATCAATTCCCTCCTCCAGATCATTTATAAAAATGTTGAACAAAACTGGGTACTCCACTTGAGACATTTTTCCACTGGGATTATGACCACTCTTTGAGTACGATCACTCAGCCAGTTGTGAATCCACCTAACAGTTGCCTTTTCAATCCCTTGTCTATTTTTTCAATAAAGATGGTATCAGATACTTTGTCAAATGCTTTACTAAAGTCAAAACATACTATATCTAACGCACTTCCCTGATCAAGCCAGTTGGTGATTCTGTCATAGAAGGAAATTAGATTAGTCTGGCATGACTTGTTTGTTATAAACCCATGCTCGCTCTGGTTTATTACTCCATTCTCATCCAAGTACTTCCATACACGCATTCACGGGGGCAGAAATAGTCCAGTAGTAGTGTATAAAGGCCTTAACTAATTAAAACTAAATTTTATTAAGACTTTGAAAACTAGGGCTGTATGACAGAAACACAATGAAAGGCACGATATTTGGAAACCAGCGTGCCTAAACAGACAAACACAAAACCAGTGGCATATAAACCCACCTTCTAAATGCAGGTGTATATATATAATCAAAGGGTAATAAAAAGACTCATAATCCCCTCATATAATGCAAGGAGGATGAGGGCAAGAAATGTTGCTAGCTTCTTAATGCTTGTGCTCAACAACATTCACAGGAGCCACAACGAACAGATTTTAGAGTGGAGACACCCATTATTGTACCGCTCTCCACCATGCTTCACTGCTGCCTGCAGATACTCATTATTGTACCGCTCTTCACCATGCTTCACTGCTGCCTGCAGACACTCATTATTGTACCGCTCTTCACCATGCTTCACTTCTGCCTGCAGACACTCATTATTGTACCGCTCTTCACCATGCTTCACTGCTGCCTGCAGACATTCATTATTGTACCGCTCTCCGCCATGCTTCACTGCTGCCTGCAGACACTCATTATTGTACCACTCTCCGCCATGCTTCACTGCTGCCTGCAGACATTCATTATTGTACCGCTCTCCACCATGCTTCCCTGCTGCCTGCAGACACCCATTATTGTACCCCCCCCCCTTTTTGTAGTTTTTCTTTTTTTATGTTGTACAAGAAATGAAATAAGTTTACAAAAACTTGCTTTCTGACGCCATCTCCTGGCCCCCAAAGCTTTTTTTATTTTTTTGTCAATCATATTGCATGATGCCCTTTTTTTGTGCGGTAGCTTGCAGTTTTTATTATTAACTAGAGATGAGTGAGCACCCAAATGCTCGGGTCCGCGTTATTTGAGTCGAGCTTTTCGTAAAATCCGAGAGCTCTACTCGAGTAACGAACCTCATTGACTATAATGGGAGACTCAAGCATTATGTGGGACGCTGAGTCTCGAGTTTTTTTTAAATCTTTTCTTGGTTCGTGTTTCTTCTTCTCTCTCTCTCTCTCTCCCCTTCCTTCCCCTTCCTGCCAGACCAAAAATGTTCGAATGACGCGTGCTGCCGCAGGGAGGGGCCCAAACAGGCATGTCACAGCGGGGAGGAGCCAAAAGCTGGGGCGAGGAGCCAAAAGCTATTTGATGCTCGTTCGAGTAACGAGCACCATCGAGTACGCTAATACTTGAACGAGCATCAAGCTTGACAGAGTATGTTCACTCAACTCTATTATTAACATTTTGGGATAGACAGGACTTTTTGATCACTTTTTATTCAATTTGTATCTTGGATACGGGGTGAACAAAGAAGTCCAATTCTAGCAATGTGTATATTTTCTTTCTGACGGCATTCACCATAGTTGATGACATCACAATGGCAGTTTACAGGGTGACATCACAATGGCAGGCAGCCATTATATTTTAATGTGCTATTTTGTTTCCTATAAACAGATGTTTTATCTAAGGAGGAAAGTCACATCATAAACACCAATGAAGAGAGAGAAAACTTCTAGATCTCTAGAACTGGAGACACCACTACAAAACCGCCAAGATCACTCAGAGCGACAGCAGTGAATCTAAATCTGATTACTGTTCTCTAGAACTGGAGACACCAGAGGAGCTCTACAGAACTGCCAAGATCACTCAGAGCGACAGTAGAGACTCTAAATCTGATTACTGTGCTCTATAACTGGAGACACCAGAGGAGCTCCACACACCTATCAAACCCTTCCAGAGCGAAAGTAGCCATGATGAAACACCCACCACAAGTGATATCTGTTTGGAGGAACCCCATCCGAAAGGAATGCGTTGCTATTAAAGCTTCAGCCAAAGGGAATCTCACATGGACCAGGTTCAATTACATAGAGCGCCATATCCTAAAACTATCCCATGAGAGTCCTTACCTTATTCATGGTCTTTCCACCTTCCACACGCTAAACTGTCTATTTTGGGATGGAATCGGCCAATGGAGAAAACCTTGATCATTTTATATTTAATAACTTTGCTCTTGATACCACCACAATAAAATTCATCACAGCAGAAGTGATCTGCGGCACAGAGTTCTTGCATAAGAAAGGCATTATACATCGGGACCTGAAGACAGAGAATATTTTTCTGACTGCAGACGGCCATGTAAGAATAACAGACTTTGGCATCGCTGTAGTACTGGGTGGATATAAGAAATCCAAATACAGGTGTAGAGGTACACCTGCATACGCAGCTCCAGCAATGGTGAAGGAGAAGGAACAACGACGTGGGGTAGATTATTTTGCTATTGGCGTCATTTTCTATAAACTATGCACAGGTATGAGACCTTTTCCTGGATATCGTATCAGCAATGACAAAGCAAAGCTGCTGATATTGGAAGCAGATCGTTCACTCATTACAGCATCGCTGTAGTACTGGGTGGATATAAGAAGTCCAAATACAGGTGTAGAGCTACACCTGCATACGCAGCTCCAGCAATGGTGAAGGAGAAGGAACAACGACGTGGGGTAGATTATTTTGCTATTGGCGTCATTTTCTATAAACTAGTCACAGGTATGAGACCTTTTCCTGGATATCGTATCAACAATGACAAAGCAAAGCTGCTGATATTGGAAGCAGCTCCTTCACCCATCGGACATAACAAACAGTACGCCCTAAGGCTGAACCTGGTGTGTTACAGTTAGAACATCCTAAAGGAACTCAGGAAAACATCACCTCTGTGTGATCTAGACCTAGATTTCCAGAAGCAACAGAAGAGTAAGCCAAGGCCTGAAGAGTGCAATCACCAATATCTACTCCTTTCTATTCACTGCTTGATAATTACATCTTTTATGAATTAATAATAAATATACAAAAGATCTATAGAGAATTTGTCTTCATTATTCCACCATACAATATGAGATGTTTGCTTGGAATCGGTACCAGAGAGAGTCAAAATATAAGGGAGGGAGGTGACGGGTATACACTGACACCTGCCAATAAATGCAAACAAGGGGCTGGCAAACCAACATAATTCTCTGTCATGAAGTTGTCACAATTACCATTTCAGTTCTGAAATTATTAGTCATACTATGTGTGGCCATCCTTACAGGTCCCCGCCATGTTATAATTAACACCATGCCTTCCAATAGATAGTTTAATTTAATGCTGCTTAGAAATGTAGAATGGTAGAGTTGGGAGGAACCTCCGGGGTCATCGGGTCCAACCCCTTGCTCAACGCAGGATTCACTAAAACATCCCAGACAGATGCCTGTCCAGCCTTTGTTTGAAGACTTTTTCTAATATCTAATCTGTGTCTGCTCCCTTTCAGTTTCACCCCATTGCTTCTAGTCTTTCCTTGTGCAAATGAGAATAGGGCTGATCCCTCTGCACTATAGCAGCCCATCAGATATTTGTAGATAGCTATTAAGTCTCCTCTCAGCCTTCTTTTTTTTTGTAAGTTAAACATTCCCAGATCCTTTGACCGTTCCTCATAGGACATGGTTTACAGACCGCTTACTATCCTGATAGCTCTTCTCTGAATTTGCTCCAATTTGTTAAATTGGGGTGCCCAGAACTGGGCACAGTACTCCAGATGAGGTCTGAGCAAAGAGTAGTAAAGGGGGATAGTTACCTCATGTGATCTAGACTCTATGCTTCTCTTAACACATCCCAGAATTGTGTTTGCTTTTTGCTGCTGCATCACACTATTGACTCAAGTTCAGTCTGTGATCTATTAGTATACCCAAGTCTTTTTCACATGTGTGCTGCTTAGCCCAATTCCTCTCGTTCTGTATATGCTTCTTTAATTTTTCTTGCCAAATGTAGAACTTTGCATTTCGTCCTGTTAAGCCTGGTTTTGACACGATGATTTTCGCTCAAAAGATGTCTTTTGAGCGATAATCGTTGTGTTCATTTACAGGGCAAGGTGATCGCTCAAACGTTGAGCAATCACTTTGCGCTCCGAGTGGGGTATGCAGAAGACAAGCAGGGGCGCTTGTCTTCTGCATCCAGCTGTTATCTGGTATACAGCGACTGGTTAACGAAAACTGCACGATGTCAGTGCAGATAGACAACGATTTTTGCTCAAATATGGCTTTGAGCGATTTTTGGGGGAAGGAATCGTTGTGTTTTAATCAGCCTTTAAATACCATTCTATTGCTTGCAGCCCTCTGTTCAAGTTTGTCTAGATCTTTTTGAATCCTCCATCACTGCTCTAGTCTTAGCTGTGTCTCCTAGCTTTGTGTCATTGGCAAATTTGATCAGCTTCCTATCAATTCCCTCCTCCAGATCATTTATAAAAATGTTGAACAAAACTGGGTACTCCACTTGAGACATTTTTCCACTGGGATTATGACCACTCTTTGAGTACGATCACTCAGCCAGTTGTGAATCCACCTAACAGTTGCCTTTTCAATCCCTTGTCTATTTTTTCAATAAAGATGGTATCAGATACTTTGTGAAATGCTTTACTAAAGTCAAAACATACTATATCTAACGTACTTCCCTGATCAAGCCAGTTGGTGATTCTGTCATAGAAGGAAATTAGATTAGTCTAGCATGACTTGTTTGTTATAAACCCATGCTCGCTCTGGTTTATTACTCCATTCTCATCCAAGTACTTCCATACACGCATTCACGGGGGCAGAAATAGTCCAGTAGTAGTGTATAAAGGCCTTAACTAATTAAAACTAAATTTTATTAAGACTTTGAAAACTAGGGCTGTATGACAGAAACACAATGAAAGGCACGATATTTGGAAACCAGCGTGCCTAAACAGACAAACACAAAACCAGTGGCATATAAACCCACCTTCTAAATGCAGGTGTATATATATAATCAAAGGGTAATAAAAAGACTCATAATCCCCTCATATAATGCAAGGAGGATGAGGGCAAGAAATGTTGCTAGCTTCTTAATGCTTGTGCTCAACAACATTCACAGGAGCCACAACGAACAGATTTTAGAGTGGAGACACCCATTATTGTACCGCTCTCCACCATGCTTCACTGCTGCCTGCAGATACTCATTATTGTACCGCTCTTCACCATGCTTCACTGCTGCCTGCAGACACTCATTATTGTACCGCTCTTCACCATGCTTCACTTCTGCCTGCAGACACTCATTATTGTACCGCTCTTCACCATGCTTCACTGCTGCCTGCAGACATTCATTATTGTACCGCTCTCCGCCATGCTTCACTGCTGCCTGCAGACACTCATTATTGTACCACTCTCCGCCATGCTTCACTGCTGCCTGCAGACATTCATTATTGTACCGCTCTCCACCATGCTTCCCTGCTGCCTGCAGACACCCATTATTGTACCCCCCCCCCTTTTTGTAGTTTTTCTTTTTTTATGTTGTACAAGAAATGAAATAAGTTTACAAAAACTTGCTTTCTGACGCCATCTCCTGGCCCCCAAAGCTTTTTTTATTTTTTTGTCAATCATATTGCATGATGCCCTTTTTTTGTGCGGTAGCTTGCAGTTTTTATTATTAACTAGAGATGAGTGAGCACCCAAATGCTCGGGTCCGCGTTATTTGAGTCGAGCTTTTCGTAAAATCCGAGAGCTCTACTCGAGTAACGAACCTCATTGACTATAATGGGAGACTCAAGCATTATGTGGGACGCTGAGTCTCGAGTTTTTTTTAAATCTTTTCTTGGTTCGTGTTTCTTCTTCTCTCTCTCTCTCTCTCCCCTTCCTTCCCCTTCCTGCCAGACCAAAAATGTTCGAATGACGCGTGCTGCCGCAGGGAGGGGCCCAAACAGGCATGTCACAGCGGGGAGGAGCCAAAAGCTGGGGCGAGGAGCCAAAAGCTATTTGATGCTCGTTCGAGTAACGAGCACCATCGAGTACGCTAATACTTGAACGAGCATCAAGCTTGACAGAGTATGTTCACTCAACTCTATTATTAACATTTTGGGATAGACAGGACTTTTTGATCACTTTTTATTCAATTTGTATCTTGGATACGGGGTGAACAAAGAAGTCCAATTCTAGCAATGTGTATATTTTCTTTCTGACGGCATTCACCATAGTTGATGACATCACAATGGCAGTTTACAGGGTGACATCACAATGGCAGGCAGCCATTATATTTTAATGTGCTATTTTGTTTCCTATAAACAGATGTTTTATCTAAGGAGGAAAGTCACATCATAAACACCAATGAAGAGAGAGAAAACTTCTAGATCTCTAGAACTGGAGACACCACTACAAAACCGCCAAGATCACTCAGAGCGACAGCAGTGAATCTAAATCTGATTACTGTTCTCTAGAACTGGAGACACCAGAGGAGCTCTACAGAACTGCCAAGATCACTCAGAGCGACAGTAGAGACTCTAAATCTGATTACTGTGCTCTATAACTGGAGACACCAGAGGAGCTCCACACACCTATCAAACCCTTCCAGAGCGAAAGTAGCCATGATGAAACACCCACCACAAGTGATATCTGTTTGGAGGAACCCCATCCGAAAGGAATGCGTTGCTATTAAAGCTTCAGCCAAAGGGAATCTCACATGGACCAGGTTCAATTACATAGAGCGCCATATCCTAAAACTATCCCATGAGAGTCCTTACCTTATTCATGGTCTTTCCACCTTCCACACGCTAAACTGTCTATTTTGGGATGGAATCGGCCAATGGAGAAAACCTTGATCATTTTATATTTAATAACTTTGCTCTTGATACCACCACAATAAAATTCATCACAGCAGAAGTGATCTGCGGCACAGAGTTCTTGCATAAGAAAGGCATTATACATCGGGACCTGAAGACAGAGAATATTTTTCTGACTGCAGACGGCCATGTAAGAATAACAGACTTTGGCATCGCTGTAGTACTGGGTGGATATAAGAAATCCAAATACAGGTGTAGAGGTACACCTGCATACGCAGCTCCAGCAATGGTGAAGGAGAAGGAACAACGACGTGGGGTAGATTATTTTGCTATTGGCGTCATTTTCTATAAACTATGCACAGGTATGAGACCTTTTCCTGGATATCGTATCAGCAATGACAAAGCAAAGCTGCTGATATTGGAAGCAGATCGTTCACTCATTACAGCATCGCTGTAGTACTGGGTGGATATAAGAAGTCCAAATACAGGTGTAGAGCTACACCTGCATACGCAGCTCCAGCAATGGTGAAGGAGAAGGAACAACGACGTGGGGTAGATTATTTTGCTATTGGCGTCATTTTCTATAAACTAGTCACAGGTATGAGACCTTTTCCTGGATATCGTATCAACAATGACAAAGCAAAGCTGCTGATATTGGAAGCAGCTCCTTCACCCATCGGACATAACAAACAGTACGCCCTAAGGCTGAACCTGGTGTGTTACAGTTAGAACATCCTAAAGGAACTCAGGAAAACATCACCTCTGTGTGATCTAGACCTAGATTTCCAGAAGCAACAGAAGAGTAAGCCAAGGCCTGAAGAGTGCAATCACCAATATCTACTCCTTTCTATTCACTGCTTGATAATTACATCTTTTATGAATTAATAATAAATATACAAAAGATCTATAGAGAATTTGTCTTCATTATTCCACCATACAATATGAGATGTTTGCTTGGAATCGGTACCAGAGAGAGTCAAAATATAAGGGAGGGAGGTGACGGGTATACACTGACACCTGCCAATAAATGCAAACAAGGGGCTGGCAAACCAACATAATTCTCTGTCATGAAGTTGTCACAATTACCATTTCAGTTCTGAAATTATTAGTCATACTATGTGTGGCCATCCTTACAGGTCCCCGCCATGTTATAATTAACACCATGCCTTCCAATAGATAGTTTAATTTAATGCTGCTTAGAAATGTAGAATGGTAGAGTTGGGAGGAACCTCCGGGGTCATCGGGTCCAACCCCTTGCTCAACGCAGGATTCACTAAAACATCCCAGACAGATGCCTGTCCAGCCTTTGTTTGAAGACTTTTTCTAATATCTAATCTGTGTCTGCTCCCTTTCAGTTTCACCCCATTGCTTCTAGTCTTTCCTTGTGCAAATGAGAATAGGGCTGATCCCTCTGCACTATAGCAGCCCATCAGATATTTGTAGATAGCTATTAAGTCTCCTCTCAGCCTTCTTTTTTTTTGTAAGTTAAACATTCCCAGATCCTTTGACCGTTCCTCATAGGACATGGTTTACAGACCGCTTACTATCCTGATAGCTCTTCTCTGAATTTGCTCCAATTTGTTAAATTGGGGTGCCCAGAACTGGGCACAGTACTCCAGATGAGGTCTGAGCAAAGAGTAGTAAAGGGGGATAGTTACCTCATGTGATCTAGACTCTATGCTTCTCTTAACACATCCCAGAATTGTGTTTGCTTTTTGCTGCTGCATCACACTATTGACTCAAGTTCAGTCTGTGATCTATTAGTATACCCAAGTCTTTTTCACATGTGTGCTGCTTAGCCCAATTCCTCTCGTTCTGTATATGCTTCTTTAATTTTTCTTGCCAAATGTAGAACTTTGCATTTCGTCCTGTTAAGCCTGGTTTTGACACGATGATTTTCGCTCAAAAGATGTCTTTTGAGCGATAATCGTTGTGTTCATTTACAGGGCAAGGTGATCGCTCAAACGTTGAGCAATCACTTTGCGCTCCGAGTGGGGTATGCAGAAGACAAGCAGGGGCGCTTGTCTTCTGCATCCAGCTGTTATCTGGTATACAGCGACTGGTTAACGAAAACTGCACGATGTCAGTGCAGATAGACAACGATTTTTGCTCAAATATGGCTTTGAGCGATTTTTGGGGGAAGGAATCGTTGTGTTTTAATCAGCCTTTAAATACCATTCTATTGCTTGCAGCCCTCTGTTCAAGTTTGTCTAGATCTTTTTGAATCCTCTCTCACTGCTCTAGTCTTAGCTGTGTCTCCTAGCTTTGTGTCATTGGCAAATTTGATCAGCTTCCTATCAATTCCCTCCTCCAGATCATTTATAAAAATGTTGAACAAAACTGGGTACTCCACTTGAGACATTTTTCCACTGGGATTATGACCACTCTTTGAGTACGATCACTCAGCCAGTTGTGAATCCACCTAACAGTTGCCTTTTCAATCCCTTGTCTATTTTTTCAATAAAGATGGTATCAGATACTTTGTCAAATGCTTTACTAAAGTCAAAACATACTATATCTAACGCACTTCCCTGATCAAGCCAGTTGGTGATTCTGTCATAGAAGGAAATTAGATTAGTCTGGCATGACTTGTTTGTTATAAACCCATGCTCGCTCTGGTTTATTACTCCATTCTCATCCAAGTACTTCCATACACGCATTCACGGGGGCAGAAATAGTCCAGTAGTAGTGTATAAAGGCCTTAACTAATTAAAACTAAATTTTATTAAGACTTTGAAAACTAGGGCTGTATGACAGAAACACAATGAAAGGCACGATATTTGGAAACCAGCGTGCCTAAACAGACAAACACAAAACCAGTGGCATATAAACCCACCTTCTAAATGCAGGTGTATATATATAATCAAAGGGTAATAAAAAGACTCATAATCCCCTCATATAATGCAAGGAGGATGAGGGCAAGAAATGTTGCTAGCTTCTTAATGCTTGTGCTCAACAACATTCACAGGAGCCACAACGAACAGATTTTAGAGTGGAGACACCCATTATTGTACCGCTCTCCACCATGCTTCACTGCTGCCTGCAGATACTCATTATTGTACCGCTCTTCACCATGCTTCACTGCTGCCTGCAGACACTCATTATTGTACCGCTCTTCACCATGCTTCACTTCTGCCTGCAGACACTCATTATTGTACCGCTCTTCACCATGCTTCACTGCTGCCTGCAGACATTCATTATTGTACCGCTCTCCGCCATGCTTCACTGCTGCCTGCAGACACTCATTATTGTACCACTCTCCGCCATGCTTCACTGCTGCCTGCAGACATTCATTATTGTACCGCTCTCCACCATGCTTCCCTGCTGCCTGCAGACACCCATTATTGTACCCCCCCCCCTTTTTGTAGTTTTTCTTTTTTTATGTTGTACAAGAAATGAAATAAGTTTACAAAAACTTGCTTTCTGACGCCATCTCCTGGCCCCCAAAGCTTTTTTTATTTTTTTGTCAATCATATTGCATGATGCCCTTTTTTTGTGCGGTAGCTTGCAGTTTTTATTATTAACTAGAGATGAGTGAGCACCCAAATGCTCGGGTCCGCGTTATTTGAGTCGAGCTTTTCGTAAAATCCGAGAGCTCTACTCGAGTAACGAACCTCATTGACTATAATGGGAGACTCAAGCATTATGTGGGACGCTGAGTCTCGAGTTTTTTTTAAATCTTTTCTTGGTTCGTGTTTCTTCTTCTCTCTCTCTCTCTCTCCCCTTCCTTCCCCTTCCTGCCAGACCAAAAATGTTCGAATGACGCGTGCTGCCGCAGGGAGGGGCCCAAACAGGCATGTCACAGCGGGGAGGAGCCAAAAGCTGGGGCGAGGAGCCAAAAGCTATTTGATGCTCGTTCGAGTAACGAGCACCATCGAGTACGCTAATACTTGAACGAGCATCAAGCTTGACAGAGTATGTTCACTCAACTCTATTATTAACATTTTGGGATAGACAGGACTTTTTGATCACTTTTTATTCAATTTGTATCTTGGATACGGGGTGAACAAAGAAGTCCAATTCTAGCAATGTGTATATTTTCTTTCTGACGGCATTCACCATAGTTGATGACATCACGATGGCAGTTTACAGGGTGACATCACAATGGCAGGCAGCCATTATATTTTAATGTGCTATTTTGTTTCCTATAAACAGATGTTTTATCTAAGGAGGAAAGTCACATCATAAACACCAATGAAGAGAGAGAAAACTTCTAGATCTCTAGAACTGGAGACACCACTACAAAACCGCCAAGATCACTCAGAGCGACAGCAGTGAATCTAAATCTGATTACTGTTCTCTAGAACTGGAGACACCAGAGGAGCTCTACAGAACTGCCAAGATCACTCAGAGCGACAGTAGAGACTCTAAATCTGATTACTGTGCTCTATAACTGGAGACACCAGAGGAGCTCCACACACCTATCAAACCCTTCCAGAGCGAAAGTAGCCATGATGAAACACCCACCACAAGTGATATCTGTTTGGAGGAACCCCATCCGAAAGGAATGCGTTGCTATTAAAGCTTCAGCCAAAGGGAATCTCACATGGACCAGGTTCAATTACATAGAGCGCCATATCCTAAAACTATCCCATGAGAGTCCTTACCTTATTCATGGTCTTTCCACCTTCCACACGCTAAACTGTCTATTTTGGGATGGAATCGGCCAATGGAGAAAACCTTGATCATTTTATATTTAATAACTTTGCTCTTGATACCACCACAATAAAATTCATCACAGCAGAAGTGATCTGCGGCACAGAGTTCTTGCATAAGAAAGGCATTATACATCGGGACCTGAAGACAGAGAATATTTTTCTGACTGCAGACGGCCATGTAAGAATAACAGACTTTGGCATCGCTGTAGTACTGGGTGGATATAAGAAATCCAAATACAGGTGTAGAGGTACACCTGCATACGCAGCTCCAGCAATGGTGAAGGAGAAGGAACAACGACGTGGGGTAGATTATTTTGCTATTGGCGTCATTTTCTATAAACTATGCACAGGTATGAGACCTTTTCCTGGATATCGTATCAGCAATGACAAAGCAAAGCTGCTGATATTGGAAGCAGATCGTTCACTCATTACAGCATCGCTGTAGTACTGGGTGGATATAAGAAGTCCAAATACAGGTGTAGAGCTACACCTGCATACGCAGCTCCAGCAATGGTGAAGGAGAAGGAACAACGACGTGGGGTAGATTATTTTGCTATTGGCGTCATTTTCTATAAACTAGTCACAGGTATGAGACCTTTTCCTGGATATCGTATCAACAATGACAAAGCAAAGCTGCTGATATTGGAAGCAGCTCCTTCACCCATCGGACATAACAAACAGTACGCCCTAAGGCTGAACCTGGTGTGTTACAGTTAGAACATCCTAAAGGAACTCAGGAAAACATCACCTCTGTGTGATCTAGACCTAGATTTCCAGAAGCAACAGAAGAGTAAGCCAAGGCCTGAAGAGTGGAATCACCAATATCTACTCCTTTCTATTCACTGCTTGATAATTACATCTTTTATGAATTAATAATAAATATACAAAAGATCTATAGAGAATTTGTCTTCATTATTCCACCATACAATATGAGATGTTTGCTTGGAATCGGTACCAGAGAGAGTCAAAATATAAGGGAGGGAGGTGACGGGTATACACTGACACCTGCCAATAAATGCAAACAAGGGGCTGGCAAACCAACATAATTCTCTGTCATGAAGTTGTCACAATTACCATTTCAGTTCTGAAATTATTAGTCATACTATGTGTGGCCATCCTTACAGGTCCCCGCCATGTTATAATTAACACCATGCCTTCCAATAGATAGTTTAATTTAATGCTGCTTAGAAATGTAGAATGGTAGAGTTGGGAGGAACCTCCGGGGTCATCGGGTCCAACCCCTTGCTCAACGCAGGATTCACTAAAACATCCCAGACAGATGCCTGTCCAGCCTTTGTTTGAAGACTTTTTCTAATATCTAATCTGTGTCTGCTCCCTTTCAGTTTCACCCCATTGCTTCTAGTCTTTCCTTGTGCAAATGAGAATAGGGCTGATCCCTCTGCACTATAGCAGCCCATCAGATATTTGTAGATAGCTATTAAGTCTCCTCTCAGCCTTCTTTTTTTTTGTAAGTTAAACATTCCCAGATCCTTTGACCGTTCCTCATAGGACATGGTTTACAGACCGCTTACTATCCTGATAGCTCTTCTCTGAATTTGCTCCAATTTGTTAAATTGGGGTGCCCAGAACTGGGCACAGTACTCCAGATGAGGTCTGAGCAAAGAGTAGTAAAGGGGGATAGTTACCTCATGTGATCTAGACTCTATGCTTCTCTTAACACATCCCAGAATTGTGTTTGCTTTTTGCTGCTGCATCACACTATTGACTCAAGTTCAGTCTGTGATCTATTAGTATACCCAAGTCTTTTTCACATGTGTGCTGCTTAGCCCAATTCCTCTCGTTCTGTATATGCTTCTTTAATTTTTCTTGCCAAATGTAGAACTTTGCATTTCGTCCTGTTAAGCCTGGTTTTGACACGATGATTTTCGCTCAAAAGATGTCTTTTGAGCGATAATCGTTGTGTTCATTTACAGGGCAAGGTGATCGCTCAAACGTTGAGCAATCACTTTGCGCTCCGAGTGGGGTATGCAGAAGACAAGCAGGGGCGCTTGTCTTCTGCATCCAGCTGTTATCTGGTATACAGCGACTGGTTAACGAAAACTGCACGATGTCAGTGCAGATAGACAACGATTTTTGCTCAAATATGGCTTTGAGCGATTTTTGGGGGAAGGAATCGTTGTGTTTTAATCAGCCTTTAAATACCATTCTATTGCTTGCAGCCCTCTGTTCAAGTTTGTCTAGATCTTTTTGAATCCTCTCTCACTGCTCTAGTCTTAGCTGTGTCTCCTAGCTTTGTGTCATTGGCAAATTTGATCAGCTTCCTATCAATTCCCTCCTCCAGATCATTTATAAAAATGTTGAACAAAACTGGGTACTCCACTTGAGACATTTTTCCACTGGGATTATGACCACTCTTTGAGTACGATCACTCAGCCAGTTGTGAATCCACCTAACAGTTGCCTTTTCAATCCCTTGTCTATTTTTTCAATAAAGATGGTATCAGATACTTTGTCAAATGCTTTACTAAAGTCAAAACATACTATATCTAACGTACTTCCCTGATCAAGCCAGTTGGTGATTCTGTCATAGAAGGAAATTAGATTAGTCTGGCATGACTTGTTTGTTATAAACCCATGCTCGCTCTGGTTTATTACTCCATTCTCATCCAAGTACTTCCATACACGCATTCACGGGGGCAGAAATAGTCCAGTAGTAGTGTATAAAGGCCTTAACTAATTAAAACTAAATTTTATTAAGACTTTGAAAACTAGGGCTGTATGACAGAAACACAATGAAAGGCACGATATTTGGAAACCAGCGTGCCTAAACAGACAAACACAAAACCAGTGGCATATAAACCCACCTTCTAAATGCAGGTGTATATATATAATCAAAGGGTAATAAAAAGACTCATAATCCCCTCATATAATGCAAGGAGGATGAGGGCAAGAAATGTTGCTAGCTTCTTAATGCTTGTGCTCAACAACATTCACAGGAGCCACAACGAACAGATTTTAGAGTGGAGACACCCATTATTGTACCGCTCTCCACCATGCTTCACTGCTGCCTGCAGATACTCATTATTGTACCGCTCTTCACCATGCTTCACTGCTGCCTGCAGACACTCATTATTGTACCGCTCTTCACCATGCTTCACTGCTGCCTGCAGACACTCATTATTGTACCGCTCTTCACCATGCTTCACTGCTGCCTGCAGACACTCATTATTGTACCGCTCTCCGCCATGCTTCACTGCTGCCTGCAGACACTCACCCCCCCCTTTTTGTAGTTTTTCTTTTTTTATGTTGTACAAGAATTGAAATAAGTTTACAAAAACTTGCTTTCTGACGCCATCTCCTGGCCCCCAAAGCTTTTTTTATTTTTTTGTCAATCATATTGCATGATGCCCTTTTTTTGTGCGGTAGCTTGCAGTTTTTATTATTAACTAGAGATGAGTGAGCACCCAAATGCTCGGGTCCGCGTTATTTGAGTCGAGCTTTTCGTAAAATCCGAGAGCTCTACTCGAGTAACGAATCTCATTGACTATAATGGGAGACTCAAGCATTATGTGGGACGCTGAGTCTCGAGTTTTTTTTAAATCTTTTCTTGGTTCGTGTTTCTTCTTCTCTCTCTCTCTCCCCTCCCTTCCCCTTCCTGCCAGACCAAAAATGTTCGAATGACGCGTGCTGCCGCAGGGAGGGGCCCAAACAGGCATGTCACAGCGGGGAGGAGCCAAAAGCTGGGGCGAGGAGCCAAAAGCTATTTGATGCTCGTTCGAGTAACGAGCACCATCGAGTACGCTAATACTTGAACGAGCATCAAGCTTGACAGAGTATGTTCACTCAACTCTATTATTAACATTTTGGGATAGACAGGACTTTTTGATCACTTTTTATTCAATTTGTATCTTGGATACGGGGTGAACAAAGAAGTCCAATTCTAGCAATGTGTATATTTTCTTTCTGACGGCATTCACCATAGTTGATGACATCACGATGGCAGTTTACAGGGTGACATCACAATGGCAGGCAGCCATTATATTTTAATGTGCTATTTTGTTTCCTATAAACAGATGTTTTATCTAAGGAGGAAAGTCACATCATAAACACCAATGAAGAGAGAGAAAACTTCTAGATCTCTAGAACTGGAGACACCATAGGAGCTCTACAGAAGCGCCAAGATCACTCAGAGCGACAGCAGTGAATCTAAATCTGATTACTGTTCTCTAGAACTGGAGACACCAGAGGAGCTATACAGAACTGCCAAGATCACTCAGAGCGACAGTAGAGACTCTAAATCTGATTACTGTGCTCTATAACTGGAGACACCAGAGGAGCTCCACACACCTATCAAACCCTTCCAGAGCGAAAGTAGCCATGATGAAACACCCACCACAAGTGATATCTGTTTGGAGGAACCCCATCCGAAAGGAATGCGTTGCTATTAAAGCTTCAGCCAAAGGGAATCTCACATGGACCAGGTTCAATTACATAGAGCGCCATATCCTAAAACTATCCCATGAGAGTCCTTACCTTATTCATGGTCTTTCCACCTTCCACACGCTAAACTGTCTATTTTGGGATGGAATCGGCCAATGGAGAAAACCTTGATCATTTTATATTTAATAACTTTGCTCTTGATACCACCACAATAAAATTCATCACAGCAGAAGTGATCTGCGGCACAGAGTTCTTGCATAAGAAAGGCATTATACATCGGGACCTGAAGACAGAGAATATTTTTCTGACTGCAGACGGCCATGTAAGAATAACAGACTTTGGCATCGCTGTAGTACTGGGTGGATATAAGAAATCCAAATACAGGTGTAGAGGTACACCTGCATACGCAGCTCCAGCAATGGTGAAGGAGAAGGAACAACGACGTGGGGTAGATTATTTTGCTATTGGCGTCATTTTCTATAAACTATGCACAGGTATGAGACCTTTTCCTGGATATCGTATCAGCAATGACAAAGCAAAGCTGCTGATATTGGAAGCAGATCGTTCACTCATTACAGCATCGCTGTAGTACTGGGTGGATATAAGAAGTCCAAATACAGGTGTAGAGCTACACCTGCATACGCAGCTCCAGCAATGGTGAAGGAGAAGGAACAACGACGTGGGGTAGATTATTTTGCTATTGGCGTCATTTTCTATAAACTAGTCACAGGTATGAGACCTTTTCCTGGATATCGTATCAACAATGACAAAGCAAAGCTGCTGATATTGGAAGCAGCTCCTTCACCCATCGGACATAACAAACAGTACGCCCTAAGGCTGAACCTGGTGTGTTACAGTTAGAACATCCTAAAGGAACTCAGGAAAACATCACCTCTGTGTGATCTAGACCTAGATTTCCAGAAGCAACAGAAGAGTAAGCCAAGGCCTGAAGAGTGGAATCACCAATATCTACTCCTTTCTATTCACTGCTTGATAATTACATCTTTTATGAATTAATAATAAATATACAAAAGATCTATAGAGAATTTGTCTTCATTATTCCACCATACAATATGAGATGTTTGCTTGGAATCGGTACCAGAGAGAGTCAAAATATAAGGGAGGGAGGTGACGGGTATACACTGACACCTGCCAATAAATGCAAACAAGGGGCTGGCAAACCAACATAATTCTCTGTCATGAAGTTGTCACAATTACCATTTCAGTTCTGAAATTATTAGTCATACTATGTGTGGCCATCCTTACAGGTCCCCGCCATGTTATAATTAACACCATGCCTTCCAATAGATAGTTTAATTTAATGCTGCTTAGAAATGTAGAATGGTAGAGTTGGGAGGAACCTCCGGGGTCATCGGGTCCAACCCCTTGCTCAACGCAGGATTCACTAAAACATCCCAGACAGATGCCTGTCCAGCCTTTGTTTGAAGACTTTTTCTAATATCTAATCTGTGTCTGCTCCCTTTCAGTTTCACCCCATTGCTTCTAGTCTTTCTTTGTGCAAATGAGAATAGGGCTGATCCCTCTGCACTATAGCAGCCCATCAGATATTTGTAGATAGCTATTAAGTCTCCTCTCAGCCTTCTTTTTTTTTGTAAGTTAAACATTCCCAGATCCTTTGACCGTTCCTCATAGGACATGGTTTACAGACCGCTTACTATCCTGATAGCTCTTCTCTGAATTTGCTCCAATTTGTTAAATTGGGGTGCCCAGAACTGGGCACAGTACTCCAGATGAGGTCTGAGCAAAGAGTAGTAAAGGGGGATAGTTACCTCATGTGATCTAGACTCTATGCTTCTCTTAACACATCCCAGAATTGTGTTTGCTTTTTGCTGCTGCATCACACTATTGACTCAAGTTCAGTCTGTGATCTATTAGTATACCCAAGTCTTTTTCACATGTGTGCTGCTTAGCCCAATTCCTCTCGTTCTGTATATGCTTCTTTAATTTTTCTTGCCAAATGTAGAACTTTGCATTTCGTCCTGTTAAGCCTGGTTTTGACACGATGATTTTCGCTCAAAAGATGTCTTTTGAGCGATAATCGTTGTGTTCATTTACAGGGCAAGGTGATCGCTCAAACGTTGAGCAATCACTTTGCGCTCCGAGTGGGGTATGCAGAAGACAAGCAGGGGCGTTTGTCTTCTGCATCCAGCTGTTATCTGGTATACAGCGACTGGTTAACGAAAACTGCACGATGTCAGTGCAGATAGACAACGATTTTTGCTCAAATATGGCTTTGAGCGATTTTTGGGGGAAGGAATCGTTGTGTTTTAATCAGCCTTTAAATACCATTCTATTGCTTGCAGCCCTCTGTTCAAGTTTGTCTAGATCTTTTTGAATCCTCTCTCACTGCTCTAGTCTTAGCTGTGTCTCCTAGCTTTGTGTCATTGGCAAATTTGATCAGCTTCCTATCAATTCCCTCCTCCAGATCATTTATAAAAATGTTGAACAAAACTGGGTACTCCACTTGAGACATTTTTCCACTGGGATTATGACCACTCTTTGAGTACGATCACTCAGCCAGTTGTGAATCCACCTAACAGTTGCCTTTTCAATCCCTTGTCTATTTTTTCAATAAAGATGGTATCAGATACTTTGTCAAATGCTTTACTAAAGTCAAAACATACTATATCTAACGTACTTCCCTGATCAAGCCAGTTGGTGATTCTGTCATAGAAGGAAATTAGATTAGTCTGGCATGACTTGTTTGTTATAAACCCATGCTCGCTCTGGTTTATTACTCCATTCTCATCCAAGTACTTCCATACACGCATTCACGGGGGCAGAAATAGTCCAGTAGTAGTGTATAAAGGCCTTAACTAATTAAAACTAAATTTTATTAAGACTTTGAAAACTAGGGCTGTATGACAGAAACACAATGAAAGGCACGATATTTGGAAACCAGCGTGCCTAAACAGACAAACACAAAACCAGTGGCATATAAACCCACCTTCTAAATGCAGGTGTATATATATAATCAAAGGGTAATAAAAAGACTCATAATCCCCTCATATAATGCAAGGAGGATGAGGGCAAGAAATGTTGCTAGCTTCTTAATGCTTGTGCTCAACAACATTCACAGGAGCCACAACGAACAGATTTTAGAGTGGAGACACCCATTATTGTACCGCTCTCCACCATGCTTCACTGCTGCCTGCAGATACTCATTATTGTACCGCTCTTCACCATGCTTCACTGCTGCCTGCAGACACTCATTATTGTACCGCTCTTCACCATGCTTCACTGCTGCCTGCAGACACTCATTATTGTACCGCTCTTCACCATGCTTCACTGCTGCCTGCAGACACTCATTATTGTACCGCTCTCCGCCATGCTTCACTGCTGCCTGCAGACACTCACCCCCCCCTTTTTGTAGTTTTTCTTTTTTTATGTTGTACAAGAATTGAAATAAGTTTACAAAAACTTGCTTTCTGACGCCATCTCCTGGCCCCCAAAGCTTTTTTTATTTTTTTGTCAATCATATTGCATGATGCCCTTTTTTTGTGCGGTAGCTTGCAGTTTTTATTATTAACTAGAGATGAGTGAGCACCCAAATGCTCGGGTCCGCGTTATTTGAGTCGAGCTTTTCGTAAAATCCGAGAGCTCTACTCGAGTAACGAATCTCATTGACTATAATGGGAGACTCAAGCATTATGTGGGACGCTGAGTCTCGAGTTTTTTTTAAATCTTTTCTTGGTTCGTGTTTCTTCTTCTCTCTCTCTCTCTCTCCCCTCCCTTCCCCTTCCTGCCAGACCAAAAATGTTCGAATGACGCGTGCTGCCGCAGGGAGGGGCCCAAACAGGCATGTCACAGCGGGGAGGAGCCAAAAGCTGGGGCGAGGAGCCAAAAGCTATTTGATGCTCGTTCGAGTAACGAGCACCATCGAGTACGCTAATACTTGAACGAGCATCAAGCTTGACAGAGTATGTTCACTCAACTCTATTATTAACATTTTGGGATAGACAGGACTTTTTGATCACTTTTTATTCAATTTGTATCTTGGATACGGGGTGAACAAAGAAGTCCAATTCTAGCAATGTGTATATTTTCTTTCTGACGGCATTCACCATAGTTGATGACATCACGATGGCAGTTTACAGGGTGACATCACAATGGCAGGCAGCCATTATATTTTAATGTGCTATTTTGTTTCCTATAAACAGATGTTTTATCTAAGGAGGAAAGTCACATCATAAACACCAATGAAGAGAGAGAAAACTTCTAGATCTCTAGAACTGGAGACACCATAGGAGCTCTACAGAAGCGCCAAGATCACTCAGAGCGACAGCAGTGAATCTAAATCTGATTACTGTTCTCTAGAACTGGAGACACCAGAGGAGCTCTACAAAACCGCCAAGATCACTCAGAGCGACAGTAGAGACTCTAAATCTGATTACTGTTCTCTAGAACTGGAGACACCAGAGGAGCTCTACAGAACTGCCAAGATCACTCAGAGCGACAGCAGTGAATCTAAATCTGATTACTGTTCTCTAGAACTGGAGACACCAGAGGAGCTATACAGAACTGCCAAGATCACTCAGAGCGACAGTAGAGACTCTAAATCTGATTACTGTGCTCTATAACTGGAGACACCAGAGGAGCTCCACACACCTATCAAACCCTTCCAGAGCGAAAGTAGCCATGATGAAACACCCACCACAAGTGATATCTGTTTGGAGGAACCCCATCCGAAAGGAATGCGTTGCTATTAAAGCTTCAGCCAAAGGGAATCTCACATGGACCAGGTTCAATTACATAGAGCGCCATATCCTAAAACTATCCCATGAGAGTCCTTACCTTATTCATGGTCTTTCCACCTTCCACACGCTAAACTGTCTATTTTGGGATGGAATCGGCCAATGGAGAAAACCTTGATCATTTTATATTTAATAACTTTGCTCTTGATACCACCACAATAAAATTCATCACAGCAGAAGTGATCTGCGGCACAGAGTTCTTGCATAAGAAAGGCATTATACATCGGGACCTGAAGACAGAGAATATTTTTCTGACTGCAGACGGCCATGTAAGAATAACAGACTTTGGCATCGCTGTAGTACTGGGTGGATATAAGAAATCCAAATACAGGTGTAGAGGTACACCTGCATACGCAGCTCCAGCAATGGTGAAGGAGAAGGAACAACGACGTGGGGTAGATTATTTTGCTATTGGCGTCATTTTCTATAAGCTATGCACAGGTATGAGACCTTTTCCTGGATATCGTATCAGCAATGACAAAGCAAAGCTGCTGATATTGGAAGCAGATCGTTCACTCATTACAGCATCGCTGTAGTACTGGGTGGGTATAAGAAGTCCAAATACAGGTGTAGAGCTACACCTGCATACGCAGCTCCAGCAATGGTGAAGGAGAAGGAACAACGACGTGGGGTAGATTATTTTGCTATTGGCGTCATTTTCTATAAACTAGTCACAGGTATGAGACCTTTTCCTGGATATCGTATCAACAATGACAAAGCAAAGCTGCTGATATTGGAAGCAGCTCCTTCACCCATCGGACATAACAAACAGTACGCCCTAAGGCTGAACCTGGTGTGTTACAGTTAGAACATCCTAAAGGAACTCAGGAAAACGTCACCTCTGTGTGATCTAGACCTAGATTTCCAGAAGCAACAGAAGAGTAAGCCAAGGCCTGAAGA
This sequence comes from Eleutherodactylus coqui, assembly GCF_035609145.1. Taxonomy (NCBI): domain Eukaryota; kingdom Metazoa; phylum Chordata; class Amphibia; order Anura; family Eleutherodactylidae; genus Eleutherodactylus; species Eleutherodactylus coqui. Next base: position 23,268,498 of record NC_089849.1, read on the forward strand.
GTGGAATCACCAATATCTACTCCTTTCTATTCACTGCTTGATAATTACATCTTTTATGCATTAATAATAAATATACAAAAGATCTATAGAGAATTTGTCTTCATTATTCCACCATACAATATGAGATGTTTGCTTGGAATCGGTACCAGAGAGAGTCAAAATATAAGGGAGGGAGGTGACGGGTATACACTGACACCTGCCAATAAATGCAAACAAGGGGCTGGCAAACCAACATAATTCTCTGTCATGAAGTTGTCACAATTACCATTTCAGTTCTGAAATTATTAGTCATACTATGTGTGGCCATCCTTACAGGTCCCCGCCATGTTATAATTAACACCATGCCTTCCAATAGATAGTTTAATTTAATGCTGCTTAGAAATGTAGAATGGTAGAGTTGGGAGGAACCTCCGGGGTCATCGGGTCCAACCCCTTGCTCAACGCAGGATTCACTAAAATATCCCAGACAGATGCCTGTCCAGCCTTTGTTTGAAGACTTTTTCTAATATCTAATCTGTGTCTGCTCCCTTTCAGTTTCACCCCATTGCTTCTAGTCTTTCCTTGTGCAAATGAGAATAGGGCTGATCCCTCTGCACTATAGCAGCCCATCAGATATTTGTAGATAGCTATTAAGTCTCCTCTCAGCCTTCTTTTTTTTGTAAGTTAAACATTCCCAGATCCTTTGACCGTTCCTCATAGGACATGGTTTACAGACCGCTTACTATCCTGATAGCTCTTCTCTGAATTTGCTCCAATTTGTTAAATTGGGGTGCCCAGAACTGGGCACAGTACTCCAGATGAGGTCTGAGCAAAGAGTAGTAAAGGGGGATAGTTACCTCATGTGATCTAGACTCTATGCTTCTCTTAACACATCCCAGAATTGTGTTTGCTTTTTGCTGCTGCATCACACTATTGACTCAAGTTCAGTCTGTGATCTATTAGTATACCCAAGTCTTTTTCACATGTGTGCTGCTTAGCCCAATTCCTCTCGTTCTGTATATGCTTCTTTAATTTTTCTTGCCAAATGTAGAACTTTGCATTTCGTCCTGTTAAGCCTGGTTTTGACACGATGATTTTCGCTCAAAAGATGTCTTTTGAGCGATAATCGTTGTGTTCATTTACAGGGCAAGGTGATCGCTCAAACGTTGAGCAATCACTTTGCGCTCCGAGTGGGGTATGCAGAAGACAAGCAGGGGCGCTTGTCTTCTGCATCCAGCTGTTATCTGGTATACAGCGACTGGTTAACGAAAACTGCACGATGTCAGTGCAGATAGACAACGATTTTTGCTCAAATATGGCTTTGAGCGATTTTTGGGGGAAGGAATCGTTGTGTTTTAATCAGCCTTTAAATACCATTCTATTGCTTGCAGCCCTCTGTTCAAGTTTGTCTAGATCTTTTTGAATCCTCTCTCACTGCTCTAGTCTTAGCTGTGTCTCCTAGCTTTGTGTCATTGGCAAATTTGATCAGCTTCCTATCAATTCCCTCCTCCAGATCATTTATAAAAATGTTGAACAAAACTGGGTACTCCACTTGAGACATTTTTCCACTGGGATTATGACCACTCTTTGAGTACGATCACTCAGCCAGTTGTGAATCCACCTAACAGTTGCCTTTTCAATCCCTTGTCTATTTTTTCAATAAAGATGGTATCAGATACTTTGTCAAATGCTTTACTAAAGTCAAAACATACTATATCTAACGTACTTCCCTGATCAAGCCAGTTGGTGATTCTGTCATAGAAGGAAATTAGATTAGTCTAGCATGACTTGTTTGTTATAAACCCATGCTCGCTCTGGTTTATTACTCCATTCTCATCCAAGTACTTCCATACACGCATTCACGGGGGCAGAAATAGTCCAGTAGTAGTGTATAAAGGCCTTAACTAATTAAAACTAAATTTTATTAAGACTTTGAAAACTAGGGCTGTATGACAGACACACAATGAAAGGCACGATATTTGGAAACCAGCGTGCCTAAACAGACAAACACAAAACCAGTGGCATATAAACCCACCTTCTAAATGCAGGTGTATATATATAATCAAAGGGTAATAAAAAGACTCATAATCCCCTCATATAATGCAAGGAGGATGAGGGCAAGAAATGTTGCTAGCTTCTTAATGCTTGTGCTCAACAACATTCACAGGAGCCACAACGAACAGATTTTAGAGTGGAGACACCCATTATTGTACCGCTCTCCACCATGCTTCACTGCTGCCTGCAGATACTCATTATTGTACCGCTCTTCACCATGCTTCACTGCTGCCTGCAGACACTCATTATTGTACCGCTCTTCACCATGCTTCACTGCTGCCTGCAGACACTCATTATTGTACCGCTCTTCACCATGCTTCACTGCTGCCTGCAGACACTCATTATTGTACCGCTCTCCGCCATGCTTCACTGCTGCCTGCAGACACTCATTATTGTACCGCTCTCCGCCATGCTTCACTGCTGCCTGCAGACACTCATTATTGTACCGCTCTCCACCATGCTTCCCTGCTGCCTGCAGACACCCATTATTGTACCCCCCCCCCTTTTTGTAGTTTTTCTTTTTTTATGTTGTACAAGAAATGAAATAAGTTTACAAAAACTTGCTTTCTGACGCCATCTCCTGGCCCCCAAAGCTTTTTTTATTTTTTTGTCAATCATATTGCATGATGCCCTTTTTTTGTGCGGTAGCTTGCAGTTTTTATTATTAACTAGAGATGAGTGAGCACCCAAATGCTCGGGTCCGCGTTATTTGAGTCGAGCTTTTCGTAAAATCCGAGAGCTCTACTCGAGTAACGAACCTCATTGACTATAATGGGAGACTCAAGCATTATGTGGGATGCTGAGTCTCGAGTTTTTTTTAAATCTTTTCTTGGTTCGTGTTTCTTCTTCTCTCTCTCTCTCCCCTCCCTTCCCCTTCCTGCCAGACCAAAAATGTTCGAATGACGCATGCTGCCGCAGGGAGGGGCCCAAACAGGCATGTCACAGCGGGGAGGAGCCAAAAGCTGGGGCGAGGAGCCAAAAGCTATTTGATGCTCGTTCGAGTAACGAGCACCATCGAGTACGCTAATACTTGAACGAGCATCAAGCTTGACAGAGTATGTTCACTCAACTCTATTATTAACATTTTGGGATAGACAGGACTTTTTGATCACTTTTTATTCAATTTGTATCTTGGATACGGGGTGAACAAAGAAGTCCAATTCTAGCAATGTGTATATTTTCTTTCTGACGGCATTCACCATAGTTGATGACATCACGATGGCAGTTTACAGGGTGACATCACAATGGCAGGCAGCCATTATATTTTAATGTGCTATTTTGTTTCCTATAAACAGATGTTTTATCTAAGGAGGAAAGTCACATCATAAACACCAATGAAGAGAGAGAAAACTTCTAGATCTCTAGAACTGGAGACACCACTACAAAACCGCCAAGATCACTCAGAGCGACAGCAGTGAATCTAAATCTGATTACTGTTCTCTAGAACTGGAGACACCAGAGGAGCTATACAGAACTGCCAAGATCACTCAGAGCGACAGTAGAGACTCTAAATCTGATTACTGTGCTCTATAACTGGAGACACCAGAGGAGCTCCACACACCTATCAAACCCTTCCAGAGCGAAAGTAGCCATGATGAAACACCCACCACAAGTGATATCTGTTTGGAGGAACCCCATCCGAAAGGAATGCGTTGCTATTAAAGCTTCAGCCAAAGGGAATCTCACATGGACCAGGTTCAATTACATAGAGCGCCATATCCTAAAACTATCCCATGAGAGTCCTTACCTTATTCATGGTCTTTCCACCTTCCACACGCTAAACTGTCTATTTTGGGATGGAATCGGCCAATGGAGAAAACCTTGATCATTTTATATTTAATAACTTTGCTCTTGATACCACCACAATAAAATTCATCACAGCAGAAGTGATCTGCGGCACAGAGTTCTTGCATAAGAAAGGCATTATACATCGGGACCTGAAGACAGAGAATATTTTTCTGACTGCAGACGGCCATGTAAGAATAACAGACTTTGGCATCGCTGTAGTACTGGGTGGATATAAGAAATCCAAATACAGGTGTAGAGGTACACCTGCATACGCAGCTCCAGCAATGGTGAAGGAGAAGGAACAACGACGTGGGGTAGATTATTTTGCTATTGGCGTCATTTTCTATAAACTATGCACAGGTATGAGACCTTTTCCTGGATATCGTATCAGCAATGACAAAGCAAAGCTGCTGATATTGGAAGCAGATCGTTCACTCATTACAGCATTGCTGTAGTACTGGGTGGGTATAAGAAGTCCAAATACAGGTGTAGAGCTACACCTGCATACGCAGCTCCAGCAATGGTGAAGGAGAAGGAACAACGACGTGGGGTAGATTATTTTGCTATTGGCGTCATTTTCTATAAACTAGTCACAGGTATGAGACCTTTTCCTGGATATCGTATCAACAATGACAAAGCAAAGCTGCTGATATTGGAAGCAGCTCCTTCACCCATCGGACATAACAAACAGTACGCCCTAAGGCTGAACCTGGTGTGTTACAGTTAGAACATCCTAAAGGAACTCAGGAAAACATCACCTCTGTGTGATCTAGACCTAGATTTCCAGAAGCAACAGAAGAGTAAGCCAAGGCCTGAAGAGTGGAATCACCAATATCTACTCCTTTCTATTCACTGCTTGATAATTACATCTTTTATGCATTAATAATAAATATACAAAAGATCTATAGAGAATTTGTCTTCATTATTCCACCATACAATATGAGATGTTTGCTTGGAATCGGTACCAGAGAGAGTCAAAATATAAGGGAGGGAGGTGACGGGTATACACTGACACCTGCCAATAAATGCAAACAAGGGGCTGGCAAACCAACATAATTCTCTGTCATGAAGTTGTCACAATTACCATTTCAGTTCTGAAATTATTAGTCATACTATGTGTGGCCATCCTTACAGGTCCCCGCCATGTTATAATTAACACCATGCCTTCCAATAGATAGTTTAATTTAATGCTGCTTAGAAATGTAGAATGGTAGAGTTGGGAGGAACCTCCGGGGTCATCGGGTCCAACCCCTTGCTCAACGCAGGATTCACTAAAACATCCCAGACAGATGCCTGTCCAGCCTTTGTTTGAAGACTTTTTCTAATATCTAATCTGTGTCTGCTCCCTTTCAGTTTCACCCCATTGCTTCTAGTCTTTCCTTGTGCAAATGAGAATAGGGCTGATCCCTCTGCACTATAGCAGCCCATCAGATATTTGTAGATAGCTATTAAGTCTCCTCTCAGCCTTCTTTTTTTTGTAAGTTAAACATTCCCAGATCCTTTGACCGTTCCTCATAGGACATGGTTTACAGACCGCTTACTATCCTGATAGCTCTTCTCTGAATTTGCTCCAATTTGTTAAATTGGGGTGCCCAGAACTGGGCACAGTACTCCAGATGAGGTCTGAGCAAAGAGTAGTAAAGGGGGATAGTTACCTCATGTGATCTAGACTCTATGCTTCTCTTAACACATCCCAGAATTGTGTTTGCTTTTTGCTGCTGCATCACACTATTGACTCAAGTTCAGTCTGTGATCTATTAGTATACCCAAGTCTTTTTCACATGTGTGCTGCTTAGCCCAATTCCTCTCGTTCTGTATATGCTTCTTTAATTTTTCTTGCCAAATGTAGAACTTTGCATTTCGTCCTGTTAAGCCTGGTTTTGACACGATGATTTTCGCTCAAAAGATGTCTTTTGAGCGATAATCGTTGTGTTCATTTACAGGGCAAGGTGATCGCTCAAACGTTGAGCAATCACTTTGCGCTCCGAGTGGGGTATGCAGAAGACAAGCAGGGGCGCTTGTCTTCTGCATCCAGCTGTTATCTGGTATACAGCGACTGGTTAACGAAAACTGCACGATGTCAGTGCAGATAGACAACGATTTTTGCTCAAATATGGCTTTGAGCGATTTTTGGGGGAAGGAATCGTTGTGTTTTAATCAGCCTTTAAATACCATTCTATTGCTTGCAGCCCTCTGTTCAAGTTTGTCTAGATCTTTTTGAATCCTCTCTCACTGCTCTAGTCTTAGCTGTGTCTCCTAGCTTTGTGTCATTGGCAAATTTGATCAGCTTCCTATCAATTCCCTCCTCCAGATCATTTATAAAAATGTTGAACAAAACTGGGTACTCCACTTGAGACATTTTTCCACTGGGATTATGACCACTCTTTGAGTACGATCACTCAGCCAGTTGTGAATCCACCTAACAGTTGCCTTTTCAATCCCTTGTCTATTTTTTCAATAAAGATGGTATCAGATACTTTGTCAAATGCTTTACTAAAGTCAAAACATACTATATCTAACGCACTTCCCTGATCAAGCCAGTTGGTGATTCTGTCATAGAAGGAAATTAGATTAGTCTGGCATGACTTGTTTGTTATAAACCCATGCTCGCTCTGGTTTATTACTCCATTCTCATCCAAGTACTTCCATACACGCATTCACGGGGGCAGAAATAGTCCAGTAGTAGTGTATAAAGGCCTTAACTAATTAAAACTAAATTTTATTAAGACTTTGAAAACTAGGGCTGTATGACAGAAACACAATGAAAGGCACGATATTTGGAAACCAGCGTGCCTAAACAGACAAACACAAAACCAGTGGCATATAAACCCACCTTCTAAATGCAGGTGTATATATATAATCAAAGGGTAATAAAAAGACTCATAATCCCCTCATATAATGCAAGGAGGATGAGGGCAAGAAATGTTGCTAGCTTCTTAATGCTTGTGCTCAACAACATTCACAGGAGCCACAACGAACAGATTTTAGAGTGGAGACACCCATTATTGTACCGCTCTCCACCATGCTTCACTGCTGCCTGCAGATACTCATTATTGTACCGCTCTTCACCATGCTTCACTGCTGCCTGCAGACACTCATTATTGTACCGCTCTTCACCATGCTTCACTGCTGCCTGCAGACACTCATTATTGTACCGCTCTTCACCATGCTTCACTGCTGCCTGCAGACACTCATTATTGTACCGCTCTCCGCCATGCTTCACTGCTGCCTGCAGACACTCACCCCCCCCTTTTTGTAGTTTTTCTTTTTTTATGTTGTACAAGAATTGAAATAAGTTTACAAAAACTTGCTTTCTGACGCCATCTCCTGGCCCCCAAAGCTTTTTTTATTTTTTTGTCAATCATATTGCATGATGCCCTTTTTTTGTGCGGTAGCTTGCAGTTTTTATTATTAACTAGAGATGAGTGAGCACCCAAATGCTCGGGTCCGCGTTATTTGAGTCGAGCTTTTCGTAAAATCCGAGAGCTCTACTCGAGTAACGAATCTCATTGACTATAATGGGAGACTCAAGCATTATGTGGGACGCTGAGTCTCGAGTTTTTTTTAAATCTTTTCTTGGTTCGTGTTTCTTCTTCTCTCTCTCTCTCCCCTCCCTTCCCCTTCCTGCCAGACCAAAAATGTTCGAATGACGCGTGCTGCCGCAGGGAGGGGCCCAAACAGGCATGTCACAGCGGGGAGGAGCCAAAAGCTGGGGCGAGGAGCCAAAAGCTATTTGATGCTCGTTCGAGTAACGAGCACCATCGAGTACGCTAATACTTGAACGAGCATCAAGCTTGACAGAGTATGTTCACTCAACTCTATTATTAACATTTTGGGATAGACAGGACTTTTTGATCACTTTTTATTCAATTTGTATCTTGGATACGGGGTGAACAAAGAAGTCCAATTCTAGCAATGTGTATATTTTCTTTCTGACGGCATTCACCATAGTTGATGACATCACGATGGCAGTTTACAGGGTGACATCACAATGGCAGGCAGCCATTATATTTTAATGTGCTATTTTGTTTCCTATAAACAGATGTTTTATCTAAGGAGGAAAGTCACATCATAAACACCAATGAAGAGAGAGAAAACTTCTAGATCTCTAGAACTGGAGACACCATAGGAGCTCTACAGAAGCGCCAAGATCACTCAGAGCGACAGCAGTGAATCTAAATCTGATTACTGTTCTCTAGAACTGGAGACACCAGAGGAGCTATACAGAACTGCCAAGATCACTCAGAGCGACAGTAGAGACTCTAAATCTGATTACTGTGCTCTATAACTGGAGACACCAGAGGAGCTCCACACACCTATCAAACCCTTCCAGAGCGAAAGTAGCCATGATGAAACACCCACCACAAGTGATATCTGTTTGGAGGAACCCCATCCGAAAGGAATGCGTTGCTATTAAAGCTTCAGCCAAAGGGAATCTCACATGGACCAGGTTCAATTACATAGAGCGCCATATCCTAAAACTATCCCATGAGAGTCCTTACCTTATTCATGGTCTTTCCACCTTCCACACGCTAAACTGTCTATTTTGGGATGGAATCGGCCAATGGAGAAAACCTTGATCATTTTATATTTAATAACTTTGCTCTTGATACCACCACAATAAAATTCATCACAGCAGAAGTGATCTGCGGCACAGAGTTCTTGCATAAGAAAGGCATTATACATCGGGACCTGAAGACAGAGAATATTTTTCTGACTGCAGACGGCCATGTAAGAATAACAGACTTTGGCATCGCTGTAGTACTGGGTGGATATAAGAAATCCAAATACAGGTGTAGAGGTACACCTGCATACGCAGCTCCAGCAATGGTGAAGGAGAAGGAACAACGACGTGGGGTAGATTATTTTGCTATTAGCGTCATTTTCTATAAACTATGCACAGGTATGAGACCTTTTCCTGGATATCGTATCAGCAATGACAAAGCAAAGCTGCTGATATTGGAAGCAGATCGTTCACTCATTACAGCATCGCTGTAGTACTGGGTGGGTATAAGAAGTCCAAATACAGGTGTAGAGCTACACCTGCATACGCAGCTCCAGCAATGGTGAAGGAGAAGGAACAACGATGTGGGGTAGATTATTTTGCTATTGGCGTCATTTTCTATAAGCTATGCACAGGTATGAGACCTTTTCCTGGATATCGTATCAGCAATGACAAAGCAAAGCTGCTGATATTGGAAGCAGATCGTTCACTCATTACAGCATCGCTGTAGTACTGGGTGGGTATAAGAAGTCCAAATACAGGTGTAGAGCTACACCTGCATACGCAGCTCCAGCAATGGTGAAGGAGAAGGAACAACGACGTGGGGTAGATTATTTTGCTATTGGCGTCATTTTCTATAAACTAGTCACAGGTATGAGACCTTTTCCTGGATATCGTATCAACAATGACAAAGCAAAGCTGCTGATATTGGAAGCAGCTCCTTCACCCATCGGACATAACAAACAGTACGCCCTAAGGCTGAACCTGGTGTGTTACAGTTAGAACATCCTAAAGGAACTCAGGAAAACGTCACCTCTGTGTGATCTAGACCTAGATTTCCAGAAGCAACAGAAGAGTAAGCCAAGGCCTGAAGAGTGGAATCACCAATATCTACTCCTTTCTATTCACTGCTTGATAATTACATCTTTTATGCATTAATAATAAATATACAAAAGATCTATAGAGAATTTGTCTTCATTATTCCACCATACAATATGAGATGTTTGCTTGGAATCGGTACCAGAGAGAGTCAAAATATAAGGGAGGGAGGTGACGGGTATACACTGACACCTGCCAATAAATGCAAACAAGGGGCTGGCAAACCAACATAATTCTCTGTCATGAAGTTGTCACAATTACCATTTCAGTTCTGAAATTATTAGTCATACTATGTGTGGCCATCCTTACAGGTCCCCGCCATGTTATAATTAACACCATGCCTTCCAATAGATAGTTTAATTTAATGCTGCTTAGAAATGTAGAATGGTAGAGTTGGGAGGAACCTCCGGGGTCATCGGGTCCAACCCCTTGCTCAACGCAGGATTCACTAAAATATCCCAGACAGATGCCTGTCCAGCCTTTGTTTGAAGACTTTTTCTAATATCTAATCTGTGTCTGCTCCCTTTCAGTTTCACCCCATTGCTTCTAGTCTTTCCTTGTGCAAATGAGAATAGGGCTGATCCCTCTGCACTATAGCAGCCCATCAGATATTTGTAGATAGCTATTAAGTCTCCTCTCAGCCTTCTTTTTTTTGTAAGTTAAACATTCCCAGATCCTTTGACCGTTCCTCATAGGACATAGTTTACAGACCGCTTACTATCCTGATAGCTCTTCTCTGAATTTGCTCCAATTTGTTAAATTGGGGTGCCCAGAACTGGGCACAGTACTCCAGATGAGGTCTGAGCAAAGAGTAGTAAAGGGGGATAGTTACCTCATGTGATCTAGACTCTATGCTTCTCTTAACACATCCCAGAATTGTGTTTGCTTTTTGCTGCTGCATCACACTATTGACTCAAGTTCAGTCTGTGATCTATTAGTATACCCAAGTCTTTTTCACATGTGTGCTGCTTAGCCCAATTCCTCTCGTTCTGTATATGCTTCTTTAATTTTTCTTGCCAAATGTAGAACTTTGCATTTCGTCCTGTTAAGCCTGGTTTTGACACGATGATTTTCGCTCAAAAGATGTCTTTTGAGCGATAATCGTTGTGTTCATTTACAGGGCAAGGTGATCGCTCAAACGTTGAGCAATCACTTTGCGCTCCGAGTGGGGTATGCAGAAGACAAGCAGGGGCGCTTGTCTTCTGCATCCAGCTGTTATCTGGTATACAGCGACTGGTTAACGAAAACTGCACGATGTCAGTGCAGATAGACAACGATTTTTGCTCAAATATGGCTTTGAGCGATTTTTGGGGGAAGGAATCGTTGTGTTTTAATCAGCCTTTAAATACCATTCTATTGCTTGCAGCCCTCTGTTCAAGTTTGTCTAGATCTTTTTGAATCCTCTCTCACTGCTCTAGTCTTAGCTGTGTCTCCTAGCTTTGTGTCATTGGCAAATTTGATCAGCTTCCTATCAATTCCCTCCTCCAGATCATTTATAAAAATGTTGAACAAAACTGGGTACTCCACTTGAGACATTTTTCCACTGGGATTATGACCACTCTTTGAGTACGATCACTCAGCCAGTTGTGAATCCACCTAACAGTTGCCTTTTCAATCCCTTGTCTATTTTTTCAATAAAGATGGTATCAGATACTTTGTCAAATGCTTTACTAAAGTCAAAACATACTATATCTAACGTACTTCCCTGATCAAGCCAGTTGGTGATTCTGTCATAGAAGGAAATTAGATTAGTCTAGCATGACTTGTTTGTTATAAACCCATGCTCGCTCTGGTTTATTACTCCATTCTCATCCAAGTACTTCCATACACGCATTCACGGGGGCAGAAATAGTCCAGTAGTAGTGTATAAAGGCCTTAACTAATTAAAACTAAATTTTATTAAGACTTTGAAAACTAGGGCTGTATGACAGACACACAATGAAAGGCACGATATTTGGAAACCAGCGTGCCTAAACAGACAAACACAAAACCAGTGGCATATAAACCCACCTTCTAAATGCAGGTGTATATATATAATCAAAGGGTAATAAAAAGACTCATAATCCCCTCATATAATGCAAGGAGGATGAGGGCAAGAAATGTTGCTAGCTTCTTAATGCTTGTGCTCAACAACATTCACAGGAGCCACAACGAACAGATTTTAGAGTGGAGACACCCATTATTGTACCGCTCTCCACCATGCTTCACTGCTGCCTGCAGATACTCATTATTGTACCGCTCTTCACCATGCTTCACTGCTGCCTGCAGACACTCATTATTGTACCGCTCTTCACCATGCTTCACTGCTGCCTGCAGACACTCATTATTGTACCGCTCTTCACCATGCTTCACTGCTGCCTGCAGACACTCATTATTGTACCGCTCTCCGCCATGCTTCACTGCTGCCTGCAGACACTCATTATTGTACCGCTCTCCGCCATGCTTCACTGCTGCCTGCAGACATTCATTATTGTACCGCTCTCCACCATGCTTCCCTGCTGCCTGCAGACACCCATTATTGTACCCCCCCCCCTTTTTGTAGTTTTTCTTTTTTTATGTTGTACAAGAATTGAAATAAGTTTACAAAAACTTGCTTTCTGACGCCATCTCCTGGCCCCCAAAGCTTTTTTTATTTTTTTGTCAATCATATTGCATGATGCCCTTTTTTTGTGCGGTAGCTTGCAGTTTTTATTATTAACTAGAGATGAGTGAGCACCCAAATGCTCGGGTCCGCGTTATTTGAGTCGAGCTTTTCGTAAAATCCGAGAGCTCTACTCGAGTAACGAACCTCATTGACTATAATGGGAGACTCAAGCATTATGTGGGACGCTGAGTCTCGAGTTTTTTTTAAATCTTTTCTTGGTTCGTGTTTCTTCTTCTCTCTCTCTCTCTCTCTCCCCTCCCTTCCCCTTCCTGCCAGACCAAAAATGTTCGAATGACGCGTGCTGCCGCAGGGAGGGGCCCAAACAGGCATGTCACAGCGGGCAGGAGCCAAAAGCTGGGGCGAGGAGCCAAAAGCTATTTGATGCTCGTTCGAGTAACGAGCACCATCGAGTACGCTAATACTTGAACGAGCATCAAGCTTGACAGAGTATGAGGGTTAAAATTCTAAGTACAGCACCAATCGGGCCCACCCCACTCGCCCCGTTGCCGGCCGTAAGAATAGACACCACACAGAGGTCTGGTATAGTTTCTCACACGGGACATGGCTCTCGGCTGACGTCGACGTGCTTTATTACAGATTACATGAGATCTTATACCCTTTTTCCCCCCACCCCAAGGGGTGATGGGCTCATAACCATATATGGGAAGTCCGGATTTTCGGCCTGAGACAGTGAAAATTATGTACATGGTTGAACATCTTGATATCTTGTTCCAGCGCTTCTGGGAAATCGGCCAAGTACACGCGGCCTTGTGTCTGGTTCCGTATCTTCTCTGAATTTCTAGAACATCTCTCAGCCTTCTAAAGCCTTGGCATATCTGATTTAAGGCGACATATAAGTTTTTTCTCTCATTTGGAATTGAATAAAACTTGCATATAGGTATAAAAGCATAAAAAACACATATGGCAATATATATATATACCCTCACAAACCCCCCTAAAAAACTTATATGGAGATCAAGTACCAGGCCTTGCACTCTTCCTCGGTCGTCTCTCCCTTGCATCAGGGTTTCTCCACTGCCCGTAAGTCCCTACTCCTAAAAGGGAGAGGGATCCCTACCTCACCTCAGAAGGAGGCCATGGATTCCCTGGGCTTATTTCCGGGCCTCCATACCCTCTATCTGTACAAGTTAACACCCCACAGGGTGTGCCCTCGCCGGAACCTAAGGTCTTCTGCACTTTCCCTAGGCAAATGGGAAGTCCACTGACAGTCCATCTTATGAGACTGAGGCGGCGCAGTACTAGTACATTTCTCCATTCTTCAGGTAACGTATCTGGTTGGCATTATCGGAACTGGCTCTTCATCTTTTTTCAAACAAGGGAAATTTTGGTGTCATATTAAAGGGATAATACACAAACAGGAAATTACATACCCCACCTCTTTCTGCTAAAATCATATCCACGGCCACTCTATTTTGGAACGCCATGGATGCAGTGGGCCCTAACTGGTCAGCTAACCCTTGCAAAGCATCTCTGGTGTAGTTTACAAACCTCTGCTGATTGTAATAGATATAATTCATCCAATCTACATTATTATTAACAGTGACAATACCAAATAAGGACTCAAAACCTGCTTTAAACTGATCTCTAGAATTGAATTCATCTGGCACCCCCCTTGGCACTCCTATTGTATCTATGTATACATGTGGGTCAAAATTACCACCTGGAGTGTCAATTTCTCTCTTAGCACGATGCGGTGTTGGATTCTCACCCTCAGTGTAGGCTTCATATTGCACATTTGATTATATTAATTTGTTCTGAAACGGGGGGCTAGTGTACAGTAGTCAAAGGTGTGTGTTAGAGGAATTGTACCACATTATAGCATTTAAAGGATATGCAGGATCATTAGTTTTTTCAGTGCGAAGTGTGGATCCAAGTGGGCTTTCCTTCGAGCTTGACTGCAGTTGGGGCGGTGAACAACATCTGGTAAGGACCTTTAAACCGGGTTTGTCTCTCAAACTTTTTCACATAGACCCTGTCACCTGGTTTCAGATAGTGACACTCATCTGTAGGACCTGGGAGAAAAGCAGAGACTACAGAATACATTGTTGACAATTCCTTGGAGAAACCTATGACAAAATTAACAAGAAAATCATTCCCCAAACTCTGATACTGTGGCATATACCCTCCTGGAAAAAAGAAACACTAATGGAAGACACTCAATTCAAAATTTGCCCATTTCCTTCATTGCCTTTTGTATCTACTTTCCCCCTACTCCGCGGACGGTAGGGTGTGTGAAAAGCCTAGAATATACCCAAAACAGACATGATGGGTTGTATTATTTCACCTGTGAAGTGTGTACCTTTGTTTGACTCAATCACTTCCGGTGCCCCGTATCTGCGGATTACCTCATTCATGAGCTTCTGTGCGGTTACCTGCTTATTTACTTTGGTAACAGGGTAGGTCTCCAACCTGAAAAACATTAACAACAACAAGCACATATTCATGCTTCCCAACAAGTGGGAGCTGAGTGTAGCCAATTTGCAATCCCTGAAATGGGTAGAGTGGTCTAGGCAAGTGTGATGTGGCAAATTTTACTTCTGCCCTGTTGCTTTATGGCAAAGATCATGCAAAATTGGACAAATGATGCAGCAGCTACAGAAAACCAAGGAGCCACCCGTCCTTGTTCAAGCGTCGACATCATTACTGCTTTGAGAGGTGCGTCTTTCCGTGCGTCAGCTGGGCCATTATGAGGCACAGGGACTATGGTAAGCAAGTTCTGTTGACTGTTCACCATACGCCGTCCCTTTTTAGTCCATTTGTCTTTTTCTTCCTTGCTGGCTCGTAACTGTAAAGTCTTTAGCATATCAAAGTCCAAGTTTTTATCAAAGTCCAAATTTATTATCAAAGTCCAAGTTTTTATCAAAGTCCAAGTGTAGTCAAAGTCCAAAATTATTGTTAAATTCTTCTTTTCTTCTTTCTTCCACGGCTTGAGGGCCGCTGCTTTTGCTGTGTGGCCTGTGATGGCGTTGCCTCTTGCTTCTCTGGTGTAGGAATTGGTGTGAGCTTTCCACCTTGTCAGGTAGAAGTAGGGCCTCCATGAGACTCTGCACCATTGCATCATTCTTAATTGGCTGTCCTGCTGTGGTAAAAAACTGTCTGGCCTTCCATGTTGGGCCGTAATCATGAGCTATGCCAAATGCATACCGGGAGTCAGTGTAAATGTTTGCCGTCTTACCTGTGGCCACTCCACATGCCCCAGCGAGTGCTTTTAATTCCGCTTCTTGTACTGCGACATGCGGAGACATTCTGCTTTTAGGACATCTTGTTGTGTAACCACTGCATATCCAGTGTGGAGTCGTCAATCACCCTGGGTACCATCTATAAAAAACAACTCAAAATATGCATTATTAACAAGGGCTTTCAGTAACTTTTTAAAACTTAAATTTTCTTGTTGCATCACTGCTAGACAATCAGGCTGGTATTCTATTTGAAATAGATCAGAACCTTGTTGCAAAAAATTAAAAAATTTAAAAATGGCTTGCAAAAAATGTAAAAATGGCTGACTTGCAATACCTAAAATGGCTGACTTGCAATACCTAGATCACCTATGCCTTCTCCTCCCCCCCTTTGAAACAGGGTACTCAATTGGAACAATAGTACCCGGTTTCAAGGTAGTATAACATTGTAAAAAGATTTGATGGAAGCAGATAAGGCCTGTAAAATGTTAGCACCTATAACAGAAACATGAGTTACAACGGGGAAGAATAATCTACAAAACATCTATTAATATTGGAAATGTGAGATCCCTTTAAGTGAATTCATTATTAGTCTGTTCCTGCCTGCAGTCTTATCAAATCTGAGACAGGAGAAAAAAAACAAAACAAAAATTTTTACTAGCTGCTCACCCCCTCCCTCGTGGACAAGAGGGATGAAACATTACTACGTATTATTACATCATCTAGCTCCACCCCTTCGATATTGGCACATTGCGTCCGTCTTCTCAACTCCATTTCAGCGTAACAGTCCAAGCATCCACATCACAACCAAGCAAAGTCCCATGCATGGGGAGGACTTTTATCCCCAGTCAATTATCCACATCACACATTCCACGCAGCCCGAACACGGGTCACTAACTCACATCCATCCATGCTCTCAAGTCTGCTCCGTCACCCCCCTAAAAAACTTAATAACCCTCACAAGAGTATGTTCACTCAACTCTGTTATTAACATTTTGGGATAGATAGGACTTTTTGATCCCTTTTTATTCAATTTGTATCTTGGATACGGGGTGAACAAAGAAGTCCAATTCTAGCAATGTGTATATTTTCTTTCTGACGGCATTCACCATAGTTGATGACATCACGATGGCAGTTTACAGGGTGACATCACAATGGCAGGCAGCCATTATATTTTAATGTGCTATTTTGTTTCCTATAAACAGATGTTTTATCTAAGGAGGAAAGTCACATCATAAACACCAATGAAGAGAGAGAAAACTTCTAGATCTCTAGAACTGGAGACACCATAGGAGCTCTACAGAAGCGCCAAGATCACTCAGAGCGACAGCAGTGAATCTAAATCTGATTACTGTGCTCTATAACTGGAGACACCAGAGGAGCTCCACACACCTATCAAACCCTTCCAGAGCGAAAGTAGCCATGATGAAACACCCACCACAAGTGATATCTGTTTGGAGGAACCCCATCCGAAAGGAATGCGTTGCTATTAAAGCTTCAGCCAAAGGGAATCTCACATGGACCAGGTTCAATTACATAGAGCGCCATATCCTAAAACTATCCCATGAGAGTCCTTACCTTATTCTTGGTCTTTCCACCTTCCACACGCTAAACTGTCTATTTTGGGATGGAATCGGCCAATGGAGGGCACCTTGATCATTTTATATTTAATAACTTTGCTCTTGATACCACCACAATAAAATTCATCACAGCAGAAGTGATCTGCGGCACAGAGTTCTTGCATAAGAAAGGCATTATACATTGGGACCTGAAGACAGAGAATATTTTTCTGACTGCAGACGGCCATGTAAGAATAACAGACTTTGGCATCGCTGTAGTACTGGGTGGATATAAGAAATCCAAATACAGGTGTAGAGGTACACCTGCATACGCAGCTCCAGCAATGGTGAAGGAGAAGGAACAACGACGTGGGGTAGATTATTTTGCTATTGGCGTCATTTTCTATAAACTATGCACAGGTATGAGACCTTTTCCTGGATATCGTATCAGCAATGACAAAGCAAAGCTGCTGATATTGGAAGCAGCTCCTTCACCCATCGGACATAACAAACAGTACGCCCTAAGGCTGAACCTGGTGTGTTACAGTTAGAACATCCTAAAGGAACTCAGGAAAACGTCACCTCTGTGTGATCTAGACCTAGATTTCCAGAAGCAACAGAAGAGTAAGCCAAGGCCTGAAGAGTGGAATCACCAATATCTACTCCTTTCTATTCACTGCTTGATAATTACATCTTTTATGCATTAATAATAAATATACAAAAGATCTATAGAGAATTTGTCTTCATTATTCCACCATACAATATGAGATGTTTGCTTGGAATCGGTACCAGAGAGAGTCAAAATATAAGGGAGGGAGGTGACGGGTATACACTGACACCTGCCAATAAATGCAAACAAGGGGCTGGCAAACCAACATAATTCTCTGTCATGAAGTTGTCACAATTACCATTTCAGTTCTGAAATTATTAGTCATACTATGTGTGGCCATCCTTACAGGTCCCCGCCATGTTATAATTAACACCATGCCTTCCAATAGATAGTTTAATTTAATGCTGCTTAGAAATGTAGAATGGTAGAGTTGGGAGGAACCTCCGGGGTCATCGGGTCCAACCCCTTGCTCAACGCAGGATTCACTAAAACATCCCAGACAGATGCCTGTCCAGCCTTTGTTTGAAGACTTTTTCTATTATCTAATCTGTGTCTGCTCCCTTTCAGTTTCACCCCATTGCTTCTAGTTTTTCCTTGTGCAAATGAGAATAGGGCTGATCCCTCTGCACTATAGCAGCCCATCAGATATTTGTAGATAGCTATTAAGTCTCCTCTCAGCCTTCTTTTTTTGTAAGTTAAACATTCCCAGATCCTTTGACCGTTCCTCATAGGACATGGTTTACAGACCGCTTACTATCCTGATAGCTCTTCTCTGAATTTGCTCCAGTTTGTTAAATTGGGGTGCCCAAAACTGGGCACAGTACTCCAGATGAGGTCTGAGCAAAGAGTAGTAAAGGGGGATAGTTACCTCATGTGATCTAGACTCTATGCTTCTCTTAACACATCCCAGAATTGTGTTTGCTTTTTGCTGCTGCATCACACTATTGACTCAAGTTCAGTCTGTGATCTACCCAAGTCTTTTTCACATGTGTGCTGCTTAGCTCAATTCCTCTCGTTCTGTATATGCTTCTTTAATTTTTCTTGCCAAATGTAGAACTTTGCATTTCGTCCTGTTAAGCCTGGTTTTGACACGATGATTTTCGCTCAAAAGATGTCTTTTTTTTTTTTAAAGGAACGTTTATTTAGCCAAAATAGATACATATACAAAAACAGCGGACACCAAAGAGAATGCACATCTTGTTGATACATCACAGTATATGAGAATTGAGGGAAAAAAAAGGAGACAAAAGTAAGAACACTGAGCGTCTCGCATATTCGTGTGCATTTCTCATAAGAAAGTATTTGGCTGTTCATTTTTGCTTTTATTTATAAACTACTCATAATAAAACAAACCCAAACCAGGTTAGGGCTCCAAGCCTCGGAGTCCCAAAATATCAGGAGAGAGAGAGAACGGTAATAAAAAGAGAACGGGAGGAACCCCCACCCCCCAGGACAAAATAAACAAAGGGACATAAGAAAGATTAGAGAGAACACCCCCCCCCCCCCAGAAAGAATTTTAACCCTCCCCCCTTAATCCCTTAAACAACAAACCTGCGCGACTCAAAGAAAAAAAAAAAAGGATTAGCCTAAACAGTAGATTGGTTCAAGCGGGTGTACCTTATTTTATCCCTTCCTAGTATCTAGACAGGCATCTCTACTGCCGTTGCAGGACTGCTCACCCAGCTCCCCCAAATCTTGTCAAACTTCTCAGGACATCCTCTCGCCATATAAGTCAGTTTGTACATTGGAAGCACAGAGTTCACCACCTGGATCCATGCGTTCCTGGTCGGCCTACCAGGGTGTTTCCAGTTCAACAAAATTACCTTTTTAGCATAGAAAAACAGTAGCTTATATAAGGTGCGGGTTGCCGCTGCCACTGGCAGGTCTCCAACAAGCCCAAAGAGGCACACCCCAGGGTGCATGATCCTCGGGGCCCCCAGATGAGACTCCATAAATATGAGGACGTCCCCCCAGTAGTCTCGCATGACACCGCAGTCCCAAAACACGTGCATGATAGTCCCGTCGGCAATTAAACATCGGGGGCAGGTCGCCGAGGGGAGTAGACCCATTACATGTAGCCTAGATGGGGTGTAGTATATCCGGTGTAGGAACTTTACCTGGATGAGCCTATCTCTAGCACTAATCAAGGGAGGACCAGAGCTCGCCAATATGTCCTCACCATCCCCCTCCAGAAGATCAGGAATGTCGATGATCCATTTTTGGGTGGCTCTCTCTCTTAACGGAGCAAGACACTGCACCAAGTGGGCATAGAAGCTGGACAATGGTCTTACTATATTGCACATCTGTGCCAATCCCTCCAGCCGAGTCAGGGACAGCGGTATGGACAGGCCCTGAAACTGAGCCCTGATCACATGCCGTAGCTGGTAATATCTGAAATAGGAGTGCTCAGGCAGGTTGTAGACTATCTGCAGCTGAAGAAAGGTGCAGAAGGCGCCCTCCGTGACTATGTCAGATAGTACATTAATACCCTGAGCTCTCCAGAATGCAGACTCTGTAAAGCGCTGCAGGTGCGGCAAGTGTGGATTATCCCACAAAGGAGTATGTGGGGACCATGTGACTTCCACTACAGGGGTCAGCCGCAATGCCTTGTGCCATATTTTAAGTGTTACCAGCATGGGGGCAGGTAAGGGGGCAATAGAAGAGGAGCGGCCACGCATCAGCAGACCCCTCAATCCCAGGGTGGGGTCCGCCACCCTGCGCTCCAGCCTGACCGCCGGATTGTAATCCGAAGAGGTCAGCCACCACCCAGCATACACCAGCTGGCTAGCCAGGTAGTAATAGTAAAAATGGGGTAAGGCTAATCCTCCCCAGCTCACCGGGAGGCACAGGGTCTCCAATTTAATCCTGGGGGTGGAGGCTTTCCACAGGATACGCAGTACAATCCCACGAAGCGTAGCGAAGAATCTGATTGGGACCAGGACAGGGGAGTTATGGAGTACGTACAAAACTTTTGGTAGCAGCTTCATCTTTATCAAATTGACCCTGCCCACCAGAGTGAGCGGGAGAGAGGCCCATCGTGTTGCCATTCCCTCAGCCCATTTCAGGAGGGGAGCTAGGTTAAGGTCAGAGAAGGCAGAAACCCTCACTGACACTCTTATACCCAAATAGGTTGTCTGAGTTGTCCAGCTCAGTGGAGCGGGCAAAGGGAGCTCAGCCGCTGCAGAGTCTATCGCAATTAAGTGGGTTTTGTCCCAGTTGACCCGAATACCAGAATGCAGGCCAAATATGTCAAAAATGGTGAGTGCAGAGTCAAGCGAAGACTCCGGATCCTGGAGGAAGAGGAGGGTGTCATCAGCGTATAGTGCTATGCGCTCTTCATAGTTGTGAAATTTAAATCCTTTTATTACCGGCGAGGTCCGGACCCGGATTGCAAGTGGCTCTATAGCAAGGGCAAACAGGGCAGGGGACAGGGGGCAACCCTGTCGTGTGCCTCTACTGAGGGGAAACTGGGCCGAAATATGGACATTGGTTTTAATACTGGCTACTGGGGAATCATATAGGATCTTTACCCATCTAATAAATACTGGCCCAAATCCAAACCGTTGCATCACTGCCCACAAGTACCTCCACTCTACTGAGTCGAAGGCCTTTGCCTGGTCTATAAATACCAGGGTGCGTTTTCCGCAGTTGGAATGTTCATATGTCAGATGGTCAAAAAGCCGCCTTAGATTCATGTCTGTACTTTTGCCAGGCATGAAGCCAGATTGGTCAGGGTGTATGATCTCTTTAAGAATGGAATTTATGCGCGTCGCAAGTATTTTTGCCAGAATTTTAACGTCGTTGTTAAGAAGTGAGATCGGCCTATAGGAACCACAATCTGCAGGATCTTTTCCAGCTTTAGGAATCATGACAATTATGGCCTTGCGCATGGTGTCCGGCAGGGCACCATCTCGCAGAATAGAATTATATAGCGTTAGAAGCCGGGGAGCTAGGAAATCCACATTCTTTTTATACCATTCCCCAGGGAGTCCATCCAACCCCGGCGATTTCCTATTGGGAAGTGACTTGATAGCGTCCATTACCTCCTCTATACTCAAGTCCCCATCCAAATAAGTGGCACTACTTGGGCTCAGCGCTGGGAAGGGGATATCATCAAGGTAAGCTATTAGCTGTTCATCCGAGCAGCTAAGTTTGGAAGTATAAAGATTACTATAGAAGTGGGCAAACGTTAGATTGATCAGTTTGGGATCATCCACCAGGGTCCCCGAAGCATCGCGCACCTCCGTGATTGGCGGCAATGTCTGATCCTCCCTAGCCAAATAGGCCAACAGATGACCGTTCTTATCTCCCTGGTCAAAGACCTGGTGACGAGTGTAAAGAAACTTCTTTTTGGTATATTCAGTGAGCAGTAACTTGTATTTCCGCCGTAGGTTATTTAAGTCCAGGTAGGCCTCTGGGGAAGGATGTGCTATGTGTCTGGCCTCCGCCGCAACAAGGCGGCGTTCCAGGTCCAATCGGGCAGCCTGCAGAGATCTTCTATACTCAGCGATGGCGGATGTGAAAGACCCCCTAGTAAAAGCCTTAAAGGCATCCCACACAGTTAGCTCCGAAGCAGTCCCCTCATTGACCTCCCAGTACATCCCTGCTTCCTGCTCAGTGTACTCCTGTACCTCTCCCTGCACCAGCCATAGAGGGCTGAGTCTCCACAAGGGACGAGAGCTCTCCACACCAAGGTCAAGGACCAGCTGGAGTGGGGAATGGTCCGATATGCCTCTGGGCAGATAGGAAACATCCCGCACCATAGGAAGACAGTCCGGGGAGCCAAAACACAGGTCGATGCGGGAAAAAGCATTATGTGTTAGGGAGTGACATGAATAGGCAGTGTCATGCGGGTGTCGCAGGCGCCATATTTCCTGTAGCAAGTAGGAGTCAGCCCATGTCAGCAATCTGGTTGATGCCGAGGCAGCTGGAGTGAACCGGTCCCGCACCGGGTCCAAAATCAGATTGAAGTCCCCCATAAATATTATTGGAGCAGGTTCGAGCAAAACCACCTGGGCCATCACATCAGAGAGGATTTTAATATCAGCGGGGGGCGGCAGATAGATATTGATTATTGTGAGGAGCCGGCCATGGAAGGTTCCCTGAAGGATCAAAAACCGACCCCCAGGATCAATGTGGATTTGTCGGAATACAAATTGGGCTGCTTTAGTTACCAGGATGCTGACTCCTCTGGCATAGTTGGAATAAGTAGCGTGGTATGCAGCGCCTATATTGGCTCTCTTAAGAGCCAGTATCTTTGAGCCCTGTAGATGTGTCTCCTGAAGTAGTATGATGTGGGGAGAATGGATTTTTAGAAAATTGAAAGTTAGAGCTCTCTTAAATTTGGAATTCAAACCCCTAACATTCCAGGAGATCAGCTTAAGATGCATGCTAGCCATTGCCATAGAGTTGGACATTGTTTGAACAGGACACCCGCATAGCACCGAAAGAAGAGTCGCGCCAAAAAAAAGTGCAATAAAGTAAAGTGGTTATCTTAGATATATGAACCATAACAAAAACCCCTTCCCACCCTACCCATCCCCCCAAACTTAGGACAGGTTTGGATCCCCGAATACCAAACTTTATGAGGGGCATTAGGCCTGCCCCAGCGAACTAAAAGAGAAACTTAAAACAGAGAGGACTGAGAGAACAAATATAGTCACATGGTCCCCCTGCGAAAGAGCATGAGACACAATTGCGTCATGTGGGCTGTATCTCCACAGCTTGCATATACCCGGCTATAACCTGGGATACTGATATGTGGGCTGGTTGCCCAAGGAGGGGGAGCCCCCACCAGGCCATTGGCCATGAGTTGGGGTCCACCAGGGAGGGCCACAGAGAGTAACATTATCAGGCCGCCGGGAAAGTCAGAGGAAAAAAAAAATTTAGCATAGTTAACAGAATCCACATCACATACCAAAGACGATTTTATCATAAGTGGCTGGCCCAAAGGGCTAAGGAGGTGAGTAGGGGAGAGGAGGCGAAAAGGGGGAAAGGAAGCAAAGAAGGGGAAAGGAAACCGGAGAGGGCAGGGAGCGGTAGGGAAGAGGAGAGGGATTTCCTTCAGTTGTTGCCACAGAGAAGAAAGAGTAGGCCAGCCACGGCATCAATTTTGTAATGTCTCACAAACAGGATTCAATTTTGCTCGAGCCAATTTAGGACATCTCCAGGACTCTCGAAGAAATGGGAGCGATTGTCCTTGATCACTTTTAGCCTAGCAGGGTACAACATGGCGTAGACAAGCTGTTTAGCGCGCAGAGCTTTCTTTGCCTCTGCAAACTTTTGCCGCCTCTGCTGCACCTCCAAAGAGAAGTCTGGGAAGATACGGACTGTTTGCCCTCCGACCTTCAGCGGATCTTTCATGCGGTTGAGCGCCAAGACTTTGTCCCTGTCCCTATAGTTAAGTAACTTAGCTATGAAGGTGCGAGGGGGTCCTCCAGGTGGCGGGGCCCCAGATGGAATACGATGGGCTCTTTCCACACAGAGCAGAGGCGAAAGGGAATCTGGGCCGTATGTCTTTTTGAGGAGCGATTCCAAGAAATCGCAGGGGTTTTTGCCCTCTGCTCCCTCCGGCAGTCCCACGAACCTGAGATTACACCGACGCAACCGGTTCTCCATGTCGTCAATTTTTCTCTGCTGTGCTGCAAAACTGGTGTTTAGAGTCTGCACGCGGTCCGAGAGCGGCGTAGTGATATCTTCAAGGTCAGATACTCTGGTCTCAACCTCGGTCGTGCGTTCCCGCAGCGTTTGAACATCCGCTCTCAGCAGACTAAAGTCTGATTGCAAGGCATCGATTTTCTCGGTGAGGGCAGAGCGGGACTCCGTAATTGCTTTCAACACATCAGCAATAGTCGGGCCGGACACAGGAGGTGAAGCTGGGGTAGCCCCCGCAGGGGATGTGCCTTGTGGGCTGCAGGGCTCGTTAGATCGGGTGTCCGCTGAGCCGCTGGGTCGGGCATACTGTTGCAGCTTGTTGGCTATTTTATTTTGTTTAATGGGTGCCATCTTGCCGGAGGGGTACAGTTGGAGATATCCGTCGGCTCGAGCTTGTAACGTATCGCAGGGGGAGTTCACATGTAGTTTAGTGGTTAGTGCATAACTGTTGAGGAATAGTCATGATGCAGTGCAGTGATGTCAGTGAACTGGCGCCACACCACCACTAGGTGTCAGTAGAGAGCAGGTCAAGACTCAATGGGTAAATGCAAGTGAAGCAGACTTTGTGGGTTATGAAACAAAGTAAAGGCTGCAAATGTGGGCCTGTGCTTCTCTCTCTGGCCCACAGAGTATAGCCCCAGTGTTGTACTGTGGAGTCTGGTGAGCTGCACAGGCTTTCAACAGTCCCAGCTCTGCTACATCTCTGCTGTGCAGGCTGTATATGTGTGGCTTGTGCTTCTTTCTCTGGCCCACAGAGTATAGCCCCAGTGTTGTACTGTGGAGTCTGGTGAGCTGCACAGGCTTTCAACAGTCCCAGCTCTGCTGCATCTCTGCTGTGCAGGCTGTATATGTGTGGCTTGCTGCTCACAATAAATGGCAGTCCCTGGGAGTAGAGGATGACCCCCTCTCTGGCCTCAGGAGCCTCCTGGACAGCACTCCCGACAGAGGCCCTCAGTGCAGATGGAGCTCCCCTCCTCTTCAGCCCCCCCCCCTCCAAAAGATGTCTTTTGAGCGATAATCGTTGTGTTCATTTACAGGGCAAGGTGATCGCTCAAACGTTGAGCAATCACTTTGCGGTCCGAGTGGGGTATGCAGAAGACAAGCAGGGGCGCTTGTCTTCTGCATCCAGCTGTTATCTGGTATACAGCGACTGGTTAACGAAAACTGCACAATGTCAGTGCAGATAGACAACGATTTTTGCTCAAATATGGCTTTGAGCGATTTTTGGGGGAAGTAATCGTTGTGTTTTAATCAGCCTTTAAATACCATTCTATTGCTTGCAGCCCTCTGTTCAAGTTTGTCTAGATCTTTTTGAATCCTCTCTCACTGCTCTAGTCTTAGCTGTGTCTCCTAGCTTTGTGTCATTGGCAAATTTGATCAGCTTCCTATCAATTCCCTCCTCCAGATCATTTATAAAAATGTTGAACAAAACTGGGTACTCCACTTGAGACATTTTTCCACTGGGATTATGACCACTCTTTGAGTACGATCACTCAGCCAGTTGTGAATCCACCTAACAGTTGCCTTTTCAATCCCTTGTCTATTTTTTCAATAAAGATGGTATCAGATACTTTGTCAAATGCTTTACTAAAGTCAAAACATACTATATCTAACGCACTTCCCTGATCAAGCCAGTTGGTGATTCTGTCATAGAAGGAAATTAGATTAGTCTGGCATGACTTGTTTGTTATAAACCCATGCTCGCTCTGGTTTATTACTCCATTCTCATCCAAGTACTTCCATACACGCATTCACGGGGGCAGAAATAGTCCAGTAGTAGTGTATAAAGGCCTTAACTAATTAAAACTAAATTTTATTAAGACTTTGAAAACTAGGGCTGTATGACAGACACACAATGAAAGGCACGATATTTGGAAACCAGCGTGCCTAAACAGACAAACACAAAACCAGTGGCATATAAACCCACCTTCTAAATGCAGGGGTATATATATAATCAAAGGGTAATAAAAAGACTCATAATCCCCTCATATAATGCAAGGAGGATGAGGGCAAGAAATGTTGCTAGCTTCTTAATGCTTGTGCTCAACAACATTCACAGGAGCCACAACGAACAGATATTAGAGTGGAGACACCCATTATTGTACCGCTCTCCACCATGCTTCACTGCTGCCTGCAGACACTCATTATTGTACCGCTCTTCACCATGCTTCACTGCTGCCTGCAGACACATTATTATACCGCTCTTCACATGCATCACTGCTGCCTGCAGACACTCATTATTGTAGCGCTCTTCACCATGCATCAGTGCTGCCTGCAGACACTCATTATTGTACCGCTCTTTACCATGCTTCACTGCTGCCTGCAGATACTCATTATTGTACCGCTCTTCACCATGCTTCACTGCTGCCTGCAGACACTCATTATTGTACAGCTCTTCACCATGCATCACTGCTGCCTGCAGACACTCATTATTGTACCGCTCTTCACCATGCTTCACTGCTGCCTGCAGACACTCATTCTTGTACCACTCTTCACCATGTTTCACTGCTGCCTGCAGATACTCATTATTGTACCGCTCTTCACCATGCTTCACTGCTGCCTGCAGACACACATTATTGTACCGCTCTCCGCCATGCTTCACTGCTGCCTGCAGACACTCATTATTGTACCGCTCTCCACCATGCTTCACTGCTGCCTGCAGACACCCATTATTGTACCCCCCCCCCCTTTTTGTAGTTTTTCTTTTTTTATGTTGTACAAGAAATGAAATAAGTTTACAAAAACTTGCTTTCTGCCGCCATCTCCTGACCCCCAAAGCTTTTTTTATTTTTTTGTCAATCATATTGCATGATGCCCTTTTTTTGTGCGGTAGCTTGCAGTTTTTATTATTAACTAGAGATGAGTGAGCACCCAAATGCTCGGGTCCGCGTTATTTGAGTCGAGCTTTTCGTAAAATCCGAGAGCTCTACTCGAGTAACGAACCTCATTGACTATAATGGGAGACTCAAGCATTATGTGGGACGCTGAGTCCCGAGTTTTTTTAAAATCTTTTCTTGGTTCGTGTTTCTTCTACTCTCTCTCTCCCCTCCCTTCCCCTTCCTGCCAGACCAAAAATGTTCGAATGACGCGTGCTGCCGCAGGGAGGGGCCCAAACAGGCATGTCACAGCGGGGAGGAGCCAAAAGCTGGGGCGAGGAGCCAAAAGCTATTTGATGCTCGTTCGAGTAACGAGCACCATCGAGTACGCTAATACTCGAACGAGCATCAAGCTTGACAGAGTATGTTCACTCAACTCTATTATTAACATTTTGGGATAGACAGGACTTTTTGATCACTTTTTATTCAATTTGTATCTTGGATACGGGGTGAACAAAGAAGTCCAATTCTAGCAATGTGTATATTTTCTTTCTGACGGCATTCACCATAGTTGATGACATCACGATGGCAGTTTACAGGGTGACATCACAATGGCAGGCAGCCATTATATTTTAATGTGCTATTTTGTTTCCTATAAACAGATGTTTTATCTAAGGAGGAAAGTCACATCATAAACACCAATGAAGAGAGAGAAAACTTCTAGATCTCTAGAACTGGAGACACCACTACAAAACCGCCAAGATCACTCAGAGCGACAGCAGTGAATCTAAATCTGATTACTGTTCTCTAGAACTGGAGACACCAGAGGAGCTATACAGAACTGCCAAGATCACTCAGAGCGACAGTAGAGACTCTAAATCTGATTACTGTGCTCTATAACTGGAGACACCAGAGGAGCTCCACACACCTATCAAACCCTTCCAGAGCGAAAGTAGCCATGATGAAACACCCACCACAAGTGATATCTGTTTGGAGGAACCCCATCCGAAAGGAATGTGTTGCTATTAAAGCTTCAGCCAAAGGGAATCTCACATGGACCAGGTTCAATTACATAGAGCGCCATATCCTAAAACTATCCCATGAGAGTCCGTACCTTATTCATGGTCTTTCCACCTTCCACAAGCTAAACTGCCTATTTTGGGATGGAATCGGCCAATGGAGAAAACCTTGATCATTTTATATTTAATAACTTTGCTCTTGATACCACCACAATAAAATTCATCACAGCAGAAGTGATCTGCGGCACAGAGTTCTTGCATAAGAAAGGCATTATACATCGGGACCTGAAGACAGAGAATATTTTTCTGACTGCAGACGGCCATGTAAGAATAACAGACTTTGGCATCGCTGTAGTACTGGGTGGGTATAAGAAGTCCAAATACAGGTGTAGAGGTACACCTGCATACGCAGCTCCAGCAATGGTGAAGGAGAAGGAACAACGACGTGGGGTAGATTATTTTGCTATTGGCGTCATTTTCTATAAACTATGCACAGGTATGAGACCTTTTCCTGGATATCGTATCAGCAATGACAAAGCAAAGCTGCTGATATTGGAAGCAGATCGTTCACTCATTACAGCATCGCTGTAGTACTGGGTGGGTATAAGAAGTCCAAATACAGGTGTAGAGCTACACCTGCATACGCAGCTCCAGCAATGGTGAAGGAGAAGGAACAACGACGTGGGGTAGATTATTTTGCTATTGGCGTCATTTTCTATAAACTATGCACAGGTATGAGACCTTTTCCTGGATATCGTATCAACAATGACAAAGCAAAGCTGCTGATATTGGAAGCAGCTCCTTCACCCATCGGACATAACAAACAGTACGCCCTAAGGCTGAACCTGGTGTGTTACAGTTAGAACATCCTAAAGGAACTCAGGAAAACGTCACCTCTGTGTGATCTAGACCTAGATTTCCAGAAGCAACAGAAGAGTAAGCCAAGGCCTGAAGAGTGCAATCACCAATATCTACTCCTTTCTATTCACTGCTTGATAATTACATCTTTTGTGCATTAATAATAAATATACAAAAGATCTATAGAGAATTTGTCTTCATTATTCCACCATACAATATGAGATGTTTGCTTGGAATCGGTACCAGAGAGAGTCAAAATATAAGGGAGGAAGGTGACGGGTATACACTGACACCTGCCAATAAATGCAAACAAGGGGCTGGCAAACCAACATAATTCTCTGTCATGAAGTTGTCACAATTACCATTTCAGTTCTGAAATTATTAGTCATACTATGTGTGGCCATCCTTACAGGTCCCCGCCATGTTATAATTAACACCATGCCTTCCAATAGATAGTTTAATTTAATGCTGCTTAGAAATGTAGAATGGTAGAGTTGGGAGGAACCTCCGGGGTCATCGGGTCCAACCCCTTGCTCAACGCAGGATTCACTAAAACATCCCAGACAGATGCCTGTCCAGCCTTTGTTTGAAGACTTTTTCTATTATCTAATCTGTGTCTGCTCCCTTTCAGTTTCACCCCATTGCTTCTAGTCTTTCCTTGTGCAAATGAGAATAGGGCTGATCCCTCTGCACTATAGCAGCCCATCAGATATTTGTAGATAGCTATTAAGTCTCCTCTCAGCCTTCTTTTTTTGTAAGTTAAACATTCCCAGATCCTTTGACCGTTCCTCATAGGACATGGTTTACAGACCGCTTACTATCCTGATAGCTCTTCTCTGAATTTGCTCCAGTTTGTTAAATTGGGGTGCCCAAAACTGGGCACAGTACTCCAGATGAGGTCTGAGCAAAGAGTAGTAAAGGGGGATAGTTACCTCATGTGATCTAGACTCTATGCTTCTCTTAACACATCCCAGAATTGTGTTTGCTTTTTGCTGCTGCATCACACTATTGACTCAAGTTCAGTCTGTGATCTACCCAAGTCTTTTTCACATGTGTGCTGCTTAGCTCAATTCCTCTCGTTCTGTATATGCTTCTTTAATTTTTCTTGCCAAATGTAGAACTTTGCATTTCGTCCTGTTAAGCCTGGTTTTGACACGATGATTTTCGCTCAAAAGATGTCTTTTTTTTTTTTAAAGGAACGTTTATTTAGCCAAAATAGATACATATACAAAAACAGCGGACACCAAAGAGAATGCACATCTTGTTGATACATCACAGTATATGAGAATTGAGGAAAAAAAAAGGAGACAAAAGTAAGAACACTGAGCGTCTCGCATATTCGTGTGCATTTCTCATAAGAAAGTATTTGGCTGTTCATTTTTGCTTTTATTTATAAACTACTCATAATAAAACAAACCCAAACCAGGTTAGGGCTCCAAGCCTCGGAGTCCCAAAATATCAGGAGAGAGAGAGAACGGTAATAAAAAGAGAACGGGAGGAACCCCCACCCCCCAGGACAAAATAAACAAAGGGACATAAGAAAGATTAGAGAGAACACCCCCCCCCCCCAGAAAGAATTTTAACCCTCCCCCCTTAATCCCTTAAACAACAAACCTGCGCGACTCAAAGAAAAAAAAAAAAGGATTAGCCTAAACAGTAGATTGGTTCAAGCGGGTGTACCTTATTTTATCCCTTCCTAGTATCTAGACAGGCATCTCTACTGCCGTTGCAGGACTGCTCACCCAGCTCCCCCAAATCTTGTCAAACTTCTCAGGACATCCTCTCGCCATATAAGTCAGTTTGTACATTGGAAGCACAGAGTTCACCACCTGGATCCATGCGTTCCTGGTCGGCCTACCAGGGTGTTTCCAGTTCAACAAAATTACCTTTTTAGCATAGAAAAACAGTAGCTTATATAAGGTGCGGGTTGCCGCTGCCACTGGCAGGTCTCCAACAAGCCCAAAGAGGCACACCCCAGGGTGCATGATCCTCGGGGCCCCCAGATGAGACTCCATAAATATGAGGACGTCCCCCCAGTAGTCTCGCATGACACCGCAGTCCCAAAACACGTGCATGATAGTCCCGTCGGCAATTAAACATCGGGGGCAGGTCGCCGAGGGGAGTAGACCCATTACATGTAGCCTAGATGGGGTGTAGTATATCCGGTGTAGGAACTTTACCTGGATGAGCCTATCTCTAGCACTAATCAAGGGAGGACCAGAGCTCGCCAATATGTCCTCACCATCCCCCTCCAGAAGATCAGGAATGTCGATGATCCATTTTTGGGTGGCTCTCTCTCTTAACGGAGCAAGACACTGCACCAAGTGGGCATAGAAGCTGGACAATGGTCTTACTATATTGCACATCTGTGCCAATCCCTCCAGCCGAGTCAGGGACAGCGGTATGGACAGGCCCTGAAACTGAGCCCTGATCACATGCCGTAGCTGGTAATATCTGAAATAGGAGTGCTCAGGCAGGTTGTAGACTATCTGCAGCTGAAGAAAGGTGCAGAAGGCGCCCTCCGTGACTATGTCAGATAGTACATTAATACCCTGAGCTCTCCAGAATGCAGACTCTGTAAAGCGCTGCAGGTGCGGCAAGTGTGGATTATCCCACAAAGGAGTATGTGGGGACCATGTGACTTCCACTACAGGGGTCAGCCGCAATGCCTTGTGCCATATTTTAAGTGTTACCAGCATGGGGGCAGGTAAGGGGGCAATAGAAGAGGAGCGGCCACGCATCAGCAGACCCCTCAATCCCAGGGTGGGGTCCGCCACCCTGCGCTCCAGCCTGACCGCCGGATTGTAATCCGAAGAGGTCAGCCACCACCCAGCATACACCAGCTGGCTAGCCAGGTAGTAATAGTAAAAATGGGGTAAGGCTAATCCTCCCCAGCTCACCGGGAGGCACAGGGTCTCCAATTTAATCCTGGGGGTGGAGGCTTTCCACAGGATACGCAGTACAATCCCACGAAGCGTAGCGAAGAATCTGATTGGGACCAGGACAGGGGAGTTATGGAGTACGTACAAAACTTTTGGTAGCAGCTTCATCTTTATCAAATTGACCCTGCCCACCAGAGTGAGCGGGAGAGAGGCCCATCGTGTTGCCATTCCCTCAGCCCATTTCAGGAGGGGAGCTAGGTTAAGGTCAGAGAAGGCAGAAACCCTCACTGACACTCTTATACCCAAATAGGTTGTCTGAGTTGTCCAGCTCAGTGGAGCGGGCAAAGGGAGCTCAGCCGCTGCAGAGTCTATCGCAATTAAGTGGGTTTTGTCCCAGTTGACCCGAATACCAGAATGCAGGCCAAATATGTCAAAAATGGTGAGTGCAGAGTCAAGCGAAGACTCCGGATCCTGGAGGAAGAGGAGGGTGTCATCAGCGTATAGTGCTATGCGCTCTTCATAGTTGTGAAATTTAAATCCTTTTATTACCGGCGAGGTCCGGACCCGGATTGCAAGTGGCTCTATAGCAAGGGCAAACAGGGCAGGGGACAGGGGGCAACCCTGTCGTGTGCCTCTACTGAGGGGAAACTGGGCCGAAATATGGACATTGGTTTTAATACTGGCTACTGGGGAATCATATAGGATCTTTACCCATCTAATAAATACTGGCCCAAATCCAAACCGTTGCATCACTGCCCACAAGTACCTCCACTCTACTGAGTCGAAGGCCTTTGCCTGGTCTATAAATACCAGGGTGCGTTTTCCGCAGTTGGAATGTTCATATGTCAGATGGTCAAAAAGCCGCCTTAGATTCATGTCTGTACTTTTGCCAGGCATGAAGCCAGATTGGTCAGGGTGTATGATCTCTTTAAGAATGGAATTTATGCGCGTCGCAAGTATTTTTGCCAGAATTTTAACGTCGTTGTTAAGAAGTGAGATCGGCCTATAGGAACCACAATCTGCAGGATCTTTTCCAGCTTTAGGAATCATGACAATTATGGCCTTGCGCATGGTGTCCGGCAGGGCACCATCTCGCAGAATAGAATTATATAGCGTTAGAAGCCGGGGAGCTAGGAAATCCACATTCTTTTTATACCATTCCCCAGGGAGTCCATCCAACCCCGGCGATTTCCTATTGGGAAGTGACTTGATAGCGTCCATTACCTCCTCTATACTCAAGTCCCCATCCAAATAAGTGGCACTACTTGGGCTCAGCGCTGGGAAGGGGATATCATCAAGGTAAGCTATTAGCTGTTCATCCGAGCAGCTAAGTTTGGAAGTATAAAGATTACTATAGAAGTGGGCAAACGTTAGATTGATCAGTTGGGGATCATCCACCAGGGTCCCCGAAGCATCGCGCACCCCCGTGATTGGCGGCAATGTTTGATCCTCCCTAGCCAAATAGGCCAACAGATGACCGTTCTTATCTCCCTGGTCAAAGACCTGGTGACGAGTGTAAAGAAACTTCTTTTTGGTATATTCAGTGAGCAGTAACTTGTATTTCCGCCGTAGGTTATTTAAGTCCAGGTAGGCCTCTGGGGAAGGATGTGCTATGTGTCTGGCCTCCGCCGCAACAAGGCGGCGTTCCAGGTCCAATCGGGCAGCCTGCAGAGATCTTCTATACTCAGCGATGGCGGATGTGAAAGACCCCCTAGTAACAGCCTTAAAGGCATCCCACACAGTTAGCTCCGAAGCAGTCCCCTCATTGACCTCCCAGTACATCCCTGCTTCCTGCTCAGTGTACTCCTGTACCTCTCCCTGCACCAGCCATAGAGGGCTGAGTCTCCACAAGGGACGAGAGCTCTCCACACCAAGGTCAAGGACCAGCTGGAGTGGGGAATGGTCCGATATGCCTCTGGGCAGATAGGAAACATCCCGCACCATAGGAAGACAGTCCGGGGAGCCAAAACACAGGTCGATGCGGGAAAAAGCATTATGTGTTAGGGAGTGACATGAATAGGCAGTGTCATGCGGGTGTCGCAGGCGCCATATTTCCTGTAGCAAGTAGGAGTCAGCCCATGTCAGCAATCTGGTTGATGCCGAGGCAGCTGGAGTGAACCGGTCCCGCACCGGGTCCAAAATCAGATTGAAGTCCCCCATAAATATTATTGGAGCAGGTTTGAGCAAAACCACCTGGGCCATCACATCAGAGAGGATTTTAATATCAGCGGGGGGCGGCAGATAGATATTGATTATTGTGAGGAGCCGGCCATGGAAGGTTCCCTGAAGGATCAAAAACCGACCCCCAGGATCAATGTGGATTTGTCGGAATACAAATTGGGCTGCTTTAGTTACCAGGATGCTGACTCCTCTGGCATAGTTGGAATAAGTAGCGTGGTATGCAGCGCCTATATTGGCTCTCTTAAGAGCCAGTATCTTTGAGCCCTGTAGATGTGTCTCCTGAAGTAGTATGATGTGGGGAGAATGGATTTTTAGAAAATTGAAAGTTAGAGCTCTCTTAAATTTGGAATTCAAACCCCTAACATTCCAGGAGATCAGCTTAAGATGCATGCTAGCCATTGCCATAGAGTTGGACATTGTTTGAACAGGACACCCGCATAGCACCGAAAGAAGAGTCGCGCCAAAAAAAAGTGCAATAAAGTAAAGTGGTTATCTTAGATATATGAACCATAACAAAAACCCCTTCCCACCCTACCCATCCCCCCAAACTTAGGACAGGTTTGGATCCCCGAATACCAAACTTTATGAGGGGCATTAGGCCTGCCCCAGCGAACTAAAAGAGAAACTTAAAACAGAGAGGACTGAGAGAACAAATATAGTCACATGGTCCCCCTGCGAAAGAGCATGAGACACAATTGCGTCATGTGGGCTGTATCTCCACAGCTTGCATATACCCGGCTATAACCTGGGATACTGATATGTGGGCTGGTTGCCCAAGGAGGGGGAGCCCCCACCAGGCCATTGGCCATGAGTTGGGGTCCACCAGGGAGGGCCACAGAGAGTAACATTATCAGGCCGCCGGGAAAGTCAGAGGAAAAAAAAAATTTAGCATAGTTAACAGAATCCACATCACATACCAAAGACGATTTTATCATAAGTGGCTGGCCCAAAGGGCTAAGGAGGTGAGTAGGGGAGAGGAGGCGAAAAGGGGGAAAGGAAGCAAAGAAGGGGAAAGGAAACCGGAGAGGGCAGGGAGCGGTAGGGAAGAGGAGAGGGATTTCCTTCAGTTGTTGCCACAGAGAAGAAAGAGTAGGCCAGCCACGGCATCAATTTTGTAATGTCTCACAAACAGGATTCAATTTTGCTCGAGCCAATTTAGGACATCTCCAGGACTCTCGAAGAAATGGGAGCGATTGTCCTTGATCACTTTTAGCCTAGCAGGGTACAACATGGCGTAGACAAGCTGTTTAGCGCGCAGAGCTTTCTTTGCCTCTGCAAACTTTTGCCGCCTCTGCTGCACCTCCAAAGAGAAGTCTGGGAAGATACGGACTGTTTGCCCTCCGACCTTCAGCGGATCTTTCATGCGGTTGAGCGCCAAGACTTTGTCCCTGTCCCTATAGTTAAGTAACTTAGCTATGAAGGTGCGAGGGGGTCCTCCAGGTGGCGGGGCCCCAGATGGAATACGATGGGCTCTTTCCACACAGAGCAGAGGCGAAAGGGAATCTGGGCCGTATGTCTTTTTGAGGAGCGATTCCAAGAAATCGCAGGGGTTTTTGCCCTCTGCTCCCTCCGGCAGTCCCACGAACCTGAGATTACACCGACGCAACCGGTTCTCCATGTCGTCAATTTTTCTCTGCTGTGCTGCAAAACTGGTGTTTAGAGTCTGCACGCGGTCCGAGAGCGGCGTAGTGATATCTTCAAGGTCAGATACTCTGGTCTCAACCTCGGTCGTGCGTTCCCGCAGCGTTTGAACATCCGCTCTCAGCAGACTAAAGTCTGATTGCAAGGCATCGATTTTCTCGGTGAGGGCAGAGCGGGACTCCGTAATTGCTTTCAACACATCAGCAATAGTCGGGCCGGACACAGGAGGTGAAGCTGGGGTAGCCCCCGCAGGGGATGTGCCTTGTGGGCTGCAGGGCTCGTTAGATCGGGTGTCCGCTGAGCCGCTGGGTCGGGCATACTGTTGCAGCTTGTTGGCTATTTTATTTTGTTTAATGGGTGCCATCTTGCCGGAGGGGTACAGTTGGAGATATCCGTCGGCTCGAGCTTGTAACGTATCGCAGGGGGAGTTCACATGTAGTTTAGTGGTTAGTGCATAACTGTTGAGGAATAGTCATGATGCAGTGCAGTGATGTCAGTGAACTGGCGCCACACCACCACTAGGTGTCAGTAGAGAGCAGGTCAAGACTCAATGGGTAAATGCAAGTGAAGCAGACTTTGTGGGTTATGAAACAAAGTAAAGGCTGCAAATGTGGGCCTGTGCTTCTCTCTCTGGCCCACAGAGTATAGCCCCAGTGTTGTACTGTGGAGTCTGGTGAGCTGCACAGGCTTTCAACAGTCCCAGCTCTGCTGCATCTCTGCTGTGCAGGCTGTATATGTGTGGCTTGTGCTTCTTTCTCTGGCCCACAGAGTATAGCCCCAGTGTTGTACTGTGGAGTCTGGTGAGCTGCACAGGCTTTCAACAGTCCCAGCTCTGCTGCATCTCTGCTGTGCAGGCTGTATATGTGTGGCTTGCTGCTCACAATAAATGGCAGTCCCTGGGAGTAGAGGATGACCCCCTCTCTGGCCTCAGGAGCCTCCTGGACAGCACTCCCGACAGAGGCCCTCAGTGCAGATGGAGCTCCCCTCCTCTTCAGCCCCCCCCTCCAAAAGATGTCTTTTGAGCGATAATCGTTGTGTTCATTTACAGGGCAAGGTGATCGCTCAAACGTTGAGCAATCACTTTGCGGTCCGAGTGGGGTATGCAGAAGACAAGCAGGGGCGCTTGTCTTCTGCATCCAGCTGTTATCTGGTATACAGCGACTGGTTAACGAAAACTGCACAATGTCAGTGCAGATAGACAACGATTTTTGCTCAAATATGGCTTTGAGCGATTTTTGGGGGAAGGAATCGTTGTGTTTTAATCAGCCTTTAAATACCATTCTATTGCTTGCAGCCCTCTGTTCAAGTTTGTCTAGATCTTTTTGAATCCTCTCTCACTGCTCTAGTCTTAGCTGTGTCTCCTAGCTTTGTGTCATTGGCAAATTTGATCAGCTTCCTATCAATTCCCTCCTCCAGATCATTTATAAAAATGTTGAACAAAACTGGGTACTCCACTTGAGACATTTTTCCACTGGGACTATGACCACTCTTTGAGTACGATCACTCAGCCAGTTGTGAATCCACCTAACAGTTGCCTTTTCAATCCCTTGTCTATTTTTTCAATAAAGATGGTATCAGATACTTTGTCAAATGCTTTACTAAAGTCAAAACATACTATATCTAACGCACTTCCCTGATCAAGCCAGTTGGTGATTCTGTCATAGAAGGAAATTAGATTAGTCTAGCATGACTTGTTTGTTATAAACCCATGCTCGCTCTGGTTTATTACTCCATTCTCATCCAAGTACTTCCATACACGCATTCACGGGGGCAGAAATAGTCCAGTAGTAGTGTATAAAGGCCTTAACTAATTAAAACTAAATTTTATTAAGACTTTGAAAACTAGGGCTGTATGACAGACACACAATGAAAGGCACGATATTTGGAAACCAGCGTGCCTAAACAGACAAACACAAAACCAGTGGCATATAAACCCACCTTCTAAATGCAGGTGTATATATATAATCAAAGGGTAATAAAAAGACTCATAATCCCCTCATATAATGCAAGGAGGATGAGGGCAAGAAATGTTGCTAGCTTCTTAATGCTTGTGCTCAACAACATTCACAGGAGCCACAACGAACAGATTTTAGAGTGGAGACACCCATTATTGTACTGCTCTCCACCATGCTTCACTGCTGCCTGCAGACACTCATTATTGTACCGCTCTTCACCATGCTTCACTGCTGCCTGCAGACACTCATTATTGTACCGCTCTTCACCATGCTTCACTGCTGCCTGCAGACACTCATTATTGTACCGCTCTTCACCATGCATCACTGCTGCCTGCAGACACTCA
This sequence comes from Eleutherodactylus coqui, assembly GCF_035609145.1. Taxonomy (NCBI): domain Eukaryota; kingdom Metazoa; phylum Chordata; class Amphibia; order Anura; family Eleutherodactylidae; genus Eleutherodactylus; species Eleutherodactylus coqui. Next base: position 23,306,282 of record NC_089849.1, read on the forward strand.
TTATTGTACCGCTCTTCACCATGCTTCATTGCTGCCTGCAGAAACTCATTATTGTACCACTCTTCACCATGCTTCACTGCAGCCTGCAGATACTCATTATTGTACCGCTCTTCACCATGCTTCATTGCTGCCTGCAAACACTCATTATTGTACCGCTCTCCACCATGCTTCACTGCTGCCTACAGACATTCATTATTTTACCGCTCTCCGCCATGCTTCACTGCTGCCTGCAGACACTCATTCTTGTACCGCTCTCCACCATGCTTCACTGCTGCCTGCAGACACCCATTATTGTACCCCCCCCTTTTTGTAGTTTTTCTTTTTTTATGTTGTACAAGAAATGAAATAAGTTTACAAAAACTTGCTTTCTGACGCCATCTCCTGGCCCCCAAAGCTTTTTTTATTTTTTTGTCAATCATATTGCATGATGCCCTTTTTTTGTGCGGTAGCTTGCAGTTTTTATTATTAACTAGAGATGAGTGAGCACCCAAATGCTCGGGTCCACGTTATTTGAGTCGAGCTTTTCGTAAAATCCGAGAGCTCTACTCGAGTAATGAACCTCATTGACTATAATGGGAGACTCAAGCATTATGTGGGACGCTGAGTCCCGAGTTTTTTAAAAATCTTTTCTTGGTTCGTGTTTCTTCTTCTTCTCTCTCCCCTCCCTTCCCCTTCCTGCCAGACCAAAAATGTTCGAATGACGCGTGCTGCCGCAGGGAGGGGACCAAACAGGCATGTCACAGCGGGGAGGAGCCAAAAGCTGGGGCGAGGAGCCAAAAGCTATTTGATGCTCATTCGAGTAACGAGCACCATCGAGTACGCTAATACTTTAACGAGCATCAAGCTTGACAGAGTATGTTCACTCAACTCTATTATTAACATTTTGGGATAGACAGGACTTTTTGATCACTTTTTATTCAATTTGTATCTTGGATACGGGGTGAACAAAGAAGTCCAATTCTAACAATGTGTATATTTTCTTTCTGACGGCATTCACCATAGTTGATGACATCACGATGGCAGTTTACAGGGTGACATCACAATGGCAGGCAGCCATTATATTTTAATGTGCTATTTTGTTGCCTATAAACAGATGTTTTATCTAAGGAGGAAAGTCACATCATAAACACCAATGAAGAGAGAGAAAACTTCTAGATCTCTAGAACTGGAGACACCACTACAAAACCGCCAAGATCACTCAGAGCGACAGCAGTGAATCTAAATCTGATTACTGTTCTCTAGAATTGGAGACACCAGAGGAGCTCTACAGAACTGCCAAGATCACTCAGAGCGACAGTAGAGACTCTAAATCTGATTACTGTGCTCTATAACTGGAGACACCAGAGGAGCTCCACACACCTATCAAACCCTTCCAGAGCGAAAGTAGCCATGATGAAACACCCACCACAAGTGATATCTGTTTGGAGGAACCCCATCCGAAAGGAATGTGTTGGTATTAAAGCTTCAGCCAAAGGGAATCTCACATGGACCAGGTTCAATTACATAGAGCGCCATATCCTAAAACTATCCCATGAGAGTCCTTACCTTATTCATGGTCTTTCCACCTTCCACACGCTAAACTGTCTATTTTGGGATGGAATCGGCCAATGGAGAAAACCTTGATCATTTTATATTTAACTAGCTGATATACCCGGCTTCGCCCGAGTTAATTTGGTACTGGTGTTTATCTGGTGTTCACACGGAAAATCTTATGAAGTCCTGGTTACTTTAGAGGTACTGAGGAAAAACTTATGTTCACCGTTTTGCATAGTTCTCTGCGTTACCCAGGAAACACCACGTGGAGGTAACCATGCAATGCTTCCTTTATATAAAATGACATTAGGAAGTGAGAGAATTAGATTATGTACATAAAATTTGGACACTAATTCTTTTGCGCTTAGAATTGAATAATCGAGTTGGGACCCATTAACTTTTCATATTTATGACACAATCAATGCTTGTGCCAAATTTCATGTTTCTATGACACCGGAAAGTGAGAAAATTAGATTCCGTACGTAAAATTTGGACGCTAATTCTTTTGCGCATATAATTGAATAATCGAGTTGGGACCCATTAGCTTTTACTATTTATGACATAATCAATGCTCGTGCCAAATTTCCTGTTTCTATGACAACGGAAAGTGAAAAAATTACATTCCGCACGTAAAATTTGGACGCTAATTCTTTTCCGCATAGAATTGAATAATGGAGTTGGGACCCATTAGCTTTTCCTATTTATGACAATCAATGCTCGTGCCAAATTTCCCGTTTCTATGACACCGGAAACTGAAAAAATTAGATTCCGCACGTAAAATTTGGACGCTAATTCTTTTGCGCATAGAATTGAATAATGGAGTTGGGACCCATTAGCTTTTCCTATTTATGACATAATCAATGCTCGTGCCAATTTTCCTGTTTCTATGACACCGGAAAGTGAGAAAATTACATTCCGCACGTAAAATTTGGACGCTAATTCTTTTGCGCATAGAATTGAATAATGGAGTTGGGACCCATTAGCTTTTCCTATTTATGACATAATCAATACTTGTGCCAATTTTCCTGTTTCTATGACACCAGAAAGTGAGAAAATTAGATTCCGTACGTACAATTTGGATGCTAATTCTTTTGCGCATAGAATTGAATAATCGAGTTGGGACCTATTAGCTTTTCATACTTATGACATAATCAATTGTCGTGCCAAATTTCACGTTTCTATGACATTGGGAAGTGAGTGATTTAGATTATGTACGTTAAATTTTGGCGCCAATTCTTTTGCGCTAGAATTGAATAATCGAGTTGGGACCCAATTTCTTTTCCTCTTTTGGAGATAATCTATGCTTGCGCCAAATTTCATGTTTCTACGACATCGGGAAGTTGGAGAACTTTTGGCGAGTCAGTCAATCAGTCAGTCAGTGAGTGAGTCAGTGAGGGGTTTCAGCTTTATATATATAGAAAACTTTGCTCTTGATACCACCACAATAAAATTCATCACAGCAGAAGTGATCTGCGGCACAGAGTTCCTGCATAAGAAAGGCATTATACATCGGGACCTGAAGACAGAGAATATTTTTCTGACTGCAGACGGCCATGTAAGAATAACAGACTTTGGCATCGCTGTTCTACTTGGTGGATATAAGAAATCCAAATACAGGTGTAGAGGTACACCTGCATACGCAGCTCCAGCAATGGTGAAGGAGAAGGAACAACGACGTGGGGTAGATTATTTTGCTATTGGCGTCATTTTCTATAAACTATGCACAGGTATGAGACCTTTTCCTGGATATCGTATCAGCAATGACAAAGCAAAGCTGCTGATATTGGAAGCAGATCGTTCACTCATTACAGCATCGCTGTAGTACTGGGTGGGTATAAGAAGTCCAAATACAGGTGTAGAGGTACACCTGCATACGCAGCTCCAGCAATGGTGAAGGAGAAGGAACAACGACGCGGGGTAGATTATTTTGCTATTGGCGTCATTTTCTATAAACTATGCACAGGTATGAGACCTTTTCCTGGATATCGTATCAACAATGACAAAGCAAAGCTGCTGATATTGGAAGCAGCTCCTTCACCCATCGGACATAACAAACAGTACGCCCTAAGGCTGAACCTGGTGTGTTACAGTTAGAACATCCTAAAGGAACTCAGGAAAACGTCACCTCTGTGTGATCTAGACCTAGATTTCCAGAAGCAACAGAAGAGTAAGCCAAGGCCTGAAGAGTGGAATCACCAATATCTACTCCTTTCTATTCACTGCTTGATAATTACATCTTTTATGCATTAATAATAAATATACAAAAGATCTATAGAGAATTTGTCTTCATTATTCCACCATACAATATGAGATGTTTGCTTGGAATCGGTACCAGAGAGAGTCAAAATATAAGGGAGGGAGGTGACGGGTATACACTGACACCTGCCAATAAATGCAAACAAGGGGCTGGCGAACCAACATAATTCTCTGTCATGAAGTTGTCACAATTACCATTTCAGTTCTGAAATTATTAGTCATACTATGTGTGGCCATCCTTACAGGTCCCCGCCATGTTATAATTAACACCATGCCTTCCAATAGATAGTTTAATTTAATGCTGCTTAGAAATGTAGAATGGTAGAGTTGGGAGGAACCTCCGGGGTCATCGGGTCCAACCCCTTGCTCAACGCAGGATTCACTAAAACATCCCAGACAGATGCCTGTCCAGCCTTTGTTTGAAGACTTTTTCTAATATCTAATCTGTGTCTGCTCCCTTTCAGTTTCACCCCATTGCTTCTAGTCTTTCCTTGTGCAAATGAGACTAGGGCTGATCCCTCTGCACTATAGCAGCCCATCAGATATTTGTAGATAGCTATTAAGTCTCCTCTCAGCCTTCTTTTTTTGTAAGTTAAACATTCCCAGATCCTTTGACCGTTCCTCATAGGACATGGCTTGCAGACCTTTTACTATCCTGATAGCTCTTCTCTGAATTTGCTCCAGTTTGTTAAATTGGGGTGCCCAGAACTGGACACAGTACTCCAGATGAGGTCTGAGCAAAGATTAGTAAAGGGGGATAGTTACCTCATGTGATCTAGACTCTATGCTTCTCTTAACACATCCCAGAATTGTGTTTGCTTTTTGCTGCTGCATCACACTATTGACTCAAGTTCAGTCTGTGATCTATTAGTATACCCAAGTCTTTTTCACATGTGTGCTGCTTAGCCCAATTCCTCTCGTTCTATATATGCTTCTTTAATTTTTCTTGCCAAATGTAGAACTTTGCATTTCGTCCTGTTAAGCCTGGTTTTGACACGATGATTTTCGCTCAAAAGATGTCTTTTGAGCGATAATCGTTGTGTTCATTTACAGGGCAATGTGATCGCTCAAACGTTGAGCAATCACTTTGCGGTCCGAGTGGGGTATGCAGAAGACAAGCAGGGGCGCTTGTCTTCTGCATCCAGCTGTTATCTGGTATACAGCAACTGGTTAACGAAAACTGCACGATGTCAGTGCAGATAGACAACGATTTTTGCTCAAATATGGCTTTGAGCGATTTTTGTGTTTTAATCAGCCTTTAAATACCATTCTATTGCTTGCAGCCCTCTGTTCAAGTTTGTCTAGATCTTTTTGAATCCTCTCTCACTGCTCTAGTCTTAGCTGTGTCTCCTAGCTTTGTGTCATTGGCAAATTTGATCAGCTTCCTATCAATTCCCTCCTCCAGATCATTTATAAAAATGTTGAACAAAACTGGGTACTCCACTTGAGACATTTTTCCACTGGGATTATAGGACCACTCTTTGAGTACGATCACTCAGCCAGTTGTGAATCCACCTAACAGTTGCCTTTTCAATCCCTTGTCTATTTTTTCAATAAAGATGGTATCAGATACTTTGTCAAATGCTTTACTGAAGTCAAAACATACTATATCTAACGCACTTCCCTGATCAAGCCAGTTGGTGATTCTGTCATAGAAGGAAATTAGATTAGTCTGGCATGACTTGTTTGTTATAAACCCATGCTCGCTCTGGTTTATTACTCCATTCTCATCCAAGTACTTCCATACACGCATTCACAGGGGCAGAAATAGTCCAGTAGTAGTGTATAAAGGCCTTAACTAATTAAATCTAAATTTTATTAAGACTTTGAAAACTAGGGCTGTATGACAGACACACAATGAAAGGCACGATATTTGGAAACCAGCGTGCCTAAACAGACAAACACAAAACCAGTGGCATATAAACCCACCTTCTAAATGCAGGTGTATATATATAATCAAAGGGTAATAAAAAGACTCATAATCCCCTCATATAATGCAAGGAGGATGAGGGCAAGAAATGTTGCTAGCTTCTTAATGCTTGTGCTCAACAACATTCACAGGAGCCACAACGAACAGATTTTAGAGTGGAGACACCCATTATTGTACCGCTCTCCACCATGCTTCACTGCTGCCTGCAGACACTCATTATTGTACCGCTCTTCACCATGCTTCACTGCTGCCTGCAGACACTCATTATTGTACCGCTCTTCACCATGCATCACTGCTGCCTGCAGACACTCATTATTGTACCGCTCTTCACCATGCTTCACTGCTGCCTGCAGACACTCATTATTGTACCGCTCTTCACCATGCATCACTGCTGCCTGCAGACACTCATTATTGTACCGCTCTTCACCATGCTTCACTGCTGCCTGCAGACACACATTATTGTACCGCTCTCCACCATGCTTCATTGCTGCCTGCAAACACTCATTATTGTACCGCTCTCCACCATGCTTCACTGCTGCCTGCAGACACTCATTATTGTACCGCTCTCCACCATGCTTCACTGCTGCCTACAGACATTCATTATTGTACCGCTCTCCACAATGCTTCACTGCTGCCTGCAGACACTCATTATTGTACCGCTCTTCACCATGCTTCACTGCTGCCTGCAGACACTCATTATTGTACCGCTCTTCGCCATGCTTCACTGCTGCCTGCAGACACTCATTATTGTACCGCTCTCCGCCATGCTTCACTGCTGCCTGCAGACACTCATTATTGTACCGCTCTCCGCCATGCTTCACTGCTGCCTGCAGACACTCATTATTGTACCGCTCTCCACCATGCTTACCTGCTGCCTGCAGACACCCATTATTGTACCCCCCCCCCCTTTTTGTAGTTTTTCTTTTTTTATGTTGTACAAGAAATGAAATAAGTTTACAAAAACTTGCTTCCTGACGCCATCTCCTGGCCCCCAAAGCTTTTTTTATTTTTTTGTCAATCATATTGCATGATGCCCTTTTTTTGTGCGGTAGCTTGCAGTTTTTATTATTAACTAGAGATGAGTGAGCACCCAAATGCTCGGGTCCGCGTTATTTGAGTCGAGCTTTTCGTAAAATCCGAGAGCTCTACTCGAGTAACGAACCTCATTGACTATAATGGGAGACTCAAGCATTATGTGGGACGCTGAGTCTCGAGTTTTTTTTAAATCTTTTCTTGGTTCGTGTTTCTTCTTCTCTCTCTCTCTCTCCCCTCCCTTCCCCTTCCTGCCAGACCAAAAATGTTCGAATGACGCGTGCTGCCGCAGGGAGGGGCCCAAACAGGCATGTCACAGCGGGGAGGAGCCAAAAGCTGGGGCGAGGAGCCAAAAGCTATTTGATGCTCGTTCGAGTAACGAGCACCATCGAGTACGCTAATACTCGAACGAGCATCAAGCTTGACAGAGTATGTTCACTCAACTCTATTATTAACATTTTGGGATAGACAGGACTTTTTGATCACTTTTTATTCAATTTGTATCTTGGATACGGGGTGAACAAAGAAGTCCAATTCTAGCAATGTGTATATTTTCTTTCTGACGGCATTCACCATAGTTGATGACATCACGATGGCAGTTTACAGGGTGACATCACAATGGCAGGCAGCCATTATATTTTAATGTGCTATTTTGTTTCCTATAAACAGATGTTTTATCTAAGGAGGAAAGTCACATCATAAACACCAATGAAGAGAGAGAAAACTTCTAGATCTCTAGAACTGGAGACACCACTACAAAACCGCCAAGATCACTCAGAGCGACAGCAGTGAATCTAAATCTGATTACTGTTCTCTAGAACTGGAGACACCAGAGGAGCTATACAGAACTGCCAAGATCACTCAGAGCGACAGTAGAGACTCTAAATCTGATTACTGTGCTCTATAACTGGAGACACCAGAGGAGCTCCACACACCTATCAAACCCTTCCAGAGCGAAAGTAGCCATGATGAAACACCCACCACAAGTGATATCTGTTTGGAGGAACCCCATCCGAAAGGAATGCGTTGCTATTAAAGCTTCAGCCAAAGGGAATCTCACATGGACCAGGTTCAATTACATAGAGCGCCATATCCTAAAACTATCCCATGAGAGTCCTTACCTTATTCATGGTCTTTCCACCTTCCACACGCTAAACTGTCTATTTTGGGATGGAATCGGCCAATGGAGAAAACCTTGATCATTTTATATTTAATAACTTTGCTCTTGATACCACCACAATAAAATTCATCACAGCAGAAGTGATCTGCGGCACAGAGTTCTTGCATAAGAAAGGCATTATACATCGGGACCTGAAGACAGAGAATATTTTTCTGACTGCAGACGGCCATGTAAGAATAACAGACTTTGGCATCGCTGTAGTACTGGGTGGATATAAGAAATCCAAATACAGGTGTAGAGGTACACCTGCATACGCAGCTCCAGCAATGGTGAAGGAGAAGGAACAACGACGTGGGGTAGATTGTTTTGCTATTGGCATCATTTTCTATAAACTATGCACAGGTATGAGACCTTTTCCTGGATATCGTATCAGCAATGACAAAGCAAAGCTGCTGATATTGGAAGCAGATCGTTCACTCATTACAGCATCGCTGTAGTACTGGGTGGGTATAAGAAGTCCAAATACAGGTGTAGAGCTACACCTGCATACGCAGCTCCAGCAATGGTGAAGGAGAAGGAACAACGACGTGGGGTAGATTATTTTGCTATTGGCGTCATTTTCTATAAACTAGTCACAGGTATGAGACCTTTTCCTGGATATCGTATCAACAATGACAAAGCAAAGCTGCTGATATTGGAAGCAGCTCCTTCACCCATCGGACATAACAAACAGTACGCCCTAAGGCTGAACCTGGTGTGTTACAGTTAGAACATCCTAAAGGAACTCAGGAAAACGTCACCTCTGTGTGATCTAGACTTAGATTTCCAGAAGCAACAGAAGAGTAAGCCAAGGCCTGAAGAGTGCAATCACCAATATCTACTCCTTTCTATTCACTGCTTGATAATTACATCTTTTATGCATTAATAATAAATATACAAAAGATCTATAGAGAATTTGTCTTCATTATTCCACCATACAATATGAGATGTTTGCTTGGAATCGGTACCAGAGAGAGTCAAAATATAAGGGAGGGAGGTGACGGGTATACACTGACACCTGCCAATAAATGCAAACAAGGGGCTGGCAAACCAACATAATTCTCTGTCATGAAGTTGTCACAATTACCATTTCAGTTCTGAAATTATTAGTCATACTATGTGTGGCCATCCTTACAGGTCCCCGCCATGTTATAATTAACACCATGCCTTCCAATAGATAGTTTAATTTAATGCTGCTTAGAAATGTAGAATGGTAGAGTTGGGAGGAACCTCCGGGGTCATCGGGTCCAACCCCTTGCTCAACGCAGGATTCACTAAAACATCCCAGACAGATGCCTGTCCAGCCTTTGTTTGAAGACTTTTTCTAATATCTAATCTGTGTCTGCTCCCTTTCAGTTTCACCCCATTGCTTCTAGTCTTTCCTTGTGCAAATGAGAATAGGGCTGATCCCTCTGCACTATAGCAGCCCATCAGATATTTGTAGATAGCTATTAAGTCTCCTCTCAGCCTTCTTTTTTTTGTAAGTTAAACATTCCCAGATCCTTTGACCGTTCCTCATAGGACATGGTTTACAGACCGCTTACTATCCTGATAGCTCTTCTCTGAATTTGCTCCAATTTGTTAAATTGGGGTGCCCAGAACTGGGCACAGTACTCCAGATGAGGTCTGAGCAAAGAGTAGTAAAGGGGGATAGTTACCTCATGTGATCTAGACTCTATGCTTCTCTTAACACATCCCAGAATTGTGTTTGCTTTTTGCTGCTGCATCACACTATTGACTCAAGTTCAGTCTGTGATCTATTAGTATACCCAAGTCTTTTTCACATGTGTGCTGCTTAGCCCAATTCCTCTCGTTCTGTATATGCTTCTTTAATTTTTCTTGCCAAATGTAGAACTTTGCATTTCGTCCTGTTAAGCCTGGTTTTGACACGATGATTTTCGCTCAAAAGATGTCTTTTGAGCGATAATCGTTGTGTTCATTTACAGGGCAAGGTGATCGCTCAAACGTTGAGCAATCACTTTGCGCTCCGAGTGGGGTATGCAGAAGACAAGCAGGGGCGCTTGTCTTCTGCATCCAGCTGTTATCTGGTATACAGCGACTGGTTAACGAAAACTGCACGATGTCAGTGCAGATAGACAACGATTTTTGCTCAAATATGGCTTTGAGCGATTTTTGGGGGAAGGAATCGTTGTGTTTTAATCAGCCTTTAAATACCATTCTATTGCTTGCAGCCCTCTGTTCAAGTTTGTCTAGATCTTTTTGAATCCTCTCTCACTGCTCTAGTCTTAGCTGTGTCTCCTAGCTTTGTGTCATTGGCAAATTTGATCAGCTTCCTATCAGTTCCCTCCTCCAGATCATTTATAAAAATGTTGAACAAAACTGGGTACTCCACTTGAGACATTTTTCCACTGGGATTATGACCACTCTTTGAGTACGATCACTCAGCCAGTTGTGAATCCACCTAACAGTTGCCTTTTCAATCCCTTGTCTATTTTTTCAATAAAGATGGTATCAGATACTTTGTCAAATGCTTTACTAAAGTCAAAACATACTATATCTAACGTACTTCCCTGATCAAGCCAGTTGGTGATTCTGTCATAGAAGGAAATTAGATTAGTCTAGCATGACTTGTTTGTTATAAACCCATGCTCGCTCTGGTTTATTACTCCATTCTCATCCAAGTACTTCCATACACGCATTCACGGGGGCAGAAATAGTCCAGTAGTAGTGTATAAAGGCCTTAACTAATTAAAACTAAATTTTATTAAGACTTTGAAAACTAGGGCTGTATGACAGACACACAATGAAAGGCACGATATTTGGAAACCAGCGTGCCTAAACAGACAAACACAAAACCAGTGGCATATAAACCCACCTTCTAAATGCAGGGGTATATATATAATCAAAGGGTAATAAAAAGACTCATAATCCCCTCATATAATGCAAGGAGGATGAGGGCAAGAAATGTTGCTAGCTTCTTAATGCTTGTGCTCAACAACATTCACAGGAGCCACAACGAACAGATTTTAGAGTGCAGACACCCATTATTGTACCGCTCTCCACCATGCTTCACTGCTGCCTGCAGATACTCATTATTGTACCGCTCTTCACCATGTTTCACTGCTGCCTGCAGACACTCATTATTGTACCGCTCTTCACCATGCTTCACTGCTGCCTGCAGACACTCATTATTGTACCGCTCTTCACCATGCTTCACTGCTGCCTGCAGACACTCATTATTGTACCGCTCTCCGCCATGCTTCACTGCTGCGTGCAGACACTCATTATTGTACCGCTCTCCACCATGCTTCCCTGCTGCCTGCAGACACCCATTATTGTACCGCTCTCCACCATGCATCACTGCTGCCTGCAGACACCCATTATTGTACCCCCCCCCCTTTTTGTAGTTTTTCTTTTTTTATGTTGTACAAGAAATGAAATAAGTTTACAAAAACTTGCTTTCTGACGCCATCTCCTGGCCCCCAAAGCTTTTTTTATTTTTTTGTCAATCATATTGCATGATGCCCTTTTTTTGTGCGGTAGCTTGCAGTTTTTATTATTAACTAGAGATGAGTGAGCACCCAAATGCTCGGGTCCGCGTTATTTGAGTCGAGCTTTTCGTAAAATCCGAGAGCTCTACTCGAGTAACGAACCTCATTGACTATAATGGGAGACTCAAGCATTATGTGGGACGCTGAGTCTCGAGTTTTTTTTAAATCTTTTCTTGGTTCGTGTTTCTTCTTCTCTCTCTCTCTCCCCTCCCTTCCCCTTCCTGCCAGACCAAAAATGTTCGAATGACGCATGCTGCCGCAGGGAGGGGCCCAAACAGGCATGTCACAGCGGGGAGGAGCCAAAAGCTGGGGCGAGGAGCCAAAAGCTATTTGATGCTCGTTCGAGTAACGAGCACCATCGAGTACGCTAATACTTGAACGAGCATCAAGCTTGACAGAGTATGTTCACTCAACTCTATTATTAACATTTTGGGATAGACAGGACTTTTTGATCACTTTTTATTCAATTTGTATCTTGGATACGGGGTGAACAAAGAAGTCCAATTCTAGCAATGTGTATATTTTCTTTCTGACGGCATTCACCATAGTTGATGACATCACGATGGCAGTTTACAGGGTGACATCACAATGGCAGGCAGCCATTATATTTTAATGTGCTATTTTGTTTCCTATAAACAGATGTTTTATCTAAGGAGGAAAGTCACATCATAAACACCAATGAAGAGAGAGAAAACTTCTAGATCTCTAGAACTGGAGACACCACTACAAAACCGCCAAGATCACTCAGAGCGACAGCAGTGAATCTAAATCTGATTACTGTTCTCTAGAACTGGAGACACCAGAGGAGCTATACAGAACTGCCAAGATCACTCAGAGCGACAGTAGAGACTCTAAATCTGATTACTGTGCTCTATAACTGGAGACACCAGAGGAGCTCCACACACCTATCAAACCCTTCCAGAGCGAAAGTAGCCATGATGAAACACCCACCACAAGTGATATCTGTTTGGAGGAACCCCATCCGAAAGGAATGCGTTGCTATTAAAGCTTCAGCCAAAGGGAATCTCACATGGACCAGGTTCAATTACATAGAGCGCCATATCCTAAAACTATCCCATGAGAGTCCTTACCTTATTCATGGTCTTTCCACCTTCCACACGCTAAACTGTCTATTTTGGGATGGAATTGGCCAATGGAGGGCACCTCGATCATTTTATATTTAATAACTTTGCTCTTGATACCACCACAATAAAATTCATCACAGCAGAAGTGATCTGCGGCACAGAGTTCTTGCATAAGAAAGGCATTATACATCGGGACCTGAAGACAGAGAATATTTTTCTGACTGCAGACGGCCATGTAAGAATAACAGACTTTGGCATCGCTGTAGTACTGGGTGGATATAAGAAATCCAAATACAGGTGTAGAGGTACACCTGCATACGCAGCTCCAGCAATGGTGAAGGAGAAGGAACAACGACGTGGGGTAGATTATTTTGCTATTGGCGTCATTTTCTATAAACTATGCACAGGTATGAGACCTTTTCCTGGATATCGTATCAGCAATGACAAAGCAAAGCTGCTGATATTGGAAGCAGATCGTTCACTCATTACAGCATCGCTGTAGTACTGGGTGGGTATAAGAAGTCCAAATACAGGTGTAGAGCTACACCTGCATACGCAGCTCCAGCAATGGTGAAGGAGAAGGAACAACGACGTGGGGTAGATTATTTTGCTATTGGCGTCATTTTCTATAAACTAGTCACAGGTATGAGACCTTTTCCTGGATATCGTATCAACAATGACAAAGCAAAGCTGCTGATATTGGAAGCAGCTCCTTCACCCATCGGACATAACAAACAGTACGCCCTAAGGCTGAACCTGGTGTGTTACAGTTAGAGCATCCTAAAGGAACTCAGGAAAACGTCACCTCTGTGTGATCTAGACCTAGATTTCCAGAAGCAACAGAAGAGTAAGCCAAGGCCTGAAGAGTGGAATCACCAATATCTACTCCTTTCTATTCACTGCTTGATAATTACATCTTTTATGCATTAATAATAAATATACAAAAGATCTATAGAGAATTTGTCTTCATTATTCCACCATACAATATGAGATGTTTGCTTGGAATCGGTACCAGAGAGAGTCAAAATATAAGGGAGGGAGGTGACGGGTATACACTGACACCTGCCAATAAATGCAAACAAGGGGCTGGCAAACCAACATAATTCTCTGTCATGAAGTTGTCACAATTACCATTTCAGTTCTGAAATTATTAGTCATACTAAGTGTGGCCATCCTTACAGGTCCCCGCCATGTTATAATTAACACCATGCCTTCCAATAGATAGTTTAATTTAATGCTGCTTAGAAATGTAGAATGGTAGAGTTGGGAGGAACCTCCGGGGTCATCGGGTCCAACCCCTTGCTCAACGCAGGATTCACTAAAACATCCCAGACAGATGCCTGTCCAGCCTTTGTTTGAAGACTTTTTCTAATATCTAATCTGTGTCTGCTCCCTTTCAGTTTCACCCCATTGCTTCTAGTCTTTCCTTGTGCAAATGAGAATAGGGCTGATCCCTCTGCACTATAGCAGCCCATCAGATATTTGTAGATAGCTATTAAGTCTCCTCTCAGCCTTCTTTTTTTTGTAAGTTAAACATTCCCAGATCCTTTGACCGTTCCTCATAGGACATGGTTTACAGACCGCTTACTATCCTGATAGCTCTTCTCTGAATTTGCTCCAATTTGTTAAATTGGGGTGCCCAGAACTGGGCACAGTACTCCAGATGAGGTCTGAGCAAAGAGTAGTAAAGGGGGATAGTTACCTCATGTGATCTAGACTCTATGCTTCTCTTAACACATCCCAGAATTGTGTTTGCTTTTTGCTGCTGCATCACACTATTGACTCAAGTTCAGTCTGTGATCTATTAGTATACCCAAGTCTTTTTCACATGTGTGCTACTTAGCCCAATTCCTCTCGTTCTGTATATGCTTCTTTAATTTTTCTTGCCAAATGTAGAACTTTGCATTTCGTCCTGTTAAGCCTGGTTTTGACACGATGATTTTCGCTTAAAAGATGTCTTTTGAGCGATAATCGTTGTGTTCATTTACAGGGCAAGGTGATCGCTTAAACGTTGAGCAATCACTTTGCGCTCCGAGTGGGGTATGCAGAAGACAAGCAGGGGCGCTTGTCTTCTGCATCCAGCTGTTATCTGGTATACAGCGACTGGTTAACGAAAACTGCACGATGTCAGTGCAGATAGACAACGATTTTTGCTCAAATATGGCTTTGAGCGATTTTTGGGGGAAGGAATCGTGTTTTAATCAGCCTTTAAATACCATTCTATTGCTTGCAGCCCTCTGTTCAAGTTTGTCTAGATCTTTTTGAATCCTCTCTCACTGCTCTAGTCTTAGCTGTGTCTCCTAGCTTTGTGTCATTGGCAAATTTGATCAGCTTCCTATCAATTCCCTCCTCCAGATCATTTATAAAAATGTTGAACAAAACTGGGTACTCCACTTGAGACATTTTTCCACTGGGATTATGACCACTCTTTGAGTACGATCACTCAGCCAGTTGAGAATCCACCTAACAGTTGCCTTTTCAATCCCTTGTCTATTTTTTCAATAAAGATGGTATCAGATACTTTGTCAAATGCTTTACTAAAGTCAAAACATACTATATCTAACGCACTTCCCTGATCAAGCCAGTTGGTGATTCTGTCATAGAAGGAAATTAGATTAGTCTAGCATGACTTGTTTGTTATAAACCCATGCTCGCTCTGGTTTATTACTCCATTCTCATCCAAGTACTTCCATACACGCATTCACGGGGGCAGAAATAGTCCAGTAGTAGTGTATAAAGGCCTTAACTAATTAAAACTAAATTTTATTAAGACTTTGAAAACTAGGGCTGTATGACAGACACACAATGAAAGGCACGATATTTGGAAACCAGCGTGCCTAAACAGACAAACACAAAACCAGTGGCATATAAACCCACCTTCTAAATGCAGGTGTATATATATAATCAAAGGGTAATAAAAAGACTCATAATCCCCTCATATAATGCAAGGAGGATGAGGGCAAGAAATGTTGCTAGCTTCTTAATGCTTGTGCTCAACAACATTCACAGGAGCCACAACGAACAGATTTTAGAGTGGAGACACCCATTATTGTACCGCTTTCCACCATGCTTCACTGCTGCCTGCAGATACTCATTATTGTACCGCTCTTCACCATGCTTCACTGCTGCCTGCAGACACTCATTATTGTACCGCTCTTCACCATGCTTCACTGCTGCCTGCAGACACTCATTATTGTACCGCTCTTCACCATGCTTCACTGCTGCCTGCAGACACTCATTATTGTACCGCTCTCCGCCATGCTTCACTGCTGCCTGCAGACACTCATTATTGTACCGCTCTCCACCATGCTTCCCTGCTGCCTGCAGACACCCATTATTGTACCCCCCCCCCTTTTTGTAGTTTTTCTTTTTTTATGTTGTACAAGAATTGAAATAAGTTTACAAAAACTTGCTTTCTGACGCCATCTCCTGGCCCCCAAAGCTTTTTTTTATTTTTTTGTCAATCATATTGCATGATGCCCTTTTTTTGTGCGGTAGCTTGCAGTTTTTATTATTAACTAGAGATGAGTGAGCACCCAAATGCTCGGGTCCGCGTTATTTGAGTCGAGCTTTTCGTAAAATCCGAGAGCTCTACTCGAGTAACGAACCTCATTGACTATAATGGGAGACTCAAGCATTATGTGGGACGCTGAGTCTCGAGTTTTTTTTAAATCTTTTCTTGGTTCGTGTTTCTTCTTCTCTCTCTCTCTCTCTCTCTCCCCTCCCTTCCCCTTCCTGCCAGACCAAAAATGTTCGAATGACGCGTGCTGCCGCAGGGAGGGGCCCAAACAGGCATGTCACAGCGGGGAGGAGCCAAAAGCTGGGGCGAGGAGCCAAAAGCTATTTGATGCTCGTTCGAGTAACGAGCACCATCGAGTACGCTAATACTTGAACGAGCATCAAGCTTGACAGAGTATGTTCACTCAACTCTATTATTAACATTTTGGGATAGACAGGACTTTTTGATCACTTTTTATTCAATTTGTATCTTGGATACGGGGTGAACAAAGAAGTCCAATTCTAGCAATGTGTATATTTTCTTTCTGACGGCATTCACCATAGTTGATGACATCACGATGGCAGTTTACAGGGTGACATCACAATGGCAGGCAGCCATTATATTTTAATGTGCTATTTTGTTTCCTATAAACAGATGTTTTATCTAAGGAGGAAAGTCACATCATAAACACCAATGAAGAGAGAGAAAACTTCTAGATCTCTAGAACTGGAGACACCACTACAAAACCGCCAAGATCACTCAGAGCGACAGCAGTGAATCTAAATCTGATTACTGTTCTCTAGAACTGGAGACACCAGAGGAGCTCTACAGAACTGCCAAGATCACTCAGAGCGACAGTAGAGACTCTAAATCTGATTACTGTGCTCTATAACTGGAGACACCAGAGGAGCTCCACACACCTATCAAACCCTTCCAGAGCGAAAGTAGCCATGATGAAACACCCACCACAAGTGATATCTGTTTGGAGGAACCCCATCCGAAAGGAATGCGTTGCTATTAAAGCTTCAGCCAAAGGGAATCTCACATGGACCAGGTTCAATTACATAGAGCGCCATATCCTAAAACTATCCCATGAGAGTCCTTACCTTATTCATGGTCTTTCCACCTTCCACACGCTAAACTGTCTATTTTGGGATGGAATCGGCCAATGGAGAAAACCTTGATCATTTTATATTTAATAACTTTGCTCTTGATACCACCACAATAAAATTCATCACAGCAGAAGTGATCTGCGGCACAGAGTTCTTGCATAAGAAAGGCATTATACATCGGGACCTGAAGACAGAGAATATTTTTCTGACTGCAGACGGCCATGTAAGAATAACAGACTTTGGCATCGCTGTAGTACTGGGTGGATATAAGAAATCCAAATACAGGTGTAGAGGTACACCTGCATACGCAGCTCCAGCAATGGTGAAGGAGAAGGAACAACGACGTGGGGTAGATTATTTTGCTATTGGCGTCATTTTCTATAAACTATGCACAGGTATGAGACCTTTTCCTTGATATCGTATCAGCAATGACAAAGCAAAGCTGCTGATATTGGAAGCAGATCGTTCACTCATTACAGCATCGCTGTAGTACTGGGTGGGTATAAGAAGTCCAAATACAGGTGTAGAGCTACACCTGCATACGCAGCTCCAGCAATGGTGAAGGAGAAGGAACAACGACGTGGGGTAGATTATTTTGCTATTGGCGTCATTTTCTATAAACTAGTCACAGGTATGAGACCTTTTCCTGGATATCGT
The DNA here is from genome assembly GCF_035609145.1 of Eleutherodactylus coqui. Classification (NCBI taxonomy): domain Eukaryota; kingdom Metazoa; phylum Chordata; class Amphibia; order Anura; family Eleutherodactylidae; genus Eleutherodactylus; species Eleutherodactylus coqui. The sequence continues at coordinate 23,324,057 of NC_089849.1, forward strand.
ATCAACAATGACAAAGCAAAACTGCTGATATTGGAAGCAGCTCCTTCACCCATCGGACATAACAAACAGTACGCCCTAAGGCTGAACCTGGTGTGTTACAGTTAGAACATCCTAAAGGAACTCAGGAAAACGTCACCTCTGTGTGATCTAGACTTAGATTTCCAGAAGCAACAGAAGAGTAAGCCAAGGCCTGAAGAGTGCAATCACCAATATCTACTCCTTTCTATTCACTGCTTGATAATTACATCTTTTATGCATTAATAATAAATATACAAAAGATCTATAGAGAATTTGTCTTCATTATTCCACCATACAATATGAGATGTTTGCTTGGAATCGGTACCAGAGAGAGTCAAAATATAAGGGAGGGAGGTGACGGGTATACACTGACACCTGCCAATAAATGCAAACAAGGGGCTGGCAAACCAACATAATTCTCTGTCATGAAGTTGTCACAATTACCATTTCAGTTCTGAAATTATTAGTCATACTATGTGTGGCCATCCTTACAGGTCCCCGCCATGTTATAATTAACACCATGCCTTCCAATAGATAGTTTAATTTAATGCTGCTTAGAAATGTAGAATGGTAGAGTTGGGAGGAACCTCCGGGGTCATCAGGTCCAACCCCTTGCTCAACGCAGGATTCACTAAAACATCCCAGACAGATGCCTGTCCAGCCTTTGTTTGAAGACTTTTTCTAATATCTAATCTGTGTCTGCTCCCTTTCAGTTTCACCCCATTGCTTCTAGTCTTTCCTTGTGCAAATGAGAATAGGGCTGATCCCTCTGCACTATAGCAGCCCATCAGATATTTGTAGATAGCTATTAAGTCTCCTCTCAGCCTTCTTTTTTTTGTAAGTTAAACATTCCCAGATCCTTTGACCGTTCCTCATAGGACATGGTTTACAGACCGCTTACTATCCTGATAGCTCTTCTCTGAATTTGCTCCAATTTGTTAAATTGGGGTGCCCAGAACTGGGCACAGTACTCCAGATGAGGTCTGAGCAAAGAGTAGTAAAGGGGGATAGTTACCTCATGTGATCTAGACTCTATGCTTCTCTTAACACATCCCAGAATTGTGTTTGCTTTTTGCTGCTGCATCACACTATTGACTCAAGTTCAGTCTGTGATCTATTAGTATACCCAAGTCTTTTTCACATGTGTGCTGCTTAGCCCAATTCCTCTCGTTCTGTATATGCTTCTTTAATTTTTCTTGCCAAATGTAGAACTTTGCATTTCGTCCTGTTAAGCCTGGTTTTGACACGATGATTTTCGCTCAAAAGATGTCTTTTGAGCGATAATCGTTGTGTTCATTTACAGGGCAAGGTGATCGCTTAAACGTTGAGCAATCACTTTGCGCTCCGAGTGGGGTATGCAGAAGACAAGCAGGGGCGCTTGTCTTCTGCATCCAGCTGTTATCTGGTATACAGCGACTGGTTAACGAAAACTGCACGATGTCAGTGCAGATAGACAACGATTTTTGCTCAAATATGGCTTTGAGCGATTTTTGGGGGAAGGAATCGTTGTGTTTTAATCAGCCTTTAAATACCATTCTATTGCTTGCAGCCCTCTGTTCAAGTTTGTCTAGATCTTTTTGAATCCTCTCTCACTGCTCTAGTCTTAGCTGTGTCTCCTAGCTTTGTGTCATTGGCAAATTTGATCAGCTTCCTATCAATTCCCTCCTCCAGATCATTTATAAAAATGTTGAACAAAACTGGGTACTCCACTTGAGACATTTTTCCACTGGGATTATGACCACTCTTTGAGTACGATCACTCAGCCAGTTGAGAATCCACCTAACAGTTGCCTTTTCAATCCCTTGTCTATTTTTTCAATAAAGATGGTATCAGATACTTTGTCAAATGCTTTACTAAAGTCAAAACATACTATATCTAACGCACTTCCCTGATCAAGCCAGTTGGTGATTCTGTCATAGAAGGAAATTAGATTAGTCTGGCATGACTTGTTTGTTATAAACCCATGCTCGCTCTGGTTTATTACTCCATTCTCATCCAAGTACTTCCATACACGCATTCACGGGGGCAGAAATAGTCCAGTAGTAGTGTATAAAGGCCTTAACTAATTAAAACTAAATTTTATTAAGACTTTGAAAACTAGGGCTGTATGACAGACACACAATGAAAGGCACGATATTTGGAAACCAGCGTGCCTAAACAGACAAACACAAAACCAGTGGCATATAAACCCACCTTCTAAATGCAGGTGTATATATATAATCAAAGGGTAATAAAAAGACTCATAATCCCCTCATATAATGCAAGGAGGATGAGGGCAAGAAATGTTGCTAGCTTCTTAATGCTTGTGCTCAACAACATTCACAGGAGCCACAACGAACAGATTTTAGAGTGGAGACACCCATTATTGTACCGCTTTCCACCATGCTTCACTGCTGCCTGCAGATACTCATTATTGTACCGCTCTTCACCATGCTTCACTGCTGCCTGCAGACACTCATTATTGTACCGCTCTTCACCATGCTTCACTGCTGCCTGCAGACACTCATTATTGTACCGCTCTTCACCATGCTTCACTGCTGCCTGCAGACACTCATTATTGTACCGCTCTCCGCCATGCTTCACTGCTGCCTGCAGACACTCATTATTGTACCGCTCTCCACCATGCTTCCCTGCTGCCTGCAGACACCCATTATTGTACCCCCCCCCCCTTTTTGTAGTTTTTCTTTTTTTATGTTGTACAAGAATTGAAATAAGTTTACAAAAACTTGCTTTCTGACGCCATCTCCTGGCCCCCAAAGCTTTTTTTTATTTTTTTGTCAATCATATTGCATGATGCCCTTTTTTTGTGCGGTAGCTTGCAGTTTTTATTATTAACTAGAGATGAGTGAGCACCCAAATGCTCGGGTCCGCGTTATTTGAGTCGAGCTTTTCGTAAAATCCGAGAGCTCTACTCGAGTAACGAACCTCATTGACTATAATGGGAGACTCAAGCATTATGTGGGACGCTGAGTCTCGAGTTTTTTTTAAATCTTTTCTTGGTTCGTGTTTCTTCTTCTCTCTCTCTCTCTCTCTCTCCCCTCCCTTCCCCTTCCTGCCAGACCAAAAATGTTCGAATGACGCGTGCTGCCGCAGGGAGGGGCCCAAACAGGCATGTCACAGCGGGGAGGAGCCAAAAGCTGGGGCGAGGAGCCAAAAGCTATTTGATGCTCGTTCGAGTAACGAGCACCATCGAGTACGCTAATACTTGAACGAGCATCAAGCTTGACAGAGTATGTTCACTCAACTCTATTATTAACATTTTGGGATAGACAGGACTTTTTGATCACTTTTTATTCAATTTGTATCTTGGATACGGGGTGAACAAAGAAGTCCAATTCTAGCAATGTGTATATTTTCTTTCTGACGGCATTCACCATAGTTGATGACATCACGATGGCAGTTTACAGGGTGACATCACAATGGCAGGCAGCCATTATATTTTAATGTGCTATTTTGTTTCCTATAAACAGATGTTTTATCTAAGGAGGAAAGTCACATCATAAACACCAATGAAGAGAGAGAAAACTTCTAGATCTCTAGAACTGGAGACACCACTACAAAACCGCCAAGATCACTCAGAGCGACAGCAGTGAATCTAAATCTGATTACTGTTCTCTGGAACTGGAGACACCAGAGGAGCTATACAGAACTGCCAAGATCACTCAGAGCGACAGTAGAGACTCTAAATCTGATTACTGTGCTCTATAACTGGAGACACCAGAGGAGCTCCACACACCTATCAAACCCTTCCAGAGCGAAAGTAGCCATGATGAAACACCCACCACAAGTGATATCTGTTTGGAGGAACCCCATCCGAAAGGAATGCGCTGCTATTAAAGCTTCAGCCAAAGGGAATCTCACATGGACCAGGTTCAATTACATAGAGCGCCATATCCTAAAACTATCCCATGAGAGTCCTTACCTTATTCATGGTCTTTCCACCTTCCACACGCTAAACTGTCTATTTTGGGATGGAATCGGCCAATGGAGAAAACCTTGATCATTTTATATTTAATAACTTTGCTCTTGATACCACCACAATAAAATTCATCACAGCAGAAGTGATCTGCGGCACAGAGTTCTTGCATAAGAAAGGCATTATACATCGGGACCTGAAGACAGAGAATATTTTTCTGACTGCAGACGGCCATGTAAGAATAACAGACTTTGGCATCGCTGTAGTACTGGGTGGATATAAGAAATCCAAATACAGGTGTAGAGGTACACCTGCATACGCAGCTCCAGCAATGGTGAAGGAGAAGGAACAACGACGTGGGGTAGATTATTTTGCTATTGGCGTCATTTTCTATAAACTATGCACAGGTATGAGACCTTTTCCTGGATATCGTATCAGCAATGACAAAGCAAAGCTGCTGATATTGGAAGCAGATCGTTCACTCATTACAGCATCGCTGTAGTACTGGGTGGGTATAAGAAGTCCAAATACAGGTGTAGAGCTACACCTGCATACGCAGCTCCAGCAATGGTGAAGGAGAAGGAACAACGACGTGGGGTAGATTATTTTGCTATTGGCGTCATTTTCTATAAACTATGCACAGGTATGAGACCTTTTCCTGGATATCGTATCAACAATGACAAAGCAAAGCTGCTGATATTGGAAGCAGCTCCTTCACCCATCGGACATAACAAACAGTACGCCCTAAGGCTGAACCTGGTGTGTTACAGTTAGAACATCCTAAAGGAACTCAGGAAAACATCACCTCTGTGTGATCTAGACCTAGATTTCCAGAAGCAACAGAAGAGTAAGCCAAGGCCTGAAGAGTGGAATCACCAATATCTACTCCTTTCTATTCACTGCTTGATAATTACATCTTTTATGCATTAATAATAAATATACAAAAGATCTATAGAGAATTTGTCTTCATTATTCCACCATACAATATGAGATGTTTGCTTGGAATCGGTACCAGAGAGAGTCAAAATATAAGGGAGGGAGGTGACGGGTATACACTGACACCTGCTAATAAATGCAAACAAGGGGCTGGCAAACCAACATAATTCTCTGTCATGAAGTTGTCACAATTACCATTTCAGTTCTGAAATTATTAGTCATACTATGTGTGGCCATCCTTACAGGTCCCCGCCATGTTATAATTAACACCATGCCTTCCAATAGATAGTTTAATTTAATGCTGCTTAGAAATGTAGAATGGTAGAGTTGGGAGGAACCTCCGGGGTCATCGGGTCCAACCCCTTGCTCAACGCAGGATTCACTAAAACATCCCAGACAGATGCCTGTCCAGCCTTTGTTTGAAGACTTTTTCTAATATCTAATCTGTGTCTGCTCCCTTTCAGTTTCACCCCATTGCTTCTAGTCTTTCCTTGTGCAAATGAGAATAGGGCTGATCCCTCTGCACTATAGCAGCCCATCAGATATTTGTAGATAGCTATTAAGTCTCCTCTCAGCCTTCTTTTTTTTGTAAGTTAAACATTCCCAGATCCTTTGACCGTTCCTCATAGGACATGGTTTACAGACCGCTTACTATCCTGATAGCTCTTCTCTGAATTTGCTCCAATTTGTTAAATTGGGGTGCCCAGAACTGGGCACAGTACTCCAGATGAGGTCTGAGCAAAGAGTAGTAAAGGGGGATAGTTACCTCATGTGATCTAGACTCTATGCTTCTCTTAACACATCCCAGAATTGTGTTTGCTTTTTGCTGCTGCATCACACTATTGACTCAAGTTCAGTCTGTGATCTATTAGTATACCCAAGTCTTTTTCACATGTGTGCTGCTTAGCCCAATTCCTCTCGTTCTGTATATGCTTCTTTAATTTTTCTTGCCAAATGTAGAACTTTGCATTTCGTCCTGTTAAGCCTGGTTTTGACACGATGATTTTCGCTCAAAAGATGTCTTTTGAGCGATAATCGTTGTGTGGCAAGGTGATCGCTCAAACGTTGAGCAATCACTTTGCGCTCCGAGTGGGGTATGCAGAAGACAAGCAGGGGCGCTTGTCTTCTGCATCCAGCTGTTATCTGGTATACAGCGACTGGTTAACAAAAACTGCACGATGTCAGTGCAGATAGACAACGATTTTTGCTCAAATATGGCTTTGAGCGATTTTTGGGGGAAGGAATCGTTGTGTTTTAATCAGCCTTTAAATACCATTCTATTGCTTGCAGCCCTCTGTTCAAGTTTGTCTAGATCTTTTTGAATCCTCTCTCACTGCTCTAGTCTTAGCTGTGTCTCCTAGCTTTGTGTCATTGGCAAATTTGATCAGCTTCCTATCAATTCCCTCCTCCAGATCATTTATAAAAATGTTGAACAAAACTGGGTACTCCACTTGAGACATTTTTCCACTGGGATTATGACCACTCTTTGAGTACGATCACTCAGCCAGTTGTGAATCCACCTAACAGTTGCCTTTTCAATCCGTTGTCTATTTTTTCAAAAAAAAGATGGTATCAGATACTTTGTCAAATGCTTTACTAAAGTCAAAACATACTATATCTAACGTACTTCCCTGATCAAGCCAGTTGGTGATTCTGTCATAGAAGGAAATTAGATTAGTCTAGCATGACTTGTTTGTTATAAACCCATGCTCGCTCTGGTTTATTACTCCATTCTCATCCAAGTACTTCCATACACGCATTCACGGGGGCAGAAATAGTCCAGTAGTAGTGTATAAAGGCCTTAACTAATTAAAACTAAATTTTATTAAGACTTTGAAAACTAGGGCTGTATGACAGACACACAATGAAAGGCACGATATTTGGAAACCAGCGTGCCTAAACAGACAAACACAAAACCAGTGGCATATAAACCCACCTTCTAAATGCAGGTGTATATATATAATCAAAGGGTAATAAAAAGACTCATAATCCCCTCATATAATGCAAGGAGGATGAGGGCAAGAAATGTTGCTAGCTTCTTAATGCTTGTGCTCAACAACATTCACAGGAGCCACAACGAACAGATTTTAGAGTGGAGACACCCATTATTGTACCGCTTTCCACCATGCTTCACTGCTGCCTGCAGATACTCATTATTGTACCGCTCTTCACCATGTTTCACTGCTGCCTGCAGACACTCATTATTGTACCGCTCTTCACCATGCTTCACTGCTGCCTGCAGACACTCATTATTGTACCGCTCTTCACCATGCTTCACTGCTGCCTGCAGACACTCATTATTGTACCGCTCTCCGCCATGCTTCACTGCTGCCTGCAGACACTCATTATTGTACCGCTCTCCACCATGCTTCCCTGCTGCCTGCAGACACCCATTATTGTACCCCCCCCCCTTTTTGTAGTTTTTCTTTTTTTATGTTGTACAAGAAATGAAATAAGTTTACAAAAACTTGCTTTCTGACGCCATCTCCTGGCCCCCAAAGCTTTTTTTATTTTTTTGTCAATCATATTGCATGATGCCCTTTTTTTGTGCGGTAGCTTGCAGTTTTTATTATTAACTAGAGATGAGTGAGCACCCAAATGCTCGGGTCTGCGTTATTTGAGTCGAGCTTTTCGTAAAATCCGAGAGCTCTACTCGAGTAACGAACCTCATTGACTATAATGGGAGACTCAAGCATTATGTGGGACGCTGAGTCTCGAGTTTTTTTTAAATCTTTTCTTGGTTCGTGTTTCTTCTTCTCTCTCTCTCTCCCCTCCCTTCCCCTTCCTGCCAGACCAAAAATGTTCGAATGACGCATGCTGCCGCAGGGAGGGGCCCAAACAGGCATGTCACAGCGGGGAGGAGCCAAAAGCTGGGGCGAGGAGCCAAAAGCTATTTGATGCTCGTTCGAGTAACGAGCACCATCGAGTACGCTAATACTTGAACGAGCATCAAGCTTGACAGAGTATGTTCACTCAACTCTATTATTAACATTTTGGGATAGACAGGACTTTTTGATCACTTTTTATTCAATTTGTATCTTGGATACGGGGTGAACAAAGAAGTCCAATTCTAGCAATGTGTATATTTTCTTTCTGACGGCATTCACCATAGTTGATGACATCACGATGGCAGTTTACAGGGTGACATCACAATGGCAGGCAGCCATTATATTTTAATGTGCTATTTTGTTTCCTATAAACAGATGTTTTATCTAAGGAGGAAAGTCACATCATAAACACCAATGAAGAGAGAGAAAACTTCTAGATCTCTAGAACTGGAGACACCACTACAAAACCGCCAAGATCACTCAGAGCGACAGCAGTGAATCTAAATCTGATTACTGTTCTCTAGAACTGGAGACACCAGAGGAGCTCTACAGAACTGCCAAGATCACTCAGAGCGACAGTAGAGACTCTAAATCTGATTACTGTGCTCTATAACTGGAGACACCAGAGGAGCTCCACACACCTATCAAACCCTTCCAGAGCGAAAGTAGCCATGATGAAACACCCACCACAAGTGATATCTGTTTGGAGGAACCCCATCCGAAAGGAATGCGTTGCTATTAAAGCTTCAGCCATAGGGAATCTCACATGGACCAGGTTCAATTACATAGAGCGCCATATCCTAAAACTATCCCATGAGAGTCCTTACCTTATTCATGGTCTTTCCACCTTCCACACGCTAAACTGTCTATTTTGGGATGGAATCGGCCAATGGAGAAAACCTTGATCATTTTATATTTAATAACTTTGCTCTTGATACCACCACAATAAAATTCATCACAGCAGAAGTGATCTGCGGCACAGAGTTCTTGCATAAGAAAGGCATTATACATCGGGACCTGAAGACAGAGAATATTTTTCTGACTGCAGACGGCCATGTAAGAATAACAGACTTTGGCATCGCTGTAGTACTGGGTGGATATAAGAAATCCAAATACAGGTGTAGAGGTACACCTGCATACGCAGCTCCAGCAATGGTGAAGGAGAAGGAACAACGACGTGGGGTAGATTATTTTGCTATTGGCGTCATTTTCTATAAACTATGCACAGGTATGAGACCTTTTCCTGGATATCGTATCAGCAATGACAAAGCAAAGCTGCTGATATTGGAAGCAGATCGTTCACTCATTACAGCATCGCTGTAGTACTGGGTGGGTATAAGAAGTCCAAATACAGGTGTAGAGCTACACCTGCATACGCAGCTCCAGCAATGGTGAAGGAGAAGGAACAACGACGTGGGGTAGATTATTTTGCTATTGGCGTCATTTTCTATAAACTAGTCACAGGTATGAGACCTTTTCCTGGATATCGTATCAACAATGACAAAGCAAAGCTGCTGATATTGGAAGCAGCTCCTTCACCCATCGGACATAACAAACAGTACGCCCTAAGGCTGAACCTGGTGTGTTACAGTTAGAGCATCCTAAAGGAACTCAGGAAAACGTCACCTCTGTGTGATCTAGACCTAGATTTCCAGAAGCAACAGAAGAGTAAGCCAAGGCCTGAAGAGTGCAATCACCAATATCTACTCCTTTCTATTCACTGCTTGATAATTACATCTTTTATGCATTAATAATAAATATACAAAAGATCTATAGAGAATTTGTCTTCATTATTCCACCATACAATATGAGATGTTTGCTTGGAATCGGTACCAGAGAGAGTCAAAATATAAGGGAGGGAGGTGACGGGTATACACTGACACCTGCCAATAAATGCAAACAAGGGGCTGGCAAACCAACATAATTCTCTGTCATGAAGTTGTCACAATTACCATTTCAGTTCTGAAATTATTAGTCATACTAAGTGTGGCCATCCTTACAGGTCCCCGCCATGTTATAATTAACACCATGCCTTCCAATAGATAGTTTAATTTAATGCTGCTTAGAAATGTAGAATGGTAGAGTTGGGAGGAACCTCCGGGGTCATCGGGTCCAACCCCTTGCTCAACGCAGGATTCACTAAAACATCCCAGACAGATGCCTGTCCAGCCTTTGTTTGAAGACTTTTTCTAATATCTAATCTGTGTCTGCTCCCTTTCAGTTTCACCCCATTGCTTCTAGTCTTTCCTTGTGCAAATGAGAATAGGGCTGATCCCTCTGCACTATAGCAGCCCATCAGATATTTGTAGATAGCTATTAAGTCTCCTCTCAGCCTTCTTTTTTTTGTAAGTTAAACATTCCCAGATCCTTTGACCGTTCCTCATAGGACATGGTTTACAGACCGCTTACTATCCTGATAGCTCTTCTCTGAATTTGCTCCAATTTGTTAAATTGGGGTGCCCAGAACTGGGCACAGTACTCCAGATGAGGTCTGAGCAAAGAGTAGTAAAGGGGGATAGTTACCTCATGTGATCTAGACTCTATGCTTCTCTTAACACATCCCAGAATTGTGTTTGCTTTTTGCTGCTGCATCACACTATTGACTCAAGTTCAGTCTGTGATCTATTAGTATACCCAAGTCTTTTTCACATGTGTGCTGCTTAGCCCAATTCCTCTCGTTCTGTATATGCTTCTTTAATTTTTCTTGCCAAATGTAGAACTTTGCATTTCGTCCTGTTAAGCCTGGTTTTGACACGATGATTTTCGCTTAAAAGATGTCTTTTGAGCGATAATCGTTGTGTTCATTTACAGGGCAAGGTGATCGCTTAAACGTTGAGCAATCACTTTGCGCTCCGAGTGGGGTATGCAGAAGACAAGCAGGGGCGCTTGTCTTCTGCATCCAGCTGTTATCTGGTATACAGCGACTGGTTAACGAAAACTGCACGATGTCAGTGCAGATAGACAACGATTTTTGCTCAAATATGGCTTTGAGCGATTTTTGGGGGAAGGAATCGTGTTTTAATCAGCCTTTAAATACCATTCTATTGCTTGCAGCCCTCTGTTCAAGTTTGTCTAGATCTTTTTGAATCCTCTCTCACTGCTCTAGTCTTAGCTGTGTCTCCTAGCTTTGTGTCATTGGCAAATTTGATCAGCTTCCTATCAATTCCCTCCTCCAGATCATTTATAAAAATGTTGAACAAAACTGGGTACTCCACTTGAGACATTTTTCCACTGGGATTATGACCACTCTTTGAGTACGATCACTCAGCCAGTTGTGAATCCACCTAACAGTTGCCTTTTCAATCCGTTGTCTATTTTTTCAAAAAAAAGATGGTATCAGATACTTTGTCAAATGCTTTACTAAAGTCAAAACATACTATATCTAACGTACTTCCCTGATCAAGCCAGTTGGTGATTCTGTCATAGAAGGAAATTAGATTAGTCTAGCATGACTTGTTTGTTATAAACCCATGCTCGCTCTGGTTTATTACTCCATTCTCATCCAAGTACTTCCATACACGCATTCACGGGGGCAGAAATAGTCCAGTAGTAGTGTATAAAGGCCTTAACTAATTAAAACTAAATTTTATTAAGACTTTGAAAACTAGGGCTGTATGACAGACACACAATGAAAGGCACGATATTTGGAAACCAGCGTGCCTAAACAGACAAACACAAAACCAGTGGCATATAAACCCACCTTCTAAATGCAGGTGTATATATATAATCAAAGGGTAATAAAAAGACTCATAATCCCCTCATATAATGCAAGGAGGATGAGGGCAAGAACTGTTGCTAGCTTCTTAATGCTTGTGCTCAACAACATTCACAGGAGCCACAACGAACAGATTTTAGAGTGGAGACACCCATTATTGTACCGCTTTCCACCATGCTTCACTGCTGCCTGCAGATACTCATTATTGTACCGCTCTTCACCATGTTTCACTGCTGCCTGCAGACACTCATTATTGTACCGCTCTTCACCATGCTTCACTGCTGCCTGCAGACACTCATTATTGTACCGCTCTTCACCATGCTTCACTGCTGCCTGCAGACACTCATTATTGTACCGCTCTCCGCCATGCTTCACTGCTGCCTGCAGACACTCATTATTGTACCGCTCTCCACCATGCTTCCCTGCTGCCTGCAGACACCCATTATTGTACCCCCCCCCCTTTTTGTAGTTTTTCTTTTTTTATGTTGTACAAGAAATGAAATAAGTTTACAAAAACTTGCTTTCTGACGCCATCTCCTGGCCCCCAAAGCTTTTTTTATTTTTTTGTCAATCATATTGCATGATGCCCTTTTTTTGTGCGGTAGCTTGCAGTTTTTATTATTAACTAGAGATGAGTGAGCACCCAAATGCTCGGGTCCGCGTTATTTGAGTCGAGCTTTTCATAAAATCCGAGAGCTCTACTCGAGTAACGAACCTCATTGACTATAATGGGAGACTCAAGCATTATGTGGGACGCTGAGTCTCGAGTTTTTTTTAAATCTTTTCTTGGTTCGTGTTTCTTCTTCTCTCTCTCTCTCTCTCTCTCCCCTCCCTTCCCCTTCCTGCCAGACCAAAAATGTTCGAATGACGCGTGCTGCCGCAGGGAGGGGCCCAAACAGGCATGTCACAGCGGGGAGGAGCCAAAAGCTGGGGCGAGGAGCCAAAAGCTATTTGATGCTCGTTCGAGTAACGAGCACCATCGAGTACGCTAATTCTTGAACGAGCATCAAGCTTGACAGAGTATGTTCACTCAACTCTATTATTAACATTTTGGGATAGACAGGACTTTTTGATCACTTTTTATTCAATTTGTATCTTGGATACGGGGTGAACAAAGAAGTCCAATTCTAGCAATGTGTATATTTTCTTTCTGACGGCATTCACCATAGTTGATGACATCACGATGGCAGTTTACAGGGTGACATCACAATGGCAGGCAGCCATTATATTTTAATGTGCTATTTTGTTTCCTATAAACAGATGTTTTATCTAAGGAGGAAAGTCACATCATAAACACCAATGAAGAGAGAGAAAACTTCTAGATCTCTCGAACTGGAGACACCACTACAAAACCGCCAAGATCACTCAGAGCGACAGCAGTGAATCTAAATCTGATTACTGTTCTCTGGAACTGGAGACACCAGAGGAGCTATACAGAACTGCCAAGATCACTCAGAGCGACAGTAGAGACTCTAAATCTGATTACTGTGATCTATAACTGGAGACACCAGAGGAGCTCCACACACCTATCAAACCCTTCCAGAGCGAAAGTAGCCATGATGAAACACCCACCACAAGTGATATCTGTTTGGAGGAACCCCATCCGAAAGGAATGCGTTGCTATTAAAGCTTCAGCCAAAGGGAATCTCACATGGACCAGGTTCAATTACATAGAGCGCCATATCCTAAAACTATCCCATGAGAGTCCTTACCTTATTCATGGTCTTTCCACCTTCCACACGCTAAACTGTCTATTTTGGGATGGAATCGGCCAATGGAGAAAACCTTGATCATTTTATATTTAATAACTTTGCTCTTGATACCACCACAATAAAATTCATCACAGCAGAAGTGATCTGCGGCACAGAGTTCTTGCATAAGAAAGGCATTATACATCGGGACCTGAAGACAGAGAATATTTTTCTGACTGCAGACGGCCATGTAAGAATAACAGACTTTGGCATCGCTGTAGTACTGGGTGGATATAAGAAATCCAAATACAGGTGTAGAGGTACACCTGCATACGCAGCTCCAGCAATGGTGAAGGAGAAGGAACAACGACGTGGGGTAGATTATTTTGCTATTGGCGTCATTTTCTATAAACTATGCACAGGTATGAGACCTTTTCCTGGATATCGTATCAGCAATGACAAAGCAAAGCTGCTGATATTGGAAGCAGATCGTTCACTCATTACAGCATCGCTGTAGTACTGGGTGGGTATAAGAAGTCCAAATACAGGTGTAGAGCTACACCTGCATACGCAGCTCCAGCAATGGTGAAGGAGAAGGAACAACGACGTGGGGTAGATTATTTTGCTATTGGCGTCATTTTCTATAAACTAGTCACAGGTATGAGACCTTTTCCTGGATATCGTATCAACAATGACAAAGCAAAGCTGCTGATATTGGAAGCAGCTCCTTCACCCATCGGACATAACAAACAGTACGCCCTAAGGCTGAACCTGGTGTGTTACAGTTAGAGCATCCTAAAGGAACTCAGGAAAACGTCACCTCTGTGTGATCTAGACCTAGATTTCCAGAAGCAACAGAAGAGTAAGCCAAGGCCTGAAGAGTGCAATCACCAATATCTACTCCTTTCTATTCACTGCTTGATAATTACATCTTTTATGCATTAATAATAAATATACAAAAGATCTATAGAGAATTTGTCTTCATTATTCCACCATACAATATGAGATGTTTGCTTGGAATCGGTACCAGAGAGAGTCAAAATATAAGGGAGGGAGGTGACGGGTATACACTGACACCTGCCAATAAATGCAAACAAGGGGCTGGCAAACCAACATAATTCTCTGTCATGAAGTTGTCACAATTACCATTTCAGTTCTGAAATTATTAGTCATACTATGTGTGGCCATCCTTACAGGTCCCCGCCATGTTATAATTAACACCATGCCTTCCAATAGATAGTTTAATTTAATGCTGCTTAGAAATGTAGAATGGTAGAGTTGGGAGGAACCTCCGGGGTCATCGGGTCCAACCCCTTGCTCAACGCAGGATTCACTAAAACATCCCAGACAGATGCCTGTCCAGCCTTTGTTTGAAGACTTTTTCTAATATCTAATCTGTGTCTGCTCCCTTTCAGTTTCACCCCATTGCTTCTAGTCTTTCCTTGTGCAAATGAGAATAGGGCTGATCCCTCTGCACTATAGCAGCCCATCAGATATTTGTAGATAGCTATTAAGTCTCCTCTCAGCCTTCTTTTTTTTGTAAGTTAAACATTCCCAGATCCTTTGACCGTTCCTCATAGGACATGGTTTACAGACCGCTTACTATCCTGATAGCTCTTCTCTGAATTTGCTCCAATTTGTTAAATTGGGGTGCCCAGAACTGGGCACAGTACTCCAGATGAGGTCTGAGCAAAGAGTAGTAAAGGGGGATAGTTACCTCATGTGATCTAGACTCTATGCTTCTCTTAACACATCCCAGAATTGTGTTTGCTTTTTGCTGCTGCATCACACTATTGACTCAAGTTCAGTCTGTGATCTATTAGTATACCCAAGTCTTTTTCACATGTGTGCTGCTTAGCCCAATTCCTCTCGTTCTGTATATGCTTCTTTAATTTTTCTTGCCAAATGTAGAACTTTGCATTTCGTCCTGTTAAGCCTGGTTTTGACACGATGATTTTCGCTCAAAAGATGTCTTTTGAGCGATAATCGTTGTGTTCATTTACAGGGCAAGGTGATCGCTCAAACGTTGAGCAATCACTTTGCGCTCCGAGTGGGGTATGCAGAAGACAAGCAGGGGCGCTTGTCTTCTGCATCCAGCTGTTATCTGGTATACAGCGACTGGTTAACGAAAACTGCACGATGTCAGTGCAGATAGACAACGATTTTTGCTCAAATATGGCTTTGAGCGATTTTTGGGGGAAGGAATCGTTGTGTTTTAATCAGCCTTTAAATACCATTCTATTGCTTGCAGCCCTCTGTTCAAGTTTGTCTAGATCTTTTTGAATCCTCTCTCACTGCTCTAGTCTTAGCTGTGTCTCCTAGCTTTGTGTCATTGGCAAATTTGATCAGCTTCCTATCAATTCCCTCCTCCAGATCATTTATAAAAATGTTGAACAAAACTGGGTACTCCACTTGAGACATTTTTCCACTGGGATTATGACCACTCTTTGAGTACGATCACTCAGCCAGTTGTGAATCCACCTAACAGTTGCCTTTTCAATCCCTTGTCTATTTTTTCAATAAAGATGGTATCAGATACTTTGTCAAATGCTTTACTAAAGTCAAAACATACTATATCTAACGTACTTCCCTGATCAAGCCAGTTGGTGATTCTGTCATAGAAGGAAATTAGATTAGTCTAGCATGACTTGTTTGTTATAAACCCATGCTCGCTCTGGTTTATTACTCCATTCTCATCCAAGTACTTCCATACACGCATTCACGGGGGCAGAAATAGTCCAGTAGTAGTGTATAAAGGCCTTAACTAATTAAAACTAAATTTTATTAAGACTTTGAAAACTAGGGCTGTATGACAGAAACACAATGAAAGGCACGATATTTGGAAACCAGCGTGCCTAAACAGACAAACACAAAACCAGTGGCATATAAACCCACCTTCTAAATGCAGGTGTATATATATAATCAAAGGGTAATAAAAAGACTCATAATCCCCTCATATAATGCAAGGAGGATGAGGGCAAGAAATGTTGCTAGCTTCTTAATGCTTGTGCTCAACAACATTCACAGGAGCCACAACGAACAGATTTTAGAGTGGAGACACCCATTATTGTACCGCTCTCCACCATGCTTCACTGCTGCCTGCAGATACTCATTATTGTACCGCTCTTCACCATGCTTCACTGCTGCCTGCAGACACTCATTATTGTACCGCTCTTCACCATGCTTCACTGCTGCCTGCAGACACTCATTATTGTACCGCTCTTCACCATGCTTCACTGCTGCCTGCAGACACTCATTATTGTACCGCTCTCCGCCATGCTTCACTGCTGCCTGCAGACACTCATTATTGTACCACTCTCCGCCATTCTTCACTGCTGCCTGCAGACATTCATTATTGTACCGCTCTCCACCATGCTTCCCTGCTGCCTGCAGACACCCATTATTGTACCCCCCCCCTTTTTGTAGTTTTTCTTTTTTTATGTTGTACAAGAATTGAAATAAGTTTACAAAAACTTGCTTTCTGACGCCATCTCCTGGCCCCCAAAGCTTTTTTTATTTTTTTGTCAATCATATTGCATGATGCCCTTTTTTTGTGCGGTAGCTTGCAGTTTTTATTATTAACTAGAGATGAGTGAGCACCCAAATGCTCGGGTCCGCGTTATTTGAGTCGAGCTTTTCGTAAAATCCGAGAGCTCTACTCGAGTAACGAATCTCATTGACTATAATGGGAGACTCAAGCATTATGTGGGACGCTGAGTCCCGAGTTTTTTTTAAATCTTTTGTTGGTTCGTGTTTCTTCTTCTCTCTCTCTCTCTCCCCTCCCTTCCCCTTCCTGCCAGACCAAAAATGTTCGAATGACGCGTGCTGCCGCAGGGAGGGGCCCAAACAGGCATGTCACAGCGGGGAGGAGCCAAAAGCTGGGGCGAGGAGCCAAAAGCTATTTGATGCTCGTTCGAGTAACGAGCACCATCGAGTACGCTAATACTTGAACGAGCATCAAGCTTGACAGAGTATGTTCACTCAACTCTATTATTAACATTTTGGGATAGACAGGACTTTTTGATCACTTTTTATTCAATTTGTATCTTGGATACGGGGTGAACAAAGAAGTCCAATTCTAGCAATGTGTATATTTTCTTTCTGACGGCATTCACCATAGTTGATGACATCACGATGGCAGTTTACAGGGTGACATCACAATGGCAGGCAGCCATTATATTTTAATGTGCTATTTTGTTTCCTATAAACAGATGTTTTATCTAAGGAGGAAAGTCACATCATAAACACCAATGAAGAGAGAGAAAACTTCTAGATCTCTAGAACTGGAGACACCACTACAAAACCGCCAAGATCACTCAGAGCGACAGCAGTGAATCTAAATCTGATTACTGTTCTCTGGAACTGGAGACACCAGAGGAGCTATACAGAACTGCCAAGATCACTCAGAGCGACAGTAGAGACTCTAAATCTGATTACTGTGCTCTATAACTGGAGACACCAGAGGAGCTCCACACACCTATCAAACCCTTC
Source organism: Eleutherodactylus coqui (assembly GCF_035609145.1). Classification (NCBI taxonomy): domain Eukaryota; kingdom Metazoa; phylum Chordata; class Amphibia; order Anura; family Eleutherodactylidae; genus Eleutherodactylus; species Eleutherodactylus coqui. The sequence goes on from NC_089849.1 coordinate 23,341,652, forward strand.
CAGAGCGAAAGTAGCCATGATGAAACACCCACCACAAGTGATATCTGTTTGGAGGAACCCCATCCGAAAGGAATGCGTTGCTATTAAAGCTTCAGCCAAAGGGAATCTCACATGGACCAGGTTCAATTACATAGAGCGCCATATCCTAAAACTATCCCATGAGAGTCCTTACCTTATTCATGGTCTTTCCACCTTCCACACGCTAAACTGTCTATTTTGGGATGGAATCGGCCAATGGAGAAAACCTTGATCATTTTATATTTAATAACTTTGCTCTTGATACCACCACAATAAAATTCATCACAGCAGAAGTGATCTGCGGCACAGAGTTCTTGCATAAGAAAGGCATTATACATCGGGACCTGAAGACAGAGAATATTTTTCTGACTGCAGACGGCCATGTAAGAATAACAGACTTTGGCATCGCTGTAGTACTGGGTGGATATAAGAAATCCAAATACAGGTGTAGAGGTACACCTGCATACGCAGCTCCAGCAATGGTGAAGGAGAAGGAACAACGACGTGGGGTAGATTATTTTGCTATTGGCGTCATTTTCTATAAACTATGCACAGGTATGAGACCTTTTCCTGGATATCGTATCAGCAATGACAAAGCAAAGCTGCTGATATTGGAAGCAGATCGTTCACTCATTACAGCATCGCTGTAGTACTGGGTGGGTATAAGAAGTCCAAATACAGGTGTAGAGCTACACCTGCATACGCAGCTCCAGCAATGGTGAAGGAGAAGGAACAACGACGTGGGGTAGATTATTTTGCTATTGGCGTCATTTTCTATAAACTAGTCACAGGTATGAGACCTTTTCCTGGATATCGTATCAACAATGACAAAGCAAAGCTGCTGATATTGGAAGCAGCTCCTTCACCCATCGGACATAACAAACAGTACGCCCTAAGGCTGAACCTGGTGTGTTACAGTTAGAACATCCTAAAGGAACTCAGGAAAACATCACCTCTGTGTGATCTAGACCTAGATTTCCAGAAGCAACAGAAGAGTAAGCCAAGGCCTGAAGAGTGGAATCACCAATATCTACTCCTTTCTATTCACTGCTTGATAATTACATCTTTTATGCATTAATAATAAATATACAAAAGATCTATAGAGAATTTGTCTTCATTATTCCACCATACAATATGAGATGTTTGCTTGGAATCGGTACCAGAGAGAGTCAAAATATAAGGGAGGGAGGTGACGGGTATACACTGACACCTGCCAATAAATGCAAACAAGGGGCTGGCAAACCAACATAATTCTCTGTCATGAAGTTGTCACAATTACCATTTCAGTTCTGAAATTATTAGTCATACTATGTGTGGCCATCCTTACAGGTCCCCGCCATGTTATAATTAACACCATGCCTTCCAATAGATAGTTTAATTTAATGCTGCTTAGAAATGTAGAATGGTAGAGTTGGGAGGAACCTCCGGGGTCATCGGGTCCAACCCCTTGCTCAACGCAGGATTCACTAAAACATCCCAGACAGATGCCTGTCCAGCCTTTGTTTGAAGACTTTTTCTAATATCTAATCTGTGTCTGCTCCCTTTCAGTTTCACCCCATTGCTTCTAGTCTTTCCTTGTGCAAATGAGAATAGGGCTGATCCCTCTGCACTATAGCAGCCCATCAGATATTTGTAGATAGCTATTAAGTCTCCTCTCAGCCTTCTTTTTTTTGTAAGTTAAACATTCCCAGATCCTTTGACCGTTCCTCATAGGACATGGTTTACAGACCGCTTACTATCCTGATAGCTCTTCTCTGAATTTGCTCCAATTTGTTAAATTGGGGTGCCCAGAACTGGGCACAGTACTCCAGATGAGGTCTGAGCAAAGAGTAGTAAAGGGGGATAGTTACCTCATGTGATCTAGACTCTATGCTTCTCTTAACACATCCCAGAATTGTGTTTGCTTTTTGCTGCTGCATCACACTATTGACTCAAGTTCAGTCTGTGATCTATTAGTATACCCAAGTCTTTTTCACATGTGTGCTGCTTAGCCCAATTCCTCTCGTTCTGTATATGCTTCTTTAATTTTTCTTGCCAAATGTAGAACTTTGCATTTCGTCCTGTTAAGCCTGGTTTTGACACGATGATTTTCGCTCAAAAGATGTCTTTTGAGCGATAATCGTTGTGTTCATTTACAGGGCAAGGTGATCGCTCAAACGTTGAGCAATCACTTTGCGCTCCGAGTGGGGTATGCAGAAGACAAGCAGGGGCGCTTGTCTTCTGCATCCAGCTGTTATCTGGTATACAGCGACTGGTTAACGAAAACTGCACGATGTCAGTGCAGATAGACAACGATTTTTGCTCAAATATGGCTTTGAGCGATTTTTGGGGGAAGGAATCGTTGTGTTTTAATCAGCCTTTAAATACCATTCTATTGCTTGCAGCCCTCTGTTCAAGTTTGTCTAGATCTTTTTGAATCCTCTCTCACTGCTCTAGTCTTAGCTGTGTCTCCTAGCTTTGTGTCATTGGCAAATTTGATCAGCTTCCTATCAATTCCCTCCTCCAGATCATTTATAAAAATGTTGAACAAAACTGGGTACTCCACTTGAGACATTTTTCCACTGGGATTATGACCACTCTTTGAGTACGATCACTCAGCCAGTTGTGAATCCACCTAACAGTTGCCTTTTCAATCCCTTGTCTATTTTTTCAATAAAGATGGTATCAGATACTTTGTCAAATGCTTTACTAAAGTCAAAACATACTATATCTAACGTACTTCCCTGATCAAGCCAGTTGGTGATTCTGTCATAGAAGGAAATTAGATTAGTCTAGCATGACTTGTTTGTTATAAACCCATACTCGCTCTGGTTTATTACTCCATTCTCATCCAAGTACTTCCATACACGCATTCACGGGGGCAGAAATAGTCCAGTAGTAGTGTATAAAGGCCTTAACTAATTAAAACTAAATTTTATTAAGACTTTGAAAACTAGGGCTGTATGACAGAAACACAATGAAAGGCACGATATTTGGAAACCAGCGTGCCTAAACAGACAAACACAAAACCAGTGGCATATAAACCCACCTTCTAAATGCAGGTGTATATATATAATCAAAGGGTAATAAAAAGACTCATAATCCCCTCATATAATGCAAGGAGGATGAGGGCAAGAAATGTTGCTAGCTTCTTAATGCTTGTGCTCAACAACATTCACAGGAGCCACAACGAACAGATTTTAGAGTGGAGACACCCATTATTGTACCGCTCTCCACCATGCTTCACTGCTGCCTGCAGATACTCATTATTGTACCGCTCTTCACCATGCTTCACTGCTGCCTGCAGACACTCATTATTGTACCGCTCTTCACCATGCTTCACTGCTGCCTGCAGACACTCATTATTGTACCGCTCTTCACCATGCTTCACTGCTGCCTGCAGACACTCATTATTGTACCGCTCTCCGCCATGCTTCACTGCTGCCTGCAGACACTCATTATTGTACCACTCTCCGCCATTCTTCACTGCTGCCTGCAGACATTCATTATTGTACCGCTCTCCACCATGCTTCCCTGCTGCCTGCAGACACCCATTATTGTACCCCCCCCCCTTTTTGTAGTTTTTCTTTTTTTATGTTGTACAAGAATTGAAATAAGTTTACAAAAACTTGCTTTCTGACGCCATCTCCTGGCCCCCAAAGCTTTTTTTATTTTTTTGTCAATCATATTGCATGATGCCCTTTTTTTGTGCGGTAGCTTGCAGTTTTTATTATTAACTAGAGATGAGTGAGCACCCAAATGCTCGGGTCCGCGTTATTTGAGTCGAGCTTTTCGTAAAATCCGAGAGCTCTACTCGAGTAACGAATCTCATTGACTATAATGGGAGACTCAAGCATTATGTGGGACGCTGAGTCTCGAGTTTTTTTTAAATCTTTTGTTGGTTCGTGTTTCTTCTTCTCTCTCTCTCTCTCCCCTCCCTTCCCCTTCCTGCCAGACCAAAAATGTTCGAATGACGCGTGCTGCCGCAGGGAGGGGCCCAAACAGGCATGTCACAGCGGGGAGGAGCCAAAAGCTGGGGCGAGGAGCCAAAAGCTATTTGATGCTCGTTCGAGTAACGAGCACCATCGAGTACGCTAATACTTGAACGAGCATCAAGCTTGACAGAGTATGTTCACTCAACTCTATTATTAACATTTTGGGATAGACAGGACTTTTTGATCACTTTTTATTCAATTTGTATCTTGGATACGGGGTGAACAAAGAAGTCCAATTCTAACAATGTGTATATTTTCTTTCTGACGGCATTCACCATAGTTGATGACATCACGATGGCAGTTTACAGGGTGACATCACAATGGCAGGCAGCCATTATATTTTAATGTGCTATTTTGTTTCCTATAAACAGATGTTTTATCTAAGGAGGAAAGTCACATCATAAACACCAATGAAGAGAGAGAAAACTTCTAGATCTCTAGAACTGGAGACACCACTACAAAACCGCCAAGATCACTCAGAGCGACAGCAGTGAATCTAAATCTGATTACTGTTCTCTAGAACTGGAGACACCAGAGGAGCTATACAGAACTGCCAAGATCACTCAGAGCGACAGTAGAGACTCTAAATCTGATTACTGTGCTCTATAACTGGAGACACCAGAGGAGCTCCACACACCTATCAAACCCTTCCAGAGCGAAAGTAGCCATGATGAAACACCCACCACAAGTGATATCTGTTTGGAGGAACCCCATCCGAAAGGAATGCGTTGCTATTAAAGCTTCAGCCAAAGGGAATCTCACATGGACCAGGTTCAATTACATAGAGCGCCATATCCTAAAACTATCCCATGAGAGTCCTTACCTTATTCATGGTCTTTCCACCTTCCACACGCTAAACTGTCTATTTTGGGATGGAATCGGCCAATGGAGAAAACCTTGATCATTTTATATTTAATAACTTTGCTCTTGATACCACCACAATAAAATTCATCACAGCAGAAGTGATCTGCGGCACAGAGTTCTTGCATAAGAAAGGCATTATACATCGGGACCTGAAGACAGAGAATATTTTTCTGACTGCAGACGGCCATGTAAGAATAACAGACTTTGGCATCGCTGTAGTACTGGGTGGATATAAGAAATCCAAATACAGGTGTAGAGGTACACCTGCATACGCAGCTCCAGCAATGGTGAAGGAGAAGGAACAACGACGTGGGGTAGATTATTTTGCTATTGGCGTCATTTTCTATAAACTATGCACAGGTATGAGACCTTTTCCTGGATATCGTATCAGCAATGACAAAGCAAAGCTGCTGATATTGGAAGCAGATCGTTCACTCATTACAGCATCGCTGTAGTACTGGGTGGGTATAAGAAGTCCAAATACAGGTGTAGAGCTACACCTGCATACGCAGCTCCAGCAATGGTGAAGGAGAAGGAACAACGACGTGGGGTAGATTATTTTGCTATTGGCGTCATTTTCTATAAACTAGTCACAGGTATGAGACCTTTTCCTGGATATCGTATCAACAATGACAAAGCAAAGCTGCTGATATTGGAAGCAGCTCCTTCACCCATCGGACATAACAAACAGTACGCCCTAAGGCTGAACCTGGTGTGTTACAGTTAGAACATCCTAAAGGAACTCAGGAAAACGTCACCTCTGTGTGATCTAGACCTAGATTTCCAGAAGCAACAGAAGAGTAAGCCAAGGCCTGAAGAGTGGAATCACCAATATCTACTCCTTTCTATTCACTGCTTGATAATTACATCTTTTATGCATTAATAATAAATATACAAAAGATCTATAGAGAATTTGTCTTCATTATTCCACCATACAATATGAGATGTTTGCTTGGAATCGGTACCAGAGAGAGTCAAAATATAAGGGAGGGAGGTGACGGGTATACACTGACACCTGCCAATAAATGCAAACAAGGGGCTGGCAAACCAACATAATTCTCTGTCATGAAGTTGTCACAATTACCATTTCAGTTCTGAAATTATTAGTCATACTATGTGTGGCCATCCTTACAGGTCCCCGCCATGTTATAATTAACACCATGCCTTCCAATAGATAGTTTAATTTAATGCTGCTTAGAAATGTAGAATGGTAGAGTTGGGAGGAGCCTCCGGGGTCATCGGGTCCAACCCCTTGCTCAACGCAGGATTCACTAAAACATCCCAGACAGATGCCTGTCCAGCCTTTGTTTGAAGACTTTTTCTATTATCTAATCTGTGTCTGCTCCCTTTCAGTTTCACCCCATTGCTTCTAGTCTTTCCTTGTGCAAATGAGAATAGGGCTGATCCCTCTGCACTATAGCAGCCCATCAGATATTTGTAGATAGCTATTAAGTCTCCTCTCAGCCTTCTTTTTTTGTAAGTTAAACATTCCCAGATCCTTTGACCGTTCCTCATAGGACATGGTTTACAGACCGCTTACTATCCTGATAGCTCTTCTCTGAATTTGCTCCAGTTTGTTAAATTGGGGTGCCCAGAACTGGGCACAGTACTCCAGATGAGGTCTGAGCAAAGAGTAGTAAAGGGGGATAGTTACCTCATGTGATCTAGACTCTATGCTTCTCTTAACACATCCCAGAATTGTGTTTGCTTTTTGCTGCTGCATCACACTATTGACTCAAGTTCAGTCTGTGATCTATTAGTATACCCAAGTCTTTTTCACATGTGTGCTGCTTAACCCAATTCCTCTCGTTCTGTATATGCTTCTTTAATTTTTCTTGCCAAATGTAGAACTTTGCATTTCGTCCTGTTAAGCCTGGTTTTGACACGATGATTTTCGCTCAAAAGATGTCTTTTGAGCGATAATCGTTGTGTTCATTTACAGGGCAAGGTGATCGCTCAAACGTTGAGCAATCACTTTGCGCTCCGAGTGGGGTATGCAGAAGACAAGCAGGGGCGCTTGTCTTCTGCATCCAGCTGTTATCTGGTATACAGCGACTGATTAACGAAAACTGCACGATGTCAGTGCAGATAGACAACGATTTTTGCTCAAATATGGCTTTGAGCGATTTTTGGGGGAAGGAATCGTTGTGTTTTAATCAGCCTTTAAATACCATTCTATTGCTTGCAGCCCTCTGTTCAAGTTTGTCTAGATCTTTTTGAATCCTCTCTCACTGCTCTAGTCTTAGCTGTGTCTCCTAGCTTTGTGTCATTGGCAAATTTGATCAGCTTCCTATCAATTCCCTCCTCCAGATCATTTATAAAAATGTTGAACAAAACTGGGTACTCCACTTGAGACATTTTTCCACTGGGATTATGACCACTCTTTGAGTACGATCACTCAGCCAGTTGTGAATCCACCTAACAGTTGCCTTTTCAATCCCTTGTCTATTTTTTCAATAAAGATGGTATCAGATACTTTGTCAAATGCTTTACTAAAGTCAAAACATACTATATCTAACGTACTTCCCTGATCAAGCCAGTTGGTGATTCTGTCATAGAAGGAAATTAGATTAGTCTAGCATGACTTGTTTGTTATAAACCCATGCTCGCTCTGGTTTATTACTCCATTCTCATCCAAGTACTTCCATACACGCATTCACGGGGGCAGAAATAGTCCAGTAGTAGTGTATAAAGGCCTTAACTAATTAAAACTAAATTTTATTAAGACTTTGAAAACTAGGGCTGTATGACAGACACACAATGAAAGGCACGATATTTGGAAACCAGCGTGCCTAAACAGACAAACACAAAACCAGTGGCATATAAACCCACCTTCTAAATGCAGGTGTATATATATAATCAAAGGGTAATAAAAAGACTCATAATCCCCTCATATAATGCAAGGAGGATGAGGGCAAGAAATGTTGCTAGCTTCTTAATGCTTGTGCTCAACAACATTCACAGGAGCCACAACGAACAGATTTTAGAGTGGAGACACCCATTATTGTACCGCTCTCCACCATGCTTCACTGCTGCCTGCAGATACTCATTATTGTACCGCTCTTCACCATGCTTCACTGCTGCCTGCAGACACTCATTATTGTACCGCTCTTCACCATGCTTCACTGCTGCCTGCAGACACTCATTATTGTACCGCTCTTCACCATGCTTCACTGCTGCCTGCAGACACTCATTATTGTACCGCTCTCCGCCATGCTTCACTGCTGCCTGCAGACACTCATTATTGTACCGCTCTCCGCCATGCTTCACTGCTGCCTGCAGACACTCATTATTGTACCGCTCTCCACCATGCTTCCCTGCTGCCTGCAGACACCCATTATTGTACCCCCCCCCCTTTTTGTAGTTTTTCTTTTTTTATGTTGTACAAGAAATGAAATAAGTTTACAAAAACTTGCTTTCTGACGCCATCTCCTGGCCCCCAAAGCTTTTTTTATTTTTTTGTCAATCATATTGCATGATGCCCTTTTTTTGTGCGGTAGCTTGCAGTTTTTATTATTAACTAGAGATGAGTGAGCACCCAAATGCTCGGGTCCGCGTTATTTGAGTCGAGCTTTTCGTAAAATCCGAGAGCTCTACTCGAGTAACGAACCTCATTGACTATAATGGGAGACTCAAGCATTATGTGGGACGCTGAGTCTCGAGTTTTTTTAAAATCTTTTCTTGGTTCGTGTTTCTTCTTCTCTCTCTCTCTCTCTCTCTCCCCTCCCTTCCCCTTCCTGCCAGACCAAAAATGTTCGAATGACGCGTGCTGCCGCAGGGAGGGGCCCAAACAGGCATGTCACAGCGGGGAGGAGCCAAAAGCTGGGGCGAGGAGCCAAAAGCTATTTGATGCTCGTTCGAGTAACGAGCACCATCGAGTACGCTAATACTTGAACGAGCATCAAGCTTGACAGAGTATGTTCACTCAACTCTATTATTAACATTTTGGGATAGACAGGACTTTTTGATCACTTTTTATTCAATTTGTATCTTGGATACGGGGTGAACAAAGAAGTCCAATTCTAGCAATGTGTATATTTTCTTTCTGACGGCATTCACCATAGTTGATGACATCACGATGGCAGTTTACAGGGTGACATCACAATGGCAGGCAGCCATTATATTTTAATGTGCTATTTTGTTTCCTATAAACAGATGTTTTATCTAAGGAGGAAAGTCACATCATAAACACCAATGAAGAGAGAGAAAACTTCTAGATCTCTAGAACTGGAGACACCACTACAAAACCGCCAAGATCACTCAGAGCGACAGCAGTGAATCTAAATCTGATTACTGTTCTCTAGAACTGGAGACACCAGAGGAGCTATACAGAACTGCCAAGATCACTCAGAGCGACAGTAGAGACTCTAAATCTGATTACTGTGCTCTATAACTGGAGACACCAGAGGAGCTCCACACACCTATCAAACCCTTCCAGAGCGAAAGTAGCCATGATGAAACACCCACCACAAGTGATATCTGTTTGGAGGAACCCCATCCGAAAGGAATGCGTTGCTATTAAAGCTTCAGCCAAAGGGAATCTCACATGGACCAGGTTCAATTACATAGAGCGCCATATCCTAAAACTATCCCATGAGAGTCCTTACCTTATTCATGGTCTTTCCACCTTCCACACGCTAAACTGTCTATTTTGGGATGGAATCGGCCAATGGAGAAAACCTTGATCATTTTATATTTAATAACTTTGCTCTTGATACCACCACAATAAAATTCATCACAGCAGAAGTGATCTGCGGCACAGAGTTCTTGCATAAGAAAGGCATTATACATCGGGACCTGAAGACAGAGAATATTTTTCTGACTGCAGACGGCCATGTAAGAATAACAGACTTTGGCATCGCTGTAGTACTGGGTGGATATAAGAAATCCAAATACAGGTGTAGAGGTACACCTGCATACGCAGCTCCAGCAATGGTGAAGGAGAAGGAACAACGACGTGGGGTAGATTATTTTGCTATTGGCGTCATTTTCTATAAACTATGCACAGGTATGAGACCTTTTCCTGGATATCGTATCAGCAATGACAAAGCAAAGCTGCTGATATTGGAAGCAGATCGTTCACTCATTACAGCATCGCTGTAGTACTGGGTGGGTATAAGAAGTCCAAATACAGGTGTAGAGCTACACCTGCATACGCAGCTCCAGCAATGGTGAAGGAGAAGGAACAACGACGTGGGGTAGATTATTTTGCTATTGGCGTCATTTTCTATAAACTAGTCACAGGTATGAGACCTTTTCCTGGATATCGTATCAACAATGACAAAGCAAAGCTGCTGATATTGGAAGCAGCTCCTTCACCCATCGGACATAACAAACAGTACGCCCTAAGGCTGAACCTGGTGTGTTACAGTTAGAACATCCTAAAGGAACTCAGGAAAACGTCACCTCTGTGTGATCTAGACCTAGATTTCCAGAAGCAACAGAAGAGTAAGCCAAGGCCTGAAGAGTGGAATCACCAATATCTACTCCTTTCTATTCACTGCTTGATAATTACATCTTTTATGCATTAATAATAAATATACAAAAGATCTATAGAGAATTTGTCTTCATTATTCCACCATACAATATGAGATGTTTGCTTGGAATCGGTACCAGAGAGAGTCAAAATATAAGGGAGGGAGGTGACGGGTATACACTGACACCTGCCAATAAATGCAAACAAGGGGCTGGCAAACCAACATAATTCTCTGTCATGAAGTTGTCACAATTACCATTTCAGTTCTGAAATTATTAGTCATACTATGTGTGGCCATCCTTACAGGTCCCCGCCATGTTATAATTAACACCATGCCTTCCAATAGATAGTTTAATTTAATGCTGCTTAGAAATGTAGAATGGTAGAGTTGGGAGGAGCCTCCGGGGTCATCGGGTCCAACCCCTTGCTCAACGCAGGATTCACTAAAACATCCCAGACAGATGCCTGTCCAGCCTTTGTTTGAAGACTTTTTCTATTATCTAATCTGTGTCTGCTCCCTTTCAGTTTCACCCCATTGCTTCTAGTCTTTCCTTGTGCAAATGAGAATAGGGCTGATCCCTCTGCACTATAGCAGCCCATCAGATATTTGTAGATAGCTATTAAGTCTCCTCTCAGCCTTCTTTTTTTGTAAGTTAAACATTCCCAGATCCTTTGACCGTTCCTCATAGGACATGGTTTACAGACCGCTTACTATCCTGATAGCTCTTCTCTGAATTTGCTCCAGTTTGTTAAATTGGGGTGCCCAGAACTGGGCACAGTACTCCAGATGAGGTCTGAGCAAAGAGTAGTAAAGGGGGATAGTTACCTCATGTGATCTAGACTCTATGCTTCTCTTAACACATCCCAGAATTGTGTTTGCTTTTTGCTGCTGCATCACACTATTGACTCAAGTTCAGTCTGTGATCTATTAGTATACCCAAGTCTTTTTCACATGTGTGCTGCTTAACCCAATTCCTCTCGTTCTGTATATGCTTCTTTAATTTTTCTTGCCAAATGTAGAACTTTGCATTTCGTCCTGTTAAGCCTGGTTTTGACACGATGATTTTCGCTCAAAAGATGTCTTTTGAGCGATAATCGTTGTGTTCATTTACAGGGCAAGGTGATCGCTCAAACGTTGAGCAATCACTTTGCGCTCCGAGTGGGGTATGCAGAAGACAAGCAGGGGCGCTTGTCTTCTGCATCCAGCTGTTATCTGGTATACAGCGACTGATTAACGAAAACTGCACGATGTCAGTGCAGATAGACAACGATTTTTGCTCAAATATGGCTTTGAGCGATTTTTGGGGGAAGGAATCGTTGTGTTTTAATCAGCCTTTAAATACCATTCTATTGCTTGCAGCCCTCTGTTCAAGTTTGTCTAGATCTTTTTGAATCCTCTCTCACTGCTCTAGTCTTAGCTGTGTCTCCTAGCTTTGTGTCATTGGCAAATTTGATCAGCTTCCTATCAATTCCCTCCTCCAGATCATTTATAAAAATGTTGAACAAAACTGGGTACTCCACTTGAGACATTTTTCCACTGGGATTATGACCACTCTTTGAGTACGATCACTCAGCCAGTTGTGAATCCACCTAACAGTTGCCTTTTCAATCCCTTGTCTATTTTTTCAATAAAGATGGTATCAGATACTTTGTCAAATGCTTTACTAAAGTCAAAACATACTATATCTAACGTACTTCCCTGATCAAGCCAGTTGGTGATTCTGTCATAGAAGGAAATTAGATTAGTCTAGCATGACTTGTTTGTTATAAACCCATGCTCGCTCTGGTTTATTACTCCATTCTCATCCAAGTACTTCCATACACGCATTCACGGGGGCAGAAATAGTCCAGTAGTAGTGTATAAAGGCCTTAACTAATTAAAACTAAATTTTATTAAGACTTTGAAAACTAGGGCTGTATGACAGACACACAATGAAAGGCACGATATTTGGAAACCAGCGTGCCTAAACAGACAAACACAAAACCAGTGGCATATAAACCCACCTTCTAAATGCAGGTGTATATATATAATCAAAGGGTAATAAAAAGACTCATAATCCCCTCATATAATGCAAGGAGGATGAGGGCAAGAAATGTTGCTAGCTTCTTAATGCTTGTGCTCAACAACATTCACAGGAGCCACAACGAACAGATTTTAGAGTGGAGACACCCATTATTGTACCGCTCTCCACCATGCTTCACTGCTGCCTGCAGATACTCATTATTGTACCGCTCTTCACCATGCTTCACTGCTGCCTGCAGACACTCATTATTGTACCGCTCTTCACCATGCTTCACTGCTGCCTGCAGACACTCATTATTGTACCGCTCTTCACCATGCTTCACTGCTGCCTGCAGACACTCATTATTGTACCGCTCTCCGCCATGCTTCACTGCTGCCTGCAGACACTCATTATTGTACCGCTCTCCGCCATGCTTCACTGCTGCCTGCAGACACTCATTATTGTACCGCTCTCCACCATGCTTCCCTGCTGCCTGCAGACACCCATTATTGTACCCCCCCCCCTTTTTGTAGTTTTTCTTTTTTTATGTTGTACAAGAAATGAAATAAGTTTACAAAAACTTGCTTTCTGACGCCATCTCCTGGCCCCCAAAGCTTTTTTTATTTTTTTGTCAATCATATTGCATGATGCCCTTTTTTTGTGCGGTAGCTTGCAGTTTTTATTATTAACTAGAGATGAGTGAGCACCCAAATGCTCGGGTCCGCGTTATTTGAGTCGAGCTTTTCGTAAAATCCGAGAGCTCTACTCGAGTAACGAACCTCATTGACTATAATGGGAGACTCAAGCATTATGTGGGACGCTGAGTCTCGAGTTTTTTTAAAATCTTTTCTTGGTTCGTGTTTCTTCTTCTCTCTCTCTCTCTCTCTCTCCCCTCCCTTCCCCTTCCTGCCAGACCAAAAATGTTCGAATGACGCGTGCTGCCGCAGGGAGGGGCCCAAACAGGCATGTCACAGCGGGGAGGAGCCAAAAGCTGGGGCGAGGAGCCAAAAGCTATTTGATGCTCGTTCGAGTAACGAGCACCATCGAGTACGCTAATACTTGAACGAGCATCAAGCTTGACAGAGTATGTTCACTCAACTCTATTATTAACATTTTGGGATAGACAGGACTTTTTGATCACTTTTTATTCAATTTGTATCTTGGATACGGGGTGAACAAAGAAGTCCAATTCTAGCAATGTGTATATTTTCTTTCTGACGGCATTCACCATAGTTGATGACATCACGATGGCAGTTTACAGGGTGACATCACAATGGCAGGCAGCCATTATATTTTAATGTGCTATTTTGTTTCCTATAAACAGATGTTTTATCTAAGGAGGAAAGTCACATCATAAACACCAATGAAGAGAGAGAAAACTTCTAGATCTCTAGAACTGGAGACACCACTACAAAACCGCCAAGATCACTCAGAGCGACAGCAGTGAATCTAAATCTGATTACTGTTCTCTAGAACTGGAGACACCAGAGGAGCTATACAGAACTGCCAAGATCACTCAGAGCGACAGTAGAGACTCTAAATCTGATTACTGTGCTCTATAACTGGAGACACCAGAGGAGCTCCACACACCTATCAAACCCTTCCAGAGCGAAAGTAGCCATGATGAAACACCCACCACAAGTGATATCTGTTTGGAGGAACCCCATCCGAAAGGAATGCGTTGCTATTAAAGCTTCAGCCAAAGGGAATCTCACATGGACCAGGTTCAATTACATAGAGCGCCATATCCTAAAACTATCCCATGAGAGTCCTTACCTTATTCATGGTCTTTCCACCTTCCACACGCTAAACTGTCTATTTTGGGATGGAATCGGCCAATGGAGAAAACCTTGATCATTTTATATTTAATAACTTTGCTCTTGATACCACCACAATAAAATTCATCACAGCAGAAGTGATCTGCGGCACAGAGTTCTTGCATAAGAAAGGCATTATACATCGGGACCTGAAGACAGAGAATATTTTTCTGACTGCAGACGGCCATGTAAGAATAACAGACTTTGGCATCGCTGTAGTACTGGGTGGATATAAGAAATCCAAATACAGGTGTAGAGGTACACCTGCATACGCAGCTCCAGCAATGGTGAAGGAGAAGGAACAACGACGTGGGGTAGATTATTTTGCTATTGGCGTCATTTTCTATAAACTATGCACAGGTATGAGACCTTTTCCTGGATATCGTATCAGCAATGACAAAGCAAAGCTGCTGATATTGGAAGCAGATCGTTCACTCATTACAGCATCGCTGTAGTACTGGGTGGGTATAAGAAGTCCAAATACAGGTGTAGAGCTACACCTGCATACGCAGCTCCAGCAATGGTGAAGGAGAAGGAACAACGACGTGGGGTAGATTATTTTGCTATTGGCGTCATTTTCTATAAACTATGCACAGGTATGAGACCTTTTCCTGGATATCGTATCAACAATGACAAAGCAAAGCTGCTGATATTGGAAGCAGCTCCTTCACCCATCGGACATAACAAACAGTACGCCCTAAGGCTGAACCTGGTGTGTTACAGTTAGAACATCCTAAAGGAACTCAGGAAAACGTCACCTCTGTGTGATCTAGACTTAGATTTCCAGAAGCAACAGAAGAGTAAGCCAAGGCCTGAAGAGTGGAATCACCAATATCTACTCCTTTCTATTCACTGCTTGATAATTACATCTTTTATGCATTAATAATAAATATACAAAAGATCTATAGAGAATTTGTCTTCATTATTCCACCATACAATATGAGATGTTTGCTTGGAATCGGTACCAGAGAGAGTCAAAATATAAGGGAGGGAGGTGACGGGTATACACTGACACCTGCCAATAAATGCAAACAAGGGGCTGGCAAACCAACATAATTCTCTGTCATGAAGTTGTCACAATTACCATTTCAGTTCTGAAATTATTAGTCATACTATGTATGGCCATCCTTACAGGTCCCCGCCATGTTATAATTAACACCATGCCTTCCAATAGATAGTTTAATTTAATGCTGCTTAGAAATGTAGAATGGTAGAGTTGGGAGGAACCTCCGGGGTCATCGGGTCCAACCCCTTGCTCAACGCAGGATTCACTAAAACATCCCAGACAGATGCCTGTCCAGCCTTTGTTTGAAGACTTTTTCTAATATCTAATCTGTGTCTGCTCCCTTTCAGTTTCACCCCATTGCTTCTAGTTTTTCCTTGTGCAAATGAGAATAGGGCTGATCCCTCTGCACTATAGCAGCCCATCAGATATTTGTAGATAGCTATTAAGTCTCCTCTCAGCCTTCTTTTTTTTGTAAGTTAAACATTCCCAGATCCTTTGACCGTTCCTCATAGGACATGGTTTACAGACCGCTTACTATCCTGATAGCTCTTCTCTGAATTTGCTCCAATTTGTTAAATTGGGGTGCCCAGAACTGGGCACAGTACTCCAGATGAGGTCTGAGCAAAGAGTAGTAAAGGGGGATAGTTACCTCATGTGATCTAGACTCTATGCTTCTCTTAACACATCCCAGAATTGTGTTTGCTTTTTGCTGCTGCATCACACTATTGACTCAAGTTCAGTCTGTGATCTATTAGTATACCCAAGTCTTTTTCACATGTGTGCTGCTTAGCCCAATTCCTCTCGTTCTGTATATGGTTCTTTAATTTTTCTTGCCAAATGTAGAACTTTGCATTTCGTCCTGTTAAGCCTGGTTTTGACACGATGATTTTCGCTCAAAAGATGTCTTTTGAGCGATAATCGTTGTGTTCATTTACAGGGCAAGGTGATCGCTCAAACGTTGAGCAATCACTTTGCGCTCCGAGTGGGGTATGCAGAAGACAAGCAGGGGCGCTTGTCTTCTGCATCCAGCTGTTATCTGGTATACAGAGACTGGTTAACGAAAACTGCACGATGTCAGTGCAGATAGACAACGATTTTTGCTCAAATATGGCTTTGAGCGATTTTTGGGGGAAGGAATCGTTGTGTTTTAATCAGCCTTTAAATACCATTCTATTGCTTGCAGCCCTCTGTTCAAGTTTGTCTAGATCTTTTTGAATCCTCTCTCACTGCTCTAGTCTTAGCTGTGTCTCCTAGCTTTGTGTCATTGGCAAATTTGATCAGCTTCCTATCAATTCGCTCCTCCAGATCATTTATAAAAATGTTGAACAAAACTGGGTACTCCACTTGAGACATTTTTCCACTGGGATTATGACCACTCTTTGAGTACGATCACTCAGCCAGTTGTGAATCCACCTAACAGTTGCCTTTTCAATCCCTTGTCTATTTTTTCAATAAAGATGGTATCAGATACTTTGTCAAATGCTTTACTAAAGTCAAAACATACTATATCTAACGTACTTCCCTGATCAAGCCAGTTGGTGATTCTGTCATAGAAGGAAATTAGATTAGTCTAGCATGACTTGTTTGTTATAAACCCATGCTCGCTCTGGTTTATTACTCCATTCTCATCCAAGTACTTCCATACACGCATTCACGGGGGCAGAAATAGTCCAGTAGTAGTGTATAAAGGCCTTAACTAATTAAAACTAAATTTTATTAAGACTTTGAAAACTAGGGCTGTATGACAGACACACAATGAAAGGCACGATATTTGGAAACCAGCGTGCCTAAACAGACAAACACAAAACCAGTGGCATATAAACCCACCTTCTAAATGCAGGTGTATATATATAATCAAAGGGTAATAAAAAGACTCATAATCCCCTCATATAATGCAAGGAGGATGAGGGCAAGAAATGTTGCTAGCTTCTTAATGCTTGTGCTCAACAACATTCACAGGAGCCACAACGAACAGATTTTAGAGTGGAGACACCCATTATTGTACCGCTCTCCACCATGCTTCACTGCTGCCTGCAGATACTCATTATTGTACCGCTCTTCACCATGCTTCACTGCTGCCTGCAGACACTCATTATTGTACCGCTCTTCACCATGCTTCACTGCTGCCTGCAGACACTCATTATTGTACCGCTCTTCACCATGCTTCACTGCTGCCTGCAGACACTCATTATTGTACCGCTCTCCGCCATGCTTCACTGCTGCCTGCAGACACTCATTATTGTACCGCTCTCCGCCATGCTTCACTGCTGCCTGCAGACACTCATTATTGTACCGCTCTCCACCATGCTTCCCTGCTGCCTGCAGACACCCATTATTGTACCCCCCCCCCCCTTTTTGTAGTTTTTCTTTTTTTATGTTGTACAAGAAATGAAATAAGTTTACAAAAACTTGCTTTCTGACGCCATCTCCTGGCCCCCAAAGCTTTTTTTATTTTTTTGTCAATCATATTGCATGATGCCCTTTTTTTGTGCGGTAGCTTGCAGTTTTTATTATTAACTAGAGATGAGTGAGCACCCAAATGCTCGGGTCCGCGTTATTTGAGTCGAGCTTTTCGTAAAATCCGAGAGCTCTACTCCAGTAACGAACCTCATTGACTATAATGGGAGACTCAAGCATTATGTGGGACGCTGAGTCTCGAGTTTTTTTTAAATCTTTTCTTGGTTCGTGTTTCTTCTACTCTCTCTCTCCCCTCCCTTCCCCTTCCTGCCAGACCAAAAATGTTCGAATGACGCGTGCTGCCGCAGGGAGGGGCCCAAACAGGCATGTCACAGCGGGGAGGAGCCAAAAGCTGGGGCGAGGAGCTAAAAGCTATTTGATGCTCGTTCGAGTAACGAGCACCATCGAGTACGCTAATACTTGAACAAGCATCAAGCTTGACAGAGTATGTTCACTCAACTCTATTATTAACATTTTGGGATAGACAGGACTTTTTGATCACTTTTTATTCAATTTGTATCTTTGATACGGGGTGAACAAAGAAGTCCAATTCTAGCAATGTGTATATTTTCTTTCTGACGGCATTCATCATAGTTGATGACATCACGATGGCAGTTTACAGGGTGACATCACAATGGCAGGCAGCCATTATATTTTAATGTGCTATTTTGTTTCCTATAAACAGATGTTTTATCTAAGGAGGAAAGTCACATCATAAACACCAATGAAGAGAGAGAAAACTTCTAGATCTCTAGAACTGGAGACACCACTACAAAACCGCCAAGATCACTCAGAGCGACAGCAGTGAATCTAAATCTGATTACTGTTCTCTAGAACTGGAGACACCAGAGGAGCTCTACAGAACTGCCAAGATCACTCAGAGCGACAGTAGAGACTCTAAATCTGATTACTGTGCTCTATAACTGGAGACACCAGAGGAGCTCCACACACCTATCAAACCCTTCCAGAGCGAAAGTAGCCATGATGAAACACCCACCACAAGTGATATCTGTTTGGAGGAACCCCATCCGAAAGGAATGCGTTGCTATTAAAGCTTCAGCCAAAGGGAATCTCACATGGACCAGGTTCAATTACATAGAGCGCCATATCCTAAAACTATCCCATGAGAGTCCTTACCTTATTCATGGTCTTTCCACCTTCCACACGCTAAACTGTCTATTTTGGGATGGAATCGGCCAATGGAGAAAACCTTGATCATTTTATATTTAATAACTTTGCTCTTGATACCACCACAATAAAATTCATCACAGCAGAAGTGATCTGCGGCACAGAGTTCTTGCATAAGAAAGGCATTATACATCGGGACCTGAAGACAGAGAATATTTTTCTGACTGCAGACGGCCATGTAAGAATAACAGACTTTGGCATCGCTGTAGTACTGGGTGGATATAAGAAATCCAAATACAGGTGTAGAGGTACACCTGCATACGCAGCTCCAGCAATGGTGAAGGAGAAGGAACAACGACGTGGGGTAGATTATTTTGCTATTGGCGTCATTTTCTATAAACTATGCACAGGTATGAGACCTTTTCCTGGATATCGTATCAGCAATGACAAAGCAAAGCTGCTGATATTGGAAGCAGATCGTTCACTCATTACAGCATCGCTGTAGTACTGGGTGGGTATAAGAAGTCCAAATACAGGTGTAGAGCTACACCTGCATACGCAGCTCCAGCAATGGTGAAGGAGAAGGAACAACGACGTGGGGTAGATTATTTTGCTATTGGCGTCATTTTCTATAAACTAGTCACAGGTATGAGACCTTTTCCTGGATATCGTATCAACAATGACAAAGCAAAGCTGCTGATATTGGAAGCAGCTCCTTCACCCATCGGACATAACAAACAGTACGCCCTAAGGCTGAACCTGGTGTGTTACAGTTAGAACATCCTAAAGGAACTCAGGAAAACGTCACCTCTGTGTGATCTAGACCTAGATTTCCAGAAGCAACAGAAGAGTAAGCCAAGGCCTGAAGAGTGGAATCACCAATATCTACTCCTTTCTATTCACTGCTTGATAATTACATCTTTTATGCATTAATAATAAATATACAAAAGATCTATAGAGAATTTGTCTTCATTATTCCACCATACAATATGAGATGTTTGCTTGGAATCGGTACCAGAGAGAGTCAAAATATAAGGGAGGGAGGTGACGGGTATACACTGACACCTGCCAATAAATGCAAACAAGGGGCTGGCAAACCAACATAATTCTCTGTCATGAAGTTGTCACAATTACCATTTCAGTTCTGAAATTATTAGTCATACTATGTGTGGCCATCCTTACAGGTCCCCGCCATGTTATAATTAACACCATGCCTTCCAATAGATAGTTTAATTTAATGCTGCTTAGAAATGTAGAATGGTAGAGTTGGGAGGAACCTCCGGGGTCATCGGGTCCAACCCCTTGCTCAACGCAGGATTCACTAAAACATCCCAGACAGATGCCTGTCCAGCCTTTGTTTGAAGACTTTTTCTAATATCTAATCTGTGTCTGCTCCCTTTCAGTTTCACCCCCATTGCTTCTAGTTTTTCCTTGTGCAAATGAGAATAGGGCTGATCCCTCTGCACTATAGCAGCCCATCAGATATTTGTAGATAGCTATTAAGTCTCCTCTCAGCCTTCTTTTTTTTGTAAGTTAAACATTCCCAGATCCTTTGACCGTTCCTCATAGGACATGGTTTACAGACCGCTTACTATCCTGATAGCTCTTCTCTGAATTTGCTCCAATTTGTTAAATTGGGGTGCCCAGAACTGGGCACAGTACTCCAGATGAGGTCTGAGCAAAGAGTAGTAAAGGGGGATAGTTACCTCATGTGATCTAGACTCTATGCTTCTCTTAACACATCCCAGAATTGTGTTTGCTTTTTGCTGCTGCATCACACTATTGACTCAAGTTCAGTCTGTGATCTATTAGTATACCCAAGTCTTTTTCACATGTGTGCTGCTTAGCCCAATTCCTCTCGTTCTGTATATGCTTCTTTAATTTTTCTTGCCAAATGTAGAACTTTGCATTTCGTCCTGTTAAGCCTGGTTTTGACACGATGATTTTCGCTCAAAAGATGTCTTTTGAGCGATAATCGTTGTGTTCATTTACAGGGCAAGGTGATCGCTCAAACGTTGAGCAATCACTTTGCGCTCCGAGTGGGGTATGCAGAAGACAAGCAGGGGCGCTTGTCTTCTGCATCCAGCTGTTATCTGGTATACAGAGACTGGTTAACGAAAACTGCACGATGTCAGTGCAGATAGACAACGATTTTTGCTCAAATATGGCTTTGAGCGATTTTTGGGGGAAGGAATCGTTGTGTTTTAATCAGCCTTTAAATACCATTCTATTGCTTGCAGCCCTCTGTTCAAGTTTGTCTAGATCTTTTTGAATCCTCTCTCACTGCTCTAGTCTTAGCTGTGTCTCCTAGCTTTGTGTCATTGGCAAATTTGATCAGCTTCCTATCAATTCCCTCCTCCAGATCATTTATAAAAATGTTGAACAAAACTGGGTACTCCACTTGAGATATTTTTCCACTGGGATTATGACCACTCTTTGAGTACGATCACTCAGCCAGTTGTGAATCCACCTAACAGTTGCCTTTTCAATCCCTTGTCTATTTTTTCAATAAAGATGGTATCAGATACTTTGTCAAATGCTTTACTAAAGTCAAAACATACTATATCTAACGTACTTCCCTGATCAAGCCAGTTGGTGATTCTGTCATAGAAGGAAATTAGATTAGTCTAGCATGACTTGTTTGTTATAAACCCATGCTCGCTCTGGTTTATTACTCCATTCTCATCCAAGTACTTCCATACACGCATTCACGGGGGCAGAAATAGTCCAGTAGTAGTGTATAAAGGCCTTAACTAATTAAAACTAAATTTTATTAAGACTTTGAAAACTAGGGCTGTATGACAGACACACAATGAAAGGCACGATATTTGGAAACCAGCGTGCCTAAACAGACAAACACAAAACCAGTGGCATATAAACCCACCTTCTAAATGCAGGTGTATATATATAATCAAAGGGTAATAAAAAGACTCATAATCCCCTCATATAATGCAAGGAGGATGAGGGCAAGAAATGTTGCTAGCTTCTTAATGCTTGTGCTCAACAACATTCACAGGAGCCACAACGAACAGATTTTAGAGTGGAGACACCCATTATTGTACCGCTCTCCACCATGCTTCACTGCTGCCTGCAGATACTCATTATTGTACCGCTCTTCACCATGCTTCACTGCTGCCTGCAGACACTCATTATTGTACCGCTCTTCACCATGCTTCACTGCTGCCTGCAGACACTCATTATTGTACCGCTCTTCACCATGCTTCACTGCTGCCTGCAGACACTCATTATTGTACCGCTCTCCGCCATGCTTCACTGCTGCCTGCAGACACTCATTATTGTACCGCTCTCCGCCATGCTTCACTGCTGCCTGCAGACACTCATTATTGTACCGCTCTCCACCATGCTTCCCTGCTGCCTGCAGACACCCATTATTGTACCCCCCCCCCCTTTTTGTAGTTTTTCTTTTTTTATGTTGTACAAGAAATGAAATAAGTTTACAAAAACTTGCTTTCTGACGCCATCTCCTGGCCCCCAAAGCTTTTTTTATTTTTTTGTCAATCATATTGCATGATGCCCTTTTTTTGTGCGGTAGCTTGCAGTTTTTATTATTAACTAGAGATGAGTGAGCACCCAAATGCTCGGGTCCGCGTTATTTGAGTCGAGCTTTTCGTAAAATCCGAGAGCTCTACTCGAGTAACGAACCTCATTGACTATAATGGGAGACTCAAGCATTATGTGGGACGCTGAGTCTCGAGTTTTTTTAAAATCTTTTCTTGGTTCGTGTTTCTTCTTCTCTCTCTCTCTCTCTCTCCCCTCCCTTCCCCTTCCTGCCAGACCAAAAATGTTCGAATGACGCGTGCTGCCGCAGGGAGGGGCCCAAACAGGCATGTCACAGCGGGGAGGAGCCAAAAGCTGGGGCGAGGAGCCAAAAGCTATTTGATGCTCGTTCGAGTAACGAGCACCATCGAGTACGCTAATACTTGAACGAGCATCAAGCTTGACAGAGTATGTTCACTCAACTCTATTATTAACATTTTGGGATAGACAGGACTTTTTGATCACTTTTTATTCAATTTGTATCTTGGATACGGGGTGAACAAAGAAGTCCAATTCTAGCAATGTGTATATTTTCTTTCTGATGGCATTCACCATAGTTGATGACATCACGATGGCAGTTTACAGGGTGACATCACAATGGCAGGCAGCCATTATATTTTAATGTGCTATTTTGTTTCCTATAAACAGATGTTTTATCTAAGGAGGAAAGTCACATCATAAACACCAATGAAGAGAGAGAAAACTTCTAGATCTCTAGAACTGGAGACACCACTACAAAACCGCCAAGATCACTCAGAGCGACAGCAGTGAATCTAAATCTGATTACTGTTCTCTAGAACTGGAGACACCAGAGGAGCTATACAGAACTGCCAAGATCACTCAGAGCGACAGTAGAGACTCTAAATCTGATTACTGTGCTCTATAACTGGAGACACCAGAGGAGCTCCACACACCTATCAAACCCTTCCAGAGCGAAAGTAGCCATGATGAAACACCCACCACAAGTGATATCTGTTTGGAGGAACCCCATCCGAAAGGAATGCGTTGCTATTAAAGCTTCAGCCAAAGGGAATCTCACATGGACCAGGTTCAATTACATAGAGCGCCATATCCTAAAACTATCCCATGAGAGTCCTTACCTTATTCATGGTCTTTCCACCTTCCACACGCTAAACTGTCTATTTTGGGATGGAATCGGCCAATGGAGAAAACCTTGATCATTTTATATTTAATAACTTTGCTCTTGATACCACCACAATAAAATTCATCACAGCAGAAGTGATCTGCGGCACAGAGTTCTTGCATAAGAAAGGCATTATACATCGGGACCTGAAGACAGAGAATATTTTTCTGACTGCAGACGGCCATGTAAGAATAACAGACTTTGGCATCGCTGTAGTACTGGGTGGATATAAGAAATCCAAATACAGGTGTAGAGGTACACCTGCATACGCAGCTCCAGCAATGGTGAAGGAGAAGGAACAACGACGTGGGGTAGATTATTTTGCTATTGGCGTCATTTTCTATAAACTATGCACAGGTATGAGACCTTTTCCTGGATATCGTATCAGCAATGACAAAGCAAAGCTGCTGATATTGGAAGCAGATCGTTCACTCATTACAGCATCGCTGTAGTACTGGGTGGGTATAAGAAGTCCAAATACAGGTGTAGAGCTACACCTGCATACGCAGCTCCAGCAATGGTGAAGGAGAAGGAACAACGACGTGGGGTAGATTATTTTGCTATTGGCGTCATTTTCTATAAACTAGTCACAGGTATGAGACCTTTTCCTGGATATCGTATCAACAATGACAAAGCAAAGCTGCTGATATTGGAAGCAGCTCCTTCACCCATCGGACATAACAAACAGTACGCCCTAAGGCTGAACCTGGTGTGTTACAGTTAGAACATCCTAAAGGAACTCAGGAAAACGTCACCTCTGTGTGATCTAGACTTAGATTTCCAGAAGCAACAGAAGAGTAAGCCAAGGCCTGAAGAGTGGAATCACCAATATCTACTCCTTTCTATTCACTGCTTGATAATTACATCTTTTATGCATTAATAATAAATATACAAAAGATCTATAGAGAATTTGTCTTCATTATTCCACCATACAATATGAGATGTTTGCTTGGAATCGGTACCAGAGAGAGTCAAAATATAAGGGAGGGAGGTGACGGGTATACACTGACACCTGCCAATAAATGCAAACAAGGGGCTGGCAAACCAACATAATTCTCTGTCATGAAGTTGTCACAATTACCATTTCAGTTCTGAAATTATTAGTCATACTATGTATGGCCATCCTTACAGGTCCCCGCCATGTTATAATTAACACCATGCCTTCCAATAGATAGTTTAATTTAATGCTGCTTAGAAATGTAGAATGGTAGAGTTGGGAGGAACCTCCGGGGTCATCGGGTCCAACCCCTTGCTCAACGCAGGATTCACTAAAACATCCCAGACAGATGCCTGTCCAGCCTTTGTTTGAAGACTTTTTCTAATATCTAATCTGTGTCTGCTCCCTTTCAGTTTCACCCCATTGCTTCTAGTTTTTCCTTGTGCAAATGAGAATAGGGCTGATCCCTCTGCACTATAGCAGCCCATCAGATATTTGTAGATAGCTATTAAGTCTCCTCTCAGCCTTCTTTTTTTTGTAAGTTAAACATTCCCAGATCCTTTGACCGTTCCTCATAGGACATGGTTTACAGACCGCTTACTATCCTGATAGCTCTTCTCTGAATTTGCTCCAATTTGTTAAATTGGGGTGCCCAGAACTGGGCACAGTACTCCAGATGAGGTCTGAGCAAAGAGTAGTAAAGGGGGATAGTTACCTCATGTGATCTAGACTCTATGCTTCTCTTAACACATCCCAGAATTGTGTTTGCTTTTTGCTGCTGCATCACACTATTGACTCAAGTTCAGTCTGTGATCTATTAGTATACCCAAGTCTTTTTCACATGTGTGCTGCTTAGCCCAATTCCTCTCGTTCTGTATATGGTTCTTTAATTTTTCTTGCCAAATGTAGAACTTTGCATTTCGTCCTGTTAAGCCTGGTTTTGACACGATGATTTTCGCTCAAAAGATGTCTTTTGAGCGATAATCGTTGTGTTCATTTACAGGGCAAGGTGATCGCTCAAACGTTGAGCAATCACTTTGCGCTCCGAGTGGGGTATGCAGAAGACAAGCAGGGGTGCTTGTCTTCTGCATCCAGCTGTTATCTGGTATACAGAGACTGGTTAACGAAAACTGCACGATGTCAGTGCAGATAGACAACGATTTTTGCTCAAATATGGCTTTGAGCGATTTTTGGGGGAAGGAATCGTTGTGTTTTAATCAGCCTTTAAATACCATTCTATTGCTTGCAGCCCTCTGTTCAAGTTTGTCTAGATCTTTTTGAATCCTCTCTCACTGCTCTAGTCTTAGCTGTGTCTCCTAGCTTTGTGTCATTGGCAAATTTGATCAGCTTCCTATCAATTCCCTCCTCCAGATCATTTATAAAAATGTTGAACAAAACTGGGTACTCCACTTGAGACATTTTTCCACTGGGATTATGACCACTCTTTGAGTACGATCACTCAGCCAGTTGTGAATCCACCTAACAGTTGCCTTTTCAATCCCTTGTCTATTTTTTCAATAAAGATGGTATCAGATACTTTGTCAAATGCTTTACTAAAGTCAAAACATACTATATCTAACGTACTTCCCTGATCAAGCCAGTTGGTGATTCTGTCATAGAAGGAGATTAGATTAGTCTAGCATGACTTGTTTGTTATAAACCCATGCTCGCTCTGGTTTATTACTCCATTCTCATCCAAGTACTTCCATACACGCATTCACGGGGGCAGAAATAGTCCAGTAGAAGTGTATAAAGGCCTTAACTAATTAAAACTAAATTTTATTAAGACTTTGAAAACTAGGGCTGTATGACAGACACACAATGAAAGGCACGATATTTGGAAACCAGCGTGCCTAAACAGACAAACACAAAACCAGTGGCATATAAACCCACCTTCTAAATGCAGGTGTATATATATAATCAAAGGGTAATAAAAAGATTCATAATCCCCTCATATAATGCAAGGAGGATGAGGGCAAGAAATGTTGCTAGCTTCTTAATGCTTGTGCTCAACAACATTCACAGGAGCCACAACGAACAGATTTTAGAGTGGAGACACCCATTATTGTACCGCTCTCCACCATGCTTCACTGCTGCCTGCAGATACTCATTATTGTACCGCTCTTCACCATGCTTCACTGCTGCCTGCAGACACTCATTATTGTACCGCTCTTCACCATGCTTCACTGCTGCCTGCAGACACTCATTATTGTACCGCTCTTCACCATGCTTCACTGCTGCCTGCAGACACTCATTATTGTACCGCTCTCCACCATGCTTCCCTGCTGCCTGCAGACACCCATTATTGTACCCCCCCCCCTTTTTGTAGTTTTTCTTTTTTTATGTTGTACAAGAAATGAAATAAGTTTACAAAAACTTGCTTTCTGACGCCATCTCCTGGCCCCCAAAGCTTTTTTTATTTTTTTGTCAATCATATTGCATGATGCCCTTTTTTTGTGCGGTAGCTTGCAGTTTTTATTATTAACTAGAGATGAGTGAGCACCCAAATGCTCGGGTCCGCGTTATTTGAGTCGAGCTTTTCGTAAAATCCGAGAGCTCTACTCGAGTAACGAACCTCATTGACTATAATGGGAGACTCAAGCATTATGTGGGACGCTGAGTCTCGAGTTTTTTTTAAATCTTTTCTTGGTTCGTGTTTCTTCTTCTCTCTCTCTCTCTCTCTCCCCTCCCTTCCCCTTCCTGCCAGACCAAAAATGTTCGAATGACGCGTGCTGCCGCAGGGAGGGGCCCAAACAGGCATGTCACAGCGGGGAGGAGCCAAAAGCTGGGGCGAGGAGCCAAAAGCTATTTGATGCTCGTTCGAGTAACGAGCACCATCGAGTACGCTAATACTTGAACAAGCATCAAGCTTGACAGAGTATGTTCACTCAACTCTATTATTAACATTTTGGGATAGACAGGACTTTTTGATCACTTTTTATTCAATTTGTATCTTTGATACGGGGTGAACAAAGAAGTCCAATTCTAGCAATGTGTATATTTTCTTTCTGACGGCATTCATCATAGTTGATGACATCACGATGGCAGTTTACAGGGTGACATCACAATGGCAGGCAGCCATTATATTTTAATGTGCTATTTTGTTTCCTATAAACAGATGTTTTATCTAAGGAGGAAAGTCACATCATAAACACCAATGAAGAGAGAGAAAACTTCTAGATCTCTAGAACTGGAGACACCACTACAAAACCGCCAAGATCACTCAGAGCGACAGCAGTGAATCTAAATCTGATTACTGTTCTCTAGAACTGGAGACACCAGAGGAGCTCTACAGAACTGCCAAGATCACTCAGAGCGACAGTAGAGACTCTAAATCTGATTACTGTGCTCTATAACTGGAGACACCAGAGGAGCTCCACACACCTATCAAACCCTTCCAGAGCGAAAGTAGCCATGATGAAACACCCACCACAAGTGATATCTGTTTGGAGGAACCCCATCCGAAAGGAATGCGTTGCTATTAAAGCTTCAGCCAAAGGGAATCTCACATGGACCAGGTTCAATTACATAGAGCGCCATATCCTAAAACTATCCCATGAGAGTCCTTACCTTATTCATGGTCTTTCCACCTTCCACACGCTAAACTGTCTATTTTGGGATGGAATCGGCCAATGGAGAAAACCTTGATCATTTTATATTTAATAACTTTGCTCTTGATACCACCACAATAAAATTCATCACAGCAGAAGTGATCTGCGGCACAGAGTTCTTGCATAAGAAAGGCATTATACATCGGGACCTGAAGACAGAGAATATTTTTCTGACTGCAGACGGCCATGTAAGAATAACAGACTTTGGCATCGCTGTAGTACTGGGTGGATATAAGAAATCCAAATACAGGTGTAGAGGTACACCTGCATACGCAGCTCCAGCAATGGTGAAGGAGAAGGAACAACGACGTGGGGTAGATTATTTTGCTATTGGCGTCATTTTCTATAAACTATGCACAGGTATGAGACCTTTTCCTGGATATCGTATCAGCAATGACAAAGCAAAGCTGCTGATATTGGAAGCAGATCGTTCACTCATTACAGCATCGCTGTAGTACTGGGTGGGTATAAGAAGTCCAAATACAGGTGTAGAGCTACACCTGCATACGCAGCTCCAGCAATGGTGAAGGAGAAGGAACAACGACGTGGGGTAGATTATTTTGCTATTGGCGTCATTTTCTATAAACTAGTCACAGGTATGAGACCTTTTCCTGGATATCGTATCAACAATGACAAAGCAAAGCTGCTGATATTGGAAGCAGCTCCTTCACCCATCGGACATAACAAACAGTACGCCCTAAGGCTGAACCTGGTGTGTTACAGTTAGAACATCCTAAAGGAACTCAGGAAAACGTCACCTCTGTGTGATCTAGACCTAGATTTCCAGAAGCAACAGAAGAGTAAGCCAAGGCCTGAAGAGTGGAATCACCAATATCTACTCCTTTCTATTCACTGCTTGATAATTACATCTTTTATGCATTAATAATAAATATACAAAAGATCTATAGAGAATTTGTCTTCATTATTCCACCATACAATATGAGATGTTTGCTTGGAATCGGTACCAGAGAGAGTCAAAATATAAGGGAGGGAGGTGACGGGTATACACTGACACCTGCCAATAAATACAAACAAGGGGCTGGCAAACCAACATAATTCTCTGTCATGAAGTTGTCACAATTACCATTTCAGTTCTGAAATTATTAGTCATACTATGTGTGGCCATCCTTACAGGTCCCCGCCATGTTATAATTAACACCATGCCTTCCAATAGATAGTTTAATTTAATGCTGCTTAGAAATGTAGAATGGTAGAGTTGGGAGGAACCTCCGGGGTCATCGGGTCCAACCCCTTGCTCAACGCAGGATTCACTAAAACATCCCAGACAGATGCCTGTCCAGCCTTTGTTTGAAGACTTTTTCTAATATCTAATCTGTGTCTGCTCCCTTTCAGTTTCACCCCCATTGCTTCTAGTTTTTCCTTGTGCAAATGAGAATAGGGCTGATCCCTCTGCACTATAGCAGCCCATCAGATATTTGTAGATAGCTATTAAGTCTCCTCTCAGCCTTCTTTTTTTTGTAAGTTAAACATTCCCAGATCCTTTGACCGTTCCTCATAGGACATGGTTTACAGACCGCTTACTATCCTGATAGCTCTTCTCTGAATTTGCTCCAATTTGTTAAATTGGGGTGCCCAGAACTGGGCACAGTACTCCAGATGAGGTCTGAGCAAAGAGTAGTAAAGGGGGATAGTTACCTCATGTGATCTAGACTCTATGCTTCTCTTAACACATCCCAGAATTGTGTTTGCTTTTTGCTGCTGCATCACACTATTGACTCAAGTTCAGTCTGTGATCTATTAGTATACCCAAGTCTTTTTCACATGTGTGCTGCTTAGCCCAATTCCTCTCGTTCTGTATATGCTTCTTTACTTTTTCTTGCCAAATGTAGAACTTTGCATTTCGTCCTGTTAAGCCTGGTTTTGACACGATGATTTTCGCTCAAAAGATGTCTTTTGAGCGATAATCGTTGTGTTCATTTACAGGGCAAGGTGATCGCTCAAACGTTGAGCAATCACTTTGCGCTCCGAGTGGGGTATGCAGAAGACAAGCAGGGGCGCTTGTCTTCTGCATCCAGCTGTTATCTGGTATACAGAGACTGGTTAACGAAAACTGCACGATGTCAGTGCAGATAGACAACGATTTTTGCTCAAATATGGCTTTGAGCGATTTTTGGGGGAAGGAATCGTTGTGTTTTAATCAGCCTTTAAATACCATTCTATTGCTTGCAGCCCTCTGTTCAAGTTTGTCTAGATCTTTTTGAATCCTCTCTCACTGCTCTAGTCTTAGCTGTGTCTCCTAGCTTTGTGTCATTGGCAAATTTGATCAGCTTCCTATCAATTCCCTCCTCCAGATCATTTATAAAAATGTTGAACAAAACTGGGTACTCCACTTGAGACATTTTTCCACTGGGATTATGACCACTCTTTGAGTACGATCACTCAGCCAGTTGTGAATCCGCCTAACAGTTGCCTTTTCAATCCCTTGTCTATTTTTTCAATAAAGATGGTATCAGATACTTTGTCAAATGCTTTACTAAAGTCAAAACATACTATATCTAACGCACTTCCCTGATCAAGCCAGTTGGTGATTCTGTCATAGAAGGAAATTAGATTAGTCTGGCATGACTTGTTTGTTATAAACCCATGCTCGCTCTGGTTTATTACTCCATTCTCATCCAAGTACTTCCATACACGCATTCACGGGGGCAGAAATAGTCCAGTAGTAGTGTATAAAGGCCTTAACTAATTAAAACTAAATTTTATTAACACTTTGAAAACTAGGGCTGTATGACAGACACACAATGAAAGGCACGATATTTGGAAACCAGCGTGCCTAAACAGACAAACACAAAACCAGTGGCATATAAACCCACCTTCTAAATGCAGGTGTATATATATAATCAAAGGGTAATAAAAAGACTCATAATCCCCTCATATAATGCAAGGAGGATGAGGGCAAGAAATGTTGCTAGCTTCTTAATGCTTGTGCTCAACAACATTCACAGGAGCCACAACGAACAGATTTTAGAGTGGAGACACCCATTATTGTACCGCTCTCCACCATGCTTCACTGCTGCCTGCAGATACTCATTATTGTACCGCTCTTCACCATGCTTCACTGCTGCCTGCAGACACTCATTATTGTACCGCTCTTCACCATGCTTCACTGCTGCCTGCAGACACTCATTATTGTACCGCTCTTCACCATGCTTCACTGCTGCCTGCAGACACTCATTATTGTACCGCTCTCCGCCATGCTTCACTGCTGCCTGCAGACACTCATTATTGTACCGCTCTCCGCCATGCTTCACTGCTGCCTGCAGACATTCATTATTGTACCGCTCTCCACCATGCTTCCCTGCTGCCTGCAGACACCCATTATTGTACCCCTCCCCCCCCTTTTTGTAGTTTTTTTTTTTATGTTGTACAAGAATTGAAATAAGTTTACAAAAACTTGCTTTCTGACGCCATCTCCTGGCCCCCAAAGCTTTTTTTATTTTTTTGTCAATCATATTGCATGATGCCCTTTTTTTGTGCGGTAGCTTGCAGTTTTTATTATTAACTAGAGATGAGTGAGCACCCAAATGCTCGGGTCCGCGTTATTTGAGTCGAGCTTTTCGTAAAATCCGAGAGCTCTACTCGAGTAACGAACCTCATTGACTATAATGGGAGACTCAAGCATTATGTGGGACGCTGAGTCTCGAGTTTTTTTAAAATCTTTTCTTGGTTCGTGTTTCTTCTTCTCTCTCTCTCTCTCCCCTCCCTTCCCCTTCCTGCCAGACCAAAAATGTTCGAATGACGCGTGCTGCCGCAGGGAGGGGCCCAAACAGGCATGTCACAGCGGGGAGGAGCCAAAAGCTGGGGCGAGGAGCCAAAAGCTATTTGATGCTCGTTCGAGTAACGAGCACCATCGAGTACGCTAATACTTGAACGAGCATCAAGCTTGACAGAGTATGTTCACTCAACTCTATTATTAACATTTTGGGATAGACAGGACTTTTTGATCACTTTTTATTCAATTTGTATCTTGGATACGGGGTGAACAAAGAAGTCCAATTCTAGCAATGTGTATATTTTCTTTCTAACGGCATTCACCATAGTTGATGACATCACGATGGCAGTTTACAGGGTGACATCACAATGGCAGGCAGCCATTATATTTTAATGTGCTATTTTGTTTCATATAAACAGATGTTTTATCTAAGGAGGAAAGTCACATCATAAACACCAATGAAGAGAGAGAAAACTTCTAGATCTCTAGAACTGGAGACACCACTACAAAACCGCCAAGATCACTCAGAGCGACAGCAGTGAATCTAAATCTGATTACTGTTCTCTAGAACTGGAGACACCAGAGGAGCTATACAGAACTGCCAAGATCACTCAGAGCGACAGTAGAGACTCTAAATCTGATTACTGTGCTCTATAACTGGAGACACCAGAGGAGCTCCACACACCTATCAAACCCTTCCAGAGCGAAAGTAGCCATGATGAAACACCCACCACAAGTGATATCTGTTTGGAGGAACCCCATCCGAAAGGAATGCGTTGCTATTAACATAGTAACATAGTAACATAGTATGTAAGGCCGAATGAAGACATTGTCCATCTAGTCCAGCCTGTCTATCCTACTGTGTTGATCCAGAGGAAGGCAAAAAACCCCAAGGCCAGAAGTCAATTAGCCCTTTTGGGGAAAAAATTCCTTCCCGACTCCCTAATGGCAATCAGACTGTTCCCTGGATCAACCCCTAATAGTTCCTACCTGCCTATATTCCAGGATTGACACTTAACCTAATATTTATATCCTGTAATATCCTTCTTCTCCAGAAAGACATCAAGTCCCCTTTTAAACTCCTCTATGGATTTTGCCATCACCACTTCCTCCGGTAGAGAGTTCCACAGTCTAACTGCTCTTACAGTAAAGAACCCCTTTCTGTGTTGGTGATGAAACCTACTTTCCTCTAATCGTAGCGGATGTCCTCTTGTTACCGTCGAGGTCCTGGGTGTAAACAGATCGCGGGAGAGATCCATGTGTTGTCCCCTCATGTACTTATACATGGTTATTTGGTCGCCTCTTAACCTTCTTTTTTCTAGAGTAAATAGTCCCAATTTGGATAGCCTCTCTGGGTATTCCAGTCCCGTCATTCCATGTATTAGTTTAGTCGCTCTTCTTTGAACCCCCTCAAGCACTGTGACATCTTTCCTGAGCACCGGTGTCCAGAATTGTACGCAGTATTCCATGTGAGGTCTGACAAGTGCCTTATATAGTGGGAGGATGATGTTCTCGTCCTTCGCCCCTATTCCTCTTTTGATGCACCCCAAGACTTTATTTGCCTTTGCAGCGGCTGACTGGCATTGGTTACTCCAGTTTAGTCTATTATCCACTAATACCCCCAGATCCTTTTCCATATCACTTTTCCCTAGTGGTACCCCATTAAGTGAATATTCGTGACATCCGTTCCTCTTGCCCATGTGCATAGTCTTACATTTTTCAACATTGAACTTCATTTGCCATTTTTCTGCCCAAGCCCCCAGCTTATCCAGGTCCGTTTGTAGCCACATATTGTCCTCCGTTGCATTAATTACATTGTATAATTTTGTGTCATCTGCAAATATTGATATTTTGCTGTGCAGCCCCTCTATCAAGTCATTAATAAATATGTTGAACAGAGTGGGGCCTAATACTGAACCCTGTGGCACCCCGCTAGCGACTGTGGTCCAATCAGAGTACGAACCATTTATTACCACCCTCTGCTTTCTATCGTTGAGCCAATTTTTTACCCACTTACACACGTTTTCGCCCAGTCCGAGCTGCCTCATTTTGTATATTAGCCTATTATGTGGCACGGTGTCAAAGGCTTTAGAGAAGTCCAGATATACAAGATCAATAGATTCTCCCTGGTCCAGCTTAGAGCTTACTTCATCGTAGAAACTGATCAGATTTGTCTGACATGAGCGACCCTTCATGAATCCATGCTGGTGAGGAGTTATTCCCTTAATCTCCTTGAGGTACTCATCGATGGCGTCTCTCAGAATCCCCTCGAAAATTTTTCCCGTTACTGAAGTGAGACTTACTGGCCTGTAGTTACCAGGCTCACTTTTGCTCCCTTTTTTGTAGATTGGTACCACGTTGGCAATGCGCCAGTCCAATGGTACTACTCCAGTCTTGATAGTGTCTAGAAATATAAGGTATAGCGGCCTTGCTATCTCGTCACTTAGTTCCTTTAGTATCCTTGGGTGTAATCCATCAGGGCCCGGTGATTTATCAATTTTAGTTTTCTTTAGACGCTTCCGCACCTCCTCCTGCGTTAGGTATGAGATATTTTGTGAGGGGTTCGTTTTATTCCTCTGCTCCTCGTGTGGCATTTCCTTTTCTTTGGTGAACACACTTGAGAAGAAACTGTTTATTAGATTTGCTTTCCCTTCGTCATCATCAATGATTTCTCCTGCATTGTTTTTTAAAGGGCCAGTGCTCTCCCTGCAAATCCTTTTGCTGTTTATGTAGTTGAAAAATAGCTTCGGGTTGTTTCTGCTCTCTTTTGCGATCCGTCTTTCCGCTTCCTCTTTGGCAGTTTTAATCGTATCTTTGCATATTTTGTTTTTTTCCCTGTATGATTTTAGCGCTTCTTCGCTGCCTTGTTGCTTTAGTAGTTTGAACGCTTTCTTCTTTTCGTTTATTGCCCCTCGTACCGTCTTGTCGAGCCACATTGGTTTCCTTTTAGCTGAGTTACTTTTATTTCTGAAGGGAATGAACTGCTCACATGAGGCGATTAGGATCCTTTTGAACTCTTCCCATTTTTCCTCCGTACAGATATTTTTGAGGATGTTGTCCCAATTAATGTTACCGATAGTAGTTCTAAGCTCATCAAATTTTGCTTTACTAAAGTTTAGTTTCTTTGTTACTCCTTGATAAGGCATCCTATTGATTGACAGCTGGAAGTTGATTATATTGTGGTCGCTGTTCCCCAAGTGCCCCTCAACCTGCACTCCCTTTATACGTTCCGGTTTGTTAGTTAGCACTAGGTCCAGAATGGCTTTCCCTCTTGTTGGTTCCTGCACAAGTTGGTTCAGGTAATTGTCTTTAATTACTCTCAAGAACTTATCACCCCTGTGAGATTTGCAGGTTTCGTTCTCCCATGTTATATCTGGGTAATTAAAGTCCCCCATGATAATTACTTCGTTTCGTTTTGACACCTCCTCTATCTGCCTTAGTAGTAAGTCTTCAGTTTCTGCTGTTGCTTTTGGTGGTCGATAAAAGACCCCTATCAGGATTTTGTTGTTTTTTCCCCCCTGTATTTCTACCCACAGAGATTCCACCTGTTCGTCTCCTACCCCTATATCCTCCCGTAGCCTCGGCTTCAAGTTCGATTTGACGTACAGACATACCCCTCCCCCTTTCTGGTTCCTTCGGTCTCTTCTGAAGAGATTGTACCCCTGCAAATTCACCGCCCAATCGCACTTATCATCAAGCCATGTTTCAGTAATTCCGACCATATCATAGTTTTCATCAGTCATTCTCGCTTCAAGCTCGCCCACTTTACCGATCAGACTTCGTGCATTCGTGATCATACAATTTATTTCATTTTTTTTGTTTTTTAAATTTGTTTTGTTGCTATTCGTACTTATGGCTGATCTGTCAGTTCTAACTGTACTAACCCCACCCCCTGCTCGTCCCCCATTCCCTTTGCTTGAGCCCAGATCACTAATTACACTGGCTACCCCACTATTTCTCATTTTACCCTCCCCCCCAGTCCCTAGTTTAAACACTCCTCCAGCCTTCTAGCCATCTTTTCCCCCAGCACAGCTGCACCCTCCCCATTTAGATGCAGCCCGTCCCTACGGTAGAGCCTGTAGCCGACCGCAAAGTCAGCCCAGTTCTCCAGGAACCCAAATCCCTCCTTCTTGCACCAACTCCGGAGCCACTTGTTTACCTCCCTAAGGTCCTGCTGCCTTTCTAGTGTGGCTTTAGGTACAGGTAGTATTTCCGAGAAAACTACCCTGGAGGTCCGCGCCCTGAGCTTGGACCCTAAGTCCCTGAAATCATTTTTGAGGGCCCTCCATTGACCTCTAATTTGTTCATTGGTGCCAACGTGCACCATGACCGCTGGATCCTCACCAGCCCCTCCCAGTAACCTGTCAATCCGATCCGCGATGTGTCGAACTCGAGCGCCAGGAAGACAACACACCGTTCGACGATCCCGGTCTTTATGGCAGATTGCCCTCTCTGTCCCCCTAATAATTGAGTCCCCCACCACTAGAACCTGTCTAGCCTGCCCTGCGCTCCCCGTCCCCGTCTCACTGGAGCAGTCATCCCCCTGGCGTTCAGAGGGCGTGTCGTGCTGCAGCGGTGCTGGCTCTGTAATGGCATCCCCCTCATCTGCCAATCGTGCAGACTTGTTGGGTTGTGCCAGTTCAGGACTAGCCTCCCTGGTTCTCTTCCCTCTACCCCTCCTTCTTTCTGTCACCCAGCTGACTGCCTGCTCCCCCTGCACTTCCGTACTACCATCCGCCCCCGCCTCTACCCCAGCGAGTGTCTGCTCAGTGAGCACCAAACTCCTTTCCATGATGTCAATGGCTCTCAGTGTTGCCAGTTGCCCATTTAGATCCAGAATTTGGGCTTCTAAATTTGCAACGTGCATGCATCTTGCGCAACAGTATGCACCCTCGATCGGCTGATCAAGGACCGCATACATTGCACAAGTAGCACACTGGATGACATTGCCAGGCATGGAGCTCATCCTAATGGGGATCTACAATTTACTTGTGGAAGTAGTGAAGATAGCCTTGCTCACACTCCGCTCACACGCTGCCGCAACCGCTGTCCCGCTGCCGCAACCGCTGTCCCGCTGCCGCAACCGCTGACCCGCTGCCGCAACCGCTGACCCGCTGCCGCAACCGCTGTCCCGCTGCCGCAACCGCTGTCCCGCTGCCGCAACCGCTGACCCGCTGCCGCAACCGCTGACCCGCTGCCGCAACCGC
Organism: Eleutherodactylus coqui; assembly: GCF_035609145.1. Classification (NCBI taxonomy): domain Eukaryota; kingdom Metazoa; phylum Chordata; class Amphibia; order Anura; family Eleutherodactylidae; genus Eleutherodactylus; species Eleutherodactylus coqui. The sequence continues at coordinate 23,378,585 of NC_089849.1, forward strand.
TGACCCGCTGCCGCAACCGCTGACCCGCTGCCGCAACCGCTGACCCGCTGCCGCAACCGCTGACCCGCTACCGCAACCTCTGACCCGCTACCGCAACCGCTGCCGCAACCGCTGACCCGCTGCCGCAACCGCTGACCCGCTGCCGCAACCGCTGACCCGCTGCCGCAACCGCTGACCCGCTGCCGCAACCCCTCACCTGCTGCCGCAACCCCTCACCCGCTGCCGCAACCCCTCACCCGCTGCCTCACTCGCGCAACCTCTTACCCGCTGACACTTATGCGCAAACAGTCAAAATTTTTTTTTTTTTTAATTTTTTTTAATTTTTTTTTTCCCCCTCACAAACACTTAGACCCCCAGACACACACACACACAGAAGACACAACTAACCAGATACACAGAAGATACACAGCTCACAAACACACACAGAGGTAGATACTCAGCTCCTCCGCTCCTCCTGGTGACGTCACCCGCTGTCCCGGCGGCCGCTCACTCTGCCCTCCTGTCTCAGCTGCTCCGCTGAACTCCTGGTGGCCTCTTGGCGCCGGCTGCTGCGCTGTTGCGCTCCGGTCCCACTGGTCACTCCTGCCCCCGTGCCTGCTTCAGTTGCCGCTGCCCCCGCACCTGCTTCGGCTGCTGAGCTGCTCCGCTGTCCCCTTCAGCTCCCCGCTTGCTCGTGCCTCCGTCTCGTGTCGCTACTCCTGGCGTCTGACGTCACAAAGCAAAGCTGCTGATTAAAGCTTCAGCCAAAGGGAATCTCACATGGACCAGGTTCAATTACATAGAGCGCCATATCCTAAAACTATCCCATGAGAGTCCTTACCTTATTCATGGTCTTTCCACCTTCCACACGCTAAACTGTCTATTTTGGGATGGAATCGGCCAATGGAGAAAACCTTGATCATTTTATATTTAATAACTTTGCTCTTGATACCACCACAATAAAATTCATCACAGCAGAAGTGATCTGCGGCACAGAGTTCTTGCATAAGAAAGGCATTATACATCGGGACCTGAAGACAGAGAATATTTTTCTGACTGCAGACGGCCATGTAAGAATAACAGACTTTGGCATCGCTGTAGTACTGGGTGGATATAAGAAATCCAAATACAGGTGTAGAGGTACACCTGCATACGCAGCTCCAGCAATGGTGAAGGAGAAGGAACAACGACGTGGGGTAGATTATTTTGCTATTGGCGTCATTTTCTATAAACTATGCACAGGTATGAGACCTTTTCCTGGATATCGTATCAGCAATGACAAAGCAAAGCTGCTGATATTGGAAGCAGATCGTTCACTCATTACAGCATCGCTGTAGTACTGGGTGGGTATAAGAAGTCCAAATACAGGTGTAGAGCTACACCTGCATACGCAGCTCCAGCAATGGTGAAGGAGAAGGAACAACGACGTGGGGTAGATTATTTTGCTATTGGCGTCATTTTCTATAAACTAGTCACAGGTATGAGACCTTTTCCTGGATATCGTATCAGCAATGACAAAGCAAAGCTGCTGATATTGGAAGCAGCTCCTTCACCCATCGGACATAACAAACAGTACGCCCTAAGGCTGAACCTGGTGTGTTACAGTTAGAACATCCTAAAGGAACTCAGGAAAACGTCACCTCTGTGTGATCTAGACCTAGATTTCCAGAAGCAACAGAAGAGTAAGCCAAGGCCTGAAGAGTGGAATCACCAATATCTACTCCTTTCTATTCACTGCTTGATAATTACATCTTTTATGCATTAATAATAAACATACAAAAGATCTATAGAGAATTTGTCTTCATTATTCCACCATACAATATGAGATGTTTGCTTGGAATCGGTACCAGAGAGAGTCAAAATATAAGGGAGGGAGGTGACGGGTATACACTGACACCTGCCAATAAATGCAAACAAGGGGCTGGCAAACCAACATAATTCTCTGTCATGAAGTTGTCACAATTACCATTTCAGTTCTGAAATTATTAGTCATACTATGTGTGGCCATCCTTACAGGTCCCCGCCATGTTATAATTAACACCATGCCTTCCAATAGATAGTTTAATTTAATGCTGCTTAGAAATGTAGAATGGTAGAGTTGGGAGGAACCTCCGGGGTCATCGGGTCCAACCCCTTGCTCAACGCAGGATTCACTAAAACATCCCAGACAGATGCCTGTCCAGCCTTTGTTTGAAGACTTTTTCTAATATCTAATCTGTGTCTGCTCCCTTTCAGTTTCACCCCATTGCTTCTAGTTTTTCCTTGTGCAAATGAGAATAGGGCTGATCCCTCTGCACTATAGCAGCCCATCAGATATTTGTAGATAGCCATTAAGTCTCCTCTCAGCCTTCTTTTTTTTGTAAGTTAAACATTCCCAGATCCTTTGACCGTTCCTCATAGGACATGGTTTACAGACCGCTTACTATCCTGATAGCTCTTCTCTGAATTTGCTCCAATTTGTTAAATTGGGGTGCCCAGAACTGGGCACAGTACTCCAGATGAGGTCTGAGCAAAGAGTAGTAAAGGGGGATAGTTACCTCATGTGATCTAGACTCTATGCTTCTCTTAACACATCCCAGAATTGTGTTTGCTTTTTGCTGCTGCATCACACTATTGACTCAAGTTCAGTCTGTGATCTATTAGTATACCCAAGTCTTTTTCACATGTGTGCTGCTTAGCCCAATTCCTCTCGTTCTGTATATGCTTCTTTAATTTTTCTTGCCAAATGTAGAACTTTGCATTTCGTCCTGTTAAGCCTGGTTTTGACACGATGATTTTCGCTCAAAAGATGTCTTTTGAGCGATAATCGTTGTGTTCATTTACAGGGCAAGGTGATCGCTCAAACGTTGAGCAATCACTTTGCGCTCCGAGTGGGGTATGCAGAAGACAAGCAGGGGCGCTTGTCTTCTGCATCCAGCTGTTATCTGGTATACAGCGACTGGTTAACGAAAACTGCACGATGTCAGTGCAGATAGACAACGATTTTTGCTCAAATATGGCTTTGAGCGATTTTGGGGGGAAGGAATCGTTGTGTTTTAATCAGCCTTTAAATACCATTCTATTGCTTGCAGCCCTCTGTTCAAGTTTGTCTAGATCTTTTTGAATCCTCTCTCACTGCTCTAGTCTTAGCTGTGTCTCCTAGCTTTGTGTCATTGGCAAATTTGATCAGCTTCCTATCAATTCCCTCCTCCAGATCATTTATAAAAATGTTGAACAAAACTGGGTACTCCACTTGAGACATTTTTCCACTGGGATTATGACCACTCTTTGAGTACGATCACTCAGCCAGTTGTGAATCCACCTAACAGTTGCCTTTTCAATCCCTTGTCTATTTTTTCAATAAAGATGGTATCAGATACTTTGTCAAATGCTTTACTAAAGTCAAAACATACTATATCTAACGCACTTCCCTGATCAAGCCAGTTGGTGATTCTGTCATAGAAGGAAATTAGATTAGTCTAGCATGACTTGTTTGTTATAAACCCATGCTCGCTCTGGTTTATTACTCCATTCTCATCCAAGTACTTCCATACACGCATTCACAGGGGCAGAAATAGTCCAGTAGTAGTGTATAAAGGCCTTAACTAATTAAAACTAAATTTTATTAAGACTTTGAAAACTAGGGCTGTATGACAGACACACAATGAAAGGCACGATATTTGGAAACCAGCGTGCCTAAACAGACAAACACAAAACCAGTGGCATATAAACCCACCTTCTAAATGCAGGTGTATATATATAATCAAAGGGTAATAAAAAGACTCATAATCCCCTCATATAATGCAAGGAGGATGAGGGCAAGAAATGTTGCTAGCTTCTTAATGCTTGTGCTCAACAACATTCACAGGAGCCACAACGAACAGATTTTAGAGTGGAGACACCCATTATTGTACCGCTCTCCACCATGCTTCACTGCTGCCTGCAGATACTCATTATTGTACCGCTCTTCACCATGCTTCACTGCTGCCTGCAGACACTCATTATTGTACCGCTCTTCACCATGCTTCACTGCTGCCTGCAGACACTCATTATTGTACCGCTCTTCACCATGCTTCACTGCTGCCTGCAGACACTCATTATTGTACCACTCTCCGCCATGCTTCACTGCTGCCTGCAGACACTCATTATTGTACCGCTCTCCGCCATGCTTCACTGCTGCCTGCAGACATTCATTATTGTACCGCTCTCCACCATGCTTCCCTGCTGCCTGCAGACACCCATTATTGTACCCCTCCCCCCCCTTTTTGTAGTTTTTTTTTTTATGTTGTACAAGAATTGAAATAAGTTTACAAAAACTTGCTTTCTGACGCCATCTCCTGGCCCCCAAAGCTTTTTTTATTTTTTTGTCAATCATATTGCATGAAGCCCTTTTTTTGTGCGGTAGCTTGCAGTTTTTATTATTAACTAGAGATGAGTGAGCACCCAAATGCTCGGGTCCGCGTTATTTGAGTCGAGCTTTTCGTAAAATCCGAGAGCTCTACTCGAGTAACGAACCTCATTGACTATAATGGGAGACTCAAGCATTATGTGGGACGCTGAGTCTCGAGTTTTTTTAAAATCTTTTCTTGGTTCGTGTTTCTTCTTCTCTCTCTCTCTCTCCCCTCCCTTCCCCTTCCTGCCAGACCAAAAATGTTCGAATGACGCGTGCTGCCGCAGGGAGGGGCCCAAACAGGCATGTCACAGCGGGGAGGAGCCAAAAGCTGGGGCGAGGAGCCAAAAGCTATTTGATGCTCGTTCGAGTAACGAGCACCATCGAGTACGCTAATACTTGAACGAGCATCAAGCTTGACAGAGTATGAGGGTTAAAATTCTAAGTACAGCACCAATCGGGCCCACCCCACTCGCCCCGTTGCCGGCCGTAAGAATAGACACCACACAGAGGTCTGGTATAGTTTCTCACACGGGACATGGCTCTCGGCTGACGTCGACGTGCTTTATTACAGATTACATGAGATCTTATACCCTTTTTCCCCCCACCCCAAGGGGTGATGGGCTCATAACCATATATGGGAAGTCCGGATTTTCGGCCTGAGACAGTGAAAATTATGTACATGGTTGAACATCTTGATATCTTGTTCCAGCGCTTCTGGGAAATCGGCCAAGTACACGCGGCCTTGTGTCTGGTTCCGTATCTTCTCTGAATTTCTAGAACATCTCTCAGCCTTCTAAAGCCTTGGCATATCTGATTTAAGGCGACATATAAGTTTTTTCTCTCATTTGGAATTGAATAAAACTTGCATATAGGTATAAAAGCATAAAAAACACATATGGCAATATATATATATACCCTCACAAACCCCCCTAAAAAACTTATATGGAGATCAAGTACCAGGCCTTGCACTCTTCCTCGGTCGTCTCTCCCTTGCGTCAGGGTTTCTCCAGTGCCCGTAAGTCCCTACTCCTAAAAGGGAGAGGGATCCCTACCTCACCTCAGAAGGAGGCCATGGATTCCCTGGGCTTATTTCCGGGCCTCCATACCCTCTATCTGTACAAGTTAACACCCCACAGGGTGTGCCCTCGCCGGAACCTAAGGTCTTCTGCACTTTCCCTAGGCAAATGGGAAGTCCACTGACAGTCCATCTTATGAGACTGAGGCGGCGCAGTACTAGTACATTTCTCCATTCTTCAGGTAACGTATCTGGTTGGCATTATCGGAACTGGCTCTTCATCTTTTTTCAAACAAGGGAAATTTTGGTGTCATATTAAAGGGATAATACACAAACAGGAAATTACATACCCCACCTCTTTCTGCTAAAATCATATCCACGGCCACTCTATTTTGGAACGCCATGGATGCAGTGGGCCCTAACTGGTCAGCTAACCCTTGCAAAGCATCTCTGGTGTAGTTTACAAACCTCTGCTGATTGTAATAGATATAATTCATCCAATCTACATTATTATTAACAGTGACAATACCAAATAAGGACTCAAAACCTGCTTTAAACTGATCTCTAGAATTGAATTCATCTGGCACCCCCCTTGGCACTCCTATTGTATCTATGTATACATGTGGGTCAAAATTACCACCTGGAGTGTCAATTTCTCTCTTAGCACGATGCGGTGTTGGATTCTCACCCTCAGTGTACTCTTCATATTGCACATTTGATTGTATTAATTTGTTCTGAAACAGGGGGCTAGTGTACAGTAGTCAAAGGTGTGTGTTAGAGGAATTGTACCACATTATAGCATTTAAAGGATATGCAGGATCATTAGTTTTTTCAGTGCGAAGTGTGGATCCAAGTGGGCTTTCCTTCGAGCTTGACTGCAGTTGGGGCGGTGAACAACATCTGGTAAGGACCTTTAAAACGGGTTTGTCTCTCAAACTTTTTCACATAGACCCTGTCACCTGGTTTCAGATAGTGACACTCATCTGTAGGACCTGGGAGAAAAGCAGAGACTACAGAATACATTGTTGACAATTCCTTGGAGAAACCTATGACAAAATTAACAAGAAAATCATTCCCCAAACTCTGATACTGTGGCATATACCCTCCTGGAAAAAAGAAACACTAATGGAAGACACTCAATTCAAAATTTGCCCATTTCCTTCATTGCTTTTTGTATCTACTTTCCCCCTACTCCGCGGACGGTAGGGTGTGTGAAAAGCCTAGAATATACCCAAAACAGACATGATGGGTTGTATTATTTCACCTGTGAAGTGTGTACCTTTGTTTGACTCAATCACTTCCGGTGCCCCGTATCTGCGGATTACCTCATTCATGAGCTTCTGTGCGGTTACCTGCTTATTTACTTTGGTAACAGGGTAGGTCTCCAACCTGAAAAACATTAACAACAACAAGCACATATTCATGCTTCCCAACAAGTGGGAGCTGAGTGTAGCCAATTTGCAATCCCTGAAATGGGTAGAGTGGTCTAGGCAAGTGTGATGTGGCAAATTTTACTTCTGCCCTGTTGCTTTATGGCAAAGATCATGCAAAATTGGACAAATGATGCAGCAGCTACAGAAAACCAAGGAGCCACCCGTCCTTGTTCAAGCGTCGACATCATTACTGCTTTGAGAGGTGCGTCTTTCCGTGCGTCAGCTGGGCCATTATGAGGCACAGGGACTATGGTAAGCAAGTTCTGTTGACTGTTCACCATACGCCGTCCCTTTTTAGTCCATTTGTCTTTTTCTTCCTTGCTGGCTCGTAACTGTAAAGTCTTTAGCATATCAAAGTCCAAGTTTTTATCAAAGTCCAAATTTATTATCAAAGTCCAAGTTTTTATCAAAGTCCAAGTGTAGTCAAAGTCCAAAATTATTGTTAAATTCTTCTTTTCTTCTTTCTTCCACGGCTTGAGGGCCGCTGCTTTTGCTGTGTGGCCTGTGATGGCGTTGCCTCTTGCTTCTCTGGTGTAGGAATTGGTGTGAGCTTTCCACCTTGTCAGGTAGAAGTAGGGCCTCCATGAGACTCTGCACCATTGCATCATTCTTAATTGGCTGTCCTGCTGTGGTAAAAAACTGTCTGGCCTTCCATGTTGGGCCGTAATCATGAGCTATGCCAAATGCATACCGGGAGTCAGTGTAAATGTTTGCCGTCTTACCTGTGGCCACTCCACATGCCCCAGCGAGTGCTTTTAATTCCGCTTCTTGTACTGCGACATGCGGAGACATTCTGCTTTTAGGACATCTTGTTGTGTAACCACTGCATATCCAGTGTGGAGTCGTCAATCACCCTGGGTACCATCTATAAAAAACAACTCAAAATATGCATTATTAACAAGGGCTTTCAGTAACTTTTTAAAACTTAAATTTTCTTGTTGCATCACTGCTAGACAATCAGGCTGGTATTCTATTTGAAATAGATCAGAACCTTGTTGCAAAAAATTAAAAAATTTAAAAATGGCTTGCAAAAAATTTTAAAATGGCTGACTTGCAATACCTAAAATGGCTGACTTGCAATACCTAGATCACCTATGCCTTCTCCTCCCCCCCTTTGAAACAGGGTACTCAATTGGAACAATAGTACCCGGTTTCAAGGTAGTATAACATTGTAAAAAGATTTGATGGAAGCAGATAAGGCCTGTAAAATGTTAGCACCTATAACAGAAACATGAGTTACAACGGGGAAGAATAATCTACAAAACATCTATTAATATTGGAAATGTGAGATCCCTTTAAGTGAATTCATTATTAGTCTGTTCCTGCCTGCAGTCTTATCAAATCTGAGACAGGAGAAAAAAAACAAAACAAAAATTTTTACTAGCTGCTCACCCCCTCCCTCGTGGACAAGAGGGATGAAACATTACTACGTATTATTACATCATCTAGCTCCACCCCTTCGATATTGGCACATTGCGTCCGTCTTCTCAACTCCATTTCAGCGTAACAGTCCAAGCATCCACATCACAACCAAGCAAAGTCCCATGCATGGGGAGGACTTTTATCCCCAGTCAATTATCCACATCACACATTCCACGCAGCCCGAACACGGGTCACTAACTCACATCCATCCATGCTCTCAAGTCTGCTCCGTCACCCCCCTAAAAAACTTAATAACCCTCACAAGAGTATGTTCACTCAACTCTGTTATTAACATTTTGGGATAGATAGGACTTTTTGATCCCTTTTTATTCAATTTGTATCTTGGATACGGGGTGAACAAAGAAGTCCAATTCTAGCAATGTGTATATTTTCTTTCTGACGGCATTCACCATAGTTGATGACATCACGATGGCAGTTTACAGGGTGACATCACAATGGCAGGCAGCCATTATATTTTAATGTGCTATTTTGTTTCCTATAAACAGATGTTTTATCTAAGGAGGAAAGTCACATCATAAACACCAATGAAGAGAGAGAAAACTTCTAGATCTCTAGAACTGGAGACACCACTACAAAACCGCCAAGATCACTCAGAGCGACAGCAGTGAATCTAAATCTGATTACTGTTCTCTAGAACTGGAGACACCAGAGGAGCTCTACAGAACTGCCAAGATCACTCAGAGCGACAGTAGAGACTCTAAATCTGATTACTGTGCTCTATAACTGGAGACACCAGAGGAGCTCCACACACCTATCAAACCCTTCCAGAGCGAAAGTAGCCATGATGAAACACCCACCACAAGTGATATCTGTTTGGAGGAACCCCATCCGAAAGGAATGCGTTGCTATTAAAGCTTCAGCCAAAGGGAATCTCACATGGACCAGGTTCAATTACATAGAGCGCCATATCCTAAAACTATCCCATGAGAGTCCTTACCTTATTCATGGTCTTTCCACCTTCCACACGCTAAACTGTTTATTTTGGGATGGAATCGGCCAATGGAGAAAACCTTGATCATTTTATATTTAATAACTTTGCTCTTGATACCACCACAATAAAATTCATCACAGCAGAAGTGATCTGCGGCACAGAGTTCTTGCATAAGAAAGGCATTATACATTGGGACCTGAAGACAGAGAATATTTTTCTGACTGCAGACGGCCATGTAAGAATAACAGACTTTGGCATCGCTGTAGTACTGGGTGGATATAAGAAATCCAAATACAGGTGTAGAGGTACACCTGCATACGCAGCTCCAGCAATGGTGAAGGAGAAGGAACAACGACGTGGGGTAGATTGTTTTGCTATTGGCATCATTTTCTATAAACTATGCACAGGTATGAGACCTTTTCCTGGATATCGTATCAGCAATGACAAAGCAAAGCTGCTGATATTGGAAGCAGCTCCTTCACCCATCGGACATAACAAACAGTACGCCCTAAGGCTGAACCTGGTGTGTTACAGTTAGAACATCCTAAAGGAACTCAGGAAAACGTCACCTCTGTGTGATCTAGACCTAGATTTCCAGAAGCAACAGAAGAGTAAGCCAAGGCCTGAAGAGTGGAATCACCAATATCTACTCCTTTCTATTCACTGCTTGATAATTACATCTTTTATGCATTAATAATAAATATACAAAAGATCTATAGAGAATTTGTCTTCATTATTCCACCATACAGTATGAGATGTTTGCTTGGAATCGGTACCAGAGAGAGTCAAAATATAAGGGAGGGAGGTGACGGGTATACACTGACACCTGCCAATAAATGCAAACAAGGGGCTGGCAAACCAACATAATTCTCTGTCATGAAGTTGTCACAATTACCATTTCAGTTCTGAAATTATTAGTCATACTATGTGTGGTCATCCTTACAGGTCCCCGCCATGTTATAATTAACACCATGCCTTCCAATAGATAGTTTAATTTAATGCTGCTTAGAAATGTAGAATGGTAGAGTTGGGAGGAACCTCCGGGGTCATCGGGTCCAACGCCTTGCTAAACGCAGGATTCACTAAAACATCCCAGACAGATGCCTGTCCAGCCTTTGTTTGAAGACTTTTTCTAATATCTAATCTGTGTCTGCTCCCTTTCAGTTTCACCCCATTGCTTCTAGTCTTTCCTTGTGCAAATGAGAATAGGGCTGATCCCTCTGCACTATAGCAGCCCATCAGATATTTGTAGATAGCTATTAAGTCTCCTCTCAGCCTTCTTTTTTTTGTAAGTTAAACATTCCCAGATCCTTTGACCGTTCCTCATAGGACATGGTTTACAGACCGCTTACTATCCTGATAGCTCTTCTCTGAATTTGCTCCAATTTGTTAAATTGGGGTGCCCAGAACTGGGCACAGTACTCCAGATGAGGTCTGAGCAAAGAGTAGTAAAGGGGGATAGTTACCTCATGTGATCTAGACTCTATGCTTCTCTTAACACATCCCAGAATTGTGTTTGCTTTTTGCTGCTGCATCACACTATTGACTCAAGTTCAGTCTGTGATCTATTAGTATACCCAAGTCTTTTTCACATGTGTGCTGCTTAGCCCAATTCCTCTCGTTCTGTATATGCTTCTTTAATTTTTCTTGCCAAATGTAGAACTTTGCATTTCGTCCTGTTAAGCCTGGTTTTGACACGATGATTTTCGCTCAAAAGATGTCTTTTGAGCGATAATCGTTGTGTTCATTTACAGGGCAAGGTGATCGCTCAAACGTTGAGCAATCACTTTGCGCTCCGAGTGGGGTATGCAGAAGACAAGCAGGGGCGCTTGTCTTCTGCATCCAGCTGTTATCTGGTATACAGCGACTGGTTAACGAAAACTGCACGATGCCAGTGCAGATAGACAACGATTTTTGCTCAAATATGGCTTTGAGCGATTTTTGGGGGAAGGAATCGTTGTGTTTTAATCAGCCTTTAAATACCATTCTATTGCTTGCAGCCCTCTGTTCAAGTTTGTCTAGATCTTTTTGAATCCTCTCTCACTGCTCTAGTCTTAGCTGTGTCTCCTAGCTTTGTGTCATTGGCAAATTTGATCAGCTTCCTATCAATTCCCTCCTCCAGATCATTTATAAAAATGTTGAACAAAACTGAGTACTCCACTTGAGACATTTTTCCACTGGGATTATGACCACTCTTTGAGTACGATCACTCAGCCAGTTGTGAATCCACCTAACAGTTGCCTTTTCAATCCCTTGTCTATTTTTTCAATAAAGATGGTATCAGATACTTTGTCAAATGCTTTACTAAAGTCAAAACATACTATATCTAACGTACTTCCCTGATCAAGCCAGTTGGTGATTCTGTCATAGAAGGAGATTAGATTAGTCTAGCATGACTTGTTTGTTATAAACCCATGCTCGCTCTGGTTTATTACTCCATTCTCATCCAAGTACTTCCATACACGCATTCACGGGGGCAGAAATAGTCCAGTAGTAGTGTATAAAGGCCTTAACTAATTAAAACTAAATTTTATTAAGACTTTGAAAACTAGGGCTGTATGACAGACACACAATGAAAGGCACGATATTTGGAAACCAGCGTGCCTAAACAGACAAACACAAAACCAGTGGCATATAAACCCACCTTCTAAATGCAGGTGTATATATATATAATCAAAGGGTAATAAAAAGACTCATAATCCCCTCATATAATGCAAGGAGGATGAGGGCAAGAAATGTTGCTAGCTTCTTAATGCTTGTGCTCAACAACATTCACAGGAGCCACAACGAACAGATTTTAGAGTGGAGACACCCATTATTGTACCGCTCTCCACCATGCTTCACTGCTGCCTGCAGATACTCATTATTGTACCGCTCTTCACCATGCTTCACTGCTGCCTGCAGACACTCATTATTGTACCGCTCTTCACCATGCTTCACTGCTGCCTGCAGACACTCATTATTGTACCGCTCTTCACCATGCTTCACTGCTGCCTGCAGACACTCATTATTGTACCGCTCTCCGCCATGCTTCACTGCTGCCTGCAGACACTCATTATTGTACCGCTCTCCACCATGCTTCCCTGCTGCCTGCAGACACCCATTATTGTACCCCCCCCTTTTTGTAGTTTTTCTTTTTTTATGTTGTACAAGAAATGAAATAAGTTTACAAAAACTTGCTTTCTGACGCCATCTCCTGGCCCCCAAAGCTTTTTTTATTTTTTTGTCAATCATATTGCATGATGCCCTTTTTTTGTGCGGTAGCTTGCAGTTTTTATTATTAACTAGAGATGAGTGAGCACCCAAATGCTCGGGTCCGCGTTATTTGAGTCGAGCTTTTCGTAAAATCCGAGAGCTCTACTCGAGTAACGAACCTCATTGACTATAATGGGAGACTCAAGCATTATGTGGGACGCTGAGTCTCGAGTTTTTTTAAAATCTTTTCTTGGTTCGTGTTTCTTCTTCTCTCTCTCTCTCTCTCCCCTCCCTTCCCCTTCCTGCCAGACCAAAAATGTTCGAATGACGCGTGCTGCCGCAGGGAGGGGCCCAAACAGGCATGTCACAGCGGGGAGGAGCCAAAAGCTGGGGCGAGGAGCCAAAAGCTATTTGATGCTCGTTCGAGTAACGAGCACCATCGAGTACGCTAATACTTGAACGAGCATCAAGCTTGACAGAGTATGTTCACTCAACTCTATTATTAACATTTTGGGATAGACAGGACTTTTTGATCCCTTTTTATTCAATTTGTATCTTGGATACGGGGTGAACAAAGAAGTCCAATTCTAGCAATGTGTATATTTTCTTTCTGACGGCATTCACCATAGTTGATGACATCACGATGGCAGTTTACAGGGTGACATCACAATGGCAGGCAGCCATTATATTTTAATGTGCTATTTTGTTTCCTATAAACAGATGTTTTATCTAAGGAGGAAAGTCACATCATAAACACCAATGAAGAGAGAGAAAACTTCTAGATCTCTAGAACTGGAGACACCACTACAAAACCGCCAAGATCACTCAGAGCGACAGCAGTGAATCTAAATCTGATTACTGTTCTCTAGAACTGGAGACACCAGAGGAGCTCTACAGAACTGCCAAGATCACTCAGAGCGACAGTAGAGACTCTAAATCTGATTACTGTGCTCTATAACTGGAGACACCAGAGGAGCTCCACACACCTATCAAACCCTTCCAGAGCGAAAGTAGCCATGATGAAACACCCACCACAAGTGATATCTGTTTGGAGGAACCCCATCCGAAAGGAATGCGTTGCTATTAAAGCTTCAGCCAAAGGGAATCTCACATGGACCAGGTTCAATTACATAGAGCGCCATATCCTAAAACTATCCCATGAGAGTCCTTACCTTATTCATGGTCTTTCCACCTTCCACACGCTAAACTGCCTATTTTGGGATGGAATCGGCCAATGGAGAAAACCTTGATCATTTTATATTTAATAACTTTGCTCTTGATACCACCACAATAAAATTCATCACAGCAGAAGTGATCTGCGGCACAGAGTTCTTGCATAAGAAAGGCATTATACATCGGGACCTGAAGACAGAGAATATTTTTCTGACTGCAGACGGCCATGTAAGAATAACAGACTTTGGCATCGCTGTAGTACTGGGTGGATATAAGAAATCCAAATACAGGTGTAGAGGTACACCTGCATACGCAGCTCCAGCAATGGTGAAGGAGAAGGAACAACGACGTGGGGTAGATTATTTTGCTATTGGCGTCATTTTCTATAAACTATGCACAGGTATGAGACCTTTTCCTGGATATCGTATCAGCAATGACAAAGCAAAGCTGCTGATATTGGAAGCAGATCGTTCACTCATTACAGCATCGCTGTAGTACTGGGTGGGTATAAGAAGTCCAAATACAGGTGTAGAGCTACACCTGCATACGCAGCTCCAGCAATGGTGAAGGAGAAGGAACAACGACGTGGGGTAGATTATTTTGCTATTGGCGTCATTTTCTATAAACTAGTCACAGGTATGAGACCTTTTCCTGGATATCGTATCAACAATGACAAAGCAAAGCTGCTGATATTGGAAGCAGCTCCTTCACCCATCGGACATAACAAACAGTACGCCCTAAGGCTGAACCTGGTGTGTTACAGTTAGAACATCCTAAAGGAACTCAGGAAAACGTCACCTCTGTGTGATCTAGACCTAGATTTCCAGAAGCAACAGAAGAGTAAGCCAAGGCCTGAAGAGTGGAATCACCAATATCTACTCCTTTCTATTCACTGCTTGATAATTACATCTTTTATGCATTAATAATAAATATACAAAAGATCTATAGAGAATTTGTCTTCATTATTCCACCATACAATATGAGATGTTTGCTTGGAATCGGTACCAGAGAGAGTCAAAATATAAGGGAGGGAGGTGACGGGTATACACTGACACCTGCCAATAAATGCAAACAAGGGGCTGGCAAACCAACATAATTCTCTGTCATGAAGTTGTCACAATTACCATTTCAGTTCTGAAATTATTAGTCATACTATGTGTGGCCATCCTTACAGGTCCCCGCCATGTTATAATTAACACCATGCCTTCCAATAGATAGTTTAATTTAATGCTGCTTAGAAATGTAGAATGGTAGAGTTGGGAGGAACCTCCGGGGTCATCGGCTCCAACCCCTTGCTCAACGCAGGATTCACTAAAACATCCCAGACAGATGCCTGTCCAGCCTTTGTTTGAAGACTTTTTCTAATATCTAATCTGTGTCTGCTCCCTTTCAGTTTCACCCCATTGCTTCTAGTTTTTCCTTGTGCAAATGAGAATAGGGCTGATCCCTCTGCACTATAGCAGCCCATCAGATATTTGTAGATAGCTATTAAGTCTCCTCTCAGCCTTCTTTTTTTTGTAAGTTAAACATTCCCAGATCCTTTGACCGTTCCTCATAGGACATGGTTTACAGACCGCTTACTATCCTGATAGCTCTTCTCTGAATTTGCTCCAATTTGTTAAATTGGGGTGCCCAGAACTGGGCACAGTACTCCAGATGAGGTCTGAGCAAAGAGTAGTAAAGGGGGATAGTTACCTCATGTGATCTAGACTCTATGCTTCTCTTAACACATCCCAGAATTGTGTTTGCTTTTTGCTGCTGCATCACACTATTGACTCAAGTTCAGTCTGTGATCTATTAGTATACCCAAGTCTTTTTCACATGTGTGCTGCTTAGCCCAATTCCTCTCGTTCTGTATATGCTTCTTTAATTTTTCTTGCCAAATGTAGAACTTTGCATTTCGTCCTGTTAAGCCTGGTTTTGACACGATGATTTTCGCTCAAAAGATGTCTTTTGAGCGATAATCGTTGTGTTCATTTACAGGGCAAGGTGATCGCTCAAACGTTGAGCAATCACTTTGCGCTCCGAGTGGGGTATGCAGAAGACAAGCAGGGGCGCTTGTCTTCTGCATCCAGCTGTTATCTGGTATACAGCGACTGGTTAACGAAAACTGCACGATGTCAGTGCAGATAGACAACGATTTTTGCTCAAATATGGCTTTGAGCGATTTTTGGGGGAAGGAATCGTTGTGTTTTAATCAGCCTTTAAATACCATTCTATTGCATGCAGCCCTCTGTTCAAGTTTGTCTAGATCTTTTTGAATCCTCTCTCACTGCTCTAGTCTTAGCTGTGTCTCCTAGCTTTGTGTCATTGGCAAATTTGATCAGCTTCCTATCAATTCCCTCCTCCAGATCATTTATAAAAATGTTGAACAAAACTGGGTACTCCACTTGAGACATTTTTCCACTGGGATTATGACCACTCTTTGAGTACGATCACTCAGCCAGTTGTGAATCCACCTAACAGTTGCCTTTTCAATCCCTTGTCTATTTTTTCAATAAAGATGGTATCAGATACTTTGTCAAATGCTTTACTAAAGTCAAAACATACTATATCTAACGTACTTCCCTGATCAAGCCAGTTGGTGATTCTGTCATAGAAGGAAATTAGATTAGTCTAGCATGACTTGTTTGTTATAAACCCATGCTCGCTCTGGTTTATTACTCCATTCTCATCCAAGTACTTCCATACACGCATTCACGGGGGCAGAAATAGTCCAGTAGTAGTGTATAAAGGCCTTAACTAATTAAAACTAAATTTTATTAAGACTTTGAAAACTAGGGCTGTATGACAGACACACAATGAAAGGCACGATATTTGGAAACCAGCGTGCCTAAACAGACAAACACAAAACCAGTGGCATATAAACCCACCTTCTAAATGCAGGTGTATATATATAATCAAAGGGTAATAAAAAGACTCATAATCCCCTCATATAATGCAAGGAGGATGAGGGCAAGAAATGTTGCTAGCTTCTTAATGCTTGTGCTCAACAACATTCACAGGAGCCACAACGAACAGATTTTAGAGTGGAGACACCCATTATTGTACCGCTCTCCACCATGCTTCACTGCTACCTGCAGATACTCATTATTGTACCGCTCTTCACCATGCTTCACTGCTGCCTGCAGACACTCATTATTGTACCGCTCTTCACCATGCTTCACTGCTGCCTGCAGACACTCATTATTGTACCGCTCTTCACCATGCTTCACTGCTGCCTGCAGACACTCATTATTGTACCGCTCTCCGTCATGCTTCACTGCTGCCTGCAGACACTCATTATTGTACCGCTCTCCACCATGCTTCCCTGCTGCCTGCAGACACCCATTATTGTACCCCCCCCTTTTTGTAGTTTTTCTTTTTTTATGTTGTACAAGAAATGAAATAAGTTTACAAAAACTTGCTTTCTGACGCCATCTCCTGGCCCCCAAAGCTTTTTTTATTTTTTTGTCAATCATATTGCATGATGCCCTTTTTTTGTGCGGTAGCTTGCAGTTTTTATTATTAACTAGAGATGAGTGAGCACCCAAATGCTCGGGTCCGCGTTATTTGAGTCGAGCTTTTCGTAAAATCCGAGAGCTCTACTCGAGTAACGAACCTCATTGACTATAATGGGAGACTCAAGCATTATGTGGGACGCTGAGTCTCGAGTTTTTTAAAAATCTTTTCTTGGTTCGTGTTTCTTCTTCTCTCTCTCTCTCTCCCCTCCCTTCCCCTTCCTGCCAGACCAAAAATGTTCGAATGACGCGTGCTGCCGCAGGGAGGGGCCCAAACAGGCATGTCACAGCGGGGAGGAGCCAAAAGCTGGGGCGAGGAGCCAAAAGCTATTTGATGCTCGTTCGAGTAACGAGCACCATCGAGTACGCTAATACTTGAACGAGCATCAAGCTTGACAGAGTATGAGGGTTAAAATTCTAAGTACAGCACCAATCGGGCCCACCCCACTCGCCCCGTTGCCGGCCGTAAGAATAGACACCACACAGAGGTCTGGTATAGTTTCTCACACGGGACATGGCTCTCGGCTGACGTCGACGTGCTTTATTACAGATTACATGAGATCTTATACCCTTTTTCCCCCCACCCCAAGGGGTGATGGGCTCATAACCATATATGGGAAGTCCGTATTTTCGGCCTGAGACAGTGAAAATTATGTACATGGTTGAACATCTTGATATCTTGTTCCAGCGCTTCTGGGAAATCGGCCAAGTACACGCGGCCTTGTGTCTGGTTCCGTATCTTCTCTGAATTTCTAGAACATCTCTCAGCCTTCTAAAGCCTTGGCATATCTGATTTAAGGCGACATATAAGTTTTTTCTCTCATTTGGAATTGAATAAAACTTGCATATAGGTATAAAAGCATAAAAAACACATATGGCAATATATATATATACCCTCACAAACCCCCCTAAAAAACTTATATGGAGATCAAGTACCAGGCCTTGCACTCTTCCTCGGTCGTCTCTCCCTTGCGTCAGGGTTTCTCCAGTGCCCGTAAGTCCCTACTCCTAAAAGGGAGAGGGATCCCTACCTCACCTCAGAAGGAGGCCATGGATTCCCTGGGCTTATTTCCGGGCCTCCATACCCTCTATCTGTACAAGTTAACACCCCACAGGGTGTGCCCTCGCCGGAACCTAAGGTCTTCTGCACTTTCCCTAGGCAAATGGGAAGTCCACTGACAGTCCATCTTATGAGACTGAGGCGGCGCAGTACTAGTACATTTCTCCATTCTTCAGGTAACGTATCTGGTTGGCATTATCGGAACTGGCTCTTCATCTTTTTTCAAACAAGGGAAATTTTGGTGTCATATTAAAGGGATAATACACAAACAGGAAATTACATACCCCACCTCTTTCTGCTAAAATCATATCCACGGCCACTCTATTTTGGAACGCCATGGATGCAGTGGGCCCTAACTGGTCAGCTAACCCTTGCAAAGCATCTCTGGTGTAGTTTACAAACCTCTGCTGATTGTAATAGATATAATTCATCCAATCTACATTATTATTAACAGTGACAATACCAAATAAGGACTCAAAACCTGCTTTAAACTGATCTCTAGAATTGAATTCATCTGGCACCCCCCTTGGCACTCCTATTGTATCTATGTATACATGTGGGTCAAAATTACCACCTGGAGTGTCAATTTCTCTCTTAGCACGATGCGGTGTTGGATTCTCACCCTCAGTGTAGGCTTCATATTGCACATTTGATTATATTAATTTGTTCTGAAACGGGGGGCTAGTGTACAGTAGTCAAAGGTGTGTGTTAGAGGAATTGTACCACATTATAGCATTTAAAGGATATGCAGGATCATTAGTTTTTTCAGTGCGAAGTGTGGATCCAAGTGGGCTTTCCTTCGAGCTTGACTGCAGTTGGGGCGGTGAACAACATCTGGTAAGGACCTTTAAACCGGGTTTGTCTCTCAAACTTTTTCACATAGACCCTGTCACCTGGTTTCAGATAGTGACACTCATCTGTAGGACCTGGGAGAAAAGCAGAGACTACAGAATACATTGTTGACAATTCCTTGGAGAAACCTATGACAAAATTAACAAGAAAATCATTCCCCAAACTCTGATACTGTGGCATATACCCTCCTGGAAAAAAGAAACACTAATGGAAGACACTCAATTCAAAATTTGCCCATTTCCTTCATTGCCTTTTGTATCTACTTTCCCCCTACTCCGCGGACGGTAGGGTGTGTGAAAAGCCTAGAATATACCCAAAACAGACATGATGGGTTGTATTATTTCACCTGTGAAGTGTGTACCTTTGTTTGACTCAATCACTTCCGGTGCCCCGTATCTGCGGATTACCTCATTCATGAGCTTCTGTGCAGTTACCTGCTTATTTACTTTGGTAACAGGGTAGGTCTCCAACCTGAAAAACATTAACAACAACAAGCACATATTCATGCTTCCCAACAAGTGGGAGCTGAGTGTAGCCAATTTGCAATCCCTGAAATGGGTAGAGTGGTCTAGGCAAGTGTGATGTGGCAAATTTTACTTCTGCCCTGTTGCTTTATGGCAAAGATCATGCAAAATTGGACAAATGATGCAGCAGCTACAGAAAACCAAGGAGCCACCCGTCCTTGTTCAAGCGTCGACATCATTACTGCTTTGAGAGGTGCGTCTTTCCGTGCGTCAGCTGGGCCATTATGAGGCACAGGGACTATGGTAAGCAAGTTCTGTTGACTGTTCACCATACGCCGTCCCTTTTTAGTCCATTTGTCTTTTTCTTCCTTGCTGGCTCGTAACTGTAAAGTCTTTAGCATATCAAAGTCCAAGTTTTTATCAAAGTCCAAATTTATTATCAAAGTCCAAGTTTTTATCAAAGTCCAAGTGTAGTCAAAGTCCAAAATTATTGTTAAATTCTTCTTTTCTTCTTTCTTCCACGGCTTGAGGGCCGCTGCTTTTGCTGTGTGGCCTGTGATGGCGTTGCCTCTTGCTTCTCTGGTGTAGGAATTGGTGTGAGCTTTCCACCTTGTCAGGTAGAAGTAGGGCCTCCATGAGACTCTGCACCATTGCATCATTCTTAATTGGCTGTCCTGCTGTGGTAAAAAAACTGTCTGGCCTTCCATGTTGGGCCGTAATCATGAGCTATGCCAAATGCATACCGGGAGTCAGTGTAAATGTTTGCCGTCTTACCTGTGGCCACTCCACATGCCCCAGCGAGTGCTTTTAATTCCGCTTCTTGTACTGCGACATGCGGAGACATTCTGCTTTTAGGACATCTTGTTGTGTAACCACTGCATATCCAGTGTGGAGTCGTCAATCACCCTGGGTACCATCTATAAAAAACAACTCAAAATATGCATTATTAACAAGGGCTTTCAGTAACTTTTTAAAACTTAAATTTTCTTGTTGCATCACTGCTAGACAATCAGGCTGGTATTCTATTTGAAATAGATCAGAACCTTGTTGCAAAAAATTAAAAAATTTAAAAATGGCTTGCAAAAAATTTTAAAATGGCTGACTTGCAATACCTAAAATGGCTGACTTGCAATACCTAGATCACCTATGCCTTCTCCTCCCCCCCTTTGAAACAGGGTACTCAATTGGAACAATAGTACCCGGTTTCAAGGTAGTATAACATTGTAAAAAGATTTGATGGAAGCAGATAAGGCCTGTAAAATGTTAGCACCTATAACAGAAACATGAGTTACAACGGGGAAGAATAATCTACAAAACATCTATTAATATTGGAAATGTGAGATCCCTTTAAGTGAATTCATTATTAGTCTGTTCCTGCCTGCAGTCTTATCAAATCTGAGACAGGAGAAAAAAAAACAAAACAAAAATTTTTACTAGCTGCTCACCCCCTCCCTCGTGGACAAGAGGGATGAAACATTACTACGTATTATTACATCATCTAGCTCCACCCCTTCGATATTGGCACATTGCGTCCGTCTTCTCAACTCCATTTCAGCGTAACAGTCCAAGCATCCACATCACAACCAAGCAAAGTCCCATGCATGGGGAGGACTTTTATCCCCAGTCAATTATCCACATCACACACTCACCACAGCCCGAACACGGGTCACTAACTCACATCCATCCATGCTCTCAAGTCTGCTCCGTCACCCCCCTAAAAAACTTAATAACCCTCACAAGAGTATGTTCACTCAACTCTGTTATTAACATTTTGGGATAGACAGGACTTTTTGATCACTTTTTATTCAATTTGTATCTTGGATACGGGGTGAACAAAGAAGTCCAATTCTAGCAATGTGTATATTTTCTTTCTGACGGCATTCACCATAGTTGATGACATCACGATGGCAGTTTACAGGGTGACATCACAATGGCAGGCAGCCATTATATTTTAATGTGCTATTTTGTTTCCTATAAACAGATGTTTTATCTAAGGAGGAAAGTCACATCATAAACACCAATGAAGAGAGAGAAAACTTCTAGATCTCTAGAACTGGAGACACCACTACAAAACCGCCAAGATCACTCAGAGCGACAGCAGTGAATCTAAATCTGATTACTGTTCTCTAGAACTGGAGACACCAGAGGAGCTCTACAGAACTGCCAAGATCACTCAGAGTGACAGTAGAGACTCTAAATCTGATTACTGTGCTCTATAACTGGAGACACCAGAGGAGCTCCACACACCTATCAAACCCTTCCAGAGCGAAAGTAGCCATGATGAAACACCCACCACAAGTGATATCTGTTTGGAGGAACCCCATCCGAAAGGAATGCGTTGCTATTAAAGCTTCAGCCAAAGGGAATCTCACATGGACCAGGTTCAATTACATAGAGCGCCATATCCTAAAACTATCCCATGAGAGTCCTTACCTTATTCATGGTCTTTCCACCTTCCACACGCTAAACTGTCTATTTTGGGATGGAATCGGCCAATGGAGAAAACCTTGATCATTTTATATTTAATAACTTTGCTCTTGATACCACCACAATAAAATTCATCACAGCAGAAGTGATCTGCGGCACAGAGTTCTTGCATAAGAAAGGCATTATACATCGGGACCTGAAGACAGAGAATATTTTTCTGACTGCAGACGGCCATGTAAGAATAACAGACTTTGGCATCGCTGTAGTACTGGGTGGATATAAGAAATCCAAATACAGGTGTAGAGGTACACCTGCATACGCAGCTCCAGCAATGGTGAAGGAGAAGGAACAACGACGTGGGGTAGATTATTTTGCTATTGGCGTCATTTTCTATAAACTATGCACAGGTATGAGACCTTTTCCTGGATATCGTATCAGCAATGACAAAGCAAAGCTGCTGATATTGGAAGCAGATCGTTCACTCATTACAGCATCGCTGTAGTACTGGGTGGGTATAAGAAGTCCAAATACAGGTGTAGAGCTACACCTGCATACGCAGCTCCAGCAATGGTGAAGGAGAAGGAACAACGACGTGGGGTAGATTATTTTGCTATTGGCGTCATTTTCTATAAACTAGTCACAGGTATGAGACCTTTTCCTGGATATCGTATCAACAATGACAAAGCAAAGCTGCTGATATTGGAAGCAGCTCCTTCACCCATCGGACATAACAAACAGTACGCCCTAAGGCTGAACCTGGTGTGTTACAGTTAGAACATCCTAAAGGAACTCAGGAAAACGTCACCTCTGTGTGATCTAGACTTAGATTTCCAGAAGCAACAGAAGAGTAAGCCAAGGCCTGAAGAGTGGAATCACCAATATCTACTCCTTTCTATTCACTGCTTGATAATTACATCTTTTATGCATTAATAATAAATATACAAAAGATCTATAGAGAATTTGTCTTCATTATTCCACCATACAATATGAGATGTTTGCTTGGAATCGGTACCAGAGAGAGTCAAAATATAAGGGAGGGAGGTGACGGGTATACACTGACACCTGCCAATAAATGCAAACAAGGGGCTGGCAAACCAACATAATTCTCTGTCATGGGGGCGTGGCTAGCGGATGGCGGGATAAGTCGCAGTCTAAGCGAGCTCCCGCGTCTTACTCCCTACCTGCAGCTGGAAGAGGCACCATAAAGCAGCAGAAAACGGCCCCCGGACGCCACATGGGCAAGAAGAAGCAGCCGAGATCCCTGTCCTGCACGCCGGCCGGCAGCAGGAGCACGCTGGAGAGGTTCCTCGGCAGCGGAGGTGAAGCCGCCGCCGCATCCAAGATGGCGCCGGCTCCCACGAGGCTGCAGACATCGGAGCAGCAGAGGAGCGTGGAGCCGCGGCAGCCGCCCGGAGGGCAAGCAGGAGATATAAACAGCAGGGACAGAGCGAGCAGAAGCCAATACAGCGGGAGGGGAAGCCTACAGAGCCAAAATACCGCGGAGCAGGCACTACAGGAGGAGGACCTGGGACATGGAGGAACCGTGAGTAGCTCTGGCAACAGCCCCAGCTCCAAGCATGAATCCCCTCAACTCACCCTGCAGTCCAGTATAGCAGAGGGAAATGACAGCCCCTACACAAAATATGGCTCCCCCCAACCCATCCTGCAGTCTCCCATAGCTGATGGGGGTGATAGTCCCTGCTCACAACATGGCTCTCCCCAACCTACCCTGCAGTCTCCCACAGCAGATGGGGGTGATAGCCCAGCTTGGCTTCACTCCCCTACACACAGTGCAGCAAATAGCCCACCACATAAGAGACCTAACGGTTCCTCTGCAAACATAAGCGAAGAGGCTTGGAAAAGTCGTATTATGGCCATACCAACAAAGAATGAACTTGATGAGTTCTTCAGGAGGTTTGAGACATCTAATAAAAAAGCGCTAGAAAATATCCACAATGACATACAGCATCTAGGACACAGAATATTGCAAGTAGAGGAAGTCCAGGAAGGAGCTGCAGCTATCCTAGAAACACACAGACAGGCCATTCAGGCTCAAGCCGACCAAATATCCGGTATCATCACACATCTCGACGATTTAGAAAACAGAAACCGTCGTAATAACTTGCGAATAAGGGGCCTCCCAGAGGAGATAGAAGGTCAGCACCTGGACTCCTGGGCGCAAGACTTTTTTCAACAGCTACTAAACCGCAAAACAGGGGACACTATCGAGATAGATCGGATCCACAGGGCCCTTGGCCCAAAACCTGTGGACCCTAACCGACCAAGAGATGTGATTTGCAGGGTCCATTTCTTTAGAGACAAAGACGCAATACTGAGAAAAGCTAGAGAAAGAGGAGAGCTGCAACACGACGGTAGACCCATAATCCTACTACAGGACCTAGCACGCCATACACTGCGGATGAGAGGCGCCCTAAGACCCCTACTAGCGGCCTTGAAAAACAAAGGAATACCATATAGATGGGGGTTTCCTTTTTCCCTAACAGCCAGAAAAGAGGGGAAATCCGCCGTGTTTCGATCAATCGGAGACCTCCCCAATTTCCTAGGTACCTTTCAGTTACCTATGATAGCACTACCGGACTGGCCCACGGTTCCGACGGTGTTAGCTCCCACGGCACAGGAACAGTGGCAAAGTGTACATCCCAAGACAAGACGGGAGAAACAAAGGATGACAGGCAGAGACACTTAAACCGCTGCAAGAGCTTTCAACACGCCATGCACTAATGTATGGCTTACTATACATGCCCGTTACACCTACAGGACTATGTATCTGACCCACCCGGGAAACAGCACGGAAGTCACCAGACCACCAATTTTTCTCAAGCTTCTGGTGCTGTTGGGGGAGGAGATGAGTCAGACTAGAAACTTTCCCCGGCGTCCGGGGGAGCGGATGGGTTTGCCCCCACGAGAAAGACACCTCTTGAGACTCCAACATGGAGTACCAGACCAACCCATACGAAAACAGAGTTTAAGTTGATAACGTTGTATTTCTTTTTCAGTTAACAAGAGATGACCGGTGCCTCGAGAGCTTTGGACCAGGGCCCAACAAGGGGCCGTAGCAACTCCGTAAAGGTCGCGTTTTGGGGGGAGGCGTGGGAGCTCGGCACTTGTCTTGGCCGGTACCTCTACGTCCCTCTCACAGGGCGACCAGTCACACGTAGTGTGAACCCTGACAGCAAACATGTCAGTAGTTCTCCCTGAAATTCCACACAGTAGTTTAATACTGCGCAAGGTTCTCCTTGACGAACCTTTTTTCTTTCTTCTTCCCTCAGTCTCGCTCTTCCCCTCTCTACCCAACCCACCCCCCTCCCCTCTTCCTAACCTGACTGACCTGCAACCACCAACGGATAGCACTTATCTAGATTTGTAACGACTATGGCAGACATTACTTTTTGCACTTTTAATGCAAAGGGATTGAACGGGCCTGCCAAGAGGGGACAGATCGTGGACCACTTCCACCGGAAGGGGATCATGATTGTTCTCTTCCAAGAGACGCATTTCCAGGATACTAAAATACCAAAATGCAGATACCGCCACTATACTACGTGGTACCATAGCCCGCATCCGGACAAAAAAGCGGGGGGTACATCAATAGCAATTCATAAAAACCTCCCACATAGACTGCTTACCTCGGAAACGGACAAAAATGGAAGATACGTGTTCCTAAAGATCCAGGTAAACAATGACATAATAACTCTCGCAAACATTTATTTTCCCAATCAGGATCAGAAAAGGTTCGGGGTCCGAGTGCTGGGGGACCTGGCAGTCTTCGCGAGCGGCTCCTCCATTATCCTCGGCGGAGATTTCAACCTAACCATGGATCCGGCAAAAGACTCCTCGGGGGGTAAGTCAGGGGTTCCCCTCTCAGCTAGACACAGACTCCGTTTAGAACTAGCAAACCTTAAATTAGTGGACTTGTGGAGAACACTACATCCTAACGAGAGGGATTATAGTTTTCACTCCCCCGCCCATAACAGCTACCATAGACTGGACTACTTATTTGTTTCCCACGGGCTGCTGGATAGAAGGCCATCGGCGTCTATGGGCCCCTTCCTGTGGTCTGACCATGCTCCGGTCTGGGGGTCCCTCGGTTGGGGACAAGCAGATAGATCAAACCTTATATGGCGACTCAACGATAACCTACTGGAGGATGGGGCCTGTCTGCAGGATATACAACAGACAATAGACACCTTTATAGATACCCACAAAAATGACCCCACACCAGCACCGATTAAATGGGAGGCTTTAAAGTGTGTTCTCAGAGGGATTTTTATCTCTCACGGTACACGTTTAAAAAAGACAAGGAATGCAAAGCTAGAGGAACTATTGACACAGCTCAGCAGTTTAGAAACATCTAATAAAAACTCGCCCGCAGATAACAAAGCAGCAGAAATATCCGCGACCAGAATCAATATCTTACGCATTTTGGACCAGGCGTCATTATGCCGCAGGGATAAATACAGGGGACTACACTACGAGCTAGGGAACAAATGCGGTAAAGGGTTAGCAAGGGCCCTAAACCCCAGAGAATCACAAACATACGTATTCGAGGTCCACAAACCCGGGAAAGGGATAGTACACAACAATACAGAAATTTTAGAAAGTTTTCAAACATATTATCAAGAACTCTACAACCTAGCAGGGGATGTAGTAGACACCAACAGTAGCCCTAGCACAGTAAAAAACACATACGTGTCTGAAAATTCCACCGCCCGCATAACGAACGAGGAAGCAGGGACCCTGGAAGAGGACTTCACTCTCCAGGAATTAAAAGAATCAATTGCCACACTAAAAATAGGAAAGAGCCCGGGACCTGACGGTCTCACCCCTCGCTTCTACAAGATCTACATGGAGAGATTGGCCCCTCTGGTGCTGGAGGCATTTAATGCAATTTCCAGGACAACTCCCTTCCCGGCACAGGCCCTGCAGGCGATCATCACGGTCCTCCCTAAACCGGGCAAAGACCCGTCATGTTGTGGGAGTTATAGACCAATATCGTTACTTAATATAGATACCAAACTATTTGCCAAATTAATAGCGAACCGATTAAAAGTTCATATTCCCAACCTAATACATGCAGATCAGGTGGGCTTCGTGCCGGGAAGGGAAGCAGGGGACAATACGGTTAGGACCTTGGCCCTGATCTCGAAAGCGGTAGAGTCTGGTACACCATTATGTTTATTATCTATTGACGCAGAAAAAGCGTTCGATAGGGTTGACTGGGGGTTCTTGGAGATGACCCTAAAGCAAATAGGACTAGGGCCCAGATTTCTGGGGTGGATTAAAGCACTATACAGCAACCCGACAGCGAGAATAAGGGTGAATGGCAGACTCTCACGGCAAGTACAGATCAGAAACGGCACGAGGCAGGGCTGTCCCCTGTCACCGTACCTATACATCCTGGTAATGGAGACCCTGGCGAATGCACTCAGGGCTAATCCCAGCATCAGAGGGGTACAAGTAGCAAACGACGAACAAACAGTCGCGCTATATGCAGACGATTTATTAATATACCTCTCGAATCCAAGGATAGCCCTGCCCTGCATCCTTGAAGAATTCCGTAAATTTGGACAAGTATCCAACTTTAAAGTGAACCTAAATAAATCGGAAATACTAAATATCAACATCCCAGACACCGAAGAGGGGGCACTGAAAGCTTCCTTCCCATTTAGATGGAAAAAAGAAGGAATCAAATACCTGGGCATAAATATTACCCCTAAAACGGAAGACCTGTTCCAAAAAAATTATCAACCTCTGATAGCTAAACTAGAAAAGGACCTGGATAGATGGCGCAGCGCGCCACTATCTTGGTTTGGTAGAATTAGCTCAATCAAGATGAACATCCTCCCCAGATTTTTGTATGTGCTGCAGACGGTACCTATTCGCCTTCCGGGGACCTACATGAGCAGAATAAGGAAACTGATGATGAGGTTCATATGGGGAGGTAGGAAACCCAGGCGCAGCTGGAAGGCCCTTACAGGACCAAAAGATAGAGGAGGTATGGGGATCCCAAATATGGCGCTCTATTATAGAGCTACCCTAACTCGGCGTATACTAGAATTGATAAATAGCAAACCACAAAAACGCTGGGTAATAATGGAACAAGACTCGGCCCCATGCAGAGGTGCAGGCTTTGTGTGGATTCCGGGTAAAGGGAAACATAAGAAATTGGGATTATCACCATTCACAGAGGAACTGATTTCAGTGTGGCTGGGGATAGCCTCCGGGATGGGCCTGATCAAGAAACCAGGTCCCCTAACCCCACTAGTGGGCAATGTGGACATACCAACATTTTTCAGGGGTACACCCCTTACAGATGTGTTGGTAGAGGACCGCCCTGGAGATATTCCCAGAGTGGGGGATATGATCGCAGAAGGGAGCATAAAAACCTTGAGAGAGGTCTTAGGGGACCGGGGGCCCCCAGCCGGAGCATGGTATCAGTACCTGCAATTATGCCACTATATCGGATCACTGGGAGGGGTCCAGTCGTTGGGGTCGGCACCCACAGCGTTTGAAAAACAATTTATCCTCAACCCTAAAGCAAAAGGTAAAATCACCAATCTTTATAGCCACATGATAGAGGCAGATACGGGAAGGTGTGGGATAGCACTAGAAAGAGAATGGGCAAGGGAGTTGGGCCACTCACCCGCCGAGGAGGATTGGAGGAAAGCCTACATCCTAACGCATAAAATGAATATGTCAAGCAAATACCAAGAACTCAATTATAAGATCCTAACGAGATGGTATAAAACACCAGAGAGGCTGGCCAGAATCTTTCCCCAGTACTCGGACACCTGCTGGAGATGCCAAAAGGAGAGGGGCACATACACTCACATCTGGTGGTCGTGCACAATGATTGGTCCCCTCTGGCAAGACATAGGAGCCCTGTATTCCTGGATCAGCAGGGAAACTACCCAGCTAACGCCAGAAATGGCGCTATTATCAATGATACCGGGGTCGCTGGCGAGGACCAAGAGATCATTGTTAAGGTTTTTTCTACTGGCGACCCGACAAGTGATTCCACTGAAATGGAGAGAGTCAGTGACTCCCTCCAGGTTGATGTGGATAGAAAAACTAGACGAGATCGGGTACATGGAGGAACTATGTGCCAGAGACGAAATGCGTCTCAACAAACACCTAGCGATATGGAGTGCTTGGACCTCGCAAAGAAAGACGGTGGAGATCTCCAACTGGGTCCAAAATGGAGCAATTCCCGCCCCCAGGGCTAACACACTTCAAGTTAACTAGAGACAAACAGAATAGATTTGAACGGAAGAATTGACAGGTCAGTCAACCCACCCCACCCCCTCCCCCCTCTTTTTCCGCCCCCCCCCCCCTTCTATACTACTTTCTTTACTATATTTTTTCTCTATTTGTTACGCGATTTTAGATTTTATTAGAATATTAATTGATAAGTAGATTATATACTTATATATCAAGTAGTTAATACTAAATGGCTTAAAGATCACTATTAGGCGTATTGTATTGATTGCAAGTAAGAGCCAGATAGATAGCAGTTAACAACAGTTTATTGTCAAAACACAAAATTGATTTGATGTTGTAATGTGGCCAGAGTTACTGGCCCCTGATGATATAATGCCATATTTCTGTTAAAATGAAAAATGAATAAACACATTTTGAACCATAATTCTCTGTCATGAAGTTGTCACAATTACCATTTCAGTTCTGAAATTATTAGTCATACTATGTGTGGCCATCCTTACAGGTCCCCGCCATGTTATAATTAACACCATGCCTTCCAATAGATAGTTTAATTTAATGCTGCTTAGAAATGTAGAGTGGTAGAGTTGGGAGGAGCCTCCGGGGTCATCGGGTCCAACCCCTTGCTCAACGCAGGATTCACTAAAACATCCCAGACAGATGCCTGTCCAACCTTTGTTTGAAGACTTTTTCTAATATCTAATCTGTGTCTGCTCCCTTTCAGTTTCACCCCATTGCTTCTAGTCTTTCCTTGTGCAAATGAGAATAGGGCTGATCCCTCTGCACTATAGCAGCCCATCAGATATTTGTAGATAGCTATTAAGTCTCCTCTCAGCCTTCTTTTTTTTGTAAGTTAAACATTCCCAGATCCTTTGACTGTTCCTCATAGGACATGGTTTACAGACCGCTTACTATCCTGATAGCTCTTCTCTGAATTTGCTCCAATTTGTTAAATTGGGGTGCCCAGAACTGGGCACAGTACTCCAGATGAGGTCTGAGCAAAGAGTAGTAAAGGGGGATAGTTACCTCATGTGATCTAGACTCTATGCTTCTCTTAACACATCCCAGAATTGTGTTTGCTTTTTGCTGCTGCATCACACTATTGACTCAAGTTCAGTCTGTGATCTATTAGTATACCCAAGTCTTTTTCACATGTGTGCTGCTTAGCCCAATTCCTCTCGTTCTGTATATGCTTCTTTAATTTTTCTTGCCAAATGTAGAACTTTGCATTTCGTCCTGTTAAGCCTGGTTTTGACACGATGATTTTCGCTCAAAAGATGTCTTTTGAGCGATAATCGTTGTGTTCATTTACAGGGCAAGGTGATCGCTCAAACGTTGAGCAATCACTTTGCGCTCCGAGTGGGGTATGCAGAAGACAAGCAGGGGTGCTTGTCTTCTGCATCCAGCTGTTATCTGGTATACAGCGACTGGTTAACGAAAACTGCACAATGTCAGTGCGGATAGACAACGATTTTTGCTCAAATATGGCTTTGAGCGATTTTTGGGGGAAGGAATCGTTGTGTTTTAATCAGCCTTTAAATACCATTTTATTGCTTGCAGCCCTCTGTTCAAGTTTGTCTAGATCTTTTTGAATCCTCTCTCACTGCTCTAGTCTTAGCTGTGTCTCCTAGCTTTGTGTCATTGGCAAATTTGATCAGCTTCCTATCAATTCCCTCCTCCAGATCATTTATAAAAATGTTGAACAAAACTGGGTACTCCACTTGAGACATTTTTCCACTGGGATTATGACCACTCTTTGAGTACGATCACTCAGCCAGTTGTGAATCCACCTAACAGTTGCCTTTTCAATCCCTTGTCTATTTTTTCAATAAAGATGGTATCAGATACTTTGTCAAATGCTTTACTAAAGTCAAAACATACTATATCTAACGTACTTCCCTGATCAAGCCAGTTGGTGATTCTGTCATAGAAGGAAATTAGATTAGTCTAGCATGACTTGTTTGTTATAAACCCATGCTCGCTCTGGTTTATTACTCCATTCTCATCCAAGTACTTCCATACACGCATTCACGGGGGCAGAAATAGTCCAGTAGTAGTGTATAAAGGCCTTAACTAATTAAAACTAAATTTTATTAAGACTTTGAAAACTAGGGCTGTATGACAGACACACAATGAAAGGCACGATATTTGGAAACCAGCGTGCCTAAACAGACAAACACAAAACCAGTGGCATATAAACCCACCTTCTAAATGCAGGTGTATATATATATAATCAAAGGGTAATAAAAAGACTCATAATCCCCTCATATAATGCAAGGAGGATGAGGGCAAGAAATGTTGCTAGCTTCTTAATGCTTGTGCTCAACAACATTCACAGGAGCCACAACGAACAGATTTTAGAGTGGAGACACCCATTATTGTACCGCTCTCCACCATGCTTCACTGCTGCCTGCAGACACTCATTATTGTACCGCTCTTCACCATGCTTCACTGCTGCCTGCAGACACTCATTATTGTACCGCTCTTCACCATGCTTCACTGCTGCCTGCAGACACTCATTATTGTACCGCTCTCTGCCATGCTTCACTGCTGCCTGCACACTCATAATTGTACCGCTCTCCGCCATGCTTCACTGCTGCCTGCAGACACTCATTATTGTACCGCTCTCCACCATGCTTCACTGCTGCCTGCAGACACCCATTATTGTACCCCCCCCCTTTTTGTAGTTTTTCTTTATGTTGTACAAGAAAGGAAATAAGTTTACAAAAACTTGCTTCCTGACGCCATCTCCTGGCCCCCAAAGCTTTTTTTATTTTTTTGTCAATCATATTGCATGATGCCCTTTTTTTGTGCGGTAGCTTGCAGTTTTTATTATTAACTAGAGATGAGTGAGCACCCAAATGCTCGGGTCCGCGTTATTTGAGTCGAGCTTTTCGTAAAATCCGAGAGCTCTACTCGAGTAACGAACCTCATTGACTATAATGGGAGACTCAAGCATTATGTGGGACGCTGAGTCTCGAGTTTTTTTTAAATCTTTTCTTGGTTCGTGTTTCTTCTTCTCTCTCTCTCTCTCTCCCCTCCCTTCCCCTTCCTGCCAGATCAAAAATGTTCGAATGACGCGTGCTGCCGCAGGGAGGGGCCCAAACAGGCATGTCACAGCGGGGAGGAGCCAAAAGCTGGGGCGAGGAGCCAAAAGCTATTTGATGCTCGTTCGAGTAACGAGCACCATCGAGTACGCTAATACTTGAACGAGCATCAAGCTTGACAGAGTATGTTCACTCAACTCTATTATTAACATTTTGGGATAGACAGGACTTTTTGATCACTTTTTATTCAATTTGTATCTTGGATACGGGGTGAACAAAGAAGTCCAATTCTAGCAATGTGTATATTTTCTTTCTGACGGCATTCACCATAGTTGATGACATCACGATGGCAGTTTACAGGGTGACATCACAATGGCAGGCAGCCATTATATTTTAATGTGCTATTTTGTTTCCTATAAACAGATGTTTTATCTAAGGAGGAAAGTCACATCATAAACACCAATGAAGAGAGAGAAAACTTCTAGATCTCTAGAACTGGAGATACCACTACAAAACCGCCAAGATCACTCAGAGCGACAGCAGTGAATCTAAATCTGATTACTGTTCTCTAGAACTGGAGACACCAGAGGAGCTCTACAGAACTGCCAAGATCACTCAGAGCGACAGTAGAGACTCTAAATCTGATTACTGTGCTCTATAACTGGAGACACCAGAGGAGCTCCACACACCTATCAAACCCTTCCAGAGCGAAAGTAGCCATGATGAAACACCCACCACAAGTGATATCTGTTTGGAGGAACCCCATCCGAAAGGAATGCGTTGCTATTAAAGCTTCAGCCAAAGGGAATCTCACATGGACCAGGTTCAATTACATAGAGCGCCATATCCTAAAACTATCCCATGAGAGTCCTTACCTTATTCATGGTCTTTCCACCTTCCACACGCTAAACTGTCTATTTTGGGATGGAATCGGCCAATGGAGAAAACCTTGATCATTTTATATTTAATAACTTTGCTCTTGATACCACCACAATAAAATTCATCACAGCAGAAGTGATCTGCGGCACAGAGTTCTTGCATAAGAAAGGCATTATACATCGGGACCTGAAGACAGAGAATATTTTTCTGACTGCAGACGGCCATGTAAGAATAACAGACTTTGGCATCGCTGTAGTACTGGGTGGATATAAGAAATCCAAATACAGGTGTAGAGGTACACCTGCATACGCAGCTCCAGCAATGGTGAAGGAGAAGGAACAACGACGTGGGGTAGATTATTTTGCTATTGGCGTCATTTTCTATAAACTATGCACAGGTATGAGACCTTTTCCTGGATATCGTATCAGCAATGACAAAGCAAAGCTGCTGATATTGGAAGCAGATCGTTCACTCATTACAGCATCGCTGTAGTACTGGGTGGGTATAAGAAGTCCAAATACAGGTGTAGAGCTACACCTGCATACGCAGCTCCAGCAATGGTGAAGGAGAAGGAACAACGACGTGGGGTAGATTATTTTGCTATTGGCGTCATTTTCTATAAACTAGTCACAGGTATGAGACCTTTTCCTGGATATCGTATCAACAATGACAAAGCAAAGCTGCTGATATTGGAAGCAGCTCCTTCACCCATCGGACATAACAAACAGTACGCCCTAAGGCTGAACCTGGTGTGTTACAGTTAGAACATCCTAAAGGAACTCAGGAAAACGTCACCTCTGTGTGATCTAGACCTAGATTTCCAGAAGCAACAGAAGAGTAAGCCAAGGCCTGAAGAGTGGAATCACCAATATCTACTCCTTTCTATTCACTGCTTGATAATTACATCGTTTATGCATTAATAATAAATATACAAAAGATCTATAGAGAATTTGTCTTCATTATTCCACCATACAATATGAGATGTTTGCTTGGAATCGGTACCAGAGAGAGTCAAAATATAAGGGAGGGAGGTGACGGGTATACACTGACACCTGCCAATAAATGCAAACAAGGGGCTGGCAAACCAACATAATTCTCTGTCATGAAGTTGTCACAATTACCATTTCAGTTCTGAAATTATTAGTCATACTATGTGTGGCCATCCTTACAGGTCCCCGCCATGTTATAATTAACACCATGCCTTCCAATAGATAGTTTAATTTAATGCTGCTTAGAAATGTAGAATGGTAGAGTTGGGAGGAACCTCCGGGGTCATCGGGTCCAACCCCTTGCTCAACGCAGGATTCACTAAAACATCCCAGACAGATGCCTGTCCAGCCTTTGTTTGAAGACTTTTTCTAATATCTAATCTGTGTCTGCTCCCTTTCAGTTTCACCCCATTGCTTCTAGTTTTTCCTTGTGCAAATGAGAATAGGGCTGATCCCTCTGCACTATAGCAGCCCATCAGATATTTGTAGATAGCTATTAAGTCTCCTCTCAGCCTTCTTTTTTTTGTAAGTTAAACATTCCCAGATCCTTTGACCGTTCCTCATAGGACATGGTTTACAGACCGCTTACTATCCTGATAGCTCTTCTCTGAATTTGCTCCAGTTTGTTAAATTGGGGTGCCCAGAACTGGACACAGTACTCCAGATGAGGTCTGAGCAAAGAGTAGTAAAGGGGGATAGTTACCTCATGTGATCTAGACTCTATGCTTCTCTTAACACATCCCAGAATTGTGTTTGCTTTTTGCTGCTGCATCACACTATTGACTCAAGTTCAGTCTGTGATCTATTAGTATACCCAAGTCTTTTTCACATGTGTGCTGCTTAGCCCAATTCCTCTCGTTCTGTATATGCTTCTTTAATTTTTCTTGCCAAATGTAGAACTTTGCATTTTGTCCTGTTAAGCCTGGTTTTGACACGATGATTTTCGCTCAAAAGATGTCTTTTGAGCGATAATCGTTGTGTTCATTTACAGGGCAAGGTGATCGCTCAAACGTTGAGCAATCACTTTGCGCTCCGAGTGGGGTATGCAGAAGACAAGCAGGGGCGCTTGTCTTCTGCATCCAGCTGTTATCTGGTATACAGCGACTGGTTAACGAAAACTGCACGACGTCAGTGCAGATAGACAACGATTTTTGCTCAAATATGGCTTTGAGCGATTTTTGGGGGAAGGAATCGTTGTGTTTTAATCAGCCTTTAAATACCATTCTATTGCTTGCAGCCCTCTGTTCAAGTTTGTCTAGATCTTTTTGAATCCTCTCTCACTGCTCTAGTCTTAGCTGTGTCTCCTAGCTTTGTGTCATTGGCAAATTTGATCAGCTTCCTATCAATTCCCTCCTCCAGATCATTTATAAAAATGTTGAACAAAACTGGGTACTCCACTTGAGACATTTTTCCACTGGGATTATGACCACTCTTTGAGTAGGATCACTCAGCCAGTTGTGAATCCACCTAACAGTTGCCTTTTCAATCCCTTGTCTATTTTTTCAATAAAGATGGTATCAGATACTTTGTCAAATGCTTTACTAAAGTCAAAACATACTATATCTAACGCACTTCCCTGATCAAGCCAGTTGGTGATTCTGTCATAGAAGGAAATTAGATTAGTCTAGCATGACTTGTTTGTTATAAACCCATGCTCGCTCTGGTTTATTACTCCATTCTCATCCAAGTACTTCCATACACGCATTCACGGGGGCAGAAATAGTCCAGTAGTAGTGTATAAAGGCCTTAACTAATTAAAACTAAATTTTATTAAGACTTTGAAAACTAGGGCTGTATGACAGACACACAATGAAAGGCACGATATTTGGAAACCAGCGTGCCTAAACAGACAAACACAAAACCAGTGGCATATAAACCCACCTTCTAAATGCAGGTGTATATATATAATCAAAGGGTAATAAAAAGACTCATAATCCCCTCATATAATGCAAGGAGGATGAGGGCAAGAAATGTTGCTAGCTTCTTAATGCTTGTGCTCAACAACATTCACAGGAGCCACAACGAACAGATTTTAGAGTGGAGACACCCATTATTGTACCGCTCTCCACCATGCTTCACTGCTGCCTGCAGATACTCATTATTGTACCGCTCTTCACCATGCTTCACTGCTGCCTGCAGACACTTATTATTGTACCGCTCTTCACCATGCTTCACTGCTGCCTGCAGACACTCATTATTGTACCGCTCTTCACCATGCTTCACTGCTGCCTGCAGACACTCATTATTGTACCGCTCTTCACCATGCTTCACTGCTGCCTGCAGACACTCATTATTGTACCGCTCTTCACCATGCTTCACTGCTGCCTGCAGACACTCATTATTGTACCGCTCTCCGCCATGCTTCACTGCTGCCTGCAGACACTCATTATTGTACCGCTCTTCACCATGCTTCACTGCTGCCTGCAGATACTCATTATTGTACCACTCTTCACCATGCTTCACTGCTGCCTGCAGATACTCATTATTGTACCGCTCTTCACCATGCTTCACTGCTGCCTGCAGACACTCATTATTGTACCGCTCTCCGCCATGCTTCACTGCTGCCTGCAGACACTCATTATTGTACCGCTCTCCACCATGCTTCCCTGCTGCCTGCAGACACCCATTATTGTACCCCCCCCCTTTTTGTAGTTTTTCTTTTTTTATGTTGTACAAGAAATGAAATAAGTTTACAAAAACTTGCTTTCTGCCGCCATCTCCTGGCCCCCAAAGCTTTTTTTATTTTTTTGTCAATCATATTGCATGATGCCCTTTTTTTGTGCGGTAGCTTGCAGTTTTTATTATTAACTAGAGATGAGTGAGCACCCAAATGCTCGGGTCCGCGTTATTTGAGTCGAGCTTTTCGTAAAATCCGAGAGCTCTACTCGAGTAACGAACCTCATTGACTATAATGGGAGACTCAAGCATTATGTGGGACGCTGAGTCTCGAGTTTTTTTTAAATCTTTTCTTGGTTCGTGTTTCTTCTACTCTCTCTCTCCCCTCCCTTCCCCTTCCTGCCAGACCAAAAATGTTCGAATGACGCGTGCTGCCGCAGGGAGGGGCCCAAACAGGCATGTCACAGCGGGGAGGAGCCAAAAGCTGGGGCGAGGAGCCAAAAGCTATTTGATGCTCGTTCGAGTAACGAGCACCATCGAGTACGCTAATACTCGAACGAGCATCAAGCTTGACAGAGTATGTTCACTCAACTCTATTATTAACATTTTGGGATAGACAGGACTTTTTGATCACTTTTTATTCAATTTGTATCTTGGATACGGGGTGAACAAATAAGTCCAATTCTAGCAATGTGTATATTTTCTTTCTGACGGCATTCACCATAGTTGATGACATCACGATGGCAGTTTACAGGGTGACATCACAATGGCAGGCAGCCATTATATTTTAATGTGCTATTTTGTTTCCTATAAACAGATGTTTTATCTAAGGAGGAAAGTCACATCATAAACACCAATGAAGAGAGAGAAAACTTCTAGATCTCTAGAACTGGAGACACCACTACAAAACCGCCAAGATCACTCAGAGCGACAGCAGTGAATCTAAATCTGATTACTGTTCTCTAGAACTGGAGACACCAGAGGAGCTCTACAGAACTGCCAAGATCACTCAGAGCGACAGTAGAGACTCTAAATCTGATTACTGTGCTCTATAACTGGAGACACCAGAGGAGCTCCACACACCTATCAAACCCTTCCAGAGCGAAAGTAGCCATGATGAAACACCCACCACAAGTGATATCTGTTTGGAGGAACCCCATCCGAAAGGAATGCGTTGCTATTAAAGCTTCAGCCAAAGGGAATCTCACATGGACCAGGTTCAATTACATAGAGCGCCATATCCTAAAACTATCCCATGAGAGTCCTTACCTTATTCATGGTCTTTCCACCTTCCACACGCTAAACTGTCTATTTTGGGATGGAATCGGCCAATGGAGAAAACCTTGATCATTTTATATTTAATAACTTTGCTCTTGATACCAACACAATAAAATTCATCACAGCAGAAGTGATCTGCGGCACAGAGTTCTTGCATAAGAAAGGCATTATACATCGGGACCTGAAGACAGAGAATATTTTTCTGACTGCAGACGGCCATGTAAGAATAACAGACTTTGGCATCGCTGTAGTACTGGGTGGATATAAGAAATCCAAATACAGGTGTAGAGGTACACCTGCATACGCAGCTCCAGCAATGGTGAAGGAGAAGGAACAACGACGTGGGGTAGATTATTTTGCTATTGGCGTCATTTTCTATAAACTATGCACAGGTATGAGACCTTTTCCTGGATATCGTATCAGCAATGACAAAGCAAAGCTGCTGATATTGGAAGCAGATCGTTCACTCATTACAGCATCGCTGTAGTACTGGGTGGGTATAAGAAGTCCAAATACAGGTGTAGAGCTACACCTGCATACGCAGCTCCAGCAATGGTGAAGGAGAAGGAACAACGACGTGGGGTAGATTATTTTGCTATTGGCGTCATTTTCTATAAACTAGTCACAGGTATGAGACCTTTTCCTGGATATCGTATCAACAATGACAAAGCAAAGCTGCTGATATTGGAAGCAGCTCCTTCACCCATCGGACATAACAAACAGTACGCCCTAAGGCTGAACCTGGTGTGTTACAGTTAGAACATCCTAAAGGAACTCAGGAAAACGTCACCTCTGTGTGATCTAGACCTAGATTTCCAGAAGCAACAGAAGAGTAAGCCAAGGCCTGAAGAGTGGAATCACCAATATCTACTCCTTTCTATTCACTGCTTGATAATTACATCTTTTATGCATTAATAATAAATATACAAAAGATCTATAGAGAATTTGTCTTCATTATTCCACCATACAATATGAGATGTTTGCTTGGAATCGGTACCAGAGAGAGTCAAAATATAAGGGAGGGAGGTGACGGGTATACACTGACACCTGCCAATAAATGCAAACAAGGGGCTGGCAAACCAACATAATTCTCTGTCATGAAGTTGTCACAATTACCATTTCAGTTCTGAAATTATTAGTCATACTATGTGTGGCCATCCTTACAGGTCCCCGCCATGTTATAATTAACACCATGCCTTCCAATAGATAGTTTAATTTAATGCTGCTTAGAAATGTAGAATGGTAGAGTTGGGAGGAACCTCCGGGGTCATCGGGTCCAACCCCTTGCTCAACGCAGGATTCACTAAAACATCCCAGACAGATGCCTGTCCAGCCTTTGTTTGAAGACTTTTTCTAATATCTAATCTGTGTCTGCTCCCTTTCAGTTTCACCCCATTGCTTCTAGTTTTTCCTTGTGCAAATGAGAATAGGGCTGATCCCTCTGCACTATAGCAGCCCATCAGATATTTGTAGATAGCCATTAAGTCTCCTCTCAGCCTTCTTTTTTTGTAAGTTAAACATTCCCAGATCCTTTGACCGTTCCTCATAGGACATGGTTTGCAGACCGCTTACTATCCTGATAGCTCTTCTCTGAATTTGCTCCAGTTTGTTAAATTGGGGTGCCCAGAACTGGGCACAGTACTCCCGATGAGGTCTGAGCAAAGAGTAGTAAAGGGGGATAGTTACCTCATGTGATCTAGACTCTATGCTTCTCCTAACACATCCCAGAATTGTGTTTGCTTTTTGCTGCTGCATCACACTATTCACTCAAGTTCAGTCTGTGATCTATTAGTATACCCAAGTCTTTTTCACATGTGTGCTGCTTAGCCCAATTCCTCTCGTTCTGTATATGCTTCTTTAATTTTTCTTGCCAAATGTAGAACTTTGCATTTCGTCCTGTTAAGCCTGGTTTTGACGCGATGATTTTTGCTCAAAAGATGTCTTTTGAGCGATAATCGTTGTGTTCATTTACAGGGCAAGGTGATCGCTCAAACGTTGAGCAATCACTTTGCGGTCCGAGTGGGGTATGCAGAAGACAAGCAGGGGCGCTTGTCTTCTGCATCCAGCTGTTATCTGGTATACAGCGACTGGTTAACGAAAACTGCACGATGTCAGTGCAGATAGACAACGATTTTTGCTCAAATATGGCTTTGAGCGATTTTTGGGGGAAGGAATCGTTGTGTTTTAATCAGCCTTTAAATACCATTCTATTGCTTGCAGCCCTCTGTTCAAGTTTGTCTAGATCTTTTTGAATCCTCTCTCACTGCTCTAGTCTTAGCTGTGTCTCCTAGCTTTGTGTCATTGGCAAATTTGATCAGCTTCCTATCAATTCCCTCCTCCAGATCATTTATAAAAATGTTGAACAAAACTGGGTACTCCACTTGAGACATTTTTCCACTGGGATTATGACCACTCTTTGAGTACGATCACTCAGCCAGTTGTGAATCCACCTAACAGTTGCCTTTTCAATCCCTTGTCTATTTTTTCAATAAAGATGGTATCAGATACTTTGTCAAATGCTTTACTAAAGTCAAAACATACTATATCTAACGCACTTCCCTGATCAAGCCAGTTGGTGATTCTGTCATAGAAGGAAATTAGATTAGTCTGGCATGACTTGTTTGTTATAAACTAGAGATGAGCGAACGTGTTCGGCTCCGCCCCTTTTCGCCCGAGCACCGAACTTTGCGAGCAATTCCGTGCTCGGGCGAAAAAAGTTCGGGGGTCGCCGTGGCAGCGCGGGGGGGTGCGGCGGGGAGTGGGGGGGAGAGGGAGAGAGAGAGGGCTCCCCCCTGTTCCCCGCTGCTGCCGCCCGCGCCGCCGCGCCTCTCCCCGCCCCCCGGCGCCGGCCGAATCTTTACGCGCGGACACTGAAGTCCTCGCTAAAGCCGGTGTCTGGGTGCGTAAGTGTTCGTGAAGAACACGTTCGCTCATCTCTATTATAAACCCATGCTCGCTCTGGTTTATTACTCCATTCTCATCCAAGTACTTCCATACACGCATTCACGGGGGCAGAAATAGTCCAGTAGTAGTGTATAAAGGCCTTAACTAATTAAAACTAAATTTTATTAAGACTTTGAAAACTAGGGCTGTATGACAGACACACAATGAAAGGCACGATATTTGGAAACCAGCGTGCCTAAACAGACAAACACAAAACCAGTGGCATAGAAAACCCACCTTCTAAATGCAGGTGTATATATATAATCAAAGGGTAATAAAAAGACTCATAATCCCCTCATATAATGCAAGGAGGATGAGGGCAAGAAATGTTGCTAGCTTCTTAATGCTTGTGCTCAACAACATTCACAGGAGCCACAACGAACAGATTTTAGAGTGGAGACACCCATTATTGTACCGCTCTCCACCATGCTTCACTGCTGCCTGCAGACACTCATTATTGTACCGCTCTTCACCATGCTTCACTGCTGCCTGCAGACACTCATTATTGTAACGCTCTTCACCATGCTTCACTGCTGCCTGCAGACACTCATTATTGTACCGCTCTTCACCATGCATCACTGCTGCCTGCAGACACTCATTATTGTACCGCTCTTCACCATGCTTCATTGCTGCCTGCAGAAACTCATTATTGTACCACTCTTCACCATGCTTCACTGCAGCCTGCAGATACTCATTATTGTACCGCTCTTCACCATGCTTTACTGCTGCCTGCAGACACACATTATTGTACTGCTCTCCACCATGCTTCATTGCTGCCTGCAAACACTCATTATTGTACCGCTCTCCACCATGCTTCACTGCTGCCTACAGACATTCATTATTTTACCGCTCTCCGCCATGCTTCACTGCTGCCTGCAGACACTCATTCTTGTACCGCTCTCCACCATGCTTCACTGCTGCCTGCAGACACCCATTATTGTACCCCCCCCTTTTTGTAGTTTTTCTTTTTTTATGTTGTACAAGAAATGAAATAAGTTTACAAAAACTTGCTTTCTGACGCCATCTCCTGGCCCCCAAAGCTTTTTTTATTTTTTTGTCAATCATATTGCATGATGCCCTTTTTTTGTGCGGTAGCTTGCAGTTTTTATTATTAACTAGAGATGAGTGAGCACCCAAATGCTCGGGTCCGCGTTATTTGAGTCGAGCTTTTCGTAAAATCCGAGAGCTCTACTCGAGTAACGAACCTCATTGACTATAATGGGAGACTCAAGCATTATGTGGGACGCTGAGTCTCGAGTTTTTTTAAAATCTTTTCTTGGTTCGTGTTTCTTCTTCTTCTCTCTC
The DNA here is from genome assembly GCF_035609145.1 of Eleutherodactylus coqui. NCBI lineage: Eukaryota > Metazoa > Chordata > Amphibia > Anura > Eleutherodactylidae > Eleutherodactylus > Eleutherodactylus coqui. The sequence goes on from NC_089849.1 coordinate 23,420,725, forward strand.
CCCTCCCTTCCCCTTCCTGCCAGACCAAAAATGTTCGAATGACGCGTGCTGCCGCAGGGAGGGGACCAAACAGGCATGTCACAGCGGGGAGGAGCCAAAAGCTGGGGCGAGGAGCCAAAAGCTATTTGATGCTCGTTCAAGTAACGAGCACCATCGAGTACGCTAATACTTTAACGAGCATCAAGCTTGACAGAGTATGTTCACTCAACTCTATTATTAACATTTTGGGATAGACAGGACTTTTTGATCACTTTTTATTCAATTTGTATCTTGGATACGGGGTGAACAAAGAAGTCCAATTCTAGCAATGTGTATATTTTCTTTCTGACGGCATTCACCATAGTTGATGACATCACGATGGCAGTTTACAGGGTGACATCACAATGGCAGGCAGCCATTATATTTTAATGTGCTATTTTGTTGCCTATAAACAGATGTTTTATCTAAGGAGGAAAGTCACATCATAAACACCAATGAAGAGAGAGAAAACTTCTAGATCTCTAGAACTGGAGACACCATAGGAGCTCTACAGAAGCGCCAAGATCACTCAGAGCGACAGCAGTGATTCTAAATTTGATTACTGTTCTCTAGAACTGGAGACATCAGAGGAGCTCTACAAAACCGCCAAGATCACTCAGAGCGACAGCAGTGAATCTAAATCTGATTACTGTTCTCTAGAATTGGAGACACCAGAGGAGCTCTACAGAACTGCCAAGATCACTCAGAGCGACAGTAGAGACTCTAAATCTGATTACTGTGCTCTATAACTGGAGACACCAGAGGAGCTCCACACACCTATCAAACCCTTCCAGAGCGAAAGTAGCCATGATGAAACACCCACCACAAGTGATATCTGTTTGGAGGAACCCCATCCGAAAGGAATGTGTTGCTATTAAAGCTTCAGCCAAAGGGAATCTCACATGGACCAGGTTCAATTACATAGAGCGCCATATCCTAAAACTATCCCATGAGAGTCCTTACCTTATTCATGGTCTTTCCACCTTCCACACGCTAAACTGTCTATTTTGGGATGGAATCGGCCAATGGAGAAAACCTTGATCATTTTATATTTAACTAGCTGATATACCCGGCTTCGCCCGAGTTAATTTGGTACTGGTGTTTATCTGGTGTTCACACGGAAAATCTTATGAAGTCCTGGTTACTTTAGAGGTACTGAGGAAAAACTTATGTTCACCGTTTTGCATAGTTCTCTGCGTTACCCAGGAAACACCACGTGGAGGTAACCATGCAATGCTTCCTTTATATAAAATGACATTAGGAAGTGAGAGAATTAGATTATGTACATAAAATTTGGACACTAATTCTTTTGCGCTTAGAATTGAATAATCGAGTTGGGACCCATTAACTTTTCATATTTATGACACAATCAATGCTTGTGCCAAATTTCATGTTTCTATGACATTAGAAAGTGAGAGATTTGGATTATGTACGTAAAATTTGGATGCTAATTCTTTTGCGCATAGAATTGAATAATCGAGTTGGGACCCATTAGCTTTTCCTATTTATGACATAATCAATGCTCGTGCCAAATTTCCCGTTTCTATGACACCGGAAAGTGAAAAAATTAGATTCCGCACGTAAAATTTGGACGCTAATTCTTTTGCGCATAGAATTGAATAATGGAGTTGGGACCCATTAGCTTTTCCTATTTATGACATAATCAATGCTCGTGCCAATTTTCCTGTTTCTATGACACCGGAAAGTGAGAAAATTACATTCCGCACGTAAAATTTGGACGCTAATTCTTTTGCGCATAGAATTGAATAATGGAGTTGGGACCCATTAGCTTTTCCTATTTATGACATAATCAATGCTTGTGCCAATTTTCCTGTTTCTATGACACCAGAAAGTGAGAAAATTAGATTCCGTACGTACAATTTGGATGCTAATTCTTTTGCGCATAGAATTGAATAATCGAGTTGGGACCTATTAGCTTTTCATACTTATGACATAACCAATGCTCGTGCCAAATTTCCCGTTTCTATGACATTGGGAAGTGAGTGATTTAGATTATGTACGTTAAATTTCGGCGCCAATTCTTTTGCGCTAGAATTGAATAATCGAGTTGGGACCCAATTTCTTTTCCTCTTTTGGAGATAATCTATGCTTGCGCCAAATTTCATGTTTCTACGACATCGGGAAGTTGGAGAACTTTTGGCGAGTCAGTCAATCAGTCAGTCAGTGAGTGAGTCAGTGAGGGCTTTCAGCTTTATATATATAGAAAACTTTGCTCTTGATACCACCACAATAAAATTCATCACAGCAGAAGTGATCTGCGGCACAGAGTTCCTGCATAAGAAAGGCATTATACATCGGGACCTGAAGACAGAGAATATTTTTCTGACTGCAGACGGCCATGTAAGAATAACAGACTTTGGCATCGCTGTTCTACTTGGTGGATATAAGAAATCCAAATACAGGTGTAGAGGTACACCTGCATACGCAGCTCCAGCAATGGTGAAGGAGAAGGAACAACGACGCGGGGTAGATTATTTTGCTATTGGCGTCATTTTCTATAAACTAGTCACAGGTATGAGACCTTTTCCTGGATATCGTATCAACAATGACAAAGCAAAGCTGCTGATATTGGAAGCAGCTCCTTCACCCATCGGACATAACAAACAGTACGCCCTAAGGCTGAACCTGGTGTGTTACAGTTAGAACATCCTAAAGGAACTCAGGAAAACGTCACCTCTGTGTGATCTAGACCTAGATTTCCAGAAGCAACAGAAGAGTAAGCCAAGGCCTGAAGAGTGGAATCACCAATATCTACTCCTTTCTATTCACTGCTTGATAATTACATCGTTTATGCATTAATAATAAATATACAAAAGATCTATAGAGAATTTGTCTTCATTATTCCACCATACAATATGAGATGTTTGCTTGGAATCGGTACCAGAGAGAGTCAAAATATAAGGGAGGGAGGTGACGGGTATACACTGACACCTGCCAATAAATGCAAACAAGGGGCTGGCGAACCAACATAATTCTCTGTCATGAAGTTGTCACAATTACCATTTCAGTTCTGAAATTATTAGTCATACTATGTGTGGCCATCCTTACAGGTCCCCGCCATGTTATAATTAACACCATGCCTTCCAATAGATAGTTTAATTTAATGCTGCTTAGAAATGTAGAATGGTAGAGTTGGGAGGAACCTCCGGGGTCATCGGCTCCAACCCCTTGCTCAACGCAGGATTCACTAAAACATCCCAGACAGATGCCTGTCCAGCCTTTGTTTGAAGACTTTTTCTAATATCTAATCTGTGTCTGCTCCCTTTCAGTTTCACCCCATTGCTTCTAGTCTTTCCTTGTGCAAATGAGACTAGGGCTGATCCCTCTGCACTATAGCAGCCCATCAGATATTTGTAGATAGCTATTAAGTCTCCTCTCAGCCTTCTTTTTTTGTAAGTTAAACATTCCCAGATCCTTTGACCGTTCCTCATAGGACATGGTTTGCAGACCGCTTACTATCCTGATAGCTCTTCTCTGAATTTCCTCCAGTTTGTTAAATTGGGGTGCCCAGAACTGGGCACAGTACTCCCGATGAGGTCTGAGCAAAGAGTAGTAAAGGGGGATAGTTACCTCATGTGATCTAGACTCTATGCTTCTCCTAACACATCCCAGAATTGTGTTTGCTTTTTGCTGCTGCATCACACTATTCACTCAAGTTCAGTCTGTGATCTATTAGTATACCCAAGTCTTTTTCACATGTGTGCTGCTTAGCCCAATTCCTCTCGTTCTGTATATGCTTCTTTAATTTTTCTTGCCAAATGTAGAACTTTGCATTTCGTCCTGTTAAGCCTGGTTTTGACGCGATGATTTTTGCTCAAAAGATGTCTTTTGAGCGATAATCGTTGTGTTCATTTACAGGGCAAGGTGATCGCTCAAACGTTGAGCAATCACTTTGCGGTCCGAGTGGGGTATGCAGAAGACAAGCAGGGGCGCTTGTCTTCTGCATCCAGCTGTTATCTGGTATACAGCGACTGGTTAACGAAAACTGCACGATGTCAGTGCAGATAGACAACGATTTTTGCTCAAATATGGCTTTGAGCGATTTTTGGGGGAAGGAATCGTTGTGTTTTAATCAGCCTTTAAATACCATTCTATTGCTTGCAGCCCTCTGTTCAAGTTTGTCTAGATCTTTTTGAATCCTCTCTCACTGCTCTAGTCTTAGCTGTGTCTCCTAGCTTTGTGTCATTGGCAAATTTGATCAGCTTCCTATCAATTCCCTCCTCCAGATCATTTATAAAAATGTTGAACAAAACTGGGTACTCCACTTGAGACATTTTTCCACTGGGATTATGACCACTCTTTGAGTACGATCACTCAGCCAGTTGTGAATCCACCTAACAGTTGCCTTTTCAATCCCTTGTCTATTTTTTCAATAAAGATGGTATCAGATACTTTGTCAAATGCTTTACTAAAGTCAAAACATACTATATCTAACGCACTTCCCTGATCAAGCCAGTTGGTGATTCTGTCATAGAAGGAAATTAGATTAGTCTGGCATGACTTGTTTGTTATAAACTAGAGATGAGCGAACGTGTTCGGCTCCGCCCCTTTTCGCCCGAGCACCGAACTTTGCGAGCAATTCCGTGCTCGGGCGAAAAAAGTTCGGGGGTCGCCGTGGCAGCGCGGGGGGGTGCGGCGGGGAGTGGGGGGGAGAGGGAGAGAGAGAGGGCTCCCCCCTGTTCCCCGCTGCTGCCGCCCGCGCCGCCGCGCCTCTCCCCGCCCCCCGGCGCCGGCCGAATCTTTACGCGCGGACACTGAAGTCCTCGCTAAAGCCGGTGTCTGGGTGCGTAAGTGTTCGTGAAGAACACGTTCGCTCATCTCTATTATAAACCCATGCTCGCTCTGGTTTATTACTCCATTCTCATCCAAGTACTTCCATACACGCATTCACGGGGGCAGAAATAGTCCAGTAGTAGTGTATAAAGGCCTTAACTAATTAAAACTAAATTTTATTAAGACTTTGAAAACTAGGGCTGTATGACAGACACACAATGAAAGGCACGATATTTGGAAACCAGCGTGCCTAAACAGACAAACACAAAACCAGTGGCATAGAAAACCCACCTTCTAAATGCAGGTGTATATATATAATCAAAGGGTAATAAAAAGACTCATAATCCCCTCATATAATGCAAGGAGGATGAGGGCAAGAAATGTTGCTAGCTTCTTAATGCTTGTGCTCAACAACATTCACAGGAGCCACAACGAACAGATTTTAGAGTGGAGACACCCATTATTGTACCGCTCTCCACCATGCTTCACTGCTGCCTGCAGACACTCATTATTGTACCGCTCTTCACCATGCTTCACTGCTGCCTGCAGACACTCATTATTGTAACGCTCTTCACCATGCTTCACTGCTGCCTGCAGACACTCATTATTGTACCGCTCTTCACCATGCATCACTGCTGCCTGCAGACACTCATTATTGTACCGCTCTTCACCATGCTTCATTGCTGCCTGCAGAAACTCATTATTGTACCACTCTTCACCATGCTTCACTGCAGCCTGCAGATACTCATTATTGTACCGCTCTTCACCATGCTTTACTGCTGCCTGCAGACACACATTATTGTACTGCTCTCCACCATGCTTCATTGCTGCCTGCAAACACTCATTATTGTACCGCTCTCCACCATGCTTCACTGCTGCCTACAGACATTCATTATTTTACCGCTCTCCGCCATGCTTCACTGCTGCCTGCAGACACTCATTCTTGTACCGCTCTCCACCATGCTTCACTGCTGCCTGCAGACACCCATTATTGTACCCCCCCCTTTTTGTAGTTTTTCTTTTTTTATGTTGTACAAGAAATGAAATAAGTTTACAAAAACTTGCTTTCTGACGCCATCTCCTGGCCCCCAAAGCTTTTTTTATTTTTTTGTCAATCATATTGCATGATGCCCTTTTTTTGTGCGGTAGCTTGCAGTTTTTATTATTAACTAGAGATGAGTGAGCACCCAAATGCTCGGGTCCGCGTTATTTGAGTCGAGCTTTTCGTAAAATCCGAGAGCTCTACTCGAGTAACGAACCTCATTGACTATAATGGGAGACTCAAGCATTATGTGGGACGCTGAGTCTCGAGTTTTTTTAAAATCTTTTCTTGGTTCGTGTTTCTTCTTCTTCTCTCTCCCCTCCCTTCCCCTTCCTGCCAGACCAAAAATGTTCGAATGACGCGTGCTGCCGCAGGGAGGGGACCAAACAGGCATGTCACAGCGGGGAGGAGCCAAAAGCTGGGGCGAGGAGCCAAAAGCTATTTGATGCTCGTTCAAGTAACGAGCACCATCGAGTACGCTAATACTTTAACGAGCATCAAGCTTGACAGAGTATGTTCACTCAACTCTATTATTAACATTTTGGGATAGACAGGACTTTTTGATCACTTTTTATTCAATTTGTATCTTGGATACGGGGTGAACAAAGAAGTCCAATTCTAGCAATGTGTATATTTTCTTTCTGACGGCATTCACCATAGTTGATGACATCACGATGGCAGTTTACAGGGTGACATCACAATGGCAGGCAGCCATTATATTTTAATGTGCTATTTTGTTGCCTATAAACAGATGTTTTATCTAAGGAGGAAAGTCACATCATAAACACCAATGAAGAGAGAGAAAACTTCTAGATCTCTAGAACTGGAGACACCATAGGAGCTCTACAGAAGCGCCAAGATCACTCAGAGCGACAGCAGTGATTCTAAATTTGATTACTGTTCTCTAGAACTGGAGACATCAGAGGAGCTCTACAAAACCGCCAAGATCACTCAGAGCGACAGCAGTGAATCTAAATCTGATTACTGTTCTCTAGAATTGGAGACACCAGAGGAGCTCTACAGAACTGCCAAGATCACTCAGAGCGACAGTAGAGACTCTAAATCTGATTACTGTGCTCTATAACTGGAGACACCAGAGGAGCTCCACACACCTATCAAACCCTTCCAGAGCGAAAGTAGCCATGATGAAACACCCACCACAAGTGATATCTGTTTGGAGGAACCCCATCCGAAAGGAATGTGTTGCTATTAAAGCTTCAGCCAAAGGGAATCTCACATGGACCAGGTTCAATTACATAGAGCGCCATATCCTAAAACTATCCCATGAGAGTCCTTACCTTATTCATGGTCTTTCCACCTTCCACACGCTAAACTGTCTATTTTGGGATGGAATCGGCCAATGGAGAAAACCTTGATCATTTTATATTTAACTAGCTGATATACCCGGCTTCGCCCGAGTTAATTTGGTACTGGTGTTTATCTGGTGTTCACACGGAAAATCTTATGAAGTCCTGGTTACTTTAGAGGTACTGAGGAAAAACTTATGTTCACCGTTTTGCATAGTTCTCTGCGTTACCCAGGAAACACCACGTGGAGGTAACCATGCAATGCTTCCTTTATATAAAATGACATTAGGAAGTGAGAGAATTAGATTATGTACATAAAATTTGGACACTAATTCTTTTGCGCTTAGAATTGAATAATCGAGTTGGGACCCATTAACTTTTCATATTTATGACACAATCAATGCTTGTGCCAAATTTCATGTTTCTATGACATTAGAAAGTGAGAGATTTGGATTATGTACGTAAAATTTGGATGCTAATTCTTTTGCGCATAGAATTGAATAATCGAGTTGGGACCCATTAGCTTTTCCTATTTATGACATAATCAATGCTCGTGCCAAATTTCCCGTTTCTATGACACCGGAAAGTGAAAAAATTAGATTCCGCACGTAAAATTTGGACGCTAATTCTTTTGCGCATAGAATTGAATAATGGAGTTGGGACCCATTAGCTTTTCCTATTTATGACATAATCAATGCTCGTGCCAATTTTCCTGTTTCTATGACACCGGAAAGTGAGAAAATTACATTCCGCACGTAAAATTTGGACGCTAATTCTTTTGCGCATAGAATTGAATAATGGAGTTGGGACCCATTAGCTTTTCCTATTTATGACATAATCAATGCTTGTGCCAATTTTCCTGTTTCTATGACACCAGAAAGTGAGAAAATTAGATTCCGTACGTACAATTTGGATGCTAATTCTTTTGCGCATAGAATTGAATAATCGAGTTGGGACCTATTAGCTTTTCATACTTATGACATAACCAATGCTCGTGCCAAATTTCCCGTTTCTATGACATTGGGAAGTGAGTGATTTAGATTATGTACGTTAAATTTCGGCGCCAATTCTTTTGCGCTAGAATTGAATAATCGAGTTGGGACCCAATTTCTTTTCCTCTTTTGGAGATAATCTATGCTTGCGCCAAATTTCATGTTTCTACGACATCGGGAAGTTGGAGAACTTTTGGCGAGTCAGTCAATCAGTCAGTCAGTGAGTGAGTCAGTGAGGGCTTTCAGCTTTATATATATAGAAAACTTTGCTCTTGATACCACCACAATAAAATTCATCACAGCAGAAGTGATCTGCGGCACAGAGTTCCTGCATAAGAAAGGCATTATACATCGGGACCTGAAGACAGAGAATATTTTTCTGACTGCAGACGGCCATGTAAGAATAACAGACTTTGGCATCGCTGTTCTACTTGGTGGATATAAGAAATCCAAATACAGGTGTAGAGGTACACCTGCATACGCAGCTCCAGCAATGGTGAAGGAGAAGGAACAACGACGTGGGGTAGATTATTTTGCTATTGGCGTCATTTTCTATAAACTATGCACAGGTATGAGACCTTTTCCTGGATATCGTATCAGCAATGACAAAGCAAAGCTGCTGATATTGGAAGCAGATCGTTCACTCATTACAGCATCGCTGTAGTACTGGGTGGGTATAAGAAGTCCAAATACAGGTGTAGAGGTACACCTGCATACGCAGCTCCAGCAATGGTGAAGGAGAAGGAACAACGACGCGGGGTAGATTATTTTGCTATTGGCGTCATTTTCTATAAACTAGTCACAGGTATGAGACCTTTTCCTGGATATCGTATCAACAATGACAAAGCAAAGCTGCTGATATTGGAAGCAGCTCCTTCACCCATCGGACATAACAAACAGTACGCCCTAAGGCTGAACCTGGTGTGTTACAGTTAGAACATCCTAAAGGAACTCAGGAAAACGTCACCTCTGTGTGATCTAGACCTAGATTTCCAGAAGCAACAGAAGAGTAAGCCAAGGCCTGAAGAGTGGAATCACCAATATCTACTCCTTTCTATTCACTGCTTGATAATTACATCGTTTATGCATTAATAATAAATATACAAAAGATCTATAGAGAATTTGTCTTCATTATTCCACCATACAATATGAGATGTTTGCTTGGAATCGGTACCAGAGAGAGTCAAAATATAAGGGAGGGAGGTGACGGGTATACACTGACACCTGCCAATAAATGCAAACAAGGGGCTGGCGAACCAACATAATTCTCTGTCATGAAGTTGTCACAATTACCATTTCAGTTCTGAAATTATTAGTCATACTATGTGTGGCCATCCTTACAGGTCCCCGCCATGTTATAATTAACACCATGCCTTCCAATAGATAGTTTAATTTAATGCTGCTTAGAAATGTAGAATGGTAGAGTTGGGAGGAACCTCCGGGGTCATCGGGTCCAACCCCTTGCTCAACGCAGGATTCACTAAAACATCCCAGACAGATGCCTGTCCAGCCTTTGTTTGAAGACTTTTTCTAATATCTAATCTGTGTCTGCTCCCTTTCAGTTTCACCCCATTGCTTCTAGTCTTTCCTTGTGCAAATGAGACTAGGGCTGATCCCTCTGCACTATAGCAGCCCATCAGATATTTGTAGATAGCCATTAAGTCTCCTCTCAGCCTTCTTTTTTTGTAAGTTAAACATTCCCAGATCCTTTGACCGTTCCTCATAGGACATGGTTTGCAGACCGCTTACTATCCTGATAGCTCTTCTCTGAATTTCCTCCAGTTTGTTAAATTGGGGTGCCCAGAACTGGGCACAGTACTCCCGATGAGGTCTGAGCAAAGAGTAGTAAAGGGGGATAGTTACCTCATGTGATCTAGACTCTATGCTTCTCCTAACACATCCCAGAATTGTGTTTGCTTTTTGCTGCTGCATCACACTATTCACTCAAGTTCAGTCTGTGATCTATTAGTATACCCAAGTCTTTTTCACATGTGTGCTGCTTAGCCCAATTCCTCTCGTTCTGTATATGCTTCTTTAATTTTTCTTGCCAAATGTAGAACTTTGCATTTCGTCCTGTTAAGCCTGGTTTTGACGCGATGATTTTTGCTCAAAAGATGTCTTTTGAGCGATAATCGTTGTGTTCATTTACAGGGCAAGGTGATCGCTCAAACGTTGAGCAATCACTTTGCGGTCCGAGTGGGGTATGCAGAAGACAAGCAGGGGCGCTTGTCTTCTGCATCCAGCTGTTATCTGGTATACAGCGACTGGTTAACGAAAACTGCACGATGTCAGTGCAGATAGACAACGATTTTTGCTCAAATATGGCTTTGAGCGATTTTTGGGGGAAGGAATCGTTGTGTTTTAATCAGCCTTTAAATACCATTCTATTGCTTGCAGCCCTCTGTTCAAGTTTGTCTAGATCTTTTTGAATCCTCTCTCACTGCTCTAGTCTTAGCTGTGTCTCCTAGCTTTGTGTCATTGGCAAATTTGATCAGCTTCCTATCAATTCCCTCCTCCAGATCATTTATAAAAATGTTGAACAAAACTGGGTACTCCACTTGAGACATTTTTCCACTGGGATTATGACCACTCTTTGAGTACGATCACTCAGCCAGTTGTGAATCCACCTAACAGTTGCCTTTTCAATCCCTTGTCTATTTTTTCAATAAAGATGGTATCAGATACTTTGTCAAATGCTTTACTAAAGTCAAAACATACTATATCTAACGCACTTCCCTGATCAAGCCAGTTGGTGATTCTGTCATAGAAGGAAATTAGATTAGTCTGGCATGACTTGTTTGTTATAAACTAGAGATGAGCGAACGTGTTCGGCTCCGCCCCTTTTCGCCCGAGCACCGAACTTTGCGAGCAATTCCGTGCTCGGGCGAAAAAAGTTCGGGGGTCGCCGTGGCAGCGCGGGGGGGTGCGGCGGGGAGTGGGGGGGGAGAGGGAGAGAGAGAGGGCTCCCCCCTGTTCCCCGCTGCTGCCGCCCGCGCCGCCGCGCCTCTCCCCGCCCCCCGGCGCCGGCCGAATCTTTACGCGCGGACACTGAAGTCCTCGCTAAAGCCGGTGTCTGGGTGCGTAAGTGTTCGTGAAGAACACGTTCGCTCATCTCTATTATAAACCCATGCTCGCTCTGGTTTATTACTCCATTCTCATCCAAGTACTTCCATACACGCATTCACGGGGGCAGAAATAGTCCAGTAGTAGTGTATAAAGGCCTTAACTAATTAAAACTAAATTTTATTAAGACTTTGAAAACTAGGGCTGTATGACAGACACACAATGAAAGGCACGATATTTGGAAACCAGCGTGCCTAAACAGACAAACACAAAACCAGTGGCATATAAACCCACCTTCTAAATGCAGGTGTATATATATAATCAAAGGGTAATAAAAAGACTCATAATCCCCTCATATAATGCAAGGAGGATGAGGGCAAGAAATGTTGCTAGCTTCTTAATGCTTGTGCTCAACAACATTCACAGGAGCCACAACGAACAGATTTTAGAGTGGAGACACCCATTATTGTACCGCTCTCCACCATGCTTCACTGCTGCCTGCAGACACTCATTATTGTACCGCTCTTCACCATGCTTCACTGCTGCCTGCAGACACTCATTATTGTAACGCTCTTCACCATGCTTCACTGCTGCCTGCAGACACTCATTATTGTACCGCTCTTCACCATGCATCACTGCTGCCTGCAGACACTCATTATTGTACCGCTCTTCACCATGCTTCATTGCTGCCTGCAGAAACTCATTATTGTACCACTCTTCACCATGCTTCACTGCAGCCTGCAGATACTCATTATTGTACCGCTCTTCACCATGCTTTACTGCTGCCTGCAGACACACATTATTGTACTGCTCTCCACCATGCTTCATTGCTGCCTGCAAACACTCATTATTGTACCGCTCTCCACCATGCTTCACTGCTGCCTACAGACATTCATTATTTTACCGCTCTCCGCCATGCTTCACTGCTGCCTGCAGACACTCATTCTTGTACCGCTCTCCACCATGCTTCACTGCTGCCTGCAGACACCCATTATTGTACCCCCCCCTTTTTGTAGTTTTTCTTTTTTTATGTTGTACAAGAAATGAAATAAGTTTACAAAAACTTGCTTTCTGACGCCATCTCCTGGCCCCCAAAGCTTTTTTTATTTTTTTGTCAATCATATTGCATGATGCCCTTTTTTTGTGCGGTAGCTTGCAGTTTTTATTATTAACTAGAGATGAGTGAGCACCCAAATGCTCGGGTCCGCGTTATTTGAGTCGAGCTTTTCGTAAAATCCGAGAGCTCTACTCGAGTAACGAACCTCATTGACTATAATGGGAGACTCAAGCATTATGTGGGACGCTGAGTCTCGAGTTTTTTTAAAATCTTTTCTTGGTTCGTGTTTCTTCTTCTTCTCTCTCCCCTCCCTTCCCCTTCCTGCCAGACCAAAAATGTTCGAATGACGCGTGCTGCCGCAGGGAGGGGACCAAACAGGCATGTCACAGCGGGGAGGAGCCAAAAGCTGGGGCGAGGAGCCAAAAGCTATTTGATGCTCGTTCAAGTAACGAGCACCATCGAGTACGCTAATACTTTAACGAGCATCAAGCTTGACAGAGTATGTTCACTCAACTCTATTATTAACATTTTGGGATAGACAGGACTTTTTGATCACTTTTTATTCAATTTGTATCTTGCATATGGGGTGAACAAAGAAGTCCAATTCTAGCAATGTGTATATTTTCTTTCTGACGGCATTCACCATAGTTGATGACATCACGATGGCAGTTTACAGGGTGACATCACAATGGCAGGCAGCCATTATATTTTAATGTGCTATTTTGTTGCCTATAAACAGATGTTTTATCTAAGGAGGAAAGTCACATCATAAACACCAATGAAGAGAGAGAAAACTTCTAGATCTCGAGAACTGGAGACACCATAGGAGCTCTACAGAAGCGCCAAGATCACTCAGAGCGACAGCAGTGATTCTAAATTTGATTACTGTTCTCTAGAACTGGAGACATCAGAGGAGCTCTACAAAACCGCCAAGATCACTCAGAGCGACAGCAGTGAATCTAAATCTGATTACTGTTCTCTAGAATTGGAGACACCAGAGGAGCTCTACAGAACTGCCAAGATCACTCAGAGCGACAGTAGAGACTCTAAATCTGATTACTGTGCTCTATAACTGGAGACACCAGAGGAGCTCCACACACCTATCAAACCCTTCCAGAGCGAAAGTAGCCATGATGAAACACCCACCACAAGTGATATCTGTTTGGAGGAACCCCATCCGAAAGGAATGTGTTGCTATTAAAGCTTCAGCCAAAGGGAATCTCACATGGACCAGGTTCAATTACATAGAGCGCCATATCCTAAAACTATCCCATGAGAGTCCTTACCTTATTCATGGTCTTTCCACCTTCCACACGCTAAACTGTCTATTTTGGGATGGAATCGGCCAATGGAGAAAACCTTGATCATTTTATATTTAACTAGCTGATATACCCGGCTTCGCCCGAGTTAATTTGGTACTGGTGTTTATCTGGTGTTCACACGGAAAATCTTATGAAGTCCTGGTTACTTTAGAGGTACTGAGGAAAAACTTATGTTCACCGTTTTGCATAGTTCTCTGCGTTACCCAGGAAACACCACGTGGAGGTAACCATGCAATGCTTCCTTTATATAAAATGACATTAGGAAGTGAGAGAATTAGATTATGTACATAAAATTTGGACACTAATTCTTTTGCGCTTAGAATTGAATAATCGAGTTGGGACCCATTAACTTTTCATATTTATGACACAATCAATGCTTGTGCCAAATTTCATGTTTCTATGACATTAGAAAGTGAGAGATTTGGATTATGTACGTAAAATTTGGATGCTAATTCTTTTGCGCATAGAATTGAATAATCGAGTTGGGACCCATTAGCTTTTCCTATTTATGACATAATCAATGCTCGTGCCAAATTTCCCGTTTCTATGACACCGGAAAGTGAGAAAATTAGATTCCGTACGTAAAATTTGGACGCTAATTCTTTTGCGCATATAATTGAATAATGGAGTTGGGACCCATTAGCTTTTCCTATTTATGACAATCAATGCTCGTGCCAAATTTCCCGTTTCTATGACACCGGAAAGTGAAAAAATTAGATTCCGCACGTAAAATTTGGACGCTAATTCTTTTGCGCATAGAATTGAATAATGGAGTTGGGACCCATTAGCTTTTCCTATTTATGACATAATCAATGCTCGTGCCAATTTTCCTGTTTCTATGACACCGGAAAGTGAGAAAATTACATTCCGCACGTAAAATTTGGACGCTAATTCTTTTGCGCATAGAATTGAATAATGGAGTTGGGACCCATTAGCTTTTCCTATTTATGACATAATCAATGCTTGTGCCAATTTTCCTGTTTCTATGACACCAGAAAGTGAGAAAATTAGATTCCGTACGTACAATTTGGATGCTAATTCTTTTGCGCATAGAATTGAATAATCGAGTTGGGACCTATTAGCTTTTCATACTTATGACATAACCAATGCTCGTGCCAAATTTCCCGTTTCTATGACATTGGGAAGTGAGTGATTTAGATTATGTACGTTAAATTTCGGCGCCAATTCTTTTGCGCTAGAATTGAATAATCGAGTTGGGACCCAATTTCTTTTCCTCTTTTGGAGATAATCTATGCTTGCGCCAAATTTCATGTTTCTACGACATCGGGAAGTTGGAGAACTTTTGGCGAGTCAGTCAATCAGTCAGTCAGTGAGTGAGTCAGTGAGGGCTTTCAGCTTTATATATATAGAAAACTTTGCTCTTGATACCACCACAATAAAATTCATCACAGCAGAAGTGATGTGCGGCACAGAGTTCCTGCATAAGAAAGGCATTATACATCGGGACCTGAAGACAGAGAATATTTTTCTGACCGCAGACGGCCATGTAAGAATAACAGACTTTGGCATCGCTGTAGTACTGGGTGGATATAAGAAATCCAAATACAGGTGTAGAGGTACACCTGCATACGCAGCTCCAGCAATGGTGAAGGAGAAGGAACAACGACGTGGGGTAGATTATTTTGCTATTGGCGTCATTTTCTATAAACTAGTCACAGGTATGAGACCTTTTCCTGGATATCGTATCAACAATGACAAAGCAAAGCTGCTGATATTGGAAGCAGCTCCTTCACCCATCGGACATAACAAACAGTACGCCCTAAGGCTGAACCTGGTGTGTTACAGTTAGAACATCCTAAAGGAACTCAGGAAAACGTCACCTCTGTGTGATCTAGACCTAGATTTCCAGAAGCAACAGAAGAGTAAGCCAAGGCCTGAAGAGTGCAATCACCAATATCTACTCCTTTCTATTCACTGCTTGATAATTACATCTTTTATGCATTAATAATAAATATACAAAAGATCTATAGAGAATTTGTCTTCATTATTCCACCATACAATATGAGATGTTTGCTTGGAATCGGTACCAGAGAGAGTCAAAATATAAGGGAGGGAGGTGACGGGTATACACTGACACCTGCCAATAAATGCAAACAAGGGGCTGGCGAACCAACATAATTCTCTGTCATGAAGTTGTCACAATTACCATTTCAGTTCTGAAATTATTAGTCATACTATGTGTGGCCATCCTTACAGGTCCCCGCCATGTTATAATTAACACCATGCCTTCCAATAGATAGTTTAATTTAATGCTGCTTAGAAATGTAGAATGGTAGAGTTGGGAGGAACCTCCGGGGTCATCGGGTCCAACCCCTTGCTCAACGCAGGATTCACTAAAACATCCCAGACAGATGCCTGTCCAGCCTTTGTTTGAAGACTTTTTCTAATATCTAATCTGTGTCTGCTCCCTTTCAGTTTCACCCCATTGCTTCTAGTCTTTCCTTGTGCAAATGAGACTAGGGCTGATCCCTCTGCACTATAGCAGCCCATCAGATATTTGTAGATAGCTATTAAGTCTCCTCTCAGCCTTCTTTTTTTGTAAGTTAAACATTCCCAGATCCTTTGACCGTTCCTCATAGGACATGGCTTGCAGACCGCTTACTATTCTGATAGCTCTTCTCTGAATTTGCTCCAGTTTGTTAAATTGGGGTGCCCAGAACTGGACACAGTACTCCAGATGAGGTCTGAGCAAAGAGTAGTAAAGGGGGATAGTTACCTCATGTGATCTAGACTCTATGCTTCTCTTAACACATCCCAGAATTGTGTTTGCTTTTTGCTGCTGCATCACACTATTGACTCAAGTTCAGTCTGTGATCTATTAGTATACCCAAGTCTTTTTCACATGTGTGCTGCTTAGCCCAATTCCTCTCGTTCTGTATATGCTTCTTTAATTTTTCTTGCCAAATGTAGAACTTTGCATTTCGTCCTGTTAAGCCTGGTTTTGACACGATGATTTTCGCTCAAAAGATGTCTTTTGAGCGATAATCGTTGTGTTCATTTACAGGGCAATGTGATCGCTCAAACGTTGAGCAATCACTTTGCGGTCCGAGTGGGGTATGCAGAAGACAAGCAGGGGCGCTTGTCTTCTGCATCCAGCTGTTATCTGGTATACAGCGACTGGTTAACGAAAACTGCACGATGTCAGTGCAGATAGACAACGATTTTTGCTCAAATATGGCTTTGAGCGATTTTTGGGGGAAGTAATCGTTGTGTTTTAATCAGCCTTTAAATACCATTCTATTGCTTGCAGCCCTCTGTTCAAGTTTGTCTAGATCTTTTTGAATCCTCTCTCACTGCTCTAGTCTTAGCTGTGTCTCCTAGCTTTGTGTCATTGGCAAATTTGATCAGCTTCCTATCAATTCCCTCCTCCAGATCATTTATAAAAATGTTGAACAAAACTGGGTACTCCACTTGAGACATTTTTCCACTGGGATTATGACCACTCTTTGAGTACGATCACTCAGCCAGTTGTGAATCCACTTAACAGCTGCCTTTTCAATCCCTTGTCTATTTTTTCAATAAAGATGGTATCAGATACTTTGTCAAATGCTTTACTAAAGTCAAAACATACTATATCTAACGCACTTCCCTGATCAAGCCAGTTGGTGATTCTGTCATAGAAGGAAATTAGATTAGTCTAGCATGACTTGTTTGTTATAAACCCATGCTCGCTCTGGTTTATTACTCCATTCTCATCCAAGTACTTCCATACACGCATTCACAGGGGCAGAAATAGTCCAGTAGTAGTGTATAAAGGCCTTAACTAATTAAAACTAAATTTTATTAAGACTTTGAAAACTAGGGCTGTATGACAGACACACAATGAAAGGCACGATATTTGGAAACCAGCGTGCCTAAACAGACAAACACAAAACCAGTGGCATATAAACCCACCTTCTAAATGCAGGTGTATATATATATAATCAAAGGGTAATAAAAAGACTCATAATCTCCTCATATAATGCAAGGAGGATGAGGGCAAGAAATGTTGCTAGCTTCTTAATGCTTGTGCTCAACAACATTCACAGGAGCCACAACGAACAGATATTAGAGTGGAGACACCCATTATTGTACCGCTCTCCACCATGCTTCACTGCTGCCTGCAGACACTCATTATTGTACCGCTCTTCACCATGCTTCACTGCTGCCTGCAGACACATTATTATACCGCTCTTCACATGCATCACTGCTGCCTGCAGACACTCATTATTGTAGCGCTCTTCACCATGCATCACTGCTGCCTGCAGACACTCATTATTGTACCGCTCTTTACCATGCTTCACTGCTGCCTGCAGATACTCATTATTGTACCGCTCTTCACCATGCTTCACTGCTGCCTGCAGACACTCATTATTGTACAGCTCTTCACCATGCATCACTGCTGCCTGCAGACACTCATTATTGTACCGCTCTTCACCATGCTTCACTGCTGCCTGCAGACACTCATTATTGTACCACTCTTCACCATGCTTCACTGCTGCCTGCAGATACTCATTATTGTACCGCTCTTCACCATGCTTCACTGCTGCCTGCAGACACACATTATTGTACCGCTCTCCGCCATGCTTCACTGCTGCCTGCAGACACTCATTATTGTACCGCTCTCCACCATGCTTCACTGCTGCCTGCAGACACCCATTATTGTACCCCCCCCCTTTTTGTAGTTTTTCTTTTTTTATGTTGTACAAGAAATGAAATAAGTTTACAAAAACTTGCTTTCTGCCGCCATCTCCTGACCCCCAAAGCTTTTTTTATTTTTTTGTCAATCATATTGCATGATGCCCTTTTTTTGTGCGGTAGCTTGCAGTTTTTATTATTAACTAGAGATGAGTGAGCACCCAAATGCTCGGGTCCGCGTTATTTGAGTCGAGCTTTTCGTAAAATCCGAGAGCTCTACTCGAGTAACGAACCTCATTGACTATAATGGGAGACTCAAGCATTATGTGGGACGCTGAGTCCCGAGTTTTTTTAAAATCTTTTCTTGGTTCGTGTTTCTTCTTCTCTCTCTCTCTCCCCTCCCTTCCCCTTCCTGCCAGACCAAAAATGTTCGAATGACGCGTGCTGCCGCAGGGAGGGGCCCAAACAGGCATGTCACAGCGGGGAGGAGCCAAAAGCTGGGGCGAGGAGCCAAAAGCTATTTGATGCTCGTTCGAGTAACGAGCACCATCGAGTACGCTAATACTCGAACGAGCATCAAGCTTGACAGAGTATGTTCACTCAACTCTATTATTAACATTTTGGGATAGACAGGACTTTTTGATCACTTTTTATTCAATTTGTATCTTGGATACGGGGTGAACAAAGAAGTCCAATTCTAGCAATGTGTATATTTTCTTTCTGACAGCATTCACCATAGTTGATGACATCACGATGGCAGTTTACAGGGTGACATCACAATGGCAGGCAGCCATTATATTTTAATGTGCTATTTTGTTTCCTATAAACAGATGTTTTATCTAAGGAGGAAAGTTACATCATAAACACCAATGAAGAGAGAGAAAACTTCTAGATCTCTAGAACTGGAGACACCACTACAAAACCGCCAAGATCACTCAGAGCGACAGCAGTGAATCTAAATCTGATTACTGTTCTCTAGAACTGGAGACACCAGAGGAGCTATACAGAACTGCCAAGATCACTCAGAGCGACAGTAGAGACTCTAAATCTGATTACTGTGCTCTATAACTGGAGACACCAGAGGAGCTCCACACACCTATCAAACCCTTCCAGAGCGAAAGTAGCCATGATGAAACACCCACCACAAGTGATATCTGTTTGGAGGAACCCCATCCGAAAGGAATGTGTTGCTATTAAAGCTTCAGCCAAAGGGAATCTCACATGGACCAGGTTCAATTACATAGAGCGCCATATCCTAAAACTATCCCATGAGAGTCCGTACCTTATTCATGGTCTTTCCACCTTCCACAAGCTAAACTGCCTATTTTGGGATGGAATCGGCCAATGGAGAAAACCTTGATCATTTTATATTTAATAACTTTGCTCTTGATACCACCACAATAAAATTCATCACAGCAGAAGTGATCTGCGGCACAGAGTTCTTGCATAAGAAAGGCATTATACATCGGGACCTGAAGACAGAGAATATTTTTCTGACTGCAGACGGCCATGTAAGAATAACAGACTTTGGCATCGCTGTAGTACTGGGTGGATATAAGAAATCCAAATACAGGTGTAGAGGTACACCTGCATACGCAGCTCCAGCAATGGTGAAGGAGAAGGAACAACGACGTGGGGTAGATTATTTTGCTATTGGCGTCATTTTCTATAAACTATGCACAGGTATGAGACCTTTTCCTGGATATCGTATCAGCAATGACAAAGCAAAGCTGCTGATATTGGAAGCAGATCGTTCACTCATTACAGCATCGCTGTAGTACTGGGTGGGTATAAGAAGTCCAAATACAGGTGTAGAGCTACACCTGCATACGCAGCTCCAGCAATGGTGAAGGAGAAGGAACAACGACGTGGGGTAGATTATTTTGCTATTGGCGTCATTTTCTATAAACTATGCACAGGTATGAGACCTTTTCCTGGATATCGTATCAACAATGACAAAGCAAAGCTGCTGATATTGGAAGCAGCTCCTTCACCCATCGGACATAACAAACAGTACGCCCTAAGGCTGAACCTGGTGTGTTACAGTTAGAACATCCTAAAGGAACTCAGGAAAACGTCACCTCTGTGTGATCTAGACCTAGATTTCCAGAAGCAACAGAAGAGTAAGCCAAGGCCTGAAGAGTGGAATCACCAATATCTACTCCTTTCTATTCACTGCTTGATAATTACATCTTTTATGCATTAATAATAAATATACAAAAGATCTATAGAGAATTTGTCTTCATTATTCCACCATACAATATGAGATGTTTGCTTGGAATCGGTACCAGAGAGAGTCAAAATATAAGGGAGGGAGGTGACGGGTATACACTGACACCTGCCAATAAATGCAAACAAGGGGCTGGCAAACCAACATAATTCTCTGTCATGAAGTTGTCACAATTACCATTTCAGTTCTGAAATTATTAGTCATACTATGTGTGGCCATCCTTACAGGTCCCCGCCATGTTATAATTAACACCATGCCTTCCAATAGATAGTTTAATTTAATGCTGCTTAGAAATGTAGAATGGTAGAGTTGGGAGGAACCTCCGGGGTCATCGGGTCCAACCCCTTGCTCAACGCAGGATTCACTAAAACATCCCAGACAGATGCCTGTCCAGCCTTTGTTTGAAGACTTTTTCTATTATCTAATCTGTGTCTGCTCCCTTTCAGTTTCACCCCATTGCTTCTAGTCTTTCCTTGTGCAAATGAGAATAGGGCTGATCCCTCTGCACTATAGCAGCCCATCAGATATTTGTAGATAGCTATTAAGTCTCCTCTCAGCCTTCTTTTTTTGTAAGTTAAACATTCCCAGATCCTTTGACCGTTCCTCATAGGACATGGTTTACAGACCGCTTACTATCCTGATAGCTCTTCTCTGAATTTGCTCCAGTTTGTTAAATTGGGGTGCCCAAAACTGGGCACAGTACTCCAGATGAGGTCTGAGCAAAGAGTAGTAAAGGGGGATAGTTACCTCATGTGATCTAGACTCTATGCTTCTCCTAACACATCCCAGAATTGTGTTTGCTTTTTGCTGCTGCATCACACTATTCACTCAAGTTCAGTCTGTGATCTATTAGTATACCCAAGTCTTTTTCACATGTGTGCTGCTTAGCCCAATTCCTCTCGTTCTGTATATGCTTCTTTAATTTTTCTTGCCAAATGTAGAACTTTGCATTTCGTCCTGTTAAGCCTGGTTTTGACGCGATGATTTTTGCTCAAAAGATGTCTTTTGAGCGATAATCGTTGTGTTCATTTACAGGGCAAGGTGATCGCTCAAACGTTGAGCAATCACTTTGCGGTCCGAGTGGGGTATGCAGAAGACAAGCAGGGGCGCTTGTCTTCTGCATCCAGCTGTTATCTGGTATACAGCGACTGGTTAACGAAAACTGCACGATGTCAGTGCAGATAGACAACGATTTTTGCTCAAATATGGCTTTGAGCGATTTTTGGGGGAAGGAATCGTTGTGTTTTAATCAGCCTTTAAATACCATTCTATTGCTTGCAGCCCTCTGTTCAAGTTTGTCTAGATCTTTTTGAATCCTCTCTCACTGCTCTAGTCTTAGCTGTGTCTCCTAGCTTTGTGTCATTGGCAAATTTGATCAGCTTCCTATCAATTCCCTCCTCCAGATCATTTATAAAAATGTTGAACAAAACTGGGTACTCCACTTGAGACATTTTTCCACTGGGATTATGACCACTCTTTGAGTACGATCACTCAGCCAGTTGTGAATCCACCTAACAGTTGCCTTTTCAATCCCTTGTCTATTTTTTCAATAAAGATGGTATCAGATACTTTGTCAAATGCTTTACTAAAGTCAAAACATACTATATCTAACGCACTTCCCTGATCAAGCCAGTTGGTGATTCTGTCATAGAAGGAAATTAGATTAGTCTGGCATGACTTGTTTGTTATAAACTAGAGATGAGCGAACGTGTTCGGCTCCGCCCCTTTTCGCCCGAGCACCGAACTTTGCGAGCAATTCCGTGCTCGGGCGAAAAAAGTTCGGGGGTCGCCGTGGCAGCGCGGGGGGGTGCGGCGGGGAGTGGGGGGGAGAGGGAGAGAGAGAGGGCTCCCCCCTGTTCCCCGCTGCTGCCGCCCGCGCCGCCGCGCCTCTCCCCGCCCCCCGGCGCCGGCCGAATCTTTACGCGCGGACACTGAAGTCCTCGCTAAAGCCGGTGTCTGGGTGCGTAAGTGTTCGTGAAGAACACGTTCGCTCATCTCTATTATAAACCCATGCTCGCTCTGGTTTATTACTCCATTCTCATCCAAGTACTTCCATACACGCATTCACGGGGGCAGAAATAGTCCAGTAGTAGTGTATAAAGGCCTTAACTAATTAAAACTAAATTTTATTAAGACTTTGAAAACTAGGGCTGTATGACAGACACACAATGAAAGGCACGATATTTGGAAACCAGCGTGCCTAAACAGACAAACACAAAACCAGTGGCATAGAAAACCCACCTTCTAAATGCAGGTGTATATATATAATCAAAGGGTTATAAAAAGACTCATAATCCCCTCATATAATGCAAGGAGGATGAGGGCAAGAAATGTTGCTAGCTTCTTAATGCTTGTGCTCAACAACATTCACAGGAGCCACAACGAACAGATTTTAGAGTGGAGACACCCATTATTGTACCGCTCTCCACCATGCTTCACTGCTGCCTGCAGACACTCATTATTGTACCGCTCTTCACCATGCTTCACTGCTGCCTGCAGACACTCATTATTGTAACGCTCTTCACCATGCTTCACTGCTGCCTGCAGACACTCATTATTGTACCGCTCTTCACCATGCATCACTGCTGCCTGCAGACACTCATTATTGTACCGCTCTTCACCATGCTTCATTGCTGCCTGCAGAAACTCATTATTGTACCACTCTTCACCATGCTTCACTGCAGCCTGCAGATACTCATTATTGTACCGCTCTTCACCATGCTTTACTGCTGCCTGCAGACACACATTATTGTACTGCTCTCCACCATGCTTCATTGCTGCCTGCAAACACTCATTATTGTACCGCTCTCCACCATGCTTCACTGCTGCCTACAGACATTCATTATTTTACCGCTCTCCGCCATGCTTCACTGCTGCCTGCAGACACTCATTCTTGTACCGCTCTCCACCATGCTTCACTGCTGCCTGCAGACACCCATTATTGTACCCCCCCCTTTTTGTAGTTTTTCTTTTTTTATGTTGTACAAGAAATGAAATAAGTTTACAAAAACTTGCTTTCTGACGCCATCTCCTGGCCCCCAAAGCTTTTTTTATTTTTTTGTCAATCATATTGCATGATGCCCTTTTTTTGTGCGGTAGCTTGCAGTTTTTATTATTAACTAGAGATGAGTGAGCACCCAAATGCTCGGGTCCGCGTTATTTGAGTCGAGCTTTTCGTAAAATCCGAGAGCTCTACTCGAGTAACGAACCTCATTGGACTATAATGGGAGACTCAAGCATTATGTGGGACGCTGAGTCTCGAGTTTTTTTAAAATCTTTTCTTGGTTCGTGTTTCTTCTTCTTCTCTCTCCCCTCCCTTCCCCTTCCTGCCAGACCAAAAATGTTCGAATGACGCGTGCTGCCGCAGGGAGGGGACCAAACAGGCATGTCACAGCGGGGAGGAGCCAAAAGCTGGGGCGAGGAGCCAAAAGCTATTTGATGCTCGTTCAAGTAACGAGCACCATCGAGTACGCTAATACTTTAACGAGCATCAAGCTTGACAGAGTATGTTCACTCAACTCTATTATTAACATTTTGGGATAGACAGGACTTTTTGATCACTTTTTATTCAATTTGTATCTTGGATACGGGGTGAACAAAGAAGTCCAATTCTAGCAATGTGTATATTTTCTTTCTGACGGCATTCACCATAGTTGATGACATCACGATGGCAGTTTACAGGGTGACATCACAATGGCAGGCAGCCATTATATTTTAATGTGCTATTTTGTTGCCTATAAACAGATGTTTTATCTAAGGAGGAAAGTCACATCATAAACACCAATGAAGAGAGAGAAAACTTCTAGATCTCTAGAACTGGAGACACCATAGGAGCTCTACAGAAGCGCCAAGATCACTCAGAGCGACAGCAGTGATTCTAAATTTGATTACTGTTCTCTAGAACTGGAGACATCAGAGGAGCTCTACAAAACCGCCAAGATCACTCAGAGCGACAGCAGTGAATCTAAATCTGATTACTGTTCTCTAGAATTGGAGACACCAGAGGAGCTCTACAGAACTGCCAAGATCACTCAGAGCGACAGTAGAGACTCTAAATCTGATTACTGTGCTCTATAACTGGAGACACCAGAGGAGCTCCACACACCTATCAAACCCTTCCAGAGCGAAAGTAGCCATGATGAAACACCCACCACAAGTGATATCTGTTTGGAGGAACCCCATCCGAAAGGAATGTGTTGCTATTAAAGCTTCAGCCAAAGGGAATCTCACATGGACCAGGTTCAATTACATAGAGCGCCATATCCTAAAACTATCCCATGAGAGTCCTTACCTTATTCATGGTCTTTCCACCTTCCACACGCTAAACTGTCTATTTTGGGATGGAATCGGCCAATGGAGAAAACCTTGATCATTTTATATTTAACTAGCTGATATACCCGGCTTCGCCCGAGTTAATTTGGTACTGGTGTTTATCTGGTGTTCACACGGAAAATCTTATGAAGTCCTGGTTACTTTAGAGGTACTGAGGAAAAACTTATGTTCACCGTTTTGCATAGTTCTCTGCGTTACCCAGGAAACACCACGTGGAGGTAACCATGCAATGCTTCCTTTATATAAAATGACATTAGGAAGTGAGAGAATTAGATTATGTACATAAAATTTGGACACTAATTCTTTTGCGCTTAGAATTGAATAATCGAGTTGGGACCCATTAACTTTTCATATTTATGACACAATCAATGCTTGTGCCAAATTTCATGTTTCTATGACATTAGAAAGTGAGAGATTTGGATTATGTACGTAAAATTTGGATGCTAATTCTTTTGCGCATAGAATTGAATAATCGAGTTGGGACCCATTAGCTTTTCCTATTTATGACATAATCAATGCTCGTGCCAAATTTCCCGTTTCTATGACACCGGAAAGTGAAAAAATTAGATTCCGCACGTAAAATTTGGACGCTAATTCTTTTGCGCATAGAATTGAATAATGGAGTTGGGACCCATTAGCTTTTCCTATTTATGACATAATCAATGCTCGTGCCAATTTTCCTGTTTCTATGACACCGGAAAGTGAGAAAATTACATTCCGCACGTAAAATTTGGACGCTAATTCTTTTGCGCATAGAATTGAATAATGGAGTTGGGACCCATTAGCTTTTCCTATTTATGACATAATCAATGCTTGTGCCAATTTTCCTGTTTCTATGACACCAGAAAGTGAGAAAATTAGATTCCGTACGTACAATTTGGATGCTAATTCTTTTGCGCATAGAATTGAATAATCGAGTTGGGACCTATTAGCTTTTCATACTTATGACATAACCAATGCTCGTGCCAAATTTCCCGTTTCTATGACATTGGGAAGTGAGTGATTTAGATTATGTACGTTAAATTTCGGCGCCAATTCTTTTGCGCTAGAATTGAATAATCGAGTTGGGACCCAATTTCTTTTCCTCTTTTGGAGATAATCTATGCTTGCGCCAAATTTCATGTTTCTACGACATCGGGAAGTTGGAGAACTTTTGGCGAGTCAGTCAATCAGTCAGTCAGTGAGTGAGTCAGTGAGGGCTTTCAGCTTTATATATATAGAAAACTTTGCTCTTGATACCACCACAATAAAATTCATCACAGCAGAAGTGATCTGCGGCACAGAGTTCCTGCATAAGAAAGGCATTATACATCGGGACCTGAAGACAGAGAATATTTTTCTGACTGCAGACGGCCATGTAAGAATAACAGACTTTGGCATCGCTGTTCTACTTGGTGGATATAAGAAATCCAAATACAGGTGTAGAGGTACACCTGCATACGCAGCTCCAGCAATGGTGAAGGAGAAGGAACAACGACGCGGGGTAGATTATTTTGCTATTGGCGTCATTTTCTATAAACTAGTCACAGGTATGAGACCTTTTCCTGGATATCGTATCAACAATGACAAAGCAAAGCTGCTGATATTGGAAGCAGCTCCTTCACCCATCGGACATAACAAACAGTACGCCCTAAGGCTGAACCTGGTGTGTTACAGTTAGAACATCCTAAAGGAACTCAGGAAAACGTCACCTCTGTGTGATCTAGACCTAGATTTCCAGAAGCAACAGAAGAGTAAGCCAAGGCCTGAAGAGTGCAATCACCAATATCTACTCCTTTCTATTCACTGCTTGATAATTACATCGTTTATGCATTAATAATAAATATACAAAAGATCTATAGAGAATTTGTCTTCATTATTCCACCATACAATATGAGATGTTTGCTTGGAATCGGTACCAGAGAGAGTCAAAATATAAGGGAGGGAGGTGACGGGTATACACTGACACCTGCCAATAAATGCAAACAAGGGGCTGGCGAACCAACATAATTCTCTGTCATGAAGTTGTCACAATTACCATTTCAGTTCTGAAATTATTAGTCATACTATGTGTGGCCATCCTTACAGGTCCCCGCCATGTTATAATTAACACCATGCCTTCCAATAGATAGTTTAATTTAATGCTGCTTAGAAATGTAGAATGGTAGAGTTGGGAGGAACCTCCGGGGTCATCGGCTCCAACCCCTTGCTCAACGCAGGATTCACTAAAACATCCCAGACAGATGCCTGTCCAGCCTTTGTTTGAAGGCTTTTTCTAATATCTAATCTGTGTCTGCTCCCTTTCAGTTTCACCCCATTGCTTCTAGTCTTTCCTTGTGCAAATGAGACTAGGGCTGATCCCTCTGCACTATAGCAGCCCATCAGATATTTGTAGATAGCTATTAAGTCTCCTCTCAGCCTTCTTTTTTTGTAAGTTAAACATTCCCAGATCCTTTGACCGTTCCTCATAGGACATGGTTTGCAGACCGCTTACTATCCTGATAGCTCTTCTCTGAATTTCCTCCAGTTTGTTAAATTGGGGTGCCCAGAACTGGGCACAGTACTCCCGATGAGGTCTGAGCAAAGAGTAGTAAAGGGGGATAGTTACCTCATGTGATCTAGACTCTATGCTTCTCCTAACACATCCCAGAATTGTGTTTGCTTTTTGCTGCTGCATCACACTATTCACTCAAGTTCAGTCTGTGATCTATTAGTATACCCAAGTCTTTTTCACATGTGTGCTGCTTAGCCCAATTCCTCTCGTTCTGTATATGCTTCTTTAATTTTTCTTGCCAAATGTAGAACTTTGCATTTCGTCCTGTTAAGCCTGGTTTTGACGCGATGATTTTTGCTCAAAAGATGTCTTTTGAGCGATAATCGTTGTGTTCATTTACAGGGCAAGGTGATCGCTCAAACGTTGAGCAATCACTTTGCGGTCCGAGTGGGGTATGCAGAAGACAAGCAGGGGCGCTTGTCTTCTGCATCCAGCTGTTATCTGGTATACAGCGACTGGTTAACGAAAACTGCACGATGTCAGTGCAGATAGACAACGATTTTTGCTCAAATATGGCTTTGAGCGATTTTTGGGGGAAGGAATCGTTGTGTTTTAATCAGCCTTTAAATACCATTCTATTGCTTGCAGCCCTCTGTTCAAGTTTGTCTAGATCTTTTTGAATCCTCTCTCACTGCTCTAGTCTTAGCTGTGTCTCCTAGCTTTGTGTCATTGGCAAATTTGATCAGCTTCCTATCAATTCCCTCCTCCAGATCATTTATAAAAATGTTGAACAAAACTGGGTACTCCACTTGAGACATTTTTCCACTGGGATTATGACCACTCTTTGAGTACGATCACTCAGCCAGTTGTGAATCCACCTAACAGTTGCCTTTTCAATCCC
Source organism: Eleutherodactylus coqui (assembly GCF_035609145.1). Lineage (NCBI taxonomy): Eukaryota > Metazoa > Chordata > Amphibia > Anura > Eleutherodactylidae > Eleutherodactylus > Eleutherodactylus coqui. The sequence continues at coordinate 23,448,894 of NC_089849.1, forward strand.
TTGTCTATTTTTTCAATAAAGATGGTATCAGATACTTTGTCAAATGCTTTACTAAAGTCAAAACATACTATATCTAACGCACTTCCCTGATCAAGCCAGTTGGTGATTCTGTCATAGAAGGAAATTAGATTAGTCTGGCATGACTTGTTTGTTATAAACTAGAGATGAGCGAACGTGTTCGGCTCCGCCCCTTTTCGCCCGAGCACCGAACTTTGCGAGCAATTCCGTGCTCGGGCGAAAAAAGTTCGGGGGTCGCCGTGGCAGCGCGGGGGGGTGCGGCGGGGAGTGGGGGGGAGAGGGAGAGAGAGAGGGCTCCCCCCTGTTCCCCGCTGCTGCCGCCCGCGCCGCCGCGCCTCTCCCCGCCCCCCGGCGCCGGCCGAATCTTTACGCGCGGACACTGAAGTCCTCGCTAAAGCCGGTGTCTGGGTGCGTAAGTGTTCGTGAAGAACACGTTCGCTCATCTCTATTATAAACCCATGCTCGCTCTGGTTTATTACTCCATTCTCATCCAAGTACTTCCATACACGCATTCACGGGGGCAGAAATAGTCCAGTAGTAGTGTATAAAGGCCTTAACTAATTAAAACTAAATTTTATTAAGACTTTGAAAACTAGGGCTGTATGACAGACACACAATGAAAGGCACGATATTTGGAAACCAGCGTGCCTAAACAGACAAACACAAAACCAGTGGCATAGAAAACCCACCTTCTAAATGCAGGTGTATATATATAATCAAAGGGTAATAAAAAGACTCATAATCCCCTCATATAATGCAAGGAGGATGAGGGCAAGAAATGTTGCTAGCTTCTTAATGCTTGTGCTCAACAACATTCACAGGAGCCACAACGAACAGATTTTAGAGTGGAGACACCCATTATTGTACCGCTCTCCACCATGCTTCACTGCTGCCTGCAGACACTCATTATTGTACCGCTCTTCACCATGCTTCACTGCTGCCTGCAGACACTCATTATTGTAACGCTCTTCACCATGCTTCACTGCTGCCTGCAGGCACTCATTATTGTACCGCTCTTCACCATGCATCACTGCTGCCTGCAGACACTCATTATTGTACCGCTCTTCACCATGCTTCATTGCTGCCTGCAGAAACTCATTATTGTACCACTCTTCACCATGCTTCACTGCAGCCTGCAGATACTCATTATTGTACCGCTCTTCACCATGCTTTACTGCTGCCTGCAGACACACATTATTGTACTGCTCTCCACCATGCTTCATTGCTGCCTGCAAACACTCATTATTGTACCGCTCTCCACCATGCTTCACTGCTGCCTACAGACATTCATTATTTTACCGCTCTCCGCCATGCTTCACTGCTGCCTGCAGACACTCATTCTTGTACCGCTCTCCACCATGCTTCACTGCTGCCTGCAGACACCCATTATTGTACCCCCCCCTTTTTGTAGTTTTTCTTTTTTTATGTTGTACAAGAAATGAAATAAGTTTACAAAAACTTGCTTTCTGACGCCATCTCCTGGCCCCCAAAGCTTTTTTTATTTTTTTGTCAATCATATTGCATGATGCCCTTTTTTTGTGCGGTAGCTTGCAGTTTTTATTATTAACTAGAGATGAGTGAGCACCCAAATGCTCGGGTCCGCGTTATTTGAGTCGAGCTTTTCGTAAAATCCGAGAGCTCTACTCGAGTAACGAACCTCATTGACTATAATGGGAGACTCAAGCATTATGTGGGACGCTGAGTCTCGAGTTTTTTTAAAATCTTTTCTTGGTTCGTGTTTCTTCTTCTTCTCTCTCCCCTCCCTTCCCCTTCCTGCCAGACCAAAAATGTTCGAATGACGCGTGCTGCCGCAGGGAGGGGACCAAACAGGCATGTCACAGCGGGGAGGAGCCAAAAGCTGGGGCGAGGAGCCAAAAGCTATTTGATGCTCGTTCAAGTAACGAGCACCATCGAGTACGCTAATACTTTAACGAGCATCAAGCTTGACAGAGTATGTTCACTCAACTCTATTATTAACATTTTGGGATAGACAGGACTTTTTGATCACTTTTTATTCAATTTGTATCTTGGATACGGGGTGAACAAAGAAGTCCAATTCTAGCAATGTGTATATTTTCTTTCTGACGGCATTCACCATAGTTGATGACATCACGATGGCAGTTTACAGGGTGACATCACAATGGCAGGCAGCCATTATATTTTAATGTGCTATTTTGTTTCCTATAAACAGATGTTTTATCTAAGGAGGAAAGTCACATCATAAACACCAATGAAGAGAGAGAAAACTTCTAGATCTCTAGAACTGGAGACACCACTACAAAACCGCCAAGATCACTCAGAGCGACAGCAGTGAATCTAAATCTGATTACTGTTCTCTAGAACTGGAGACACCAGAGGAGCTCTACAGAACTGCCAAGATCACTCAGAGCGACAGTAGAGACTCTAAATCTGATTACTGTGCTCTATAACTGGAGACACCAGAGGAGCTCCACACACCTATCAAACCCTTCCAGAGCGAAAGTAGCCATGATGAAACACCCACCACAAGTGATATCTGTTTGGAGGAACCCCATCCGAAAGGAATGTGTTGCTATTAAAGCTTCAGCCAAAGGGAATCTCACATGGACCAGGTTCAATTACATAGAGCGCCATATCCTAAAACTATCCCATGAGAGTCCTTACCTTATTCATGGTCTTTCCACCTTCCACACGCTAAACTGTCTATTTTGGGATGGAATCGGCCAATGGAGAAAACCTTGATCATTTTATATTTAACTAGCTGATATACCCGGCTTCGCCCGAGTTAATTTGGTACTGGTGTTTATCTGGTGTTCACACGGAAAATCTTATGAAGTCCTGGTTACTTTAGAGGTACTGAGGAAAAACTTATGTTCACCGTTTTGCATAGTTCTCTGCGTTACCCAGGAAACACCACGTGGAGGTAACCATGCAATGCTTCCTTTATATAAAATGACATTAGGAAGTGAGAGAATTAGATTATGTACATAAAATTTGGACACTAATTCTTTTGCGCTTAGAATTGAATAATCGAGTTGGGACCCATTAACTTTTCATATTTATGACACAATCAATGCTTGTGCCAAATTTCATGTTTCTATGACATTAGAAAGTGAGAGATTTGGATTATGTACGTAAAATTTGGATGCTAATTCTTTTGCGCATAGAATTGAATAATCGAGTTGGGACCCATTAGCTTTTCCTATTTATGACATAATCAATGCTCGTGCCAAATTTCCCGTTTCTATGACACCGGAAAGTGAAAAAATTAGATTCCGCACGTAAAATTTGGACGCTAATTCTTTTGCGCATAGAATTGAATAATGGAGTTGGGACCCATTAGCTTTTCCTATTTATGACATAATCAATGCTCGTGCCAATTTTCCTGTTTCTATGACACCGGAAAGTGAGAAAATTACATTCCGCACGTAAAATTTGGACGCTAATTCTTTTGCGCATAGAATTGAATAATGGAGTTGGGACCCATTAGCTTTTCCTATTTATGACATAATCAATGCTTGTGCCAATTTTCCTGTTTCTATGACACCAGAAAGTGAGAAAATTAGATTCCGTACGTACAATTTGGATGCTAATTCTTTTGCGCATAGAATTGAATAATCGAGTTGGGACCTATTAGCTTTTCATACTTATGACATAACCAATGCTCGTGCCAAATTTCCCGTTTCTATGACATTGGGAAGTGAGTGATTTAGATTATGTACGTTAAATTTCGGCGCCAATTCTTTTGCGCTAGAATTGAATAATCGAGTTGGGACCCAATTTCTTTTCCTCTTTTGGAGATAATCTATGCTTGCGCCAAATTTCATGTTTCTACGACATCGGGAAGTTGGAGAACTTTTGGCGAGTCAGTCAATCAGTCAGTCAGTGAGTGAGTCAGTGAGGGCTTTCAGCTTTATATATATAGAAAACTTTGCTCTTGATACCACCACAATAAAATTCATCACAGCAGAAGTGATCTGCGGCACAGAGTTCCTGCATAAGAAAGGCATTATACATCGGGACCTGAAGACAGAGAATATTTTTCTGACTGCAGACGGCCATGTAAGAATAACAGACTTTGGCATCGCTGTTCTACTTGGTGGATATAAGAAATCCAAATACAGGTGTAGAGGTACACCTGCATACGCAGCTCCAGCAATGGTGAAGGAGAAGGAACAACGACGTGGGGTAGATTATTTTGCTATTGGCGTCATTTTCTATAAACTATGCACAGGTATGAGACCTTTTCCTGGATATCGTATCAGCAATGACAAAGCAAAGCTGCTGATATTGGAAGCAGATCGTTCACTCATTACAGCATCGCTGTAGTACTGGGTGGGTATAAGAAGTCCAAATACAGGTGTAGAGGTACACCTGCATACGCAGCTCCAGCAATGGTGAAGGAGAAGGAACAACGACGCGGGGTAGATTATTTTGCTATTGGCGTCATTTTCTATAAACTAGTCACAGGTATGAGACCTTTTCCTGGATATCGTATCAACAATGACAAAGCAAAGCTGCTGATATTGGAAGCAGCTCCTTCACCCATCGGACATAACAAACAGTACGCCCTAAGGCTGAACCTGGTGTGTTACAGTTAGAACATCCTAAAGGAACTCAGGAAAACGTCACCTCTGTGTGATCTAGACCTAGATTTCCAGAAGCAACAGAAGAGTAAGCCAAGGCCTGAAGAGTGGAATCACCAATATCTACTCCTTTCTATTCACTGCTTGATAATTACATCGTTTATGCATTAATAATAAATATACAAAAGATCTATAGAGAATTTGTCTTCATTATTCCACCATACAATATGAGATGTTTGCTTGGAATCGGTACCAGAGAGAGTCAAAATATAAGGGAGGGAGGTGACGGGTATACACTGACACCTGCCAATAAATGCAAACAAGGGGCTGGCGAACCAACATAATTCTCTGTCATGAAGTTGTCACAATTACCATTTCAGTTCTGAAATTATTAGTCATACTATGTGTGGCCATCCTTACAGGTCCCCGCCATGTTATAATTAACACCATGCCTTCCAATAGATAGTTTAATTTAATGCTGCTTAGAAATGTAGAATGGTAGAGTTGGGAGGAACCTCCGGGGTCATCGGGTCCAACCCCTTGCTCAACGCAGGATTCACTAAAACATCCCAGACAGATGCCTGTCCAGCCTTTGTTTGAAGACTTTTTCTAATATCTAATCTGTGTCTGCTCCCTTTCAGTTTCACCCCATTGCTTCTAGTCTTTCCTTGTGCAAATGAGACTAGGGCTGATCCCTCTGCACTATAGCAGCCCATCAGATATTTGTAGATAGCCATTAAGTCTCCTCTCAGCCTTCTTTTTTTGTAAGTTAAACATTCCCAGATCCTTTGACCGTTCCTCATAGGACATGGTTTGCAGACCGCTTACTATCCTGATAGCTCTTCTCTGAATTTCCTCCAGTTTGTTAAATTGGGGTGCCCAGAACTGGGCACAGTACTCCCGATGAGGTCTGAGCAAAGAGTAGTAAAGGGGGATAGTTACCTCATGTGATCTAGACTCTATGCTTCTCCTAACACATCCCAGAATTGTGTTTGCTTTTTGCTGCTGCATCACACTATTCACTCAAGTTCAGTCTGTGATCTATTAGTATACCCAAGTCTTTTTCACATGTGTGCTGCTTAGCCCAATTCCTCTCGTTCTGTATATGCTTCTTTAATTTTTCTTGCCAAATGTAGAACTTTGCATTTCGTCCTGTTAAGCCTGGTTTTGACGCGATGATTTTTGCTCAAAAGATGTCTTTTGAGCGATAATCGTTGTGTTCATTTACAGGGCAAGGTGATCGCTCAAACGTTGAGCAATCACTTTGCGGTCCGAGTGGGGTATGCAGAAGACAAGCAGGGGCGCTTGTCTTCTGCATCCAGCTGTTATCTGGTATACAGCGACTGGTTAACGAAAACTGCACGATGTCAGTGCAGATAGACAACGATTTTTGCTCAAATATGGCTTTGAGCGATTTTTGGGGGAAGGAATCGTTGTGTTTTAATCAGCCTTTAAATACCATTCTATTGCTTGCAGCCCTCTGTTCAAGTTTGTCTAGATCTTTTTGAATCCTCTCTCACTGCTCTAGTCTTAGCTGTGTCTCCTAGCTTTGTGTCATTGGCAAATTTGATCAGCTTCCTATCAATTCCCTCCTCCAGATCATTTATAAAAATGTTGAACAAAACTGGGTACTCCACTTGAGACATTTTTCCACTGGGATTATGACCACTCTTTGAGTACGATCACTCAGCCAGTTGTGAATCCACCTAACAGTTGCCTTTTCAATCCCTTGTCTATTTTTTCAATAAAGATGGTATCAGATACTTTGTCAAATGCTTTACTAAAGTCAAAACATACTATATCTAACGCACTTCCCTGATCAAGCCAGTTGGTGATTCTGTCATAGAAGGAAATTAGATTAGTCTGGCATGACTTGTTTGTTATAAACTAGAGATGAGCGAACGTGTTCGGCTCCGCCCCTTTTCGCCCGAGCACCGAACTTTGCGAGCAATTCCGTGCTCGGGCGAAAAAAGTTCGGGGGTCGCCGTGGCAGCGCAGGGGGGTGCGGCGGGGAGTGGGGGGGGAGAGGGAGAGAGAGAGGGCTCCCCCCTGTTCCCCGCTGCTGCCGCCCGCGCCGCCGCGCCTCTCCCCGCCCCCCGGCGCCGGCCGAATCTTTACGCGCGGACACTGAAGTCCTCGCTAAAGCCGGTGTCTGGGTGCGTAAGTGTTCGTGAAGAACACGTTCGCTCATCTCTATTATAAACCCATGCTCGCTCTGGTTTATTACTCCATTCTCATCCAAGTACTTCCATACACGCATTCACGGGGGCAGAAATAGTCCAGTAGTAGTGTATAAAGGCCTTAACTAATTAAAACTAAATTTTATTAAGACTTTGAAAACTAGGGCTGTATGACAGACACACAATGAAAGGCACGATATTTGGAAACCAGCGTGCCTAAACAGACAAACACAAAACCAGTGGCATATAAACCCACCTTCTAAATGCAGGTGTATATATATAATCAAAGGGTAATAAAAAGACTCATAATCCCCTCATATAATGCAAGGAGGATGAGGGCAAGAAATGTTGCTAGCTTCTTAATGCTTGTGCTCAACAACATTCACAGGAGCCACAACGAACAGATTTTAGAGTGGAGACACCCATTATTGTACCGCTCTCCACCATGCTTCACTGCTGCCTGCAGACACTCATTATTGTACCGCTCTTCACCATGCTTCACTGCTGCCTGCAGACACTCATTATTGTAACGCTCTTCACCATGCTTCACTGCTGCCTGCAGACACTCATTATTGTACCGCTCTTCACCATGCATCACTGCTGCCTGCAGACACTCATTATTGTACCGCTCTTCACCATGCTTCATTGCTGCCTGCAGAAACTCATTATTGTACCACTCTTCACCATGCTTCACTGCAGCCTGCAGATACTCATTATTGTACCGCTCTTCACCATGCTTTACTGCTGCCTGCAGACACACATTATTGTACTGCTCTCCACCATGCTTCATTGCTGCCTGCAAACACTCATTATTGTACCGCTCTCCACCATGCTTCACTGCTGCCTACAGACATTCATTATTTTACCGCTCTCCGCCATGCTTCACTGCTGCCTGCAGACACTCATTCTTGTACCGCTCTCCACCATGCTTCACTGCTGCCTGCAGACACCCATTATTGTACCCCCCCCTTTTTGTAGTTTTTCTTTTTTTATGTTGTACAAGAAATGAAATAAGTTTACAAAAACTTGCTTTCTGACGCCATCTCCTGGCCCCCAAAGCTTTTTTTATTTTTTTGTCAATCATATTGCATGATGCCCTTTTTTTGTGCGGTAGCTTGCAGTTTTTATTATTAACTAGAGATGAGTGAGCACCCAAATGCTCGGGTCCGCGTTATTTGAGTCGAGCTTTTCGTAAAATCCGAGAGCTCTACTCGAGTAACGAACCTCATTGACTATAATGGGAGACTCAAGCATTATGTGGGACGCTGAGTCTCGAGTTTTTTTAAAATCTTTTCTTGGTTCGTGTTTCTTCTTCTTCTCTCTCCCCTCCCTTCCCCTTCCTGCCAGACCAAAAATGTTCGAATGACGCGTGCTGCCGCAGGGAGGGGACCAAACAGGCATGTCACAGCGGGGAGGAGCCAAAAGCTGGGGCGAGGAGCCAAAAGCTATTTGATGCTCGTTCAAGTAACGAGCACCATCGAGTACGCTAATACTTTAACGAGCATCAAGCTTGACAGAGTATGTTCACTCAACTCTATTATTAACATTTTGGGATAGACAGGACTTTTTGATCACTTTTTATTCAATTTGTATCTTGGATACGGGGTGAACAAAGAAGTCCAATTCTAGCAATGTGTATATTTTCTTTCTGACGGCATTCACCATAGTTGATGACATCACGATGGCAGTTTACAGGGTGACATCACAATGGCAGGCAGCCATTATATTTTAATGTGCTATTTTGTTGCCTATAAACAGATGTTTTATCTAAGGAGGAAAGTCACATCATAAACACCAATGAAGAGAGAGAAAACTTCTAGATCTCGAGAACTGGAGACACCATAGGAGCTCTACAGAAGCGCCAAGATCACTCAGAGCGACAGCAGTGATTCTAAATTTGATTACTGTTCTCTAGAACTGGAGACATCAGAGGAGCTCTACAAAACCGCCAAGATCACTCAGAGCGACAGCAGTGAATCTAAATCTGATTACTGTTCTCTAGAATTGGAGACACCAGAGGAGCTCTACAGAACTGCCAAGATCACTCAGAGCGACAGTAGAGACTCTAAATCTGATTACTGTGCTCTATAACTGGAGACACCAGAGGAGCTCCACACACCTATCAAACCCTTCCAGAGCGAAAGTAGCCATGATGAAACACCCACCACAAGTGATATCTGTTTGGAGGAACCCCATCCGAAAGGAATGTGTTGCTATTAAAGCTTCAGCCAAAGGGAATCTCACATGGACCAGGTTCAATTACATAGAGCGCCATATCCTAAAACTATCCCATGAGAGTCCTTACCTTATTCATGGTCTTTCCACCTTCCACACGCTAAACTGTCTATTTTGGGATGGAATCGGCCAATGGAGAAAACCTTGATCATTTTATATTTAACTAGCTGATATACCCGGCTTCGCCCGAGTTAATTTGGTACTGGTGTTTATCTGGTGTTCACACGGAAAATCTTATGAAGTCCTGGTTACTTTAGAGGTACTGAGGAAAAACTTATGTTCACCGTTTTGCATAGTTCTCTGCGTTACCCAGGAAACACCACGTGGAGGTAACCATGCAATGCTTCCTTTATATAAAATGACATTAGGAAGTGAGAGAATTAGATTATGTACATAAAATTTGGACACTAATTCTTTTGCGCTTAGAATTGAATAATCGAGTTGGGACCCATTAACTTTTCATATTTATGACACAATCAATGCTTGTGCCAAATTTCATGTTTCTATGACATTAGAAAGTGAGAGATTTGGATTATGTACGTAAAATTTGGATGCTAATTCTTTTGCGCATAGAATTGAATAATCGAGTTGGGACCCATTAGCTTTTCCTATTTATGACATAATCAATGCTCGTGCCAAATTTCCCGTTTCTATGACACCGGAAAGTGAGAAAATTAGATTCCGTACGTAAAATTTGGACGCTAATTCTTTTGCGCATATAATTGAATAATCGAGTTGGGACCCATTAGCTTTTACTATTTATGACATAATCAATGCTCGTGCCAAATTTCCTGCTTCTATGACAACGGAAAGTGAAAAAATTACATTCCGCACGTAAAATTTGGACGCTAATTCTTTTCCGCATAGAATTGAATAATGGAGTTGGGACCCATTAGCTTTTCCTATTTATGACAATCAATGCTCGTGCCAAATTTCCCGTTTCTATGACACCGGAAAGTGAAAAAATTAGATTCCGCACGTAAAATTTGGACGCTAATTCTTTTGCGCATAGAATTGAATAATGGAGTTGGGACCCATTAGCTTTTCCTATTTATGACATAATCAATGCTCGTGCCAATTTTCCTGTTTCTATGACACCGGAAAGTGAGAAAATTACATTCCGCACGTAAAATTTGGACGCTAATTCTTTTGCGCATAGAATTGAATAATGGAGTTGGGACCCATTAGCTTTTCCTATTTATGACATAATCAATGCTTGTGCCAATTTTCCTGTTTCTATGACACCAGAAAGTGAGAAAATTAGATTCCGTACGTACAATTTGGATGCTAATTCTTTTGCGCATAGAATTGAATAATCGAGTTGGGACCTATTAGCTTTTCATACTTATGACATAACCAATGCTCGTGCCAAATTTCCCGTTTCTATGACATTGGGAAGTGAGTGATTTAGATTATGTACGTTAAATTTCGGCGCCAATTCTTTTGCGCTAGAATTGAATAATCGAGTTGGGACCCAATTTCTTTTCCTCTTTTGGAGATAATCTATGCTTGCGCCAAATTTCATGTTTCTACGACATCGGGAAGTTGGAGAACTTTTGGCGAGTCAGTCAATCAGTCAGTCAGTGAGTGAGTCAGTGAGGGCTTTCAGCTTTATATATATAGAAAACTTTGCTCTTGATACCACCACAATAAAATTCATCACAGCAGAAGTGATGTGCGGCACAGAGTTCCTGCATAAGAAAGGCATTATACATCGGGACCTGAAGACAGAGAATATTTTTCTGACCGCAGACGGCCATGTAAGAATAACAGACTTTGGCATCGCTGTAGTACTGGGTGGATATAAGAAATCCAAATACAGGTGTAGAGGTACACCTGCATACGCAGCTCCAGCAATGGTGAAGGAGAAGGAACAACGACGTGGGGTAGATTATTTTGCTATTGGCGTCATTTTCTATAAACTAGTCACAGGTATGAGACCTTTTCCTGGATATCGTATCAACAATGACAAAGCAAAGCTGCTGATATTGGAAGCAGCTCCTTCACCCATCGGACATAACAAACAGTACGCCCTAAGGCTGAACCTGGTGTGTTACAGTTAGAACATCCTAAAGGAACTCAGGAAAACGTCACCTCTGTGTGATCTAGACCTAGATTTCCAGAAGCAACAGAAGAGTAAGCCAAGGCCTGAAGAGTGCAATCACCAATATCTACTCCTTTCTATTCACTGCTTGATAATTACATCTTTTATGCATTAATAATAAATATACAAAAGATCTATAGAGAATTTGTCTTCATTATTCCACCATACAATATGAGATGTTTGCTTGGAATCGGTACCAGAGAGAGTCAAAATATAAGGGAGGGAGGTGACGGGTATACACTGACACCTGCCAATAAATGCAAACAAGGGGCTGGCGAACCAACATAATTCTCTGTCATGAAGTTGTCACAATTACCATTTCAGTTCTGAAATTATTAGTCATACTATGTGTGGCCATCCTTACAGGTCCCCGCCATGTTATAATTAACACCATGCCTTCCAATAGATAGTTTAATTTAATGCTGCTTAGAAATGTAGAATGGTAGAGTTGGGAGGAACCTCCGGGGTCATCGGGTCCAACCCCTTGCTCAACGCAGGATTCACTAAAACATCCCAGACAGATGCCTGTCCAGCCTTTGTTTGAAGACTTTTTCTAATATCTAATCTGTGTCTGCTCCCTTTCAGTTTCACCCCATTGCTTCTAGTCTTTCCTTGTGCAAATGAGACTAGGGCTGATCCCTCTGCACTATAGCAGCCCATCAGATATTTGTAGATAGCTATTAAGTCTCCTCTCAGCCTTCTTTTTTTGTAAGTTAAACATTCCCAGATCCTTTGACCGTTCCTCATAGGACATGGCTTGCAGACCGCTTACTATTCTGATAGCTCTTCTCTGAATTTGCTCCAGTTTGTTAAATTGGGGTGCCCAGAACTGGACACAGTACTCCAGATGAGGTCTGAGCAAAGAGTAGTAAAGGGGGATAGTTACCTCATGTGATCTAGACTCTATGCTTCTCTTAACACATCCCAGAATTGTGTTTGCTTTTTGCTGCTGCATCACACTATTGACTCAAGTTCAGTCTGTGATCTATTAGTATACCCAAGTCTTTTTCACATGTGTGCTGCTTAGCCCAATTCCTCTCGTTCTGTATATGCTTCTTTAATTTTTCTTGCCAAATGTAGAACTTTGCATTTCGTCCTGTTAAGCCTGGTTTTGACACGATGATTTTCGCTCAAAAGATGTCTTTTGAGCGATAATCGTTGTGTTCATTTACAGGGCAATGTGATCGCTCAAACGTTGAGCAATCACTTTGCGGTCCGAGTGGGGTATGCAGAAGACAAGCAGGGGCGCTTGTCTTCTGCATCCAGCTGTTATCTGGTATACAGCAACTGGTTAACGAAAACTGCACGATGTCAGTGCAGATAGACAACGATTTTTGCTCAAATATGGCTTTGAGCGATTTTTGGGGGAAGTAATCGTTGTGTTTTAATCAGCCTTTAAATACCATTCTATTGCTTGCAGCCCTCTGTTCAAGTTTGTCTAGATCTTTTTGAATCCTCTCTCACTGCTCTAGTCTTAGCTGTGTCTCCTAGCTTTGTGTCATTGGCAAATTTGATCAGCTTCCTATCAATTCCCTCCTCCAGATCATTTATAAAAATGTTGAACAAAACTGGGTACTCCACTTGAGACATTTTTCCACTGGGATTATGACCACTCTTTGAGTACGATCACTCAGCCAGTTGTGAATCCACTTAACAGCTGCCTTTTCAATCCCTTGTCTATTTTTTCAATAAAGATGGTATCAGATACTTTGTCAAATGCTTTACTAAAGTCAAAACATACTATATCTAACGCACTTCCCTGATCAAGCCAGTTGGAGATTCTGTCATAGAAGGAAATTAGATTAGTCTAGCATGACTTGTTTGTTATAAACCCATGCTCGCTCTGGTTTATTACTCCATTCTCATCCAAGTACTTCCATACACGCATTCACAGGGGCAGAAATAGTCCAGTAGTAGTGTATAAAGGCCTTAACTAATTAAATCTAAATTTTATTAAGACTTTGAAAACTAGGGCTGTATGACAGACACACAATGAAAGGCACGATATTTGGAAACCAGCGTGCCTAAACAGACAAACACAAAACCAGTGGCATATAAACCCACCTTCTAAATGCAGGTGTATATATATATAATCAAAGGGTAATAAAAAGACTCATAATCTCCTCATATAATGCAAGGAGGATGAGGGCAAGAAATGTTGCTAGCTTCTTAATGCTTGTGCTCAACAACATTCACAGGAGCCACAACGAACAGATATTAGAGTGGAGACACCCATTATTGTACCGCTCTCCACCATGCTTCACTGCTGCCTGCAGACACTCATTATTGTACCGCTCTTCACCATGCTTCACTGCTGCCTGCAGACACATTATTATACCGCTCTTCACATGCATCACTGCTGCCTGCAGACACTCATTATTGTAGCGCTCTTCACCATGCATCACTGCTGCCTGCAGACACTCATTATTGTACCGCTCTTTACCATGCTTCACTGCTGCCTGCAGATACTCATTATTGTACCGCTCTTCACCATGCTTCACTGCTGCCTGCAGACACTCATTATTGTACAGCTCTTCACCATGCATCACTGCTGCCTGCAGACACTCATTATTGTACCGCTCTTCACCATGCTTCACTGCTGCCTGCAGACACTCATTATTGTACCACTCTTCACCATGCTTCACTGCTGCCTGCAGATACTCATTATTGTACCGCTCTTCACCATGCTTCACTGCTGCCTGCAGACACACATTATTGTACCGCTCTCCGCCATGCTTCACTGCTGCCTGCAGACACTCATTATTGTACCGCTCTCCACCATGCTTCACTGCTGCCTGCAGATACTCATTATTGTACCGCTCTTCACCATGCTTCACTGCTGCCTGCAGACACTCATTATTGTACAGCTCTTCACCATGCATCACTGCTGCCTGCAGACACTCATTATTGTACCGCTCTTCACCATGCTTCACTGCTGCCTGCAGACACTCATTATTGTACCACTCTTCACCATGCTTCACTGCTGCCTGCAGATACTCATTATTGTACCGCTCTTCACCATGCTTCACTGCTGCCTGCAGACACACATTATTGTACCGCTCTCCGCCATGCTTCACTGCTGCCTGCAGACACCCATTATTGTACCCCCCCCCCTTTTTGTAGTTTTTCTTTTTTCATGTTGTACAAGAAATGAAATAAGTTTACAAAAACTTGCTTTCTGCCGCCATCTCCTGACCCCCAAAGCTTTTTTTATTTTTTTGTCAATCATATTGCATGATGCCCTTTTTTTGTGCGGTAGCTTGCAGTTTTTATTATTAACTAGAGATGAGTGAGCACCCAAATGCTCGGGTCCGCGTTATTTGAGTCGAGCTTTTCGTAAAATCCGAGAGCTCTACTCGAGTAACGAACCTCATTGACTATAATGGGAGACTCAAGCATTATGTGGGACGCTGAGTCCCGAGTTTTTTTAAAATCTTTTCTTGGTTCGTGTTTCTTCTACTCTCTCTCTCCCCTCCCTTCCCCTTCCTGCCAGACCAAAAATGTTCGAATGACGCGTGCTGCCGCAGGGAGGGGCCCAAACAGGCATGTCACAGCGGGGAGGAGCCAAAAGCTGGGGCGAGGAGCCAAAAGCTATTTGATGCTCGTTCGAGTAACGAGCACCATCGAGTACGCTAATACTCGAACGAGCATCAAGCTTGACAGAGTATGTTCACTCAACTCTATTATTAACATTTTGGGATAGACAGGACTTTTTGATCACTTTTTATTCAATTTGTATCTTGGATACGGGGTGAACAAAGAAGTCCAATTCTAGCAATGTGTATATTTTCTTTCTGACGGCATTCACCATAGTTGATGACATCACGATGGCAGTTTACAGGGTGACATCACAATGGCAGGCAGCCATTATATTTTAATGTGCTATTTTGTTTCCTATAAACAGATGTTTTATCTAAGGAGGAAAGTCACATCATAAACACCAATGAAGAGAGAGAAAACTTCTAGATCTCTAGAACTGGAGACACCACTACAAAACCGCCAAGATCACTCAGAGCGACAGCAGTGAATCTAAATCTGATTACTGTTCTCTAGAACTGGAGACACCAGAGGAGCTCTACAGAACTGCCAAGATCACTCAGAGCGACAGTAGAGACTCTAAATCTGATTACTGTGCTCTATAACTGGAGACACCAGAGGAGCTCCACACACCTATCAAACCCTTCCAGAGCGAAAGTAGCCATGATGAAACACCCACCACAAGTGATATCTGTTTGGAGGAACCCCATCCGAAAGGAATGTGTTGCTATTAAAGCTTCAGCCAAAGGGAATCTCACATGGACCAGGTTCAATTACATAGAGCGCCATATCCTAAAACTATCCCATGAGAGTCCGTACCTTATTCATGGTCTTTCCACCTTCCACAAGCTAAACTGCCTATTTTGGGATGGAATCGGCCAATGGAGAAAACCTTGATCATTTTATATTTAATAACTTTGCTCTTGATACCACCACAATAAAATTCATCACAGCAGAAGTGATCTGCGGCACAGAGTTCTTGCATAAGAAAGGCATTATACATCGGGACCTGAAGACAGAGAATATTTTTCTGACTGCAGACGGCCATGTAAGAATAACAGACTTTGGCATCGCTGTAGTACTGGGTGGGTATAAGAAGTCCAAATACAGGTGTAGAGGTACACCTGCATACGCAGCTCCAGCAATGGTGAAGGAGAAGGAACAACGACGTGGGGTAGATTGTTTTGCTATTGGCATCATTTTCTATAAACTATGCACAGGTATGAGACCTTTTCCTGGATATCGTATCAGCAATGACAAAGCAAAGCTGCTGATATTGGAAGCAGATCGTTCACTCATTACAGCATCGCTGTAGTACTGGGTGGGTATAAGAAGTCCAAATACAGGTGTAGAGCTACACCTGCATACGCAGCTCCAGCAATGGTGAAGGAGAAGGAACAACGACGTGGGGTAGATTATTTTGCTATTGGCGTCATTTTCTATAAACTATGCACAGGTATGAGACCTTTTCCTGGATATCGTATCAACAATGACAAAGCAAAGCTGCTGATATTGGAAGCAGCTCCTTCACCCATCGGACATAACAAACAGTACGCCCTAAGGCTGAACCTGGTGTGTTACAGTTAGAACATCCTAAAGGAACTCAGGAAAACGTCACCTCTGTGTGATCTAGACCTAGATTTCCAGAAGCAACAGAAGAGTAAGCCAAGGCCTGAAGAGTGCAATCACCAATATCTACTCCTTTCTATTCACTGCTTGATAATTACATCTTTTATGCATTAATAATAAATATACAAAAGATCTATAGAGAATTTGTCTTCATTATTCCACCATACAATATGAGATGTTTGCTTGGAATCGGTACCAGAGAGAGTCAAAATATAAGGGAGGGAGGTGACGGGTATACACTGACACCTGCCAATAAATGCAAACAAGGGGCTGGCAAACCAACATAATTCTCTGTCATGAAGTTGTCACAATTACCATTTCAGTTCTGAAATTATTAGTCATACTATGTGTGGCCATCCTTACAGGTCCCCGCCATGTTATAATTAACACCATGCCTTCCAATAGATAGTTTAATTTAATGCTGCTTAGAAATGTAGAATGGTAGAGTTGGGAGGAACCTCCGGGGTCATCGGGTCCAACCCCTTGCTCAACGCAGGATTCACTAAAACATCCCAGACAGATGCCTGTCCAGCCTTTGTTTGAAGACTTTTTCTATTATCTAATCTGTGTCTGCTCCCTTTCAGTTTCACCCCATTGCTTCTAGTCTTTCCTTGTGCAAATGAGAATAGGGCTGATCCCTCTGCACTATAGCAGCCCATCAGATATTTGTAGATAGCTATTAAGTCTCCTCTCAGCCTTCTTTTTTTGTAAGTTAAACATTCCCAGATCCTTTGACCGTTCCTCATAGGACATGGTTTACAGACCGCTTACTATCCTGATAGCTCTTCTCTGAATTTGCTCCAGTTTGTTAAATTGGGGTGCCCAAAACTGGGCACAGTACTCCAGATGAGGTCTGAGCAAAGAGTAGTAAAGGGGGATAGTTACCTCATGTGATCTAGACTCTATGCTTCTCTTAACACATCCCAGAATTGTGTTTGCTTTTTGCTGCTGCATCACACTATTGACTCAAGTTCAGTCTGTGATCTACCCAAGTCTTTTTCACATGTGTGCTGCTTAGCTCAATTCCTCTCGTTCTGTATATGCTTCTTTAATTTTTCTTGCCAAATGTAGAACTTTGCATTTCGTCCTGTTAAGCCTGGTTTTGACACGATGATTTTCGCTCAAAAGATGTCTTTTTTTTTTTTAAAGGAACGTTTATTTAGCCAAAATAGATACATATACAAAAACAGCGGACACCAAAGAGAATGCACATCTTGTTGATACATCACAGTATATGAGAATTGAGGAAAAAAAAAGGAGACAAAAGTAAGAACACTGAGCGTCTCGCATATTCGTGTGCATTTCTCATAAGAAAGTATTTGGCTGTTCATTTTTGCTTTTATTTATAAACTACTCATAATAAAACAAACCCAAACCAGGTTAGGGCTCCAAGCCTCGGAGTCCCAAAATATCAGGAGAGAGAGAGAACGGTAATAAAAAGAGAACGGGAGGAACCCCCACCCCCCAGGACAAAATAAACAAAGGGACATAAGAAAGATTAGAGAGAACACCCCCCCCCCCCCAGAAAGAATTTTAACCCTCCCCCCTTAATCCCTTAAACAACAAACCTGCGCGACTCAAAGAAAAAAAAAAAAGGATTAGCCTAAACAGTAGATTGGTTCAAGCGGGTGTACCTTATTTTATCCCTTCCTAGTATCTAGACAGGCATCTCTACTGCCGTTGCAGGACTGCTCACCCAGCTCCCCCAAATCTTGTCAAACTTCTCAGGACATCCTCTCGCCATATAAGTCAGTTTGTACATTGGAAGCACAGAGTTCACCACCTGGATCCATGCGTTCCTGGTCGGCCTACCAGGGTGTTTCCAGTTCAACAAAATTACCTTTTTAGCATAGAAAAACAGTAGCTTATATAAGGTGCGGGTTGCCGCTGCCACTGGCAGGTCTCCAACAAGCCCAAAGAGGCACACCCCAGGGTGCATGATCCTCGGGGCCCCCAGATGAGACTCCATAAATATGAGGACGTCCCCCCAGTAGTCTCGCATGACACCGCAGTCCCAAAACACGTGCATGATAGTCCCGTCGGCAATTAAACATCGGGGGCAGGTCGCCGAGGGGAGTAGACCCATTACATGTAGCCTAGATGGGGTGTAGTATATCCGGTGTAGGAACTTTACCTGGATGAGCCTATCTCTAGCACTAATCAAGGGAGGACCAGAGCTCGCCAATATGTCCTCACCATCCCCCTCCAGAAGATCAGGAATGTCGATGATCCATTTTTGGGTGTCTCTCTCTCTTAACGGAGCAAGACACTGCACCAAGTGGGCATAGAAGCTGGACAATGGTCTTACTATATTGCACATCTGTGCCAATCCCTCCAGCCGAGTCAGGGACAGCGGTATGGACAGGCCCTGAAACTGAGCCCTGATCACATGCCGTAGCTGGTAATATCTGAAATAGGAGTGCTCAGGCAGGTTGTAGACTATCTGCAGCTGAAGAAAGGTGCAGAAGGCGCCCTCCGTGACTATGTCAGATAGTACATTAATACCCTGAGCTCTCCAGAATGCAGACTCTGTAAAGCGCTGCAGGTGCGGCAAGTGTGGATTATCCCACAAAGGAGTATGTGGGGACCATGTGACTTCCACTACAGGGGTCAGCCGCAATGCCTTGTGCCATATTTTAAGTGTTACCAGCATGGGGGCAGGTAAGGGGGCAATAGAAGAGGAGCGGCCACGCATCAGCAGACCCCTCAATCCCAGGGTGGGGTCCGCCACCCTGCGCTCCAGCCTGACCGCCGGATTGTAATCCGAAGAGGTCAGCCACCACCCAGCATACACCAGCTGGCTAGCCAGGTAGTAATAGTAAAAATGGGGTAAGGCTAATCCTCCCCAGCTCACCGGGAGGCACAGGGTCTCCAATTTAATCCTGGGGGTGGAGGCTTTCCACAGGATACGCAGTACAATCCCACGAAGCGTAGCGAAGAATCTGATTGGGACCAGGACAGGGGAGTTATGGAGTACGTACAAAACTTTTGGTAGCAGCTTCATCTTTATCAAATTGACCCTGCCCACCAGAGTGAGCGGGAGAGAGGCCCATCGTGTTGCCATTCCCTCAGCCCATTTCAGGAGGGGAGCTAGGTTAAGGTCAGAGAAGGCAGAAACCCTCACTGACACTCTTATACCCAAATAGGTTGTCTGAGTTGTCCAGCTCAGTGGAGCGGGCAAAGGGAGCTCAGCCGCTGCAGAGTCTATCGCAATTAAGTGGGTTTTGTCCCAGTTGACCCGAATACCAGAATGCAGGCCAAATATGTCAAAAATGGTGAGTGCAGAGTCAAGCGAAGACTCCGGATCCTGGAGGAAGAGGAGGGTGTCATCAGCGTATAGTGCTATGCGCTCTTCATAGTTGTGAAATTTAAATCCTTTTATTACCGGCGAGGTCCGGACCCGGATTGCAAGTGGCTCTATAGCAAGGGCAAACAGGGCAGGGGACAGGGGGCAACCCTGTCGTGTGCCTCTACTGAGGGGAAACTGGGCCGAAATATGGACATTGGTTTTAATACTGGCTACTGGGGAATCATATAGGATCTTTACCCATCTAATAAATACTGGCCCAAATCCAAACCGTTGCATCACTGCCCACAAGTACCTCCACTCTACTGAGTCGAAGGCCTTTGCCTGGTCTATAAATACCAGGGTGCGTTTTCCGCAGTTGGAATGTTCATATGTCAGATGGTCAAAAAGCCGCCTTAGATTCATGTCTGTACTTTTGCCAGGCATGAAGCCAGATTGGTCAGGGTGTATGATCTCTTTAAGAATGGAATTTATGCGCGTCGCAAGTATTTTTGCCAGAATTTTAACGTCGTTGTTAAGAAGTGAGATCGGCCTATAGGAACCACAATCTGCAGGATCTTTTCCAGCTTTAGGAATCATGACAATTATGGCCTTGCGCATGGTGTCCGGCAGGGCACCATCTCGCAGAATAGAATTATATAGCGTTAGAAGCCGGGGAGCTAGGAAATCCACATTCTTTTTATACCATTCCCCAGGGAGTCCATCCAACCCCGGCGATTTCCTATTGGGAAGTGACTTGATAGCGTCCATTACCTCCTCTATACTCAAGTCCCCATCCAAATAAGTGGCACTACTTGGGCTCAGCGCTGGGAAGGGGATATCATCAAGGTAAGCTATTAGCTGTTCATCCGAGCAGCTAAGTTTGGAAGTATAAAGATTACTATAGAAGTGGGCAAACGTTAGATTGATCAGTTGGGGATCATCCACCAGGGTCCCCGAAGCATCGCGCACCCCCGTGATTGGCGGCAATGTTTGATCCTCCCTAGCCAAATAGGCCAACAGATGACCGTTCTTATCTCCCTGGTCAAAGACCTGGTGACGAGTGTAAAGAAACTTCTTTTTGGTATATTCAGTGAGCAGTAACTTGTATTTCCGCCGTAGGTTATTTAAGTCCAGGTAGGCCTCTGGGGAAGGATGTGCTATGTGTCTGGCCTCCGCCGCAACAAGGCGGCGTTCCAGGTCCAATCGGGCAGCCTGCAGAGATCTTCTATACTCAGCGATGGCGGATGTGAAAGACCCCCTAGTAAAAGCCTTAAAGGCATCCCACACAGTTAGCTCCGAAGCAGTCCCCTCATTGACCTCCCAGTACATCCCTGCTTCCTGCTCAGTGTACTCCTGTACCTCT
Organism: Eleutherodactylus coqui; assembly: GCF_035609145.1. NCBI lineage: Eukaryota > Metazoa > Chordata > Amphibia > Anura > Eleutherodactylidae > Eleutherodactylus > Eleutherodactylus coqui. Next base: position 23,469,814 of record NC_089849.1, read on the forward strand.
CCCTGCACCAGCCATAGAGGGCTGAGTCTCCACAAGGGACGAGAGCTCTCCACACCAAGGTCAAGGACCAGCTGGAGTGGGGAATGGTCCGATATGCCTCTGGGCAGATAGGAAACATCCCGCACCATAGGAAGACAGTCCGGGGAGCCAAAACACAGGTCGATGCGGGAAAAAGCATTATGTGTTAGGGAGTGACATGAATAGGCAGTGTCATGCGGGTGTCGCAGGCGCCATATTTCCTGTAGCAAGTAGGAGTCAGCCCATGTCAGCAATCTGGTTGATGCCGAGGCAGCTGGAGTGAACCGGTCCCGCACCGGGTCCAAAATCAGATTGAAGTCCCCCATAAATATTATTGGAGCAGGTTCGAGCAAAACCACCTGGGCCATCACATCAGAGAGGATTTTAATATCAGCGGGGGGCGGCAGATAGATATTGATTATTGTGAGGAGCCGGCCATGGAAGGTTCCCTGAAGGATCAAAAACCGACCCCCAGGATCAATGTGGATTTGTCGGAATACAAATTGGGCTGCTTTAGTTACCAGGATGCTGACTCCTCTGGCATAGTTGGAATAAGTAGCGTGGTATGCAGCGCCTATATTGGCTCTCTTAAGAGCCAGTATCTTTGAGCCCTGTAGATGTGTCTCCTGAAGTAGTATGATGTGGGGAGAATGGATTTTTAGAAAATTGAAAGTTAGAGCTCTCTTAAATTTGGAATTCAAACCCCTAACATTCCAGGAGATCAGCTTAAGATGCATGCTAGCCATTGCCATAGAGTTGGACATTGTTTGAACAGGACACCCGCATAGCACCGAAAGAAGAGTCGCGCCAAAAAAAAGTGCAATAAAGTAAAGTGGTTATCTTAGATATATGAACCATAACAAAAACCCCTTCCCACCCTACCCATCCCCCCAAACTTAGGACAGGTTTGGATCCCCGAATACCAAACTTTATGAGGGGCATTAGGCCTGCCCCAGCGAACTAAAAGAGAAACTTAAAACAGAGAGGACTGAGAGAACAAATATAGTCACATGGTCCCCCTGCGAAAGAGCATGAGACACAATTGCGTCATGTGGGCTGTATCTCCACAGCTTGCATATACCCGGCTATAACCTGGGATACTGATATGTGGGCTGGTTGCCCAAGGAGGGGGAGCCCCCACCAGGCCATTGGCCATGAGTTGGGGTCCACCAGGGAGGGCCACAGAGAGTAACATTATCAGGCCGCCGGGAAAGTCAGAGGAAAAAAAAAATTTAGCATAGTTAACAGAATCCACATCACATACCAAAGACGATTTTATCATAAGTGGCTGGCCCAAAGGGCTAAGGAGGTGAGTAGGGGAGAGGAGGCGAAAAGGGGGAAAGGAAGCAAAGAAGGGGAAAGGAAACCGGAGAGGGCAGGGAGCGGTAGGGAAGAGGAGAGGGATTTCCTTCAGTTGTTGCCACAGAGAAGAAAGAGTAGGCCAGCCACGGCATCAATTTTGTAATGTCTCACAAACAGGATTCAATTTTGCTCGAGCCAATTTAGGACATCTCCAGGACTCTCGAAGAAATGGGAGCGATTGTCCTTGATCACTTTTAGCCTAGCAGGGTACAACATGGCGTAGACAAGCTGTTTAGCGCGCAGAGCTTTCTTTGCCTCTGCAAACTTTTGCCGCCTCTGCTGCACCTCCAAAGAGAAGTCTGGGAAGATACGGACTGTTTGCCCTCCGACCTTCAGCGGATCTTTCATGCGGTTGAGCGCCAAGACTTTGTCCCTGTCCCTATAGTTAAGTAACTTAGCTATGAAGGTGCGAGGGGGTCCTCCAGGTGGCGGGGCCCCAGATGGAATACGATGGGCTCTTTCCACACAGAGCAGAGGCGAAAGGGAATCTGGGCCGTATGTCTTTTTGAGGAGCGATTCCAAGAAATCGCAGGGGTTTTTGCCCTCTGCTCCCTCCGGCAGTCCCACGAACCTGAGATTACACCGACGCAACCGGTTCTCCATGTCGTCAATTTTTCTCTGCTGTGCTGCAAAACTGGTGTTTAGAGTCTGCACGCGGTCCGAGAGCGGCGTAGTGATATCTTCAAGGTCAGATACTCTGGTCTCAACCTCGGTCGTGCGTTCCCGCAGCGTTTGAACATCCGCTCTCAGCAGACTAAAGTCTGATTGCAAGGCATCGATTTTCTCGGTGAGGGCAGAGCGGGACTCCGTAATTGCTTTCAACACATCAGCAATAGTCGGGCCGGACACAGGAGGTGAAGCTGGGGTAGCCCCCGCAGGGGATGTGCCTTGTGGGCTGCAGGGCTCGTTAGATCGGGTGTCCGCTGAGCCGCTGGGTCGGGCATACTGTTGCAGCTTGTTGGCTATTTTATTTTGTTTAATGGGTGCCATCTTGCCGGAGGGGTACAGTTGGAGATATCCGTCGGCTCGAGCTTGTAACGTATCGCAGGGGGAGTTCACATGTAGTTTAGTGGTTAGTGCATAACTGTTGAGGAATAGTCATGATGCAGTGCAGTGATGTCAGTGAACTGGCGCCACACCACCACTAGGTGTCAGTAGAGAGCAGGTCAAGACTCAATGGGTAAATGCAAGTGAAGCAGACTTTGTGGGTTATGAAACAAAGTAAAGGCTGCAAATGTGGGCCTGTGCTTCTCTCTCTGGCCCACAGAGTATAGCCCCAGTGTTGTACTGTGGAGTCTGGTGAGCTGCACAGGCTTTCAACAGTCCCAGCTCTGCTACATCTCTGCTGTGCAGGCTGTATATGTGTGGCTTGTGCTTCTTTCTCTGGCCCACAGAGTATAGCCCCAGTGTTGTACTGTGGAGTCTGGTGAGCTGCACAGGCTTTCAACAGTCCCAGCTCTGCTGCATCTCTGCTGTGCAGGCTGTATATGTGTGGCTTGCTGCTCACAATAAATGGCAGTCCCTGGGAGTAGAGGATGACCCCCTCTCTGGCCTCAGGAGCCTCCTGGACAGCACTCCCGACAGAGGCCCTCAGTGCAGATGGAGCTCCCCTCCTCTTCAGCCCCCCCTCCAAAAGATGTCTTTTGAGCGATAATCGTTGTGTTCATTTACAGGGCAAGGTGATCGCTCAAACGTTGAGCAATCACTTTGCGGTCCGAGTGGGGTATGCAGAAGACAAGCAGGGGCGCTTGTCTTCTGCATCCAGCTGTTATCTGGTATACAGCGACTGGTTAACGAAAACTGCACAATGTCAGTGCAGATAGACAACGATTTTTGCTCAAATATGGCTTTGAGCGATTTTTGGGGGAAGTAATCGTTGTGTTTTAATCAGCCTTTAAATACCATTCTATTGCTTGCAGCCCTCTGTTCAAGTTTGTCTAGATCTTTTTGAATCCTCTCTCACTGCTCTAGTCTTAGCTGTGTCTCCTAGCTTTGTGTCATTGGCAAATTTGATCAGCTTCCTATCAATTCCCTCCTCCAGATCATTTATAAAAATGTTGAACAAAACTGGGTACTCCACTTGAGACATTTTTCCACTGGGATTATGACCACTCTTTGAGTACGATCACTCAGCCAGTTGTGAATCCACCTAACAGTTGCCTTTTCAATCCCTTGTCTATTTTTTCAATAAAGATGGTATCAGATACTTTGTCAAATGCTTTACTAAAGTCAAAACATACTATATCTAACGCACTTCCCTGATCAAGCCAGTTGGTGATTCTGTCATAGAAGGAAATTAGATTAGTCTGGCATGACTTGTTTGTTATAAACCCATGCTCGCTCTGGTTTATTACTCCATTCTCATCCAAGTACTTCCATACACGCATTCACGGGGGCAGAAATAGTCCAGTAGTAGTGTATAAAGGCCTTAACTAATTAAAACTAAATTTTATTAAGACTTTGAAAACTAGGGCTGTATGACAGACACACAATGAAAGGCACGATATTTGGAAACCAGCGTGCCTAAGCAGACAAACACAAAACCAGTGGCATATAAACCCACCTTCTAAATGCAGGTGTATATATATATAATCAAAGGGTAATAAAAAGACTCATAATCCCCTCATATAATGCAAGGAGGATGAGGGCAAGAAATGTTGCTAGCTTCTTAATGCTTGTGCTCAACAACATTCACAGGAGCCACAACGAACAGATTTTAGAGTGGAGACACCCATTATTGTACCGCTCTCCACCATGCTTCACTGCTGCCTGCAGACACTCATTATTGTACCGCTCTTCACCATGCTTCACTGCTGCCTGCAGACACTCATTATTGTACCGCTCTTCACCATGCTTCACTGCTGCCTGCAGACACTCATTATTGTACCGCTCTTCACCATGCTTCACTGCTGCCTGCAGACACATTATTATACCGCTCTTCACATGCATCACTGCTGCCTGCAGACACTCATTATTGTAGCGCTCTTCACCATGCATCACTGCTGCCTGCAGACACTCATTATTGTACCGCTCTTTACCATGCTTCACTGCTGCCTGCAGATACTCATTATTGTACCGCTCTTCACCATGCTTCACTGCTGCCTGCAGACACTCATTATTGTACAGCTCTTCACCATGCATCACTGCTGCCTGCAGACACTCATTATTGTACCGCTCTTCACCATGCTTCACTGCTGCCTGCAGACACTCATTATTGTACCACTCTTCACCATGCTTCACTGCTGCCTGCAGATACTCATTATTGTACCGCTCTTCACCATGCTTCACTGCTGCCTGCAGACACACATTATTGTACCGCTCTCCGCCATGCTTCACTGCTGCCTGCAGACACTCATTATTGTACCGCTCTCCACCATGCTTCACTGCTGCCTGCAGACACCCATTATTGTACCCCCCCCCTTTTTGTAGTTTTTCTTTTTTTATGTTGTACAAGAAATGAAATAAGTTTACAAAAACTTGCTTTCTGCCGCCATCTCCTGACCCCCAAAGCTTTTTTTATTTTTTTGTCAATCATATTGCATGATGCCCTTTTTTTGTGCGGTAGCTTGCAGTTTTTATTATTAACTAGAGATGAGTGAGCACCCAAATGCTCGGGTCCGCGTTATTTGAGTCGAGCTTTTCGTAAAATCCGAGAGCTCTACTCGAGTAACGAACCTCATTGACTATAATGGGAGACTCAAGCATTATGTGGGACGCTGAGTCCCGAGTTTTTTTAAAATCTTTTCTTGGTTCGTGTTTCTTCTACTCTCTCTCTCCCCTCCCTTCCCCTTCCTGCCAGACCAAAAATGTTCGAATGACGCGTGCTGCCGCAGGGAGGGGCCCAAACAGGCATGTCACAGCGGGGAGGAGCCAAAAGCTGGGGCGAGGAGCCAAAAGCTATTTGATGCTCGTTCGAGTAACGAGCACCATCGAGTACGCTAATACTCGAACGAGCATCAAGCTTGACAGAGTATGTTCACTCAACTCTATTATTAACATTTTGGGATAGACAGGACTTTTTGATCACTTTTTATTCAATTTGTATCTTGGATACAGGGTGAACAAAGAAGTCCAATTCTAGCAATGTGTATATTTTCTTTCTGACGGCATTCACCATAGTTGATGACATCACGATGGCAGTTTACAGGGTGACATCACAATGGCAGGCAGCCATTATATTTTAATGTGCTATTTTGTTTCCTATAAACAGATGTTTTATCTAAGGAGGAAAGTCACATCATAAACACCAATGAAGAGAGAGAAAACTTCTAGATCTCTAGAACTGGAGACACCACTACAAAACCGCCAAGATCACTCAGAGCGACAGCAGTGAATCTAAATCTGATTACTGTTCTCTAGAACTGGAGACACCAGAGGAGCTCTACAGAACTGCCAAGATCACTCAGAGCGACAGTAGAGACTCTAAATCTGATTACTGTGCTCTATAACTGGAGACACCAGAGGAGCTCCACACACCTATCAAACCCTTCCAGAGCGAAAGTAGCCATGATGAAACACCCACCACAAGTGATATCTGTTTGGAGGAACCCCATCCGAAAGGAATGTGTTGCTATTAAAGCTTCAGCCAAAGGGAATCTCACATGGACCAGGTTCAATTACGTAGAGCGCCATATCCTAAAACTATCCCATGAGAGTCCGTACCTTATTCATGGTCTTTCCACCTTCCACACGCTAAACTGCCTATTTTGGGATGGAATCGGCCAATGGAGAAAACCTTGATCATTTTATATTTAATAACTTTGCTCTTGATACCACCACAATAAAATTCATCACAGCAGAAGTGATCTGCGGCACAGAGTTCTTGCATAAGAAAGGCATTATACATCGGGACCTGAAGACAGAAAATATTTTTCTGACTGCAGACGGCCATGTAAGAATAACAGACTTTGGCATCGCTGTAGTACTGGGTGGGTATAAGAAATCCAAATACAGGTGTAGAGGTACACCTGCATACGCAGCTCCAGCAATGGTGAAGGAGAAGGAACAACGATGTGGGGTAGATTATTTTGCTATTGGCGTCATTTTCTATAAACTATGCACAGGTATGAGACCTTTTCCTGGATATCGTATCAGCAATGACAAAGCAAAGCTGCTGATATTGGAAGCAGATCGTTCACTCATTACAGCATTGCTGTAGTACTGGGTGGGTATAAGAAGTCCAAATACAGGTGTAGAGGTACACCTGTGGTGGAAGTCCAGTATTCCTATATTTTGGGCCTTGGCAGTAGACAGTTATCAATTTAACATTCTGTATACATACTTCTATCTTGGTACAAATATAGTTCATGACAGTTGTGCAATAAGTACTTCCTACATATGAAAGTATCTGTTTTTCATAACTCTGCTGACAAAGATGGAATTTAGCCCGTAACCAACATGTATAAATATATTTGACTGTCCAGCTGCATGCACTAATACGGAACTAGGAATCAGACATGGACAACCGCAGAAATTACCCAAGCAATTTTACTGGAAACGTATGCAAATAACATGGGAGGTTTGTGCAATTTATAGTTCATGATGTAACATCCAATCATATCGAAGGAACCCCACGTGGCTCCAAGACAACCCACTCATTTCATCCTGACCCTGATGGCCAATCACAGATGACCGGAGGATGGAAGAATTGCAAGATGCTTATCCAATAATTAAACAATACGTTGTATGCATGTAATCTTTGGACTGCCCAGATGGGCGGATTTGTTAAACTCTTAAAATAGGCTACACGCCGATCATTAAAGTTAGAATTGAGGAAGCTAGGCATGCTGAACCCCGTGTCAGTGTGAAAAACTTCTTATGCGCATTATCAATTCAGAATTAATATGGAGGGCTGTAAACATTCCAAATTGAGTAAGCCGTAATTCCGCAAAGGAAATCTACGACAGTGGCGCCCAACGTGGGGCTGTGATCGACAGGTTCCATAGAATTCGGACAGAAGACACGGACATATGCGACCTTGGACTTGGTGGGCCCAAAATATCATCAGAACACGGTGAGATAAATTAATTATCTATACCTGTGTGGCTAAGTTCAGGCTCGCCCATGTGCCGTGCCAGGCCGAATGATTTGGACCCGATCGACAGGTACTTCTTTAAGTCTCGATCACATGATAAGAACCTGTCATAAGATATAAAGGAATGTTTACATGCCTGTCGTTTTGAGAGTACTGGTTGGTTGGCAAGGTCAGTGAATTGCTTTAAGGGAGAGGAAGTCCCCGCAGGGGCCCCCTGCTCGGGTCAGGTTTGGAGTCTAAAACCTTAGAGTCAGGGGGGCCTGACGGAGTAGTTTGACTAGCTGGTCCTGCTCTGGTCAGGTTTGGAGTCTAAAGCCTTAGAGACAGGAAACGGTCAAACGTCTGGACAGGCAACGCTGCTCCGTTAGAGTCTGGTAATAGACCTAGGAGGGGGGCCTGCCAGACAGTATCCCGAGGGGCAGTTTAGACCAAACCAGCCGTACTGGTGCTCCGTCTAATTGTCTGTCTACTTGTGTGTGTCCACAAATATTTGTTTATTGTTTAAATGTCCACGAGTAGATCCCTCCGTCTGAGGGTAGATTGATAAACTGTGTAGCGACAGAAATGCTAGAGACTCTAGGGCGGGGCATACTGTGTCCGGCGTCTGAGGAGACTTCTATAATCATGAATTTGGCAGCCATGATTGAAATTGCAAGGCAGCAAACAATGAGCCAAGGTTAATTCTTACACCCTCCAAAAAAGTGTGGAAGGGGTGGAGAGTCAAGTTATCATTGATTAATCAAGCAATCTTTCTGTGTGTCCTACCTATATAAAGTTAGTGTGCTTGTTTGTTGTGTAGAGCTAATCCTGCTGAGTTGTTATATAGGAATAGTTTGTTTGTTGGTCATATAGAATTAGTATCAGTCCTGCTAAACTGTAAGAAGGGAGTGTTAGCAATGAGAATGCATTGGCTGGGTTATAGCCAAGATAATGCACCGTACACAGCGGCGCGCTGTGGGTTTGGACTTTATAGGTTAGGTTGCGTTATTGGATCCCTTCTAGTAAAAGACAGACTACTAAACTGTGTTGTCTTTGAATTGTTAAACGTTAATAATAGCATAGAAGTATAGGCTTATGCCCGTAAGTGTGTTTGGAGAAAGAAAGAAAAAAAAAGCTGCTAACTACATTTAAAAAGAGGAAGTGGAACTCTTAATAGAAGCGGAGCAATTCCTGTGCTGTAATAAATAACTACTGTTGGATGTTAAAACTACTGCGGATGGCTTGTTATGTAACCTAATCCTTCAGACAAATACATCCGTCATACAAATGTAAAAAGTTGTATGCCACTCACATCCTGAGGGGGCTCTTAAGAATACAGACTGCGTAGCCCACCAAATCCCAATACACCGTGCCCACAAGAAAATACGTCTATGTTTGCCAAGTCCCCAATAGGTGTTTAGTCCCCAATTCAATTGTAACCACCGCTGTGACAGAAGTTACAACATAATCTATGTGATTTATGCATTAGACGTTAGAATTTCTCTAAGTGTCAGAAAAGAGGAAGTGAAGGTGGGCTGCAATGGCGTCTGTATTAATATACAAAGACACCAGCTTAGTGAATAGAGAGAATTGCAGTACATTACCAATCAGATGGAGATGCCCGGCATCTAAGACTGCATCTGCCCGGTCGCCGGAAGTCTGACAAAAATTGTTGTAAAAGTGAAAATTAGCCACGTACTCCCGTTATCTCCCTTATAATCCTGTCGCTGGGCTGTCACATGAGTAAGAGACCTAAAAAGAGGAAGTTACTTGCCCTGTAGTCCCAGCACAAGTAACGTATATTCACAGACAATATAAAATAAATAAATAAACTACAGTAGAGAAGCCAAGGAATAGGAAACAAGCAGGTAACGATAAGGCCAGGTATCCACAGGATTGACCCGTAATTTGTAAAATGTAAATTGTGTGGTGCATAAGACTTTATCTTTATTGAGTTGTGATGTGTACCCATGGACTGCCAAACATTGAATGAGGGAATAAGGAAGTAAGTGATTAGCCACACTCAGAGGGGTGGAGCTAGATGATGCAAGAACACGTCTCTTATCCAAGGAGGGGGTAAGAATCATAGATAGCCAGAAGAAAAAGTTTTGTTTTTTTTCTCCTGTCTCAAACTCAGCTTTCCACGGTTCCTGACAAATTATGGGACACCTGCAAGACAGGCATAGGGAAATTGAATGTATCGACCATGATAATATATACGAGACCCAGATACACACCCCTGGGTCAAACAGTATCCCCCTAGATAATAAAAAAAAAAAAAAAAAAAAAAAGGGGGGTGAAGGGTCAGCCACACATGTTAGGTGCTGTGTGCTGATGCTTTGGAAAAAACTGCCAACCGGCCACAATTTCACTGTTAATTTCTCTTGCAGAAGGCTGTAAGGCCTGGAGGCCTCCAAAGACTAACCAAGTTCTGCAGGCCATACCTGTACTTACACCCGTTGCCAAATTCCGCACCTTTCTGGGCCTTGTTTCATACTGCCGCCTATATGACAGTATTGACACAAAAGCACGAAGGACAACCACAGCCATGAGGGTGGATCCAGTGACTTGAGGAGCTCCCTCACCTGCTTTTGCGATGGCAGCAGTACAGGCAATGGTTGACAAATCTTCTAAGTTGGTATTGGACTACCCCCTAGTGGTCCACACGCCAAATGACACCCAGAACATACTCATGCAAGTGCAACCCAAGCACTTAGCTCTGGCCTATTAGATCCGGCTACAATGTGCTCTTTCCATGCCTCCCCCAATATTGCTCTGAGCTTCCCAATGTTGTAATACCTTGAATCCGGCTACTCTTCTTTTAATCAGGTATTCCTGGGGGGAGGGGAGGCATAGGTGATTTGAGTATGGCGGATCAGCTATTTTTTTAAATAGCATTATTGTAGTGATGTACACACTGTTAATGATGCATATTTTGAGTTTTCTTTTGTAGATGGTATCAGGGTGAGGATTGATGATTCCGAACCAGATATGCAGAGGTCACACAACAAGATGTCCTAAACGCAGAAGCTCTGCCTCCGCATGTCTCAGGGCAAGAAGCGGAACCGGAGGCCCTCACTGGGGCGTGTGGAGTGGTAGAAGGTAAGTCGGCAACTTTTTACACTGACTCCTGGAATGCATTTGGCATAGCTCATGATTATGGCCCAATATGGAAGGCCAGACAGCTTGTTATCTCAGTAGGACAGCCAATTAAGAATGGTGCAGCGGTGCAGAGTCTCATGGAAACCCTACTACTACTACCTGGCAATGGAGAATCCACACCGATTTCTACAACGGAGAAGCGAGAGATGACTCCCTCGCCGACAACACAGCAAAGGCAGCGGCCCTCAAGCCGTGGAAGAAAGAAGAATAGATACTGACAGCATGAGTCAGTGATAAGACTTTGGACTTTGATAAAACCTTTGGACTTTGATAAAACCTTTGGACTTTGATAAAAACTTTGAACTTTGATAAAAACTTTGGACTTTGATATGTCAAGGACTTTACAGTTACAAGTCAACGAGGAAAGAAAGCAGATGGGCTAAAATACGGGAGCGACAGCACAGGACGGCGTATGGCGAACAATCAACAGAACTTGCCTACAGAGGTCCCTGTTCCCCATGATGGCCCAGCTGGTATACAGAATCAAAAGCAGCGATGACAGCGACACTGAACAAGAATGGGTGACACCTGGGTTCTCTGTAGCTGCTGCATCATTTGTCCAGTTAGCATGATCTTTGCCATATGCGAGTCCGGACAGAAGTAAGGTGGCCATATAACACTTGCCTTGACCACTCTACCCATTTCAGAGATTGCCAATTTGACCACATTCAGCTCACACCTGTTGGGGAGTATGAACATGTGCTTGTTGTTGCTCGAGTCTTTTTCAGGTTGGAGACCCTCCCGGATACTAAGGTAAATGAGCAGATAACCACACAGAAATTCATGAATGAGGTAATCTGCAGATATGGGGTACCAGAAGTAATTGAGTCGAACAAAGGTACACACTTTACAGGTGAAATAATGCAACACATCATGTCTGTTTTGGGTATATTTCAGGCTTTTCACACACCCTACCATCCACGGAGTAGGGGGAAAGTAGATACGAAAGGCAATAGAGAAAATGGGTAAATTTTGAAATTGAGTGTCTTTCATTAGTTTTTCTTTTTCTTAGGAGGATACATGCCACAGTAGCTGAATTTGGGGAATGATTTTCTTGTTAATTTTGTCATAGGCCTCTCCAAGGAATTGTTAGTAATGCATTCTGCAGTCTCTGCTTTTCCCCAGGTCCTACAGATGAGTGTCACAATCTAAAACCAGGTGACAGGGTCTATGTGGAAAAGTTTAAGAGAGAAACCCTGTTTGAAGGTCCCTACCAGATGTTGTTCACCACCCCAACTGCAGTCAAGCTCAAAGGAAAACCCACTTGGATCCACACTTCGCACTGAAAAAACTAATGATCCTTACATGCTATAATGTGGTACAATTCCTCTAACACACACCTTTGACTACTGTACACTAGCCCCCTGTTTCAGAACAAATTAATACAATCAAATGTGCAATATGAAGCCTACACTGAGGGTGAGAATCTAACACTGCATCGTGCTAAGAGAGACGTTGACGCTCCAGGTGGTAACTTTGATCCACATGTACACATAGATGTAATAGGAGTGCCAAGGGGGGAGCGAAATTAATTTAATTCTAGAGATCAGGTTAAAGCAGGTTTTGATTCCTCATTTGCTTTTGTCACTGTTAATAATAATGTAGATTGGATGAATTATATCTCTTACAATGAGCAGAGGTTTGTAAACTACACCAGAGATGCTTTGCAAGGGTTAGCTAACCAGTTAGGGCCCACTGCATCCATGGCGTTCCAAAATAGAGTGGCCGTGGATATGATTTTCGCAGGAAGAGGTGGGGTATGTAATTTCCTGTACGTGTATTCTCCCTTTAATGTGACCAATGTTTCCCTTGTTTGAAAAAGATGAAGAGCCAGTTCCGATAATGCCAACCAGGTACGTTACCAGAAGAATGGAGAAATGTACCAGTACTGCGCCTGCCTCAGTCTCATAAGATGGACTGTCAGTGGACTTCCCATTTGCCTAGGGAAAGTGCAGAAGACCTTAGGTTCCGGCGAGGGCACACCCTGTGGGGTGTTAACTCGTACAGATAGAGGGTATGGATGCCCGGAAATAAGCCCAGGGAATCCATGGCCTCCTTCTGAGGTGAGGTAGGGATCCCTCCCCTTTTAGGAGTAGGGACTTACGGGCAGTGGGAAAACCCTGACGCAAGGGTGAGGGGAACTGGACGTGTTCACCATTAGGACTATCTCCAGGAGGGACATTGGTGTGGGTGAAGATTAAGGAGTCCCACGCCGTGCGTACCTGTGCACGCTATTAGTATTGTAACATTATGCTAGAGCGAGAAGAGAGGCTCCTGGTGATAGTTTTGATTTACACGTATACATTGACATCATAGGATAGCCAAGGGGGGTACCTGACAAGTTTTAAAAATTAGAGACCAAGTTAAAACTAGATTCGAGTCCATTTTTCCGATCATTAGGGTAAATAAATGTTGACTGGATTAATTAGGTTTATTATAATTAACAGCGGTTTATAAATTATACTAGAGACGCCTTATAGGGACTAGTCGACCAATAGAACCTACCTCGACTACGACTTTTCAAAATAGAATGGCACTAGGTACGATTTTAGCCAAAAAAGGGAGTGTCTGTAAGATGATAGGGGAGACTTGTACCTACATTCCAGACAAAACGTGACCCACAGGTAAAAACGCAGTTGCCATTAAGAAGCTGACCGCACTAACTAAAAAGAGCTAACCTTAGTCTGTTTTCCTCAGTTAGGTACCTAACAGGAGAAGGAAAAAATATAGAAAAATAGGTTTTGGAACATTGTGTATTTAGAACACTGTGATAGGGTTTTGCTAAGACTTTGCTTTATTTTATCTGCAGTGCACTCTGCTTATGTCCACGCAACATGCCGGTGTTACAACGCCCCTGGTCCTGTTACCTTGCCGCCTCTGGAAAAGGGAAGTGGGAATAATCAGCTTGTAGCTCTTTCCTTCGAGACTAATATATATGATAATGCACTTACTAATAAGACAGGGGTTCAGTCATGTTGATCAGTCATTAGATAGTCCTGACTTTGCACTCTTGTTGATGAATCGAGGTAACGTCAAGAAGGCGGGGTTCTATACAAGTTATGCAGAGTTTACCTGAAATAGTGAAAGTCGCACCTCTCCTAACCTGATTATATTTGTCACCTTTATAGTCATTCTAATTTCTGTTTGTCGTTGCATACAGTGTATTCCGACCCTGATGACTGCCTGGTCCACCTGTCCCACTACGACGTCCAACAAAAAGCCCACTGTCAGCGCAACCGTCGTCATCATGGATCCAGAATGTGATGATGTCGAACCATCCTATACCCCCATGGCAGTAGTAGGCCCAGTCGTCTACAAAACAATGCGAGTCTAGGGTCAGCGGTGGGGGATTGGGGTGGGACGGAGCAGGGCGAGTTTAGTGAAACAGATAGTTTCAAGGGGGGTCTGTGGTGGAAGTCCAGTATTCCTATATTTTGGGCCTTGGCAGTAGACAGTTATCAATTTAACATTCTGTATACATACTTCTATCTTGCTACAAATATAGTTCATGACAGTTGTGCAATAAGTACTTCCTACATATGAAAGTATCTGTTTTTCATAACTCTGCTGACAAAGATGGAATTTAGCCCGTAACCAACATGTATAAATATATTTGACTGTCCAGCTGCATGCACTAATACGGAACTAGGAATCAGACATGGACAACCGCAGAAATTACCCAAGCAATTTTACTGGAAACGTATGCAAATAACATGGGAGGTTTGTGCAATTTATAGTTCATGATGTAACATCCAATCATATCGAAGGAACCCCACGTGGCTCCAAGACAACCCACTCATTTCATCCTGACCCTGATGGCCAATCACAGATGACCGGAGGATGGAAGAATTGCAAGATGCTTATCCAATAATTAAACAATACGTTGTATGCATGTAATCTTTGGACTGCCCAGATGGGCGGATTTGTTAAACTCTTAAAATAGGCTACACGCCGATCATTAAAGTTAGAATTGAGGAAGCTAGGCATGCTGAACCCCGTGTCAGTGTGAAAAACTTCTTATGCGCATTATCAATTCAGAATTAATATGGAGGGCTGTAAACATTCCAAATTGAGTAAGCCGTAATTCCGCAAAGGAAATCTACGACACACCTGCATACGCAGCTCCAGCAATGGTGAAGGAGAAGGAACAACGACGTGGGGTAGATTATTTTGCTATTGGCGTCATTTTCTATAAACTATGCACAGGTATGAGACCTTTTCCTGGATATCGTATCAGCAATGACAAAGCAGAGCTGCTGATATTGGAAGCAGATCGTTCACTCATTACAGCATCGCTGTAGTACTGGGTGGGTATAAGAAGTCCAAATACAGGTGTAGAGCTACACCTGCATACGCAGCTCCAGCAATGGTGAAGGAGAAGGAACAACGACGTGGGGTAGATTATTTTGCTATTGGCGTCATTTTCTATAAACTATGCACAGGTATGAGACCTTTTCCTGGATATCGTATCAACAATGACAAAGCAAAGCTGCTGATATTGGAAGCAGCTCCTTCACCCATCGGACATAACAAACAGTACGCCCTAAGGCTGAACCTGGTGTGTTACAGTTAGAACATCCTAAAGGAACTCAGGAAAACGTCACCTCTGTGTGATCTAGACCTAGATTTCCAGAAGCAACAGAAGAGTAAGCCAAGGCCTGAAGAGTGGAATCACCAATATCTACTCCTTTCTATTCACTGCTTGATAATTACATCTTTTATGCATTAATAATAAATATACAAAAGATCTATAGAGAATTTGTCTTCATTATTCCACCATACAATATGAGATGTTTGCTTGGAATCGGTACCAGAGAGAGTCAAAATATAAGGGAGGAAGGTGACGGGTATACACTGACACCTGCCAATAAATGCAAACAAGGGGCTGGCAAACCAACATAATTCTCTGTCATGAAGTTGTCACAATTACCATTTCAGTTCTGAAATTATTAGTCATACTATGTGTGGCCATCCTTACAGGTCCCCGCCATGTTATAATTAACACCATGCCTTCCAATAGATAGTTTAATTTAATGCTGCTTAGAAATGTAGAATGGTAGAGTTGGGAGGAACCTCCGGGGTCATCGGGTCCAACCCCTTGCTCAACGCAGGATTCACTAAAACATCCCAGACAGATGCCTGTCCAGCCTTTGTTTGAAGACTTTTTCTATTATCTAATCTGTGTCTGCTCCCTTTCAGTTTCACCCCATTGCTTCTAGTCTTTCCTTGTGCAAATGAGAATAGCCCATCAGATATTTGTAGATAGCTATTAAGTCTCCTCTCAGCCTTCTTTTTTTGTAAGTTAAACATTCCCAGATCCTTTGACCGTTCCTCATAGGACATGGTTTACAGACCGCTTACTATCCTGATAGCTCTTCTCTGAATTTGCTCCAGTTTGTTAAATTGGGGTGCCCAAAACTGGGCACAGTACTCCAGATGAGGTCTGAGCAAAGAGTAGTAAAGGGGGATAGTTACCTCATGTGATCTAGACTCTATGCTTCTCTTAACACATCCCAGAATTGTGTTTGCTTTTTGCTGCTGCATCACACTATTGACTCAAGTTCAGTCTGTGATCTACCCAAGTCTTTTTCACATGTGTGCTGCTTAGCTCAATTCCTCTCGTTCTGTATATGCTTCTTTAATTTTTTTTGCCAAATGTAGAACTTTGCATTTCGTCCTGTTAAGCCTGGTTTTGACACGATGATTTTCGCTCAAAAGATGTCTTTTTTTTTTTTAAAGGAACGTTTATTTAGCCAAAATAGATACATATACAAAAACAGCGGACACCAAAGAGAATGCACATCTTGTTGATACATCACAGTATATGAGAATTGAGGGAAAAAAAAGGAGACAAAAGTAAGAACACTGAGCGTCTCGCATATTCGTGTGCATTTCTCATAAGAAAGTATTTGGCTGTTCATTTTTGCTTTTATTTATAAACTACTCATAATAAAACAAACCCAAACCAGGTTAGGGCTCCAAGCCTCGGAGTCCCAAAATATCAGGAGAGAGAGAGAACGGTAATAAAAAGAGAACGGGAGGAACCCCCACCCCCCAGGACAAAATAAACAAAGGGACATAAGAAAGATTAGAGAGAACACCCCCCCCCCCCCCCCCCAGAAAGAATTTTAACCCTCCCCCCTTAATCCCTTAAACAACAAACCTGCGCGACTCAAAGAAAAAAAAAAAAGGATTAGCCTAAACAGTAGATTGGTTCAAGCGGGTGTACCTTATTTTATCCCTTCCTAGTATCTAGACAGGCATCTCTACTGCCGTTGCAGGACTGCTCACCCAGCTCCCCCAAATCTTGTCAAACTTCTCAGGACATCCTCTCGCCATATAAGTCAGTTTGTACATTGGAAGCACAGAGTTCACCACCTGGATCCATGCGTTCCTGGTCGGCCTACCAGGGTGTTTCCAGTTCAACAAAATTACCTTTTTAGCATAGAAAAACAGTAGCTTATATAAGGTGCGGGTTGCCGCTGCCACTGGCAGGTCTCCAACAAGCCCAAAGAGGCACACCCCAGGGTGCATGATCCTCGGGGCCCCCAGATGAGACTCCATAAATATGAGGACGTCCCCCCAGTAGTCTCGCATGACACCGCAGTCCCAAAACACGTGCATGATAGTCCCGTCGGCAATTAAACATCGGGGGCAGGTCGCCGAGGGGAGTAGACCTATTACATGTAGCCTAGATGGGGTGTAGTATATCCGGTGTAGGAACTTTACCTGGATGAGCCTATCTCTAGCACTAATCAAGGGAGGACCAGAGCTCGCCAATATGTCCTCACCATCCCCCTCCAGAAGATCAGGAATGTCGATGATCCATTTTTGGGTGGCTCTCTCTCTTAACGGAGCAAGACACTGCACCAAGTGGGCATAGAAGCTGGACAATGGTCTTACTATATTGCACATCTGTGCCAATCCCTCCAGCCGAGTCAGGGACAGCGGTATGGACAGGCCCTGAAACTGAGCCCTGATCACATGCCGTAGCTGGTAATATCTGAAATAGGAGTGCTCAGGCAGGTTGTAGACTATCTGCAGCTGAAGAAAGGTGCAGAAGGCGCCCTCCGTGACTATGTCAGATAGTACATTAATACCCTGAGCTCTCCAGAATGCAGACTCTGTAAAGCGCTGCAGGTGCGGCAAGTGTGGATTATCCCACAAAGGAGTATGTGGGGACCATGTGACTTCCACTACAGGGGTCAGCCGCAATGCCTTGTGCCATATTTTAAGTGTTACCAGCATGGGGGCAGGTAAGGGGGCAATAGAAGAGGAGCGGCCACGCATCAGCAGACCCCTCAATCCCAGGGTGGGGTCCGCCACCCTGCGCTCCAGCCTGACCGCCGGATTGTAATCCGAAGAGGTCAGCCACCACCCAGCATACACCAGCTGGCTAGCCAGGTAGTAATAGTAAAAATGGGGTAAGGCTAATCCTCCCCAGCTCACCGGGAGGCACAGGGTCTCCAATTTAATCCTGGGGGTGGAGGCTTTCCACAGGATACGCAGTACAATCCCACGAAGCGTAGCGAAGAATCTGATTGGGACCAGGACAGGGGAGTTATGGAGTACGTACAAAACTTTTGGTAGCAGCTTCATCTTTATCAAATTGACCCTGCCCACCAGAGTGAGCGGGAGAGAGGCCCATCGTGTTGCCATTCCCTCAGCCCATTTCAGGAGGGGAGCTAGGTTAAGGTCAGAGAAGGCAGAAACCCTCACTGACACTCTTATACCCAAATAGGTTGTCTGAGTTGTCCAGCTCAGTGGAGCGGGCAAAGGGAGCTCAGCCGCTGCAGAGTCTATCGCAATTAAGTGGGTTTTGTCCCAGTTGACCCGAATACCAGAATGCAGGCCAAATATGTCAAAAATGGTGAGTGCAGAGTCAAGCGAAGACTCCGGATCCTGGAGGAAGAGGAGGGTGTCATCAGCGTATAGTGCTATGCGCTCTTCATAGTTGTGAAATTTAAATCCTTTTATTACCGGCGAGGTCCGGACCCGGATTGCAAGTGGCTCTATAGCAAGGGCAAACAGGGCAGGGGACAGGGGGCAACCCTGTCGTGTGCCTCTACTGAGGGGAAACTGGGCCGAAATATGGACATTGGTTTTAATACTGGCTACTGGGGAATCATATAGGATCTTTACCCATCTAATAAATACTGGCCCAAATCCAAACCGTTGCATCACTGCCCACAAGTACCTCCACTCTACTGAGTCGAAGGCCTTTGCCTGGTCTATAAATACCAGGGTGCGTTTTCCGCAGTTGGAATGTTCATATGTCAGATGGTCAAAAAGCCGCCTTAGATTCATGTCTGTACTTTTGCCAGGCATGAAGCCAGATTGGTCAGGGTGTATGATCTCTTTAAGAATGGAATTTATGCGCGTCGCAAGTATTTTTGCCAGAATTTTAACGTCGTTGTTAAGAAGTGAGATCGGCCTATAGGAACCACAATCTGCAGGATCTTTTCCAGCTTTAGGAATCATGACAATTATGGCCTTGCGCATGGTGTCCGGCAGGGCACCATCTCGCAGAATAGAATTATATAGCGTTAGAATCCGGGGAGCTAGGAAATCCACATTCTTTTTATACCATTCCCCAGGGAGTCCATCCAACCCCGGCGATTTCCTATTGGGAAGTGACTTGATAGCGTCCATTACCTCCTCTATACTCAAGTCCCCATCCAAATAAGTGGCACTACTTGGGCTCAGCGCTGGGAAGGGGATATCATCAAGGTAAGCTATTAGCTGTTCATCCGAGCAGCTAAGTTTGGAAGTATAAAGATTACTATAGAAGTGGGCAAACGTTAGATTGATCAGTTGGGGATCATCCACCAGGGTCCCCGAAGCATCGCGCACCCCCGTGATTGGCGGCAATGTTTGATCCTCCCTAGCCAAATAGGCCAACAGATGACCGTTCTTATCTCCCTGGTCAAAGACCTGGTGACGAGTGTAAAGAAACTTCTTTTTGGTATATTCAGTGAGCAGTAACTTGTATTTCCGCCGTAGGTTATTTAAGTCCAGGTAGGCCTCTGGGGAAGGATGTGCTATGTGTCTGGCCTCCGCCGCAACAAGGCGGCGTTCCAGGTCCAATCGGGCAGCCTGCAGAGATCTTCTATACTCAGCGATGGCGGATGTGAAAGACCCCCTAGTAAAAGCCTTAAAGGCATCCCACACAGTTAGCTCCGAAGCAGTCCCCTCATTGACCTCCCAGTACATCCCTGCTTCCTGCTCAGTGTACTCCTGTACCTCTCCCTGCACCAGCCATAGAGGGCTGAGTCTCCACAAGGGACGAGAGCTCTCCACACCAAGGTCAAGGACCAGCTGGAGTGGGGAATGGTCCGATATGCCTCTGGGCAGATAGGAAACATCCCGCACCATAGGAAGACAGTCCGGGGAGCCAAAACACAGGTCGATGCGGGAAAAAGCATTATGTGTTAGGGAGTGACATGAATAGGCAGTGTCATGCGGGTGTCGCAGGCGCCATATTTCCTGTAGCAAGTAGGAGTCAGCCCATGTCAGCAATCTGGTTGATGCCGAGGCAGCTGGAGTGAACCGGTCCCGCACCGGGTCCAAAATCAGATTGAAGTCCCCCATAAATATTATTGGAGCAGGTTCGAGCAAAACCACCTGGGCCATCACATCAGAGAGGATTTTAATATCAGCGGGGGGCGGCAGATAGATATTGATTATTGTGAGGAGCCGGCCATGGAAGGTTCCCTGAAGGATCAAAAACCGACCCCCAGGATCAATGTGGATTTGTCGGAATACAAATTGGGCTGCTTTAGTTACCAGGATGCTGACTCCTCTGGCATAGTTGGAATAAGTAGCGTGGTATGCAGCACCTATATTGGCTCTCTTAAGAGCCAGTATCTTTGAGCCCTGTAGATGTGTCTCCTGAAGTAGTATGATGTGGGGAGAATGGATTTTTAGAAAATTGAAAGTTAGAGCTCTCTTAAATTTGGAATTCAAACCCCTAACATTCCAGGAGATCAGCTTAAGATGCATGCTAGCCATTGCCATAGAGTTGGACATTGTTTGAACAGGACACCCGCATAGCACCGAAAGAAGAGTCGCGCCAAAAAAAAGTGCAATAAAGTAAAGTGGTTATCTTAGATATATGAACCATAACAAAAACCCCTTCCCACCCTACCCATCCCCCCAAACTTAGGACAGGTTTGGATCCCCGAATACCAAACTTTATGAGGGGCATTAGGCCTGCCCCAGCGAACTAAAAGAGAAACTTAAAACAGAGAGGACTGAGAGAACAAATATAGTCACATGGTCCCCCTGCGAAAGAGCATGAGACACAATTGCGTCATGTGGGCTGTATCTCCACAGCTTGCATATACCCGGCTATAACCTGGGATACTGATATGTGGGCTGGTTGCCCAAGGAGGGGGAGCCCCCACCAGGCCATTGGCCATGAGTTGGGGTCCACCAGGGAGGGCCACAGAGAGTAACATTATCAGGCCGCCGGGAAAGTCAGAGGAAAAAAAAAATTTAGCATAGTTAACAGAATCCACATCACATACCAAAGACGATTTTATCATAAGTGGCTGGCCCAAAGGGCTAAGGAGGTGAGTAGGGGAGAGGAGGCGAAAAGGGGGAAAGGAAGCAAAGAAGGGGAAAGGAAACCGGAGAGGGCAGGGAGCGGTAGGGAAGAGGAGAGGGATTTCCTTCAGTTGTTGCCACAGAGAAGAAAGAGTAGGCCAGCCACGGCATCAATTTTGTAATGTCTCACAAACAGGATTCAATTTTGCTCGAGCCAATTTAGGACATCTCCAGGACTCTCGAAGAAATGGGAGCGATTGTCCTTGATCACTTTTAGCCTAGCAGGGTACAACATGGCGTAGACAAGCTGTTTAGCGCGCAGAGCTTTCTTTGCCTCTGCAAACTTTTGCCGCCTCTGCTGCACCTCCAAAGAGAAGTCTGGGAAGATACGGACTGTTTGCCCTCCGACCTTCAGCGGATCTTTCATGCGGTTGAGCGCCAAGACTTTGTCCCTGTCCCTATAGTTAAGTAACTTAGCTATGAAGGTGCGAGGGGGTCCTCCAGGTGGCGGGGCCCCAGATGGAATACGATGGGCTCTTTCCACACAGAGCAGAGGCGAAAGGGAATCTGGGCCGTATGTCTTTTTGAGGAGCGATTCCAAGAAATCGCAGGGGTTTTTGCCCTCTGCTCCCTCCGGCAGTCCCACGAACCTGAGATTACACCGACGCAACCGGTTCTCCATGTCGTCAATTTTTCTCTGCTGTGCTGCAAAACTGGTGTTTAGAGTCTGCACGCGGTCCGAGAGCGGCGTAGTGATATCTTCAAGGTCAGATACTCTGGTCTCAACCTCGGTCGTGCGTTCCCGCAGCGTTTGAACATCCGCTCTCAGCAGACTAAAGTCTGATTGCAAGGCATCGATTTTCTCGGTGAGGGCAGAGCGGGACTCCGTAATTGCTTTCAACACATCAGCAATAGTCGGGCCGGACACAGGAGGTGAAGCTGGGGTAGCCCCCGCAGGGGATGTGCCTTGTGGGCTGCAGGGCTCGTTAGATCGGGTGTCCGCTGAGCCGCTGGGTCGGGCATACTGTTGCAGCTTGTTGGCTATTTTATTTTGTTTAATGGGTGCCATCTTGCCGGAGGGGTACAGTTGGAGATATCCGTCGGCTCGAGCTTGTAACGTATCGCAGGGGGAGTTCACATGTAGTTTAGTGGTTAGTGCATAACTGTTGAGGAATAGTCATGATGCAGTGCAGTGATGTCAGTGAACTGGCGCCACACCACCACTAGGTGTCAGTAGAGAGCAGGTCAAGACTCAATGGGTAAATGCAAGTGAAGCAGACTTTGTGGGTTATGAAACAAAGTAAAGGCTGCAAATGTGGGCCTGTGCTTCTCTCTCTGGCCCACAGAGTATAGCCCCAGTGTTGTACTGTGGAGTCTGGTGAGCTGCACAGGCTTTCAACAGTCCCAGCTCTGCTACATCTCTGCTGTGCAGGCTGTATATGTGTGGCTTGTGCTTCTTTCTCTGGCCCACAGAGTATAGCCCCAGTGTTGTACTGTGGAGTCTGGTGAGCTGCACAGGCTTTCAACAGTCCCAGCTCTGCTGCATCTCTGCTGTGCAGGCTGTATATGTGTGGCTTGCTGCTCACAATAAATGGCAGTCCCTGGGAGTAGAGGATGACCCCCTCTCTGGCCTCAGGAGCCTCCTGGACAGCACTCCCGACAGAGGCCCTCAGTGCAGATGGAGCTCCCCTCCTCTTCAGCCCCCCCCCTCCAAAAGATGTCTTTTGAGCGATAATCGTTGTGTTCATTTACAGGGCAAGGTGATCGCTCAAACGTTGAGCAATCACTTTGCGCTCCGAGTGGGGTATGCAGAAGACAAGCAGGGGCGCTTGTCTTCTGCATCCAGCTGTTATCTGGTATACAGCGACTGGTTAACGAAAACTGCACGATGTCAGTGCAGATAGACAACGATTTTTGCTCAAATATGGCTTTGAGCGATTTTTGGGGGAAGTAATCGTTGTGTTTTAATCAGCCTTTAAATACCATTCTATTGCTTGCAGCCCTCTGTTCAAGTTTGTCTAGATCTTTTTGAATCCTCTCTCACTGCTCTAGTCTTAGCTGTGTCTCCTAGCTTTGTGTCATTGGCAAATTTGATCAGCTTCCTATCAATTCCCTCCTCCAGATCATTTATAAAAATGTTGAACAAAACTGGGTACTCCACTTGAGACATTTTTCCACTGGGATTATGACCACTCTTTGAGTACGATCACTCAGCCAGTTGTGAATCCACCTAACAGTTGCCTTTTCAATCCCTTGTCTATTTTTTCAATAAAGATGGTATCAGATACTTTGTCAAATGCTTTACTAAAGTCAAAACATACTATATCTAACGCACTTCCCTGATCAAGCCAGTTGGTGATTCTGTCATAGAAGGAAATTAGATTAGTCTGGCATGACTTGTTTGTTATAAACCCATGCTCGCTCTGGTTTATTACTCCATTCTCATCCAAGTACTTCCATACACGCATTCACGGGGGCAGAAATAGTCCAGTAGTAGTGTATAAAGGCCTTAACTAATTAAAACTAAATTTTATTAAGACTTTGAAAACTAGGGCTGTATGACAGACACACAATGAAAGGCACGATATTTGGAAACCAGCGTGCCTAAACAGACAAACACAAAACCAGTGGCATATAAACCCACCTTCTAAATGCAGGTGTATATATATAATCAAAGGGTAATAAAAAGACTCATAATCCCCTCATATAATGCAAGGAGGATGAGGGCAAGAAATGTTGCTAGCTTCTTAATGCTTGTGCTCAACAACATTCACAGGAGCCACAACGAACAGATATTAGAGTGGAGACACCCATTATTGTACCGCTCTCCACCATGCTTCACTGCTGCCTGCAGACACTCATTATTGTACCGCTCTTCACCATGCTTCACTGCTGCCTGCAGACACATTATTATACCGCTCTTCACATGCATCACTGCTGCCTGCAGACACTCATTATTGTAGCGCTCTTCACCATGCATCACTGCTGCCTGCAGACACTCATTATTGTACCGCTCTTTACCATGCTTCACTGCTGCCTGCAGATACTCATTATTGTACCGCTCTTCACCATGCTTCACTGCTGCCTGCAGACACTCATTATTGTACAGCTCTTCACCATGCATCACTGCTGCCTGCAGACACTCATTATTGTACCGCTCTTCACCATGCTTCACTGCTGCCTGCAGACACTCATTATTGTACCACTCTTCACCATGCTTCACTGCTGCCTGCAGATACTCATTATTGTACCGCTCTTCACCATGCTTCACTGCTGCCTGCAGACACACATTATTGTACCGCTCTCCGCTATGCTTCACTGCTGCCTGCAGACACTCATTATTGTACCGCTCTCCACCATGCTTCACTGCTGCCTGCAGACACCCATTATTGTACCCCCCCCCCCTTTTTGTAGTTTTTCTTTTTTTATGTTGTACAAGAAATGAAATAAGTTTACAAAAACTTGCTTTCTGCCGCCATCTCCTGACCCCCAAAGCTTTTTTTATTTTTTTGTCAATCATATTGCATGATGCCCTTTTTTTGTGCGGTAGCTTGCAGTTTTTATTATTAACTAGAGATGAGTGAGCACCCAAATGCTCGGGTCCGCGTTATTTGAGTCGAGCTTTTCGTAAAATCCGAGAGCTCTACTCGAGTAACGAACCTCATTGACTATAATGGGAGACTCAAGCATTATGTGGGACGCTGAGTCCCGAGTTTTTTTAAAATCTTTTCTTGGTTCGTGTTTCTTCTACTCTCTCTCTCCCCTCCCTTCCCCTTCCTGCCAGACCAAAAATGTTCGAATGACGCGTGCTGCCGCAGGGAGGGGCCCAAACAGGCATGTCACAGCGGGGAGGAGCCAAAAGCTGGGGCGAGGAGCCAAAAGCTATTTGATGCTCGTTCGAGTAACGAGCACCATCGAGTACGCTAATACTCGAACGAGCATCAAGCTTGACAGAGTATGTTCACTCAACTCTATTATTAACATTTTGGGATAGACAGGACTTTTTGATCACTTTTTATTCAATTTGTATCTTGGATACGGGGTGAACAAAGAAGTCCAATTCTAGCAATGTGTATATTTTCTTTCTGACGGCATTCACCATAGTTGATGACATCACGATGGCAGTTTACAGGGTGACATCACAATGGCAGGCAGCCATTATATTTCAATGTGCTATTTTGTTTCCTATAAACAGATGTTTTATCTAAGGAGGAAAGTCACATCATAAACACCAATGAAGAGAGAGAAAACTTCTAGATCTCTAGAACTGGAGACACCACTACAAAACCGCCAAGATCACTCAGAGCGACAGCAGTGAATCTAAATCTGATTACTGTTCTCTAGAACTGGAGACACCAGAGGAGCTATACAGAACTACCAAGATCACTCAGAGCGACAGTAGAGACTCTAAATCTGATTACTGTGCTCTATAACTGGAGACACCAGAGGAGCTCCACACACCTATCAAACCCTTCCAGAGCGAAAGTAGCCATGATGAAACACCCACCACAAGTGATATCTGTTTGGAGGAACCCCATCCGAAAGGAATGCGTTGCTATTAAAGCTTCAGCCAAAGGGAATCTCACATGGACCAGGTTCAATTACATAGAGCGCCATATCCTAAAACTATCCCATGAGAGTCCGTACCTTATTCATGGTCTTTCCACCTTCCACAAGCTAAACTGCCTATTTTGGGATGGAATCGGCCAATGGAGAAAACCTTGATCATTTTATATTTAATAACTTTGCTCTTGATACCACCACAATAAAATTCATCACAGCAGAAGTGATCTGCGGCACAGAGTTCTTGCATAAGAAAGGCATTATACATCGGGACCTGAAGACAGAGAATATTTTTCTGACTGCAGATGGCCATGTAAGAATAACAGCCTTTGGCTTCGCTGTAGTACTGGGTGGATATAAGAAATCCAAATACAGGTGTAGAGGTACACCTGCATACGCAGCTCCAGCAATGGTGAAGGAGAAGGAACAACGACGTGGGGTAGATTATTTTGCTATTGGCGTCATTTTCTATAAACTATGCACAGGTATGAGACCTTTTCCTGGATATCGTATCAGCAATGACAAAGCAAAGCTGCTGATATTGGAAGCAGATCGTTCACTCATTACAGCATCGCTGTAGTACTGGGTGGGTATAAGAAGTCCAAATACAGGTGTAGAGCTACACCTGCATACGCAGCTCCAGCAATGGTGAAGGAGAAGGAACAACGACGTGGGGTAGATTATTTTGCTATTGGCGTCATTTTCTATAAACTATGCACAGGTATGAGACCTTTTCCTGGATATCGTATCAGCAATGACAAAGCAAAGCTGCTGATATTGGAAGCAGATCGTTCACTCATTACAGCATCGCTGTAGTACTGGGTGGGTATAAGAAGTCCAAATACAGGTGTAGAGCTACACCTGCATACGCAGCTCCAGCAATGGTGAAGGAGAAGGAACAACGACGTGGGGTAGATTATTTTGCTATTGGCGTCATTTTCTATAAACTATGCACAGGTATGAGACCTTTTCCTGGATATCGTATCAACAATGACAAAGCAAAGCTGCTGATATTGGAAGCAGCTCCTTCACCCATCGGACATAACAAACAGTACGCCCTAAGGCTGAACCTGGTGTGTTACAGTTAGAACATCCTAAAGGAACTCAGGAAAACGTCACCTCTGTGTGATCTAGACCTAGATTTCCAGAAGCAACAGAAGAGTAAGCCAAGGCCTGAAGAGTGGAATCACCAATATCTACTCCTTTCTATTCACTGCTTGATAATTACATCTTTTATGCATTAATAATAAATATACAAAAGATCTATAGAGAATTTGTCTTCATTATTCCACCATACAATATGAGATGTTTGCTTGGAATCGGTACCAGAGAGAGTCAAAATATAAGGGAGGAAGGTGACGGGTATACACTGACACCTGCCAATAAATGCAAACAAGGGGCTGGCAAACCAACATAATTCTCTGTCATGAAGTTGTCACAATTACCATTTCAGTTCTGAAATTATTAGTCATACTATGTGTGGCCATCCTTACAGGTCCCCGCCATGTTATAATTAACACCATGCCTTCCAATAGATAGTTTAATTTAATGCTGCTTAGAAATGTAGAATGGTAGAGTTGGGAGGAACCTCCGGGGTCATCGGGTCCAACCCCTTGCTCAACGCAGGATTCACTAAAACATCCCAGACAGATGCCTGTCCAGCCTTTGTTTGAAGACTTTTTCTATTATCTAATCTGTGTCTGCTCCCTTTCAGTTTCACCCCATTGCTTCTAGTCTTTCCTTGTGCAAATGAGAATAGGGCTGATCCCTCTGCACTATAGCAGCCCATCAGATATTTGTAGATAGCTATTAAGTCTCCTCTCAGCCTTCTTTTTTTGTAAGTTAAACATTCCCAGATCCTTTGACCGTTCCTCATAGGACATGGTTTACAGACCGCTTACTATCCTGATAGCTCTTCTCTGAATTTGCTCCAGTTTGTTAAATTGGGGTGCCCAAAACTGGGCACAGTACTCCAGATGAGGTCTGAGCAAAGAGTAGTAAAGGGGGATAGTTACCTCATGTGATCTAGACTCTATGCTTCTCTTAACACATCCCAGAATTGTGTTTGCTTTTTGCTGCTGCATCACACTATTGACTCAAGTTCAGTCTGTGATCTACCCAAGTCTTTTTCACATGTGTGCTGCTTAGCTCAATTCCTCTCGTTCTGTATATGCTTCTTTAATTTTTCTTGCCAAATGTAGAACTTTGCATTTCGTCCTGTTAAGCCTGGTTTTGACACGATGATTTTCGCTCAAAAGATGTCTTTTTTTTTTTTAAAGGAACGTTTATTTAGCCAAAATAGATACATATACAAAAACAGCGGACACCAAAGAGAATGCACATCTTGTTGATACATCACAGTATATGAGAATTGAGGGAAAAAAAAGGAGACAAAAGTAAGAACACTGAGCGTCTCGCATATTCGTGTGCATTTCTCATAAGAAAGTATTTGGCTGTTCATTTTTGCTTTTATTTATAAACTACTCATAATAAAACAAACCCAAACCAGGTTAGGGCTCCAAGCCTCGGAGTCCCAAAATATCAGGAGAGAGAGAGAACGGTAATAAAAAGAGAACGGGAGGAACCCCCACCCCCCAGGACAAAATAAACAAAGGGACATAAGAAAGATTAGAGAGAACACCCCCCCCCCCCCCAGAAAGAATTTTAACCCTCCCCCCTTAATCCCTTAAACAACAAACCTGCGCGACTCAAAGAAAAAAAAAAAAGGATTAGCCTAAACAGTAGATTGGTTCAAGCGGGTGTACCTTATTTTATCCCTTCCTAGTATCTAGACAGGCATCTCTACTGCCGTTGCAGGACTGCTCACCCAGCTCCCCCAAATCTTGTCAAACTTCTCAGGACATCCTCTCGCCATATAAGTCAGTTTGTACATTGGAAGCACAGAGTTCACCACCTGGATCCATGCGTTCCTGGTCGGCCTACCAGGGTGTTTCCAGTTCAACAAAATTACCTTTTTAGCATAGAAAAACAGTAGCTTATATAAGGTGCGGGTTGCCGCTGCCACTGGCAGGTCTCCAACAAGCCCAAAGAGGCACACCCCAGGGTGCATGATCCTCGGGGCCCCCAGATGAGACTCCATAAATATGAGGACGTCCCCCCAGTAGTCTCGCATGACACCGCAGTCCCAAAACACGTGCATGATAGTCCCGTCGGCAATTAAACATCGGGGGCAGGTCGCCGAGGGGAGTAGACCCATTACATGTAGCCTAGATGGGGTGTAGTATATCCGGTGTAGGAACTTTACCTGGATGAGCCTATCTCTAGCACTAATCAAGGGAGGACCAGAGCTCGCCAATATGTCCTCACCATCCCCCTCCAGAAGATCAGGAATGTCGATGATCCATTTTTGGGTGGCTCTCTCTCTTAACGGAGCAAGACACTGCACCAAGTGGGCATAGAAGCTGGACAATGGTCTTACTATATTGCACATCTGTGCCAATCCCTCCAGCCGAGTCAGGGACAGCGGTATGGACAGGCCCTGAAACTGAGCCCTGATCACATGCCGTAGCTGGTAATATCTGAAATAGGAGTGCTCAGGCAGGTTGTAGACTATCTGCAGCTGAAGAAAGGTGCAGAAGGCGCCCTCCGTGACTATGTCAGATAGTACATTAATACCCTGAGCTCTCCAGAATGCAGACTCTGTAAAGCGCTGCAGGTGCGGCAAGTGTGGATTATCCCACAAAGGAGTATGTGGGGACCATGTGACTTCCACTACAGGGGTCAGCCGCAATGCCTTGTGCCATATTTTAAGTGTTACCAGCATGGGGGCAGGTAAGGGGGCAATAGAAGAGGAGCGGCCACGCATCAGCAGACCCCTCAATCCCAGGGTGGGGTCCGCTACCCTGCGCTCCAGCCTGACCGCCGGATTGTAATCCGAAGAGGTCAGCCACCACCCAGCATACACCAGCTGGCTAGCCAGGTAGTAATAGTAAAAATGGGGTAAGGCTAATCCTCCCCAGCTCACCGGGAGGCACAGGGTCTCCAATTTAATCCTGGGGGTGGAGGCTTTCCACAGGATACGCAGTACAATCCCACGAAGCGTAGCGAAGAATCTGATTGGGACCAGGACAGGGGAGTTATGGAGTACGTACAAAACTTTTGGTAGCAGCTTCATCTTTATCAAATTGACCCTGCCCACCAGAGTGAGCGGGAGAGAGGCCCATCGTGTTGCCATTCCCTCAGCCCATTTCAGGAGGGGAGCTAGGTTAAGGTCAGAGAAGGCAGAAACCCTCACTGACACTCTTATACCCAAATAGGTTGTCTGAGTTGTCCAGCTCAGTGGAGCGGGCAAAGGGAGCTCAGCCGCTGCAGAGTCTATCGCAATTAAGTGGGTTTTGTCCCAGTTGACCCGAATACCAGAATGCAGGCCAAATATGTCAAAAATGGTGAGTGCAGAGTCAAGCGAAGACTCCGGATCCTGGAGGAAGAGGAGGGTGTCATCAGCGTATAGTGCTATGCGCTCTTCATAGTTGTGAAATTTAAATCCTTTTATTACCGGCGAGGTCCGGACCCGGATTGCAAGTGGCTCTATAGCAAGGGCAAACAGGGCAGGGGACAGGGGGCAACCCTGTCGTGTGCCTCTACTGAGGGGAAACTGGGCCGAAATATGGACATTGGTTTTAATACTGGCTACTGGGGAATCATATAGGATCTTTACCCATCTAATAAATACTGGCCCAAATCCAAACCGTTGCATCACTGCCCACAAGTACCTCCACTCTACTGAGTCGAACGCCTTTGCCTGGTCTATAAATACCAGGGTGCGTTTTCCGCAGTTGGAATGTTCATATGTCAGATGGTCAAAAAGCCGCCTTAGATTCATGTCTGTACTTTTGCCAGGCATGAAGCCAGATTGGTCAGGGTGTATGATCTCTTTAAGAATGGAATTTATGCGCGTCGCAAGTATTTTTGCCAGAATTTTAACGTCGTTGTTAAGAAGTGAGATCGGCCTATAGGAACCACAATCTGCAGGATCTTTTCCAGCTTTAGGAATCATGACAATTATGGCCTTGCGCATGGTGTCCGGCAGGGCACCATCTCGCAGAATAGAATTATATAGCGTTAGAAGCCGGGGAGCTAGGAAATCCACATTCTTTTTATACCATTCCCCAGGGAGTCCATCCAACCCCGGCGATTTCCTATTGGGAAGTGACTTGATAGCGTCCATTACCTCCTCTATACTCAAGTCCCCATCCAAATAAGTGGCACTA
Organism: Eleutherodactylus coqui; assembly: GCF_035609145.1. Lineage (NCBI taxonomy): Eukaryota > Metazoa > Chordata > Amphibia > Anura > Eleutherodactylidae > Eleutherodactylus > Eleutherodactylus coqui. The sequence continues at coordinate 23,500,711 of NC_089849.1, forward strand.
CTTGGGCTCAGCGCTGGGAAGGGGATATCATCAAGGTAAGCTATTAGCTGTTCATCCGAGCAGCTAAGTTTGGAAGTATAAAGATTACTATAGAAGTGGGCAAACGTTAGATTGATCAGTTGGGGATCATCCACCAGGGTCCCCGAAGCATCGCGCACCCCCGTGATTGGCGGCAATGTTTGATCCTCCCTAGCCAAATAGGCCAACAGATGACCGTTCTTATCTCCCTGGTCAAAGACCTGGTGACGAGTGTAAAGAAACTTCTTTTTGGTATATTCAGTGAGCAGTAACTTGTATTTCCGCCGTAGGTTATTTAAGTCCAGGTAGGCCTCTGGGGAAGGATGTGCTATGTGTCTGGCCTCCGCCGCAACAAGGCGGCGTTCCAGGTCCAATCGGGCAGCCTGCAGAGATCTTCTATACTCAGCGATGGCGGATGTGAAAGACCCCCTAGTAAAAGCCTTAAAGGCATCCCACACAGTTAGCTCCGAAGCAGTCCCCTCATTGACCTCCCAGTACATCCCTGCTTCCTGCTCAGTGTACTCCTGTACCTCTCCCTGCACCAGCCATAGAGGGCTGAGTCTCCACAAGGGACGAGAGCTCTCCACACCAAGGTCAAGGACCAGCTGGAGTGGGGAATGGTCCGATATGCCTCTGGGCAGATAGGAAACATCCCGCACCATAGGAAGACAGTCCGGGGAGCCAAAACACAGGTCGATGCGGGAAAAAGCATTATGTGTTAGGGAGTGACATGAATAGGCAGTGTCATGCGGGTGTCGCAGGCGCCATATTTCCTGTAGCAAGTAGGAGTCAGCCCATGTCAGCAATCTGGTTGATGCCGAGGCAGCTGGAGTGAACCGGTCCCGCACCGGGTCCAAAATCAGATTGAAGTCCCCCATAAATATTATTGGAGCAGGTTCGAGCAAAACCACCTGGGCCATCACATCAGAGAGGATTTTAATATCAGCGGGGGGCGGCAGATAGATATTGATTATTGTGAGGAGCCGGCCATGGAAGGTTCCCTGAAGGATCAAAAACCGACCCCCAGGATCAATGTGGATTTGTCGGAATACAAATTGGGCTGCTTTAGTTACCAGGATGCTGACTCCTCTGGCATAGTTGGAATAAGTAGCGTGGTATGCAGCGCCTATATTGGCTCTCTTAAGAGCCAGTATCTTTGAGCCCTGTAGATGTGTCTCCTGAAGTAGTATGATGTGGGGAGAATGGATTTTTAGAAAATTGAAAGTTAGAGCTCTCTTAAATTTGGAATTCAAACCCCTAACATTCCAGGAGATCAGCTTAAGATGCATGCTAGCCATTGCCATAGAGTTGGACATTGTTTGAACAGGACACCCGCATAGCACCGAAAGAAGAGTCGCGCCAAAAAAAAGTGCAATAAAGTAAAGTGGTTATCTTAGATATATGAACCATAACAAAAACCCCTTCCCACCCTACCCATCCCCCCAAACTTAGGACAGGTTTGGATCCCCGAATACCAAACTTTATGAGGGGCATTAGGCCTGCCCCAGCGAACTAAAAGAGAAACTTAAAACAGAGAGGACTGAGAGAACAAATATAGTCACATGGTCCCCCTGCGAAAGAGCATGAGACACAATTGCGTCATGTGGGCTGTATCTCCACAGCTTGCATATACCCGGCTATAACCTGGGATACTGATATGTGGGCTGGTTGCCCAAGGAGGGGGAGCCCCCACCAGGCCATTGGCCATGAGTTGGGGTCCACCAGGGAGGGCCACAGAGAGTAACATTATCAGGCCGCCGGGAAAGTCAGAGGAAAAAAAAAATTTAGCATAGTTAACAGAATCCACATCACATACCAAAGACGATTTTATCATAAGTGGCTGGCCCAAAGGGCTAAGGAGGTGAGTAGGGGAGAGGAGGCGAAAAGGGGGAAAGGAAGCAAAGAAGGGGAAAGGAAACCGGAGAGGGCAGGGAGCGGTAGGGAAGAGGAGAGGGATTTCCTTCAGTTGTTGCCACAGAGAAGAAAGAGTAGGCCAGCCACGGCATCAATTTTGTAATGTCTCACAAACAGGATTCAATTTTGCTCGAGCCAATTTAGGACATCTCCAGGACTCTCGAAGAAATGGGAGCGATTGTCCTTGATCACTTTTAGCCTAGCAGGGTACAACATGGCGTAGACAAGCTGTTTAGCGCGCAGAGCTTTCTTTGCCTCTGCAAACTTTTGCCGCCTCTGCTGCACCTCCAAAGAGAAGTCTGGGAAGATACGGACTGTTTGCCCTCCGACCTTCAGCGGATCTTTCATGCGGTTGAGCGCCAAGACTTTGTCCCTGTCCCTATAGTTAAGTAACTTAGCTATGAAGGTGCGAGGGGGTCCTCCAGGTGGCGGGGCCCCAGATGGAATACGATGGGCTCTTTCCACACAGAGCAGAGGCGAAAGGGAATCTGGGCCGTATGTCTTTTTGAGGAGCGATTCCAAGAAATCGCAGGGGTTTTTGCCCTCTGCTCCCTCCGGCAGTCCCACGAACCTGAGATTACACCGACGCAACCGGTTCTCCATGTCGTCAATTTTTCTCTGCTGTGCTGCAAAACTGGTGTTTAGAGTCTGCACGCGGTCCGAGAGCGGCGTAGTGATATCTTCAAGGTCAGATACTCTGGTCTCAACCTCGGTCGTGCGTTCCCGCAGCGTTTGAACATCCGCTCTCAGCAGACTAAAGTCTGATTGCAAGGCATCGATTTTCTCGGTGAGGGCAGAGCGGGACTCCGTAATTGCTTTCAACACATCAGCAATAGTCGGGCCGGACACAGGAGGTGAAGCTGGGGTAGCCCCCGCAGGGGATGTGCCTTGTGGGCTGCAGGGCTCGTTAGATCGGGTGTCCGCTGAGCCGCTGGGTCGGGCATACTGTTGCAGCTTGTTGGCTATTTTATTTTGTTTAATGGGTGCCATCTTGCCGGAGGGGTACAGTTGGAGATATCCGTCGGCTCGAGCTTGTAACGTATCGCAGGGGGAGTTCACATGTAGTTTAGTGGTTAGTGCATAACTGTTGAGGAATAGTCATGATGCAGTGCAGTGATGTCAGTGAACTGGCGCCACACCACCACTAGGTGTCAGTAGAGAGCAGGTCAAGACTCAATGGGTAAATGCAAGTGAAGCAGACTTTGTGGGTTATGAAACAAAGTAAAGGCTGCAAATGTGGGCCTGTGCTTCTCTCTCTGGCCCACAGAGTATAGCCCCAGTGTTGTACTGTGGAGTCTGGTGAGCTGCACAGGCTTTCAACAGTCCCAGCTCTGCTGCATCTCTGCTGTGCAGGCTGTATATGTGTGGCTTGCTGCTCACAATAAATGGCAGTCCCTGGGAGTAGAGGATGACCCCCTCTCTGGCCTCAGGAGCCTCCTGGACAGCACTCCCGACAGAGGCCCTCAGTGCAGATGGAGCTCCCCTCCTCTTCAGCCCCCCCCTCCAAAAGATGTCTTTTGAGCGATAATCGTTGTGTTCATTTACAGGGCAAGGTGATCGCTCAAACGTTGAGCAATCACTTTGCGGTCCGAGTGGGGTATGCAGAAGACAAGCAGGGGCGCTTGTCTTCTGCATCCAGCTGTTATCTGGTATACAGCGACTGGTTAACGAAAACTGCACGATGTCAGTGCAGATAGACAACGATTTTTGCTCAAATATGGCTTTGAGCGATTTTTGGGGGAAGGAATCGTTGTGTTTTAATCAGCCTTTAAATACCATTCTATTGCTTGCAGCCCTCTGTTCAAGTTTGTCTAGATCTTTTTGAATCCTCTCTCACTGCTCTAGTCTTAGCTGTGTCTCCTAGCTTTGTGTCATTGGCAAATTTGATCAGCTTCCTATCAATTCCCTCCTCCAGATCATTTATAAAAATGTTGAACAAAACTGGGTACTCCACTTGAGACATTTTTCCACTGGGATTATGACCACTCTTTGAGTACGATCACTCAGCCAGTTGTGAATCCACCTAACAGTTGCCTTTTCAATCCCTTGTCTATTTTTTCAATAAAGATGGTATCAGATACTTTGTCAAATGCTTTACTAAAGTCAAAACATACTATATCTAACGCACTTCACTGATCAAGCCAGTTGGTGATTCTGTCATAGAAGGAAATTAGATTAGTCTGGCATGACTTGTTTGTTATAAACCCATGCTCGCTCTGGTTTATTACTCCATTCTCATCCAAGTACTTCCATACACGCATTCACGGGGGCAGAAATAGTCCAGTAGTAGTGTATAAAGGCCTTAACTAATTAAAACTAAATTTTATTAAGACTTTGAAAACTAGGGCTGTATGACAGACACACAATGAAAGGCACGATATTTGGAAACCAGCGTGCCTAAGCAGACAAACACAAAACCAGTGGCATATAAACCCACCTTCTAAATGCAGGTGTATATATATATAATCAAAGGGTAATAAAAAGACTCATAATCCCCTCATATAATGCAAGGAGGATGAGGGCAAGAAATGTTGCTAGCTTCTTAATGCTTGTGCTCAACAACATTCACAGGAGCCACAACGAACAGATTTTAGAGTGGAGACACCCATTATTGTACCGCTCTCCACCATGCTTCACTGCTGCCTGCAGACACTCATTATTGTACCGCTCTTCACCATGCTTCACTGCTGCCTGCAGACACTCATTATTGTACCGCTCTTCACCATGCATCACTGCTGCCTGCAGACACTCATTATTGTACCGCTCTTCACCATGCTTCACTGCTGCCTGCAGACACTCATTATTGTACCGCTCTTCACCATGCATCACTGCTGCCTGCAGACACTCATTATTGTACCGCTCTTCACCATGCTTCACTGCTGCCTGCAGACACACATTATTGTACCGCTCTCCACCATGCTTCATTGCTGCCTGCAAACACTCATTATTGTACCGCTCTCCACCATGCTTCACTGCTGCCTGCAGACACTCATTATTGTACTGCTCTCCACCATGCTTCACTGCTGCCTACAGACATTCATTATTGTACCGCTCTCCACCATGCTTCATCGCTGCCTGCAAACACTCATTATTGTACCGCTCTCCACCATGCTTCACTGCTGCCTGCAGACACTCATTATTGTACCACTCTCCGCCATGCTTCACTGCTGCCTGCAGACACTCATTATTGTACCGCTCTTCACCATGCTTCCCTGCTGCCTGCAGACACCCATTATTGTACCCCCCCCCCCTTTTTGTAGTTTTTCTTTTTTTATGTTGTACAAGAAATGAAATAAGTTTACAAAAACTTGCTTTCTGCCGCCATCTCCTGGCCCCCAAAGCTTTTTTTTATTTTTTTGTCAATCATATTGCATGATGCCCTTTTTTTGTGCGGTAGCTTGCAGTTTTTATTATTAACTAGAGATGAGTGAGCACCCAAATGCTCAGGTCCGCGTTATTTGAGTCGAGCTTTTCGTAAAATCCGAGAGCTCTACTCGAGTAACGAACCTCATTGACTATAATGGGAGACTCAAGCATTATGTGGGACGCTGAGTCTCGAGTTTTTTAAAAATCTTTTCTTGGTTCGTGTTTCTTCTTCTCTCTCTCTCTCCCCTCCCTTCCCCTTCCTGCCAGACCAAAATTGTTCGAATGACGCGTGCTGCCGCAGGGAGGGGCCCAAACAGGCATGTCACAGCGGGGAGGAGCCAAAAGCTGGGGCGAGGAGCCAAAAGCTATTTGATGCTCGTTCGAGTAACGAGCACCATCGAGTACGCTAATACTCGAACGAGCATCAAGCTTGACAGAGTATGTTCACTCAACTCTATTATTAACATTTTGGGATAGACAGGACTTTTTGATCACTTTTTATTCAATTTGTATCTTGGATACGGGGTGAACAAAGAAGTCCAATTCTAGCAATGTGTATATTTTCTTTCTGACGGCATTCACCATAGTTGATGACATCACGATGGCAGTTTACAGGGTGACATCACAATGGCAGGCAGCCATTATATTTTAATGTGCTATTTTGTTTCCTATAAACAGATGTTTTATCTAAGGAGGAAAGTCACATCATAAACACCAATGAAGAGAGAGAAAACTTCTAGATCTCTAGAACTGGAGACACCACTACAAAACCGCCAAGATCACTCAGAGCGACAGCAGTGAATCTAAATCTGATTACTGTTCTCTAGAACTGGAGACACCAGAGGAGCTATACAGAACTGCCAAGATCACTCAGAGCGACAGTAGAGACTCTAAATCTGATTACTGTGCTCTATAACTGGAGACACCAGAGGAGCTCCACACACCTATCAAACCCTTCCAGAGCGAAAGTAGCCATGATGAAACACCCACCACAAGTGATATCTGTTTGGAGGAACCCCATCCGAAAGGAATGCGTTGCTATTAAAGCTTCAGCCAAAGGGAATCTCACATGGACCAGGTTCAATTACATAGAGCGCCATATCCTAAAACTATCCCATGAGAGTCCTTACCTTATTCATGGTCTTTCCACCTTCCACACGCTAAACTGTCTATTTTGGGATGGAATCGGCCAATGGAGAAAACCTTGATCATTTTATATTTAATAACTTTGCTCTTGATACCACCACAATAAAATTCATCACAGCAGAAGTGATCTGCGGCACAGAGTTCTTGCATAAGAAAGGCATTATACATCGGGACCTGAAGACAGAGAATATTTTTCTGACTGCAGACGGCCATGTAAGAATAACAGACTTTGGCATCGCTGTAGTACTGGGTGGATATAAGAAATCCAAATACAGGTGTAGAGGTACACCTGCATACGCAGTCCAGCAATGGTGAAGGAGAAGGAACAACGACGTGGGGTAGATTATTTTGCTATTGGCGTCATTTTCTATAAACTATGCACAGGTATGAGACCTTTTCCTGGATATCGTATCAGCAATGACAAAGCAAAGCTGCTGATATTGGAAGCAGATCGTTCACTCATTACAGCATCGCTGTAGTACTGGGTGGGTATAAGAAGTCCAAATACAGGTGTAGAGGTACACCTGCATACGCAGCTCCAGCAATGGTGAAGGAGAAGGAACAACGACGTGGGGTAGATTATTTTGCTATTGGCGTCATTTTCTATAAACTAGTCACAGGTATGAGACCTTTTCCTGGATATCGTATCAGCAATGACAAAGCAAAGCTGCTGATATTGGAAGCAGCTCCTTCACCCATCGGACATAACAAACAGTACGCCCTAAGGCTGAACCTGGTGTGTTACAGTTAGAACATCCTAAAGGAACTCAGGAAAACGTCACCTCTGTGTGATCTAGACCTAGATTTCCAGAAGCAACAGAAGAGTAAGCCAAGGCCTGAAGAGTGGAATCACCAATATCTACTCCTTTCTATTCACTGCTTGATAATTACATCTTTTATGCATTAATAATAAATATACAAAAGATCTATAGAGAATTTGTCTTCATTATTCCACCATACAATATGAGATGTTTGCTTGGAATCGGTACCAGAGAGAGTCAAAATATAAGGGAGGGAGGTGACGGGTATAGCATCTTATATAGCATGATGAGTTAAATGCCCTTTATGGGGAGCAGGAAGCGATACGTGGTCGGGAATCAAAGCATGGGATTGGATGGTCCAAATATGGTCTTTTTGCATCTAGTTCTGCGTGAATTGTTGTCGTCATGGATGTCCGACATCCCATGTTTTCAGATAAAGAGCCAGCGCCATCTTTCTGAGTTCGATGGAGGGGGTAGGGGCGGGAATGAGCAATGTGTCGTCAAATGACGCCTGAGGATTATGTGCGGGTAAGAAGTGTGCCCTGAGGTTATGAGCGTGTGTTTCTATCAAGCTGCATATTCTAATAACAGTTAGCAGCTCGCTTGGCATCAGCATCTGCCTCTCTTTTTCCCTGTGCAACAAGTTAGTCTCCCTTCTGTTTTTCTTTACAGTGAATGACCCACACCTCTTCTTACAGTTCTGTAATGAAAGAAGCATGCTTCACTTCTTGACCCGCTGAAGGGATTGGACTCTTTTCTTTTTTTAGGGCCCCATGAACATGGATGGAGCGTGAGGAAAGCATACTTTGACTCAGTGAAGATATTGACTTTAACCCCAGCTGCCAGCCGTAGTGCTCTGATAAGTAAAATAAGTTCTGGCTTTTGAGTGGAAGTTCCTTTGGGCAGCAGTTCTGCTTTTGTAGTAGTCTGTAGGGTGACCACTGAATATTCAACATAGCATATGCCTTCATCAATGAAGCTGCTACCAGCTGTGTACTATTCAACAACATCAGGAGCTTCAAGCAGTGTGTCCCGTAGATCAGGATGGCTGTTGAAGACTTCATCCATCACCTCCCAGCAGTTATAGTCAGGGGTTTCAGTTCTGGTGGGCTGAAGTTGCTTGATTTAGAGAGCTTCAGTCTTGGGATTTCACATAGGAAGCCTTGGTACTTGATCATTGGAGCATTTGTCAGCCAGTGGCGTCCATCAGAGTTAGAACAGAAGGTGGCACTCGTACTGTAACATCTTGACCCAGGGTTAGCTTGTCAGCTTCTCTATCCAAGGCCACTGCTGCTACGAGTCTTCTCATGCAGAGAGGCCATCTCATGGCTGCATTATCAAGTTGCTTGGACAGATAGGCAGCAGGTTCATGCCATGATCTCATCATCTGGTGAGAACGCCGATCCCCAGTCTCTTCTTCTCATGAACATACAGAATAAGTGGTTTCTCCAGATTAGGCAAGGCCAGTGCAGGTGCTTTTAGAAGAGCTTGCTTGATGTTGTCATAGGCCCTTGTATGTTCCTGCTTCCAGTAGAAAGGGGCATCTTCACCTCCCTTTGTGATTTCATAAAGCGGTTTGGCCATTTCAGCAGAATCCAGCAACTCCAAGGAATTCTCTGACTTTTTCTTCTGATGGTTGGTACAGGGATATTGCAGACAGCCTACTTTCTTTCAACTCCTAGTTGTACCTTACCTTGTGAGATATGAAATCCCAGGTATTTGACAGCTTCTTGGCAGATCTGGGACTTCTTCCTTGATACTTTATATCTTGCTTCATAGAGATGATGAAGCACTGTCTTAGTGTTCTGCAGACTTCGCTAAGAGGTAGATTCAGTTATGAGGAGGTCATCCACATACTATAACAATACATTGTCTGGCTGAGAATTCTTCTTAGGTCAATAGCAAGAGCTTCTCCGAAGAGTGTGGGCGAGTTCTTGAGCCCTTGGGGCAAACGGTACTTTTCTTCAGTTCTTGGGTCTTCCCATTGGAAGGCAAAGATAAGCTGACTGTCCTTTGTCAGCCTGATGGTGAATAAAGCATCTTTCAAATTCAGCACAGTAAAGTGAGTAGCTTCTCCAGGTATCAGTCCAACCAGTGTGTACGGCCGGCTAGACACTGTTTGATGCAAAGTAACCACAGCTTGAATCACTGATTTGAGATCCTGGACTGGGAGATACTTTGTTCTTCTAGGTTTCTTACAGGCCAGAGAGGGGAGTTCCAGGGTAATTGGCATCTCTCAGAATACAATACTTCAGAAACGTTTCCAGATGCAGTGTGATGCCCTGGCAGGCCACAGATGGTAGTATTGCTTGATGGACACTGGTTGTGCCCCTGGCTTCAGCTGCACTGAGACTGGAGGTATATTCTTGTTATGTATTCAGGTGTGGAACCACTGTGTCATCCCTCTAGCCAGGAAAACCACTCGGTGAAACTGACAGCTGACCCAGAGACCAGATACTCACTCCTCAGCATGTAGCTTGGTATGAGGTGAAAACTAGGACTAAGCTAACCCTGCACTGCTGAGGAATATGAAATCCCTGCCTAACATAGAGCAGGGTCATCGTCCTGACAAGAACGGCCCTGAGCTGGAACCTGGGCGCTGACTAACCCTGTCTCAACCCTAACATCAGAACAGGTCATACCAAGCAGGAACAGAGATCGAGGGTGAGAGTAGGTAACAAAGAACCTGGACGGTACATAAGTTGCAAATAGCTACGGCAAACTGGAGATCAGTAGCATCAGAGATCACTGTAGAAGCAGTTGCTAGAAGCTGTCATACAATTCTGAGCTAGTCCTGGTGGATCATCTTCCGCCCATACTTCACTCCTAGCAGCTTCATTACTAGGTCCAGGGTGGGACTTGAGTGATCTGGCTCATGAAGACAGCAAACAATCTCCATTCCTCCTCCTGAGGCACTGTGAGTGGTGAGAGGATGTGGGTGGGAGTTGGAACATTTTTTTCAAGTTGTCTTTGCATCTGTCCTTCTAGTTCAAAGGACACTTGGGCCTATAGTTTTCTCATCATATCCTGTTCCAATTTTGATATTGGACAGTCTGGTGGATACAGGAATTGATAAGTGACTTCTTTAGGTTATAACTGAATATTCAGCTTCGGTATCAACCATAAAGTTCACAAAAAGACCCCATACATTTACTCTGACCATAGCTTCCTGGGGGCCCAGCAGATAGGAACCTGGTCATCCTCATTCATTATCTTCATACAGCAGAACAATAGGAGAAAAACAAGATGGAGGTTGTGAAGGCAGACCTGAGTGGCTTTGCCATGTGCTCATCTCTGGTAGCAGCCATTTTGGGCCAGGCCCCTTTCTCCTTCTCTTCCTGTATGAGCAGAGGAAGTAAGGGGGCAGTGTCCACTCCAGTGACCATGCTTCCTGCACCTTCTGCATTGGTCTCCAGCAAGGGGGTGGTGTTGGGGCCCACGCTTCTATACATATGAAACAGGTGGGTTGTTTTGTGCGTTATACGAGGGTTGGGCTGTCTTGACTGGATTGCTGCAGGCCATCTTTTTCATTTTTTTTTTTAACAGTCCTTTGTCACTATTAGCATTCCAGTTTGGGTCGACATCAGAACACTATGCGTTTACTATATCATGTTGGATTATGCTCAGTCAAAAAACTCACCAAAACTTGACAATCCCCTTTCTCCAGATTTTTAATTAACCTTCCTATTTGCATAAAGTTATAATAAAGTCAGTAATTCACTTCATTATAAGTTTTTTAAATCCAATAACGTAAACAGAGTACTGCTGCGAGAATTATTACATTAGAAGTTCAACACACATTCCTCCCCCTCACTTTTTTTCCACTGGACTGTCTAACTGAAAGGGGAGGGGGGTGACGGGGAAAAGTGAAACTGCAGGGCTCACACTGTGTGGTATGATGAGAAATAGAGCATGCTGCGATCTATTTCTCGCATGTATCTACACGCAGTGTTTACACACTCATGCGACTGGATCAATGAAAGTCCATTCACTTACATTGAATCCATTCACAGAGTATCACACAGCCATGCATTCCACACACAATATGCATTGAAAAAACGCCCGTGGTCACGAGGCCTAAAGGTAACCAAGTGTTTACAACATATGGTAAACACCGTAAAAATTACTGACATAAAATATGGTGAAAAATGTTTTGTTTTTTTTTAACTCCAGCAAAGAAATTTAATAAAAGTTATTCAATACACTATATCGACCCAAAATTGGTTTCTATAAAAACTAAATCTCTTTCTCCACCGGTACTCGATTTCCCCCTCACCGGTCTCTGTTTATAGCTGCAGTCTCATCATGGTTTACAGGATGTCACAGAAGCTGTAGCCAATAACAGAGTTCAGCGATCGATTGCTGAGATTGGAGCCTGGGGGCCGAGCACCGATGCTGGAGCCTGGGGGCCGAGCACCGATGCTGGAGCCTGGGGGCCGAGCACCGATGCTGGAGCCTGGGGGCCGAGCACCGATGCTGGAGCCTGGCGGCCGAGCACCGATGCTGGAGCCTGGCGGCCGAGCACCGATGCTGGAGCAAGAGGTGGCTGAGCACCGCTACTGGAGCAAGAGGTGGCTGAGCACCGCTACTGGAGCAAGAGGTGGCTGAGCACCGCTACTGGAGTCCGGGAGAGTGGGTGGGTATAAGAAGACCAAATTTAGGTGTAGAGGTATACCTTGATATGGGGCCCCAGAAATGCTGAGGGGCAAGGAACACGGACAATAAGTTGATTATTTTGCTATTAGCGTCATTCTGTATAAACTATGCACAGGTACGAGACCGTTTCAAGGAGTTGCCATTAAAGCTTCAGCCAAAGGGAATCTCACATGGACCAGGTCCAATCACATAGAGCACCATATCCTAAAACTATCCCATTAGAGTCCTTACCTCATTCACGGCCTGGCTGCCTTCCACACGCTAAGCTGTGTCTATTTTGTGATGGAATTGGCCAATGGAGGGAACCTTGATCATTTTATATTTAATAACTTTGCTCTTGATACCACCACAATAAAATTCATCACAGCAGAAGTGATCTGCGGCACAGAGTTCTTGCATAAGAAAGGCATTATACATCGGGACCTGAAGACAGAGAATATTTTTCTGACTGCAGACGGCCATGTAAGAATAACAGACTTTGGCATCGCTGTAGTACTGGGTGGATATAAGAAATCCAAATACAGGTGTAGAGGTACACCTGCATACGCAGCTCCAGCAATGGTGAAGGAGAAGGAACAACGACGTGGGGTAGATTATTTTGCTATTGGCGTCATTTTCTATAAACTAGTCACAGGTATGAGACCTTTTCCTGGATATCGTATCAACAACGACAAAGCAAAGCTGCTGATATTGGAAGCAGCTCCTTCACCCATCGGACATAACAAACAGTACGCCCTAAGGCTGAACCTGGTGTGTTACAGTTAGAACATCCTAAAGGAACTCAGGAAAACGTCACCTCTGTGTGATCTAGACCTAGATTTCCAGAAGCAACAGAAGAGTAAGCCAAGGCCTGAAGAGTGGAATCACCAATATCTACTCCTTTCTATTCACTGCTTGATAATTACATCTTTTATGCATTAATAATAAATATACAAAAGATCTATAGAGAATTTGTCTTCATTATTCCACCATACAATATGAGATGTTTGCTTGGAATCGGTACCAGAGAGAGTCAAAATATAAGGGAGGGAGGTGACGGGTATAGCATCTTATATAGCATGATGAGTTAAATGCCCTTTATGGGGAGCAGGAAGCGATACGTGGTCGGGAATCAAAGCATGGGATTGGATGGTCCAAATATGGTCTTTTTGCATCTAGTTCTGCGTGAATTGTTGTCGTCATGGATGTCCGACATCCCATGTTTTCAGATAAAGAGCCAGCGCCATCTTTCTGAGTTCGATGGAGGGGGTAGGGGCGGGAATGAGCAATGTGTCGTCAAATGACGCCTGAGGATTATGTGCGGGTAAGAAGTGTGCCCTGAGGTTATGAGCGTGTGTTTCTATCAAGCTGCATATTCTAATAACAGTTAGCAGCTCGCTTGGCATCAGCATCTGCCTCTCTTTTTCCCTGTGCAACAAGTTAGTCTCCCTTCTGTTTTTCTTTACAGTGAATGACCCACACCTCTTCTTACAGTTCTGTAATGAAAGAAGCATGCTTCACTTCTTGACCCGCTGAAGGGATTGGACTCTTTTCTTTTTTTAGGGCCCCATGAACATGGATGGAGCGTGAGGAAAGCATACTTTGACTCAGTGAAGATATTGACTTTAACCCCAGCTGCCAGCCGTAGTGCTCTGATAAGTAAAATAAGTTCTGGCTTTTGAGTGGAAGTTCCTTTGGGCAGCAGTTCTGCTTTTGTAGTAGTCTGTAGGGTGACCACTGAATATTCAACATAGCATATGCCTTCATCAATGAAGCTGCTACCAGCTGTGTACTATTCAACAACATCAGGAGCTTCAAGCAGTGTGTCCCGTAGATCAGGATGGCTGTTGAAGACTTCATCCATCACCTCCCAGCAGTTATAGTCAGGGGTTTCAGTTCTGGTGGGCTGAAGTTGCTTGATTTAGAGAGCTTCAGTCTTGGGATTTCACATAGGAAGCCTTGGTACTTGATCATTGGAGCATTTGTCAGCCAGTGGCGTCCATCAGAGTTAGAACAGAAGGTGGCACTCGTACTGTAACATCTTGACCCAGGGTTAGCTTGTCAGCTTCTCTATCCAAGGCCACTGCTGCTACGAGTCTTCTCATGCAGAGAGGCCATCTCATGGCTGCATTATCAAGTTGCTTGGACAGATAGGCAGCAGGTTCATGCCATGATCTCATCATCTGGTGAGAACGCCGATCCCCAGTCTCTTCTTCTCATGAACATACAGAATAAGTGGTTTCTCCAGATTAGGCAAGGCCAGTGCAGGTGCTTTTAGAAGAGCTTGCTTGATGTTGTCATAGGCCCTTGTATGTTCCTGCTTCCAGTAGAAAGGGGCATCTTCACCTCCCTTTGTGATTTCATAAAGCGGTTTGGCCATTTCAGCAGAATCCAGCAACTCCAAGGAATTCTCTGACTTTTTCTTCTGATGGTTGGTACAGGGATATTGCAGACAGCCTACTTTCTTTCAACTCCTAGTTGTACCTTACCTTGTGAGATATGAAATCCCAGGTATTTGACAGCTTCTTGGCAGATCTGGGACTTCTTCCTTGATACTTTATATCTTGCTTCATAGAGATGATGAAGCACTGTCTTAGTGTTCTGCAGACTTCGCTAAGAGGTAGATTCAGTTATGAGGAGGTCATCCACATACTATAACAATACATTGTCTGGCTGAGAATTCTTCTTAGGTCAATAGCAAGAGCTTCTCCGAAGAGTGTGGGCGAGTTCTTGAGCCCTTGGGGCAAACGGTACTTTTCTTCAGTTCTTGGGTCTTCCCATTGGAAGGCAAAGATAAGCTGACTGTCCTTTGTCAGCCTGATGGTGAATAAAGCATCTTTCAAATTCAGCACAGTAAAGTGAGTAGCTTCTCCAGGTATCAGTCCAACCAGTGTGTACGGCCGGCTAGACACTGTTTGATGCAAAGTAACCACAGCTTGAATCACTGATTTGAGATCCTGGACTGGGAGATACTTTGTTCTTCTAGGTTTCTTACAGGCCAGAGAGGGGAGTTCCAGGGTAATTGGCATCTCTCAGAATACAATACTTCAGAAACGTTTCCAGATGCAGTGTGATGCCCTGGCAGGCCACAGATGGTAGTATTGCTTGATGGACACTGGTTGTGCCCCTGGCTTCAGCTGCACTGAGACTGGAGGTATATTCTTGTTATGTATTCAGGTGTGGAACCACTGTGTCATCCCTCTAGCCAGGAAAACCACTCGGTGAAACTGACAGCTGACCCAGAGACCAGATACTCACTCCTCAGCATGTAGCTTGGTATGAGGTGAAAACTAGGACTAAGCTAACCCTGCACTGCTGAGGAATATGAAATCCCTGCCTAACATAGAGCAGGGTCATCGTCCTGACAAGAACGGCCCTGAGCTGGAACCTGGGCGCTGACTAACCCTGTCTCAACCCTAACATCAGAACAGGTCATACCAAGCAGGAACAGAGATCGAGGGTGAGAGTAGGTAACAAAGAACCTGGACGGTACATAAGTTGCAAATAGCTACGGCAAACTGGAGATCAGTAGCATCAGAGATCACTGTAGAAGCAGTTGCTAGAAGCTGTCATACAATTCTGAGCTAGTCCTGGTGGATCATCTTCCGCCCATACTTCACTCCTAGCAGCTTCATTACTAGGTCCAGGGTGGGACTTGAGTGATCTGGCTCATGAAGACAGCAAACAATCTCCATTCCTCCTCCTGAGGCACTGTGAGTGGTGAGAGGATGTGGGTGGGAGTTGGAACATTTTTTTCAAGTTGTCTTTGCATCTGTCCTTCTAGTTCAAAGGACACTTGGGCCTATAGTTTTCTCATCATATCCTGTTCCAATTTTGATATTGGACAGTCTGGTGGATACAGGAATTGATAAGTGACTTCTTTAGGTTATAACTGAATATTCAGCTTCGGTATCAACCATAAAGTTCACAAAAAGACCCCATACATTTACTCTGACCATAGCTTCCTGGGGGCCCAGCAGATAGGAACCTGGTCATCCTCATTCATTATCTTCATACAGCAGAACAATAGGAGAAAAACAAGATGGAGGTTGTGAAGGCAGACCTGAGTGGCTTTGCCATGTGCTCATCTCTGGTAGCAGCCATTTTGGGCCAGGCCCCTTTCTCCTTCTCTTCCTGTATGAGCAGAGGAAGTAAGGGGGCAGTGTCCACTCCAGTGACCATGCTTCCTGCACCTTCTGCATTGGTCTCCAGCAAGGGGGTGGTGTTGGGGCCCACGCTTCTATACATATGAAACAGGTGGGTTGTTTTGTGCGTTATACGAGGGTTGGGCTGTCTTGACTGGATTGCTGCAGGCCATCTTTTTCATTTTTTTTTTTAACAGTCCTTTGTCACTATTAGCATTCCAGTTTGGGTCGACATCAGAACACTATGCGTTTACTATATCATGTTGGATTATGCTCAGTCAAAAAACTCACCAAAACTTGACAATCCCCTTTCTCCAGATTTTTAATTAACCTTCCTATTTGCATAAAGTTATAATAAAGTCAGTAATTCACTTCATTATAAGTTTTTTAAATCCAATAACGTAAACAGAGTACTGCTGCGAGAATTATTACATTAGAAGTTCAACACACATTCCTCCCCCTCACTTTTTTTCCACTGGACTGTCTAACTGAAAGGGGAGGGGGGTGACGGGGAAAAGTGAAACTGCAGGGCTCACACTGTGTGGTATGATGAGAAATAGAGCATGCTGCGATCTATTTCTCGCATGTATCTACACGCAGTGTTTACACACTCATGCGACTGGATCAATGAAAGTCCATTCACTTACATTGAATCCATTCACAGAGTATCACACAGCCATGCATTCCACACACAATATGCATTGAAAAAACGCCCGTGGTCACGAGGCCTAAAGGTAACCAAGTGTTTACAACATATGGTAAACACCGTAAAAATTACTGACATAAAATATGGTGAAAAATGTTTTGTTTTTTTTTAACTCCAGCAAAGAAATTTAATAAAAGTTATTCAATACACTATATCGACCCAAAATTGGTTTCTATAAAAACTAAATCTCTTTCTCCACCGGTACTCGATTTCCCCCTCACCGGTCTCTGTTTATAGCTGCAGTCTCATCATGGTTTACAGGATGTCACAGAAGCTGTAGCCAATAACAGAGTTCAGCGATCGATTGCTGAGATTGGAGCCTGGGGGCCGAGCACCGATGCTGGAGCCTGGGGGCCGAGCACCGATGCTGGAGCCTGGGGGCCGAGCACCGATGCTGGAGCCTGGGGGCCGAGCACCGATGCTGGAGCCTGGCGGCCGAGCACCGATGCTGGAGCCTGGCGGCCGAGCACCGATGCTGGAGCCTGGCGGCCGAGCACCGATGCTGGAGCCTGGCGGCCGAGCACCGATGCTGGAGCAAGAGGTGGCTGAGCACCGCTACTGGAGCAAGAGGTGGCTGAGCACCGCTACTGGAGCAAGAGGTGGCTGAGCACCGCTACTGGAGTCCGGGAGAGTGGGTGGGTATAAGAAGACCAAATTTAGGTGTAGAGGTATACCTTGATATGGGGCCCCAGAAATGCTGAGGGGCAAGGAACACGGACAATAAGTTGATTATTTTGCTATTAGCGTCATTCTGTATAAACTATGCACAGGTACGAGACCGTTTCAAGGAGTTGCCATTAAAGCTTCAGCCAAAGGGAATCTCACATGGACCAGGTCCAATCACATAGAGCACCATATCCTAAAACTATCCCATTAGAGTCCTTACCTCATTCACGGCCTGGCTGCCTTCCACACGCTAAGCTGTGTCTATTTTGTGATGGAATTGGCCAATGGAGGGAACCTTGATCATTTTATATTTAATAACTTTGCTCTTGATACCACCACAATAAAATTCATCACAGCAGAAGTGATCTGCGGCACAGAGTTCTTGCATAAGAAAGGCATTATACATCGGGACCTGAAGACAGAGAATATTTTTCTGACTGCAGACGGCCATGTAAGAATAACAGACTTTGGCATCGCTGTAGTACTGGGTGGATATAAGAAATCCAAATACAGGTGTAGAGGTACACCTGCATACGCAGCTCCAGCAATGGTGAAGGAGAAGGAACAACGACGTGGGGTAGATTATTTTGCTATTGGCGTCATTTTCTATAAACTAGTCACAGGTATGAGACCTTTTCCTGGATATCGTATCAACAACGACAAAGCAAAGCTGCTGATATTGGAAGCAGCTCCTTCACCCATCGGACATAACAAACAGTACGCCCTAAGGCTGAACCTGGTGTGTTACAGTTAGAACATCCTAAAGGAACTCAGGAAAACGTCACCTCTGTGTGATCTAGACCTAGATTTCCAGAAGCAACAGAAGAGTAAGCCAAGGCCTGAAGAGTGGAATCACCAATATCTACTCCTTTCTATTCACTGCTTGATAATTACATCTTTTATGCATTAATAATAAATATACAAAAGATCTATAGAGAATTTGTCTTCATTATTCCACCATACAATATGAGATGTTTGCTTGGAATCGGTACCAGAGAGAGTCAAAATATAAGGGAGGGAGGTGACGGGTATAGCATCTTATATAGCATGATGAGTTAAATGCCCTTTATGGGGAGCAGGAAGCGATACGTGGTCGGGAATCAAAGCATGGGATTGGATGGTCCAAATATGGTCTTTTTGCATCTAGTTCTGCGTGAATTGTTGTCGTCATGGATGTCCGACATCCCATGTTTTCAGATAAAGAGCCAGCGCCATCTTTCTGAGTTCGATGGAGGGGGTAGGGGCGGGAATGAGCAATGTGTCGTCAAATGACGCCTGAGGATTATGTGCGGGTAAGAAGTGTGCCCTGAGGTTATGAGCGTGTGTTTCTATCAAGCTGCATATTCTAATAACAGTTAGCAGCTCGCTTGGCATCAGCATCTGCCTCTCTTTTTCCCTGTGCAACAAGTTAGTCTCCCTTCTGTTTTTCTTTACAGTGAATGACCCACACCTCTTCTTACAGTTCTGTAATGAAAGAAGCATGCTTCACTTCTTGACCCGCTGAAGGGATTGGACTCTTTTCTTTTTTTAGGGCCCCATGAACATGGATGGAGCGTGAGGAAAGCATACTTTGACTCAGTGAAGATATTGACTTTAACCCCAGCTGCCAGCCGTAGTGCTCTGATAAGTAAAATAAGTTCTGGCTTTTGAGTGGAAGTTCCTTTGGGCAGCAGTTCTGCTTTTGTAGTAGTCTGTAGGGTGACCACTGAATATTCAACATAGCATATGCCTTCATCAATGAAGCTGCTACCAGCTGTGTACTATTCAACAACATCAGGAGCTTCAAGCAGTGTGTCCCGTAGATCAGGATGGCTGTTGAAGACTTCATCCATCACCTCCCAGCAGTTATAGTCAGGGGTTTCAGTTCTGGTGGGCTGAAGTTGCTTGATTTAGAGAGCTTCAGTCTTGGGATTTCACATAGGAAGCCTTGGTACTTGATCATTGGAGCATTTGTCAGCCAGTGGCGTCCATCAGAGTTAGAACAGAAGGTGGCACTCGTACTGTAACATCTTGACCCAGGGTTAGCTTGTCAGCTTCTCTATCCAAGGCCACTGCTGCTACGAGTCTTCTCATGCAGAGAGGCCATCTCATGGCTGCATTATCAAGTTGCTTGGACAGATAGGCAGCAGGTTCATGCCATGATCTCATCATCTGGTGAGAACGCCGATCCCCAGTCTCTTCTTCTCATGAACATACAGAATAAGTGGTTTCTCCAGATTAGGCAAGGCCAGTGCAGGTGCTTTTAGAAGAGCTTGCTTGATGTTGTCATAGGCCCTTGTATGTTCCTGCTTCCAGTAGAAAGGGGCATCTTCACCTCCCTTTGTGATTTCATAAAGCGGTTTGGCCATTTCAGCAGAATCCAGCAACTCCAAGGAATTCTCTGACTTTTTCTTCTGATGGTTGGTACAGGGATATTGCAGACAGCCTACTTTCTTTCAACTCCTAGTTGTACCTTACCTTGTGAGATATGAAATCCCAGGTATTTGACAGCTTCTTGGCAGATCTGGGACTTCTTCCTTGATACTTTATATCTTGCTTCATAGAGATGATGAAGCACTGTCTTAGTGTTCTGCAGACTTCGCTAAGAGGTAGATTCAGTTATGAGGAGGTCATCCACATACTATAACAATACATTGTCTGGCTGAGAATTCTTCTTAGGTCAATAGCAAGAGCTTCTCCGAAGAGTGTGGGCGAGTTCTTGAGCCCTTGGGGCAAACGGTACTTTTCTTCAGTTCTTGGGTCTTCCCATTGGAAGGCAAAGATAAGCTGACTGTCCTTTGTCAGCCTGATGGTGAATAAAGCATCTTTCAAATTCAGCACAGTAAAGTGAGTAGCTTCTCCAGGTATCAGTCCAACCAGTGTGTACGGCCGGCTAGACACTGTTTGATGCAAAGTAACCACAGCTTGAATCACTGATTTGAGATCCTGGACTGGGAGATACTTTGTTCTTCTAGGTTTCTTACAGGCCAGAGAGGGGAGTTCCAGGGTAATTGGCATCTCTCAGAATACAATACTTCAGAAACGTTTCCAGATGCAGTGTGATGCCCTGGCAGGCCACAGATGGTAGTATTGCTTGATGGACACTGGTTGTGCCCCTGGCTTCAGCTGCACTGAGACTGGAGGTATATTCTTGTTATGTATTCAGATGTGGAACCACTGTGTCATCCCTCTAGCCAGGAAAACCACTCGGTGAAACTGACAGCTGACCCAGAGACCAGATACTCACTCCTCAGCATGTAGCTTGGTATGAGGTGAAAACTAGGACTAAGCTAACCCTGCACTGCTGAGGAATATGAAATCCCTGCCTAACATAGAGCAGGGTCATCGTCCTGACAAGAACGGCCCTGAGCTGGAACCTGGGCGCTGACTAACCCTGTCTCAACCCTAACATCAGAACAGGTCATACCAAGCAGGAACAGAGATCGAGGGTGAGAGTAGGTAACAAAGAACCTGGACGGTACATAAGTTGCAAATAGCTACGGCAAACTGGAGATCAGTAGCATCAGAGATCACTGTAGAAGCAGTTGCTAGAAGCTGTCATACAATTCTGAGCTAGTCCTGGTGGATCATCTTCCGCCCATACTTCACTCCTAGCAGCTTCATTACTAGGTCCAGGGTGGGACTTGAGTGATCTGGCTCATGAAGACAGCAAACAATCTCCATTCCTCCTCCTGAGGCACTGTGAGTGGTGAGAGGATGTGGGTGGGAGTTGGAACATTTTTTTCAAGTTGTCTTTGCATCTGTCCTTCTAGTTCAAAGGACACTTGGGCCTATAGTTTTCTCATCATATCCTGTTCCAATTTTGATATTGGACAGTCTGGTGGATACAGGAATTGATAAGTGACTTCTTTAGGTTATAACTGAATATTCAGCTTCGGTATCAACCATAAAGTTCACAAAAAGACCCCATACATTTACTCTGACCATAGCTTCCTGGGGGCCCAGCAGATAGGAACCTGGTCATCCTCATTCATTATCTTCATACAGCAGAACAATAGGAGAAAAACAAGATGGAGGTTGTGAAGGCAGACCTGAGTGGCTTTGCCATGTGCTCATCTCTGGTAGCAGCCATTTTGGGCCAGGCCCCTTTCTCCTTCTCTTCCTGTATGAGCAGAGGAAGTAAGGGGGCAGTGTCCACTCCAGTGACCATGCTTCCTGCACCTTCTGCATTGGTCTCCAGCAAGGGGGTGGTGTTGGGGCCCACGCTTCTATACATATGAAACAGGTGGGTTGTTTTGTGCGTTATACGAGGGTTGGGCTGTCTTGACTGGATTGCTGCAGGCCATCTTTTTCATTTTTTTTTTTAACAGTCCTTTGTCACTATTAGCATTCCAGTTTGGGTCGACATCAGAACACTATGCGTTTACTATATCATGTTGGATTATGCTCAGTCAAAAAACTCACCAAAACTTGACAATCCCCTTTCTCCAGATTTTTAATTAACCTTCCTATTTGCATAAAGTTATAATAAAGTCAGTAATTCACTTCATTATAAGTTTTTTAAATCCAATAACGTAAACAGAGTACTGCTGCGAGAATTATTACATTAGAAGTTCAACACACATTCCTCCCCCTCACTTTTTTTCCACTGGACTGTCTAACTGAAAGGGGAGGGGGGTGACGGGGAAAAGTGAAACTGCAGGGCTCACACTGTGTGGTATGATGAGAAATAGAGCATGCTGCGATCTATTTCTCGCATGTATCTACACGCAGTGTTTACACACTCATGCGACTGGATCAATGAAAGTCCATTCACTTACATTGAATCCATTCACAGAGTATCACACAGCCATGCATTCCACACACAATATGCATTGAAAAAACGCCCGTGGTCACGAGGCCTAAAGGTAACCAAGTGTTTACAACATATGGTAAACACCGTAAAAATTACTGACATAAAATATGGTGAAAAATGTTTTGTTTTTTTTTAACTCCAGCAAAGAAATTTAATAAAAGTTATTCAATACACTATATCGACCCAAAATTGGTTTCTATAAAAACTAAATCTCTTTCTCCACCGGTACTCGATTTCCCCCTCACCGGTCTCTGTTTATAGCTGCAGTCTCATCATGGTTTACAGGATGTCACAGAAGCTGTAGCCAATAACAGAGTTCAGCGATCGATTGCTGAGATTGGAGCCTGGGGGCCGAGCACCGATGCTGGAGCCTGGGGGCCGAGCACCGATGCTGGAGCCTGGGGGCCGAGCACCGATGCTGGAGCCTGGGGGCCGAGCACCGATGCTGGAGCCTGGCGGCCGAGCACCGATGCTGGAGCAAGAGGTGGCTGAGCACCGCTACTGGAGCAAGAGGTGGCTGAGCACCGCTACTGGAGCAAGAGGTGGCTGAGCACCGCTACTGGAGCAAGAGGTGGCTGAGCACCGCTACTGGAGTCCGGGAGAGTGGGTGGGTATAAGAAGACCAAATTTAGGTGTAGAGGTATACCTTGATATGGGGCCCCAGAAATGCTGAGGGGCAAGGAACACGGACAATAAGTTGATTATTTTGCTATTAGCGTCATTCTGTATAAACTATGCACAGGTACGAGACCGTTTCAAGGAGTTGCCATTAAAGCTTCAGCCAAAGGGAATCTCACATGGACCAGGTCCAATCACATAGAGCACCATATCCTAAAACTATCCCATTAGAGTCCTTACCTCATTCACGGCCTGGCTGCCTTCCACACGCTAAGCTGTGTCTATTTTGTGATGGAATTGGCCAATGGAGGGAACCTTGATCATTTTATATTTAATAACTTTGCTCTTGATACCACCACAATAAAATTCATCACAGCAGAAGTGATCTGCGGCACAGAGTTCTTGCATAAGAAAGGCATTATACATCGGGACCTGAAGACAGAGAATATTTTTCTGACTGCAGACGGCCATGTAAGAATAACAGACTTTGGCATCGCTGTAGTACTGGGTGGATATAAGAAATCCAAATACAGGTGTAGAGGTACACCTGCATACGCAGCTCCAGCAATGGTGAAGGAGAAGGAACAACGACGTGGGGTAGATTATTTTGCTATTGGCGTCATTTTCTATAAACTAGTCACAGGTATGAGACCTTTTCCTGGATATCGTATCAACAACGACAAAGCAAAGCTGCTGATATTGGAAGCAGCTCCTTCACCCATCGGACATAACAAACAGTACGCCCTAAGGCTGAACCTGGTGTGTTACAGTTAGAACATCCTAAAGGAACTCAGGAAAACGTCACCTCTGTGTGATCTAGACCTAGATTTCCAGAAGCAACAGAAGAGTAAGCCAAGGCCTGAAGAGTGGAATCACCAATATCTACTCCTTTCTATTCACTGCTTGATAATTACATCTTTTATGCATTAATAATAAATATACAAAAGATCTATAGAGAATTTGTCTTCATTATTCCACCATACAATATGAGATGTTTGCTTGGAATCGGTACCAGAGAGAGTCAAAATATAAGGGAGGGAGGTGACGGGTATAGCATCTTATATAGCATGATGAGTTAAATGCCCTTTATGGGGAGCAGGAAGCGATACGTGGTCGGGAATCAAAGCATGGGATTGGATGGTCCAAATATGGTCTTTTTGCATCTAGTTCTGCGTGAATTGTTGTCGTCATGGATGTCCGACATCCCATGTTTTCAGATAAAGAGCCAGCGCCATCTTTCTGAGTTCGATGAAGGGGGTAGGGGCGGGAATGAGCAATGTGTCGTCAAATGACGCCTGAGGATTATGTGCG
Source organism: Eleutherodactylus coqui (assembly GCF_035609145.1). Classification (NCBI taxonomy): domain Eukaryota; kingdom Metazoa; phylum Chordata; class Amphibia; order Anura; family Eleutherodactylidae; genus Eleutherodactylus; species Eleutherodactylus coqui. Next base: position 23,524,792 of record NC_089849.1, read on the forward strand.
GGTAAGAAGTGTGCCCTGAGGTTATGAGCGTGTGTTTCTATCAAGCTGCATATTCTAATAACAGTTAGCAGCTCGCTTGGCATCAGCATCTGCCTCTCTTTTTCCCTGTGCAACAAGTTAGTCTCCCTTCTGTTTTTCTTTACAGTGAATGACCCACACCTCTTCTTACAGTTCTGTAATGAAAGAAGCATGCTTCACTTCTTGACCCGCTGAAGGGATTGGACTCTTTTCTTTTTTTAGGGCCCCATGAACATGGATGGAGCGTGAGGAAAGCATACTTTGACTCAGTGAAGATATTGACTTTAACCCCAGCTGCCAGCCGTAGTGCTCTGATAAGTAAAATAAGTTCTGGCTTTTGAGTGGAAGTTCCTTTGGGCAGCAGTTCTGCTTTTGTAGTAGTCTGTAGGGTGACCACTGAATATTCAACATAGCATATGCCTTCATCAATGAAGCTGCTACCAGCTGTGTACTATTCAACAACATCAGGAGCTTCAAGCAGTGTGTCCCGTAGATCAGGATGGCTGTTGAAGACTTCATCCATCACCTCCCAGCAGTTATAGTCAGGGGTTTCAGTTCTGGTGGGCTGAAGTTGCTTGATTTAGAGAGCTTCAGTCTTGGGATTTCACATAGGAAGCCTTGGTACTTGATCATTGGAGCATTTGTCAGCCAGTGGCGTCCATCAGAGTTAGAACAGAAGGTGGCACTCGTACTGTAACATCTTGACCCAGGGTTAGCTTGTCAGCTTCTCTATCCAAGGCCACTGCTGCTACGAGTCTTCTCATGCAGAGAGGCCATCTCATGGCTGCATTATCAAGTTGCTTGGACAGATAGGCAGCAGGTTCATGCCATGATCTCATCATCTGGTGAGAACGCCGATCCCCAGTCTCTTCTTCTCATGAACATACAGAATAAGTGGTTTCTCCAGATTAGGCAAGGCCAGTGCAGGTGCTTTTAGAAGAGCTTGCTTGATGTTGTCATAGGCCCTTGTATGTTCCTGCTTCCAGTAGAAAGGGGCATCTTCACCTCCCTTTGTGATTTCATAAAGCGGTTTGGCCATTTCAGCAGAATCCAGCAACTCCAAGGAATTCTCTGACTTTTTCTTCTGATGGTTGGTACAGGGATATTGCAGACAGCCTACTTTCTTTCAACTCCTAGTTGTACCTTACCTTGTGAGATATGAAATCCCAGGTATTTGACAGCTTCTTGGCAGATCTGGGACTTCTTCCTTGATACTTTATATCTTGCTTCATAGAGATGATGAAGCACTGTCTTAGTGTTCTGCAGACTTCGCTAAGAGGTAGATTCAGTTATGAGGAGGTCATCCACATACTATAACAATACATTGTCTGGCTGAGAATTCTTCTTAGGTCAATAGCAAGAGCTTCTCCGAAGAGTGTGGGCGAGTTCTTGAGCCCTTGGGGCAAACGGTACTTTTCTTCAGTTCTTGGGTCTTCCCATTGGAAGGCAAAGATAAGCTGACTGTCCTTTGTCAGCCTGATGGTGAATAAAGCATCTTTCAAATTCAGCACAGTAAAGTGAGTAGCTTCTCCAGGTATCAGTCCAACCAGTGTGTACGGCCGGCTAGACACTGTTTGATGCAAAGTAACCACAGCTTGAATCACTGATTTGAGATCCTGGACTGGGAGATACTTTGTTCTTCTAGGTTTCTTACAGGCCAGAGAGGGGAGTTCCAGGGTAATTGGCATCTCTCAGAATACAATACTTCAGAAACGTTTCCAGATGCAGTGTGATGCCCTGGCAGGCCACAGATGGTAGTATTGCTTGATGGACACTGGTTGTGCCCCTGGCTTCAGCTGCACTGAGACTGGAGGTATATTCTTGTTATGTATTCAGGTGTGGAACCACTGTGTCATCCCTCTAGCCAGGAAAACCACTCGGTGAAACTGACAGCTGACCCAGAGACCAGATACTCACTCCTCAGCATGTAGCTTGGTATGAGGTGAAAACTAGGACTAAGCTAACCCTGCACTGCTGAGGAATATGAAATCCCTGCCTAACATAGAGCAGGGTCATCGTCCTGACAAGAACGGCCCTGAGCTGGAACCTGGGCGCTGACTAACCCTGTCTCAACCCTAACATCAGAACAGGTCATACCAAGCAGGAACAGAGATCGAGGGTGAGAGTAGGTAACAAAGAACCTGGACGGTACATAAGTTGCAAATAGCTACGGCAAACTGGAGATCAGTAGCATCAGAGATCACTGTAGAAGCAGTTGCTAGAAGCTGTCATACAATTCTGAGCTAGTCCTGGTGGATCATCTTCCGCCCATACTTCACTCCTAGCAGCTTCATTACTAGGTCCAGGGTGGGACTTGAGTGATCTGGCTCATGAAGACAGCAAACAATCTCCATTCCTCCTCCTGAGGCACTGTGAGTGGTGAGAGGATGTGGGTGGGAGTTGGAACATTTTTTTCAAGTTGTCTTTGCATCTGTCCTTCTAGTTCAAAGGACACTTGGGCCTATAGTTTTCTCATCATATCCTGTTCCAATTTTGATATTGGACAGTCTGGTGGATACAGGAATTGATAAGTGACTTCTTTAGGTTATAACTGAATATTCAGCTTCGGTATCAACCATAAAGTTCACAAAAAGACCCCATACATTTACTCTGACCATAGCTTCCTGGGGGCCCAGCAGATAGGAACCTGGTCATCCTCATTCATTATCTTCATACAGCAGAACAATAGGAGAAAAACAAGATGGAGGTTGTGAAGGCAGACCTGAGTGGCTTTGCCATGTGCTCATCTCTGGTAGCAGCCATTTTGGGCCAGGCCCCTTTCTCCTTCTCTTCCTGTATGAGCAGAGGAAGTAAGGGGGCAGTGTCCACTCCAGTGACCATGCTTCCTGCACCTTCTGCATTGGTCTCCAGCAAGGGGGTGGTGTTGGGGCCCACGCTTCTATACATATGAAACAGGTGGGTTGTTTTGTGCGTTATACGAGGGTTGGGCTGTCTTGACTGGATTGCTGCAGGCCATCTTTTTCATTTTTTTTTTTAACAGTCCTTTGTCACTATTAGCATTCCAGTTTGGGTCGACATCAGAACACTATGCGTTTACTATATCATGTTGGATTATGCTCAGTCAAAAAACTCACCAAAACTTGACAATCCCCTTTCTCCAGATTTTTAATTAACCTTCCTATTTGCATAAAGTTATAATAAAGTCAGTAATTCACTTCATTATAAGTTTTTTAAATCCAATAACGTAAACAGAGTACTGCTGCGAGAATTATTACATTAGAAGTTCAACACACATTCCTCCCCCTCACTTTTTTTCCACTGGACTGTCTAACTGAAAGGGGAGGGGGGTGACGGGGAAAAGTGAAACTGCAGGGCTCACACTGTGTGGTATGATGAGAAATAGAGCATGCTGCGATCTATTTCTCGCATGTATCTACACGCAGTGTTTACACACTCATGCGACTGGATCAATGAAAGTCCATTCACTTACATTGAATCCATTCACAGAGTATCACACAGCCATGCATTCCACACACAATATGCATTGAAAAAACGCCCGTGGTCACGAGGCCTAAAGGTAACCAAGTGTTTACAACATATGGTAAACACCGTAAAAATTACTGACATAAAATATGGTGAAAAATGTTTTGTTTTTTTTTAACTCCAGCAAAGAAATTTAATAAAAGTTATTCAATACACTATATCGACCCAAAATTGGTTTCTATAAAAACTAAATCTCTTTCTCCACCGGTACTCGATTTCCCCCTCACCGGTCTCTGTTTATAGCTGCAGTCTCATCATGGTTTACAGGATGTCACAGAAGCTGTAGCCAATAACAGAGTTCAGCGATCGATTGCTGAGATTGGAGCCTGGGGGCCGAGCACCGATGCTGGAGCCTGGGGGCCGAGCACCGATGCTGGAGCCTGGGGGCCGAGCACCGATGCTGGAGCCTGGGGGCCGAGCACCGATGCTGGAGCCTGGCGGCCGAGCACCGATGCTGGAGCCTGGCGGCCGAGCACCGATGCTGGAGCAAGAGGTGGCTGAGCACCGCTACTGGAGCAAGAGGTGGCTGAGCACCGCTACTGGAGCAAGAGGTGGCTGAGCACCGCTACTGGAGTCCGGGAGAGTGGGTGGGTATAAGAAGACCAAATTTAGGTGTAGAGGTATACCTTGATATGGGGCCCCAGAAATGCTGAGGGGCAAGGAACACGGACAATAAGTTGATTATTTTGCTATTAGCGTCATTCTGTATAAACTATGCACAGGTACGAGACCGTTTCAAGGAGTTGCCATTAAAGCTTCAGCCAAAGGGAATCTCACATGGACCAGGTCCAATCACATAGAGCACCATATCCTAAAACTATCCCATTAGAGTCCTTACCTCATTCACGGCCTGGCTGCCTTCCACACGCTAAGCTGTGTCTATTTTGTGATGGAATTGGCCAATGGAGGGAACCTTGATCATTTTATATTTAATAACTTTGCTCTTGATACCACCACAATAAAATTCATCACAGCAGAAGTGATCTGCGGCACAGAGTTCTTGCATAAGAAAGGCATTATACATCGGGACCTGAAGACAGAGAATATTTTTCTGACTGCAGACGGCCATGTAAGAATAACAGACTTTGGCATCGCTGTAGTACTGGGTGGATATAAGAAATCCAAATACAGGTGTAGAGGTACACCTGCATACGCAGCTCCAGCAATGGTGAAGGAGAAGGAACAACGACGTGGGGTAGATTATTTTGCTATTGGCGTCATTTTCTATAAACTAGTCACAGGTATGAGACCTTTTCCTGGATATCGTATCAACAACGACAAAGCAAAGCTGCTGATATTGGAAGCAGCTCCTTCACCCATCGGACATAACAAACAGTACGCCCTAAGGCTGAACCTGGTGTGTTACAGTTAGAACATCCTAAAGGAACTCAGGAAAACGTCACCTCTGTGTGATCTAGACCTAGATTTCCAGAAGCAACAGAAGAGTAAGCCAAGGCCTGAAAAGTGGAATCACCAATATCTACTCCTTTCTATTCACTGCTTGATAATTACATCTTTTGTGCATTAATAATAAATATACAAAAGATCTATAGAGAATTTGTCTTCATTATTCCACCATACAATATGAGATGTTTGCTTGGAATCGGTACAATAGAGAGTCAAAATATAAGGGAGGGAGGTGACGGGTATACACTGACACCTGCCAATAAATGCAAACAAGGGGCTGGCAAACCAACATAATTCTCTGTCATGAAGTTGTCACAATTACCATTTCAGTTCTGAAATTATTAGTCATACTATGTGTGGCCATCCTTACAGGTCCCCGCCATGTTATAATTAACACCATGCCTTCCAATAGATAGTTTAATTTAATGCTGCTTAGAAATGTAGAATGGTAGAGTTGGGAGGAACCTCCGGGGTCATCGGGTCCAACCCCTTGCTCAACGCAGGATTCACTAAAACATCCCAGACAGATGCCTGTCCAGCCTTTGTTTGAAGACTTTTTCTAATATCTAATCTGTGTCTGCTCCCTTTCAGTTTCACCCCATTGCTTCTAGTCTTTCCTTGTGCAAATGAGAATAGGGCTGATCCCTCTGCACTATAGCAGCCCATCAGATATTTGTAGATAGCTATTAAGTCTCCTCTCAGCCTTCTTTTTTTGTAAGTTAAACATTCCCAGATCCTTTGACCGTTCCTCATAGGACATGGTTTACAGACCGCTTACTATCCTGATAGCTCTTCTCTGAATTTGCTCCAGTTTGTTAAATTGGGGTGCCCAGAACTGGGCACAGTACTCCAGATGAGGTCTGAGCAAAGAGTAGTAAAGGGGGATAGTTACCTCATGTGATCTAGACTCTATGCTTCTCTTAACATATCCCAGAATTGTGTTTGCTTTTTGCTGCTGCATCACACTATTGACTCAAGTTCAGTCTGTGATCTATTAGTATACCCAAGTCTTTTTCACATGTGTGCTGCTTAGCCCAATTCCTCTCGTTCTGTATATGCTTCTTTAATTTTTCTTGCCAAGTGTAGAACTTTGCATTTCGTCCTGTTAAGCCTGGTTTTGACACGATGATTTTCGCTCAAAAGATGTCTTTTGAGCGATAATGGTTGTGTTCATTTACAGGGCAAGGTGATAGCTCAAACGTTGAGCAATCACTTTGCGCTCCGAGTGGGGTATGCAGAAGACAAGCAGGGGCGCTTGTCTTCTGCATCCAGCTGTTATCTGGTATACAGCGACTGGTTAACGAAAACTGCACGATGTCAGTGCAGATAGACAACGATTTTTGCTCAAATATGGCTTTGAGCGATTTTTAGGGGAAGGAATCGTGTTTTAATCAGCCTTTAAATACCATTCTATTGCTTGCAGCCCTCTGTTCAAGTTTGTCTAGATCTTTTTGAATCCTCTCTCACTGCTCTAGTCTTAGCTGTGTCTCCTAGCTTTGTGTCATTGGCAAATTTGATCAGCTTCCTATCAATTCCCTCCTCCAGATCATTTATAAAAATGTTGAACAAAACTGGGTACTCCACTTGAGACATTTTTCCACTGGGATTATGACCACTCTTTGAGTACGATCACTCAGCCAGTTGTGAATCCACCTAACAGTTGCCTTTTCAATCCCTTGTCTATTTTTTCAATAAAGATGGTATCAGATACTTTGTCAAATGCTTTACTAAAGTCAAAACATACTATATCTAACGCACTTCCCTGATCAAGCCAGTTGGTGATTCTGTCATAGAAGGAAATTAGATTAGTCTGGCATGACTTGTTTGTTATAAACCCATGCTCGCTCTGGTTTATTACTCCATTCTCATCCAAGTACTTTCATACACGCATTCACGGGGGCAGAAATAGTCCAGTAGTAGTGTATAAAGGCCTTAACTAATTAAAACTAAATTTTATTAAGACTTTGAAAACTAGGGCTGTATGACAGACACACAATGAAAGGCACGAGATTTGGAAACCAGCGTGCCTAAACAGACAAACACAAAACCAGTGGCATATAAACCCACCTTCTAAATGCAGGTGTATATATATAATCAAAGGGTAATAAAAAGTCTCATATTCCCCTCATATAATGCAAGGAGGATGAGGGCAAGAAATGTTGCTAGCTTCTTAATGCTTGTGCTCAACAACATTCACAGGAGCCACAACGAACAGATTTTAGAGTGGAGACACCCATTATTGTACCGCTCTCCACCATGCTTCACTGCTGCCTGCAGACACTCATTATTGTACCGCTCTTCACCATGCTTCACTGCTGCCTGCAGACACTCATTATTGTACCGCTCTTCACCATGCTTCACTGCTGCCTGCAGACACTCATTATTGTACCGCTCTTCACCATGCTTCACTGCTGCCTGCAGACACTCATTATTGTACCGCTCTTCACCATGCTTCACTGCTGCCTGCAGACACTCATTATTGTACCACTCTTCACCATGCTTCACTGCTGCCTGCATATACTCACTATTGTACCGCTCTTCACCATGCTTCACTGCTGCCTGCAGACACACATTATTGTACCGACCTCCACCATGCTTCACTGCTGCCTGCAAACACTCATTATTGTACCGCTCTCCACCATGCTTCACTGCTGCCTGCAGACACTCATTATTGTACCGCTCTCCACCATGCTTCACTGCTGCCTGCAGACACCCATTATTGTACCCCCCCCCCCTCCTACGGGGGGACACCGGACCCCCACAACCAGGAGCATGCTCGCGGGGTAAGTCCCTCTGGAAATGTCAGAGCAAATGTGGTGCATGCACATCTCTGGTGGGAACCCACGTTCGGTCCTCTGGGCCAAGCCCTCTCCAGTGCACCAGGTACCGTAACGCGCCTCTAACATGTCTCTAACATCAATAAGTCTTTCAACCTCGTACTCCAGTTCCCCCTGTACTAGCGTAGGAGAGGGCAGGTTCTGGGTGGGCAGAACTGGAGTCACATACCTCTTAAGCAAACTTTTGTGGAAGATGTTGTAAACCTTCCAAGACCCAGGAAGGGATAATTTATATGCCACCGGGCTAACAACCTGAGAGATCGAATGTAGAAATGGTATGGGAACAGCACTTCTCCACACGACCAGTAAGGTGGGACCTGCAGAACACAGGCTGCAAGCCACAGCTGGAGTCTGGATCTGTAGACTCCAAGTAATATAGTCTAGTAAAGCAGTGAGCCGCGGCAGCAATAAAGATGCAGGAGTTTAACAAAGCATTGTCTGTGCAACGTTTCAATCTGTAGTCAGATCTTTGACATGCTTGACAAAGATCTGACTACAGATCGAAACGTTGCACAGAGGAATAAAGACAACGCTTTGTTAAACTCCTGCATCTTTATTGCTGCCGCGGCTCACTACTTTACTAACCTGAGAGATCGAAGATGGATCAATAAAACAAGGAGCAAGTTTTAAGAACAGAACCTTAAGGCCTCCTTCCCACGAACGGATTTCCGCCGCGTAAGTTCGCGGCAAAAATCCGCTGCGTTGCCCCCTGCTATTAGGTTCTATTGAACCTAATAGCACAATGCTCACGATGCGTAATTCCACCGCGGAATTACGCACCGTGAAATCTCCCGTCCTCACCCGCAGCATGCTCCATTTGCTGCGGGTGTACGCGCTGACGGCTTCCATTGCAGTCAATGGAAGCCGTCCGTTCACGCCATCTCCCGCTGTAACGAGCGGAAGATAGCGTGAAAAAACGCTTCCCCGCCTACCGCCGCGCGTCATATGACGCGGCCGGCGCGTCACGTGACACGGCCGGCCGCGTCATGTGACGTGGTGGGCGTGTCACATGACGCGGCGGCGGTGGGTGGGGAAGCGTCTTCACGCTATCTTCCGCTGGTAAGTATGGGGTCTCTGGGGGGCGCCGTGACGGGCTTCACTGCGGAATATTCTGCAGCGGAGCCCGTCACGCTCGTGTGAAGCCAGCCTAAGTCTCAAATTTTTTGAAGACAGTAAAACCTGATCCTCAACCACAAAAGGTGCAGAGATAGCGCGTCTTTTATTTGACTCCCTAAGCAGTCTCTCCTGAGAACCCTGAAGGTTCTTACAAACCTGGGCCCAAACTGTGCACAGTTCATCAGTAGATATATCAGCAAACAGAGTGTCAGAATCAGAAGGAGTAGAGAATATAAACCAGGTATGGAAACGATAATTACAGAAAAACGGTGAAACTTGGGAAGACGAATTAACATGTCTATTGATGGCAAATTTGACGAGAGGTAAGTAGTTGGCCCACTGAAACTGCTTATCAGAAACAAACAGTTGTAGGTACTGGATTAATTCTTGATTCATGCCTTCCGTTTGTCCGGAATGCAGAAGAAAAAGACAGGTTAACATTTAGGTTTTTGCAGAAAGCTCGCCAGAAGCGATCAACAAACTGTACCCCTCTATCCGAGACAATATCCTCCGGAATCTCCTGTAGCCGAGCAATCTACTTGATAAACATTTCTGATAACTTGCATAGAGGGACAAAATGTGACATCTTGAAACGATCAACTATAACCCAAATGACCGTGTTCCCAAGCGAGGGAGGCAAATCAGTTACAAAGTCCATGGACAGATGGGACCATGGCCTAGAGGGAATGGGCAAGGGGAGAAGAGGACCCTCAGGATGTCTCCTGGGATTCTTCCCCCTTGCGCAAACCGTGCATGCGGACACAAACAACCGAACATCCCTGGCCATATGAGGCCACCAATAAACTCTGGATAGAAGCTCCTGAGTTCTCCTGATACCAGGGTGACCAGCTGGGACTGAAAATGCATCTCCTTTAAAGGGGTTGTCCCGCGCCAAAACGGGTTTTTTTTTTTTTTAACCCCCCCCCCCGTTCGGCGCGAGACAACCCCGATACAGGGGTTAAAAAAACAAACCGCTCAGCGCTTACCTGAATCCCGGCGGTCCGGCGTCTTCATACTTACCTGCTGAAGATGGCCGCCGGGGTCTGCTCCCTCCGTGGACCGCAGCTCTTCTGTGCGGTCCATTGCCGATTCCAGCCTCCTGATTGGCTGGAATCGGCACGTGACGGGGCGGAGCTACACGGAGCCGGCATTCTGCACGAGCGGCTGCATTGAAGAGAGCAGAAGACCCGGACTGCGCAAGCGCGGCTAATTTGGCCATCGGAGGGCGAAAATTAGTCGGCTCCATGGGAACGAGGACGCTAGCAACGGAGCAGGTAAGTAAAAAACTTTTTATAACTTCTGTATGGCTCATAATTAATGCACAATGTACATTACAAAGTGCATTAATATGGCCATACAGAAGTGTATAGACCCACTTGCTGCCGCGGGACAACCCCTTTAACACCTTCAACCTTAACGACAAAGGGACAAAAAGTCTGCCTTCCGGAAGGGCTTCAGGGGCTGACTGTCGAGCAGCGTGTATAAAAGGTGAAAGGTCGGAGGAGACAACAGCGAGAACCACCACAGGGGAGAGAATACTCTCAGGCTCAGACTCTGAAGGTTCTGGGGTACCAAAACTCCTAGAAAAGGCATCTTTGTAATCAATACAGGGCCTGAGACCCCTGTCCTTCTTTTTGACTAATAAAAAGCCGGCAACAGTAGGAGACTCAGAAGGTCGGATGTGCCCCTTGACCAAACTGTCCTGAATATAGTCCTTCATGGACTCCCTCTCAGTGACAGTTACGTTATAGATCCGACCCTTAGGAAATTTGGCACCTGGAACCAGATAAATCTTACAGTCAAAATCTCTATGGGAAGGCAAAACTTCAGATAGTTGCTTGGAGAAAATGTCAGAAAATTTGGAGATATAGTCTGGTAACTCAACACCCTAATAAACAGAGGTATCTAAGTCCACAGTACACATGTGATTGGTACACCGGGGACCCCATTTGACCAGATCCAGAGTGTCCAAATTAATAACGGGATTGTGTTCTCTTAACCAAGGTAGCCCTAAGACAATGTCCACAGACAAGTCTTTCATGACAAGGAAGGTGCAAGACTCCGTATGCGAAGCTCCTACAGTAAAAGAGCAACAACAGTGGGGATCCGGCAAAGAAGACAATAAAGAAAGACTGGGGGGAGGGGGGCTTAGAACCCTTGATAGAACCACTACAAAGGCTCTTTTCAAGATGGACTGTTTCAAATGGGGGATTGTGAAGGCTATGAGCATAAAACATATATATATATATATATATATTTCATCCTGTCTCCTATGAACATCTTTGATATACCCTTCCGCAGGCTATGGGCCTAAAACATATTCATATATATTTTATCCTGTCTCCTATGAACATCTTTGATATAGGCTTGTACACTCATGTGTTGTTTGCACGGCAAGATTGCATTGTTATAGGAATTAGAAATAGAGAATAGTACTTAGCATATGTATATATAACTTACATTCTTCCCTATCTTCTGTTACACTGTTGAAAGGTCAGTGTGCAATAGTGTCCAGTAAAGACAATGCCTTAATGAGTAACTGCTATCTATGTAAAAACACATGACTGACTAAAATGTACACTTATTGACAATAGACCACACTCCTTTAAAATACTATATAAAGAAAGATGTTTTGTAACAAAGGTAGATTGCTTTAAGACATGGTCATGATTTCTGTGTCCACTGCTTTCTCACGGCGGCCGCCATAACCACCTCTGATTTGGAGCCTCACAGCATATTGACGGAACATTGAATTTCCCTAACATTAATGGGCGCCCAAGAAACGTGAGCCTTGAAGGAAGAAGAGGACCACCTACACCTCGAACCCCCTCGACCCATATGGGGTAAGGAGCCACTCGGAACCACGGATTGACAAAAATTGTGCAGTAAGGTAAGATTTTATCTTGCCACAATCTCTCTGTGCTTCTTGGTTGCTCCTTTCCTGGCCGAGGGGTAAGAAGTGCATGCCTCTTATAAATCTTCAAGCTTTTTAAGAATCCAAATGGTGGGCTAAATATGCTGTGCGGGTGTTCTTTAACTGTTATACAGTATATATAGAGATTTATTTATATATATATATTTCACTCTGTCTTCTATGAACATCTTTGATATACGCTTCTAGAGGCTATGAGCCTAAAACATATACATATATATTTCATCCTGTCTCCTATGAACATCTTTGATATATATCGCTTGTACACACATATAGATAGATAGATAGATAGAGAGATCTAAAAATTGTAGGGATGCACTGCAGAGAGTGGCCTGTAGGGGGCAACAGACAGGCAATCTGGTGCCTGAGATGAGAGGAATACACCCACAGGTGTGGTCAATAAGTAGGATAAAGGTGTTTGTTTCTGCTGCAGTCAAAGGTGAAGTGGGCTGCAAGCCAGAGACAGGTCCAGTGAGAGAGACCTGGGTTGTGAGCCAGAGAGGTCCAGTGAGAGGGACCTGGGCTGTGAGAGCCCAAGACAGATCCAGGGGGAGACCTGGACGCAAGAGGTCTGGAGAGACACCTGGACGCTGGAGAGGCTGTTTGTGTGCCTCAGGAAGGTTGGAGTGAAACTGTCCTGAGGGAAAGCAGAGTGAGTCCTGAAGACAACTGTATGAAGCTGCCCTGGAGAGTGCTCAGAAGTTAGAAATTAATAGACATTTGGAGCTTAACCCATTGGTGCGTACTTGTGATGTGAGCGAATGATCCCCAGGTTGCTACAATATATATTTTTCATCCTGTCTTCTATGAACATCTTTGATATAGGCTTCCGGAGGCTATGGGCCTAAAACATATACATATATATTTCATCTGAACATCTTTGATATACGTGTAAGGACTGGCGGTTCGCGGGTCCGTCGTGCCCGAACAGCCGGTCCTGTCACACGTGCGGCTGCTGTGCGGCGCAGGGGGGCCCCGGTCCTCGTCACCTCCCCTGGCCACCGGGCTCCGCCTCACCGCCGGGTTGCCAGGGACGCGGTGGGTGTTGCCCTCGTCGCGTCCTAGGTATCTTGGCAACCAAACATGTGTTTCCTGTCCTGCCTCCTGCAGGGCTGGGGGCGGGTTCCCCAGAGCTGCTGGGTGCACTCAGCTGCTGTCAGGCTCCCCGCCCCAATCAGCTGCTGCGGCGGGAGCTCTGACAGCATTTAAACCTGCTGGTGTCTGCAGACCAGTGCCAGTGTTAGTTTTGGATTTCCTGCTACACCAGCGTACTGCGTATTTCTGACTCCTGACTCCTGTTACTGACCCTCTGCCTTTTGACCCGACGTTGCCTTGCCTGACCCTCTTGTACCGTGTACCCTCTCGCTGCTAACCCGGATTGTCTGACTCTCCTTGCTCTTGTTTGTTCCAGTGTCTGTCTGTTTGTTAGTCCCAGTGTCCCCCTTCCTTAGTGAGCGTAGGGACCGTCGCCCAGTTGTCGCCCTGGGGCTTAGCCCAGGGGGGCAAGTAGGTAGGGACAGGGGTTGCGGGTATTTTCAGGGACTTCCAGTTTCCCGGACCCCCGAGTCCTAACAATACGCTTTTACACTCACGTGTTGTTTGCACGGCAAGATTGCATTGTGCTATGAACATCTTTGATATATGCTTGTACTCTCATGTGTTGTTTGCACGGCAAGATTGCATTGTCATAGGAATTAGAAATAGAGAATAGTACTTAGCATATGTATATATAACTTACATTCTTCCCTATCTTCTGTTACACTGTTCAAAGGTCAGTGTGCAACAGTGTCCAGTAAAGACAATGCCTTAATGAGTAACTGATATCTATGTAAAAACACATGACTGACTAAAATGTACACTTATTGACAATAGACCTCACTCCTTTAAAATACTATATAAAGAAAGATGTTTATAGTCTGGTAACTCAACACTCTAACAGAGGTATCTAAGTTCACAGGACACATGTGATTGGTACACCGGAGACCCCATTTGACCAGATCCAGAGTGTCCAAATTAATAACGGGATTGTGTTATTACCCACCACAAGTGATATCTGTTTGGATGAACCTGACCAGTCTGACGAGGAAAGATCTGGCACAGTACCCCTATCACTAGAGTCCTTCACTTTCCATCAGACGCTGGGAGCAGGTGCCTTTGGAAAAGTCTACCTGGCAAGAGATCTTATCCGAAAGGAATGTGTTGCCATTAAGGCTTCAACCAAACGGAATCTAACATGGACCAGGTCCAATTACATAGAGCGCCATGTCCTAAAACTGTCCCATGAGAGTCTTTACCTCATTCACGGCCTGGCCGCCTTCCACACGCTAAGCTGTGTGTATTTTGTGATGGAATTGGCCAATGGAGGGCACCTCGATCATTTTATATTTAATAACTTTGCTCTTGATACCACCACAATAAAATTCATCACAGCAGAAGTGATCTGCGGCACTGAGTTCTTGCATAAGAAAGGCATTATACATCGGGACCTGAAGCCAGAAAACATTCTTCTGACCGCAGACGGCCATGTCAAAATAACTGACTTTGGCATTGCTGTAGTAGTGAGTGGAAATAAGAAGACCAAATTTAGGTGTAGAGGTACACCTGGATATGCGGCCCCAGAAATGGTGATGGACAAGGAACATGGACGTGGGGTTGATTATTTCGCTATTGGCGTCATTCTGTACAAACTATGTACAAGTACAAGACCTTTTCCTGGATATCGTATCAGCGATATTCAGCATGCTGTCATCCATCATACTCCACGCTACCCAAGGTCTCTGAATCGAGTCACACGGAACATCTTAAAAGGACTGCTGTGCAAAAATCAGTTCAAGCGGCTAGGAGTGAAAGTAGATGTCAGAAAGCATCCATTTTTTGATGGCACAAATTGGGAAGATGTGGAAGCCAGGAGAGTGGCACCACCAGCAATAATGATAGCAGATTCTGTTGACCTGAATATTAACCGAACACTGGACTATGCTGAACGGCCAAACAGAAGAATTACTGTAGACCCAAAGATCTTCAAAAGATTCAGCTTTGTATGTCCAGAATGGTCACGCCACTATCATCCAGTCATCATGAAGACCACAGCTTAAACATCCAAGCAGTTTAGCAGGCATTCAAGAAGAAAGATAGGTAAGTGGAAGAGCTCCTACTTATGCAGTATATATGTGAGGAGATGACTATCTTTGTAGAGATTACAGGATGTGTGATGTGTTTATTCTATGAGATGCTGATCTGGACACGTGTATCTTTCTTTTTACAGTAACAACCAAATTCAACTAGACTTTCCTATTTACTGGGCTTGACAACCCCACCAAACATCCACCACTTAACATCCATGTAGATTCGAGCTCCAACAACCCAGGGATTGATTCCGATCGCCATCTTTGGGGTCAGGGAGGAATTTTTTCCCCTTTATATGAGGATAAACCAACATTTAATCCTCAGGGGTTTTTTGCCTCCCTCTGGGTCAACATAGCAACTAATTACAGGTTGAAATTGAAGGACTTTCAACTTTGCTTGCTAGATAACCATCTAAACCTCTCATCTACAATGTGGTGGCAACAACAGAAGGAAGCTGCTGGGATTGGAAGCAGCTCCTTCAACCATAGGATTTGACAGAAGGAAGCTGCTGAATTGGAAGCAGCTCCTTCACCCATCGGACATAACAAACAGTACGCCCTAAGGCTGAACCTGGTGTGTTACAGTTAGAACATCCTAAAGGAACTCAGGAAAATATCACCTCTGTGTGATCTAGACCTAGATTTCCAGAAGCAACAGAAGAGTAAGCCAAGGCCTGAAGAGCAGAATCACCATCATCTGCTCCTTTCTATTCACTGCATGATAATTACATCTTTCATGCATTAATAAATATTTAAAGATCTATAGAGAATTTGTCTTCATAATTTCAGCAAAAAATATGAGATGTTTGCTTGGAATTGGTACCAGAGAGCGTCAAAATATAAGGGAGGGAGGCAACGGGTATACACTGACACTTGCCAATAAATGCAACCAAGGAGCTGATGGAGTTGTCACAATTACCATTTCAGTTCTGAAATTGTTAGTGTTGCGTCCTCTGGACGTGCAACCTCAATAACATAAATCAAAGGCACAACTGTGCAAAAGGAAACAAAAACTAAAAGGGAATGCTCTCCCTATCGTCCCCTAACCCGGGAGGGGGCCCTGCCTATTCGGCAGACCGACCGCACTGATAAGTGCGAGCCTGCACTCGAACCTGGACCACTGACCAGTCCCTCACTGGGGGCCCTAGCACAAAACAAAAGGAGAAACAAAACCAAACAGTAAAGAACTTAGCTTTAAATGAAGAGCTTCCACCACTCTGTGTTGCTCCGATGCTGTCCAACATAGGACTGAAGTGAATTGACCAGCACAGGAGTCACAGTTAACACTGCTTAAATAGGAGCAGAGCTACTTAGCACCAGGTGCTGACTGACATTAATCTTGCAACCACCACACCTCTCAGCTCCTGGAGAGGTAGGAATGCTGCTAAGCCCTGGTCTGGCCTGAAAGCAAGGTGGGAACCTCAGAACGGCTGCAACAGTACCTCCCCTTCTAGGAGGGGCCCCAGGACCCTTAAGATCAGGACGACCAGGGTTTGATCTGTAAAATTTTTTGACTCGACGGGAGTTCAAAATGTGACTTATTACCAACTGCTCCTCCCCATCTGTTAGCACAGGAGCCGGGGGTGGGGAGTCATTCCCAGGATCGATGAATCTTTTGAGCAGAGATTTGTGGCAAACATTGTTAATTTTCATCGCCCTGGGAATTTCTAACCGGAAGGCCACCGCGTTAATCTTCTCAATTATTTTAAACGGACCGATAAATCGCGGGCCCAGTTTAGCGGATGGTTGTTTGAGTTTTATATTTCTGGTAGACAACCAAACCAAGTCTCCAACACGGAATTCCGCCCCCTCTGGGGGTGACTGTCAGCAACTTGCTTTCTCCGCTGAACTGCTCGCCGTAACTCTCTCTGGACCTCGGCCATAATAGGCCCAGAAGAATCCGGCTGCCCCGGTGCCGGAGCCGTAGCAACACACTTCTTCAATTTCTGAACCCTCTCAGGATCCATCTCAAAACCCTCTTGGGTATAAGCTTTGAGCGTCAGTCTCTCAGGAGGGGGTATGCGGCTCCTGGGGAACTCGTAGTCAGGGAGAAGTTTAATAGCACAATCCCCCTGTCTGTGCGGTGGTAATTTGTCTGCCCCCACTGGGGGAAGCACCTCAGAGAGGTCGGGGATGACTTCCGGCAGCTCTTTTGTCTGAGTAGAAGCTATAGCAACAGAAACGTAACCGGACAGACAACCAGGGCTCCATTCAACAATGTCCCCCTTCTCCCAGTCTACTACCGGGTTGTGTAGACGTAGCCAAGGCAGCCCCAAGACTACTTGCGAAGGGAGGGATTCTATGACATATAATGTTATAATCTCCCTGTGGAACAGCCTAATTTTTAAACGGACGTTAGGCACACAAAACCTCAGACTTCTCTGCGATAGTGGAGCAGCATCAATGGCGGATACGGGGATGGGAAACTCCAGAGCCTTCATCTCCAAGCCTAAACGTCTAACCGTCTCCCAATGTATTAAATTAATACTAGCTCCACAATCCAGAAGGACTCTTATGGGGCTGCCCACACTATCAGACAGGATCCCAGCAGGAAGCATCAGTCTGGAGGGTGATATCCAGGCAATTTGATGGCCTAGAGGGGCCCCCTCAGTAATCTCCCGGTCATCAAGTCCTGGCTGGCAACTATAACGGGGACAACACTGAGCCATGCGACCAATGCGGTTACAGGAAAAGCATCAACCTTTACACTGTAGCTTGTTCCCATTTCTAGCCCTAGCAGCCAGAAACCCCAAGTGCATGGGCTCCTCCACATCCACTGATAAGAAGCCAGAATCTATGGAGAGTTCCTGATGTCTCTCCCTGATCCGTCTCCCAGCTTTGATAGCCAGAGACATGGCCTCATCAAGACTGCGGGGTACTGGATAACCTACCAGTACATTCTTGATTTTATTGGATAGACCCCAATGGAACTGGCTCTTCAAAGCAGGGTCATTCCACTGGGTTTCTGCTGCCCAATGTCGAAACCCAGCACAATAATCTTCGACAGAGGAGTCTCCCTGTCATAAATGTCTGATATTCCCTTCAGCCACTGATATCTTGTCTGGGTCATCATAGATAAGACCCAATGCAGCAAAAAAGTCATCCACCGAGTCCAAGGCCTCAGACATTGGGGGTAATAAAAAAGCCCATGCCTGTGGCGCCCCCTGGAGTCTGGACATGACAATGCCCACCTTCTGGGAGTCGTCCCCTGAAGACACCAGACGCAGTCTAAAGTAGAGCTTACAGGCATCCCGAAAGGATCCAAATTTCTGCCTATCACCAGAAAAATGGTCGGGTAGCTCAATTTTTGGTTCCTTGCTGGGAACCTGCAGCGCAGTTTGTCGCTGTTTTATCTCAGCGAGCTCAGCAGCCAGCGTGCCAAGCTGGTGCGACAAAACCTCAAGGGGATTCATAGTAACAGCACAGAATCTCCCTGAGTAGGTAAGGGCTGGTTAATCTGTTGCGTCCTCTGGACGTGCAACCTCAATAACATAAATCAAAGGCACAATTGTGCAAAAGGAAACTAAAACTAAAGGGGAATGCTCTCCCTATCGTCCCCTAACCCGGGAGGGGGCCCTGCCTACTCGGCAGACCGACCGCGCTGATAAGTGCGAGCCTGCACTCGAACCTGGGCCACTGACCAGTCCCTCACTGGGGGCCCTAGCAAAAAAAAACAAAAGGAGAAACAAAACAAAACCAAACAGTAAGGAACTTAGCTTCAAATGAAGAGCTTCCACCACTCTGTGTTGCTCCGACGCTGTCCAACATAGGACTGAAGTGAATTGACCAGCACAGGAGTCACAGTTAACACTGCGTAAATAGGAGCAGAGCTACTTAGCACCAGGTGCTGACTGACATTAATCTTACAACCACCACACCTCTCAGCTCCAGGAGAGGTAGGAATGTTGCTAAGCCCTGGTCGGGCCTGAAAGCAAGGTGGGAACCTCAGAACGGCTGCAACAGTTAGTCATACTATGTGTGGCCATCCTTACAGGTCCCCGCCATGTTCTAATTAACACCATGCTTCCCAATAGATACTTTAATTTAATGCTGCTTAGAATGGTAGAGTTGGAAGGAACCTCCAGGGTCATCGGGTCCGACCCCCTGCTCAATACAGGATTCACTAAATCATCCCAGACAGATGTCTGTCTAGCGTACGGCCACTGATAAAGGGAAAGTCATATACACGCAATATAGCCTGTATTCTTTTTCAAAACATTTTTTTAAAAAGCTCCTTCTTAGGGCTACCTCTGACAGTCTGCATTTTACAGGTTATCAGGGGGGAGTTGTAGTGCATCACTATTGCACAGCTAGGCATGTTTGCAGCCTTCCGTATAATTTTTTTCTGCCTGCAGTTTGCGTTACAATACCGCTGTCAGCCTCCAACTGTACGCCAATAATTCCATCATGCTTCACTGCTGCCTGCAAATACCAATTATTGTACTGCTCTCCACCATGTTTAACTTCTGCCCGCAGACACCCATTATTGTACCGCTCTCACCATGCTTTACTGCTGCCTGCAGACACTCATGTATTCTATTACTCTCCACCATGCTTCACTGCTGCCTGCAGATACCCATTATTTTACTGCTCTGCACGATGCCTCACTGCTGCCTGCAGACACTCATTATTGTACCACTCTCCACCATGCTTTAAAACTGCTGCCTGCAGACAATCATTTAATGTATCACTCTCCACCATGCATTACTGCTACCAGCAGATACCCATTATTTTACTGCTCTTCACTATGCCTCACTGCTGCCTGCAGACATTCATTATTGTACGGCTCTTCACCATGCTTTACTGCTGCCTGCAGACCCTCATTATTGTACCACTCTCTGCCATGCCTTACTGCTGTCTGCAGACCCTTATTATTGTACCACTCTTAACCATGCTTTACTGCTACCTGCAGACACTCATTGTACTGCTCTCCACCATGCTTACTCCTGCCTGCAGATACCCATTATTGTACCGCTCTCCCCCATGCTTTACTGCTGCCTGCAGATACCCATTATTGTATCGCTCTCCACCATGCGTTACTGCTGCCTGCAGATACCCATTATTTTACTGCTCTTCACTGTGCCTCACTGCTGCCTGCAGACATTCATTATTGTACCACTCTCCACCATGCTTCACTGCTGTCTGCAGACACTCATTATTGTACCACTCTCCACCATGCTTCACTTCTGCCTGCAGACACGTTATTGTACGGCTCTCCACCATGCTTTGCTGCTGCTTGCAAACACTCATTATTGTACCACTCTCCAACATGCTTCACTGTTACCTGCAGACACTAATTTATTGTGTCAATCTTCGTCATTTTTTACTGCTGCCTGCAGATACACTTTTTTCTACCGCTCTCCAACATGCCTCACTGCTCTCTGCAGACACTCATCATTGTACCACTTTCCACCATGCTTCACTGCTGCCTGCAGACACTCATTTTTGTACCGCTCTCTACCATGCTTCACTGCTGCCTGCAGACACTCATCATTGTACCGCTCTCCACCATGCTTCACTGCTGCCTGCAGACACTAATTATTTACTGCTCTCCAGCATGCTTCATTGCTGCTTGCAGACACATACTGCTCTCCAGCCCTTCGGCAAACTACCTTCTGCTACAGCCAAATATTTAACATTTTGACTCAGAGCTCCTGCAGTTTTTATTATTAACATTTTGGGGTAGACAGGACTTTTTGATCGCTTTTTATTCAATTTGTGTCTTGGATACGGGGTGACCAAAAAAGTCCAATTCTGGCATTGTGTAAATTTTATTTCTGACGGCATTCACCATAGCTGATGACATCACAATGGCAGTTTACAAGGTGACATCACAATGGCAGGTAGCCATTATATTTTAACGTGTTATTTTGTTTTCCTACAAACAGCCGCTTTATCTAAGGAGAAAAGTGACATTATAAACAACAATGAAGAGAGAGAAGACAGTAGAGCTGAGCAGTCAAGCAGAACTGGCTCCTCTCTAGAACTGAAGACATCAGAGGAGCTTTACAGAAGCGCCAATACCATTCAGAGCGACAGTAGTGATTCTGAAACTGATTACTCTTCTCTAGAACTAGAGATATCAGAGGAGCTCTACAGAACCGCCAAGACCATTGAGAGCGCCAGTAGTGACTCTAAAACTGATTACTCTTCTCTAGAGCTGGAGACATCAGAGGAGATCTACAGAACCTGCAAGACTATTCAGAGCGATAGTAGTGACTCTAAAACTGATTACTCTTCTCTAGAACTGGAGACATCAGAGAAGCTCTACAAAATTGCCAAGACCATTCAGAGCGACAGTAGTGATTCTAAAACTGATTACTCTTCTCTAGAGCTGGAGACATCAGAGGAGATCTACAGAATCGCCAAGACCACTCAGAGTGATAGTAGTGACTCTAAATCTGACTACTATTCTCTAGAACTGGAGACATCAGAGGAGCTCCACACATCTATCAAACCCTCCCAGAGTGAGAGCAGTCATGATGAAACACACACCACACGTGATATGTGTTTGGAGGAACCCCACCAGTCTGACGAGGAAAGATCTGGCACAGTACCCCTATCACTAGAGTCCTTCACTTTCCATCAGACGCTGGGAGTAGGGGCCTTTGGAAAAGTCTTCCTGGCAAGAGATCTTATTCGAAAGGAATGTGTTGCCATTAAAGCTTCAGCCAAAAGAAATCTAACATGGACCAGGTCCAATTACATAGAGTGCCATGTCCTAAAACTGTCCCATGAGAGTCCTTACCTCATTCACGGCCTGGCCGCCTTCCACACGCTAAGCTGTGTCTATTTTGTGATGGAATTGGCCAATGGAGGGCACCTCGATCATTTTATATTTAATAACTTTCCTCTTGATACCACCACTATAAAATTCATCACAGCAGAAGTGATCTGCGGCACAGAGTTCCTGCATAAGAAAGGCATTATACATCGGGACCTGAAGCCAGAAAACATTCTTCTGACCGCAGACGGCCATGTCAAAATAACTGACTTTGGCATTGCTATTGTAGTGAGTGCGTATAAGAAGACCAAATTTAGGTGTAGAGGTACACCTGGATATGCGGCCCCAGAAATGGTGATGGACAAGGAACATGGACGTGGGGTTGATTATTTTGCTATTGGCGCCATTCTTTATAAACTATGTACAAGTACAAGACCTTTTCCTGGATATCGTATCAGCGATATTCAGCATGCTGTCATCCATCATACTCCACGCTACCCAAGGTCTCTGAATAGAGTTACACAAAACATCTTAAAAGGGCTGCTGTGCAAAAATCAGTTCAAGCGGCTGGGAGTCAAAGGAGATATCAGAAAGCATCCATTTTTTGATGGCACAAATTGGGAAGATGTGGAAGCCAGGAGAGTGGCACCACCAGCAATAATGATAGCAGATTCTGTTGACCTGAATATTAACCGAACTCTGGACTATGCTGAACGGCCAAACAGAAGAATTACTGTAGACCCAAAGATCTTCAAAAGATTCAGCTTTGTATGTCCAGAATGGTCACGACACTATCATCCGGCCATCATGAAGATCACAGCTTAAACATCCAAGCAGTTTAGCAGGCATTCACGAAGAAAGATAGGTAAGTGGAAGAGCTCCCACGTAAACAGTATATATGTGAGGAGATGATTATCCTTGTAGAGATTACAGGATGTGTGATGTGTTTATTCTATGAGATGCTGATCTGGACACGTGTATCTTTCTTTTTACAGTAACAACCAACTCAACTAGACTTTCCTATTTACTAGTCTTGACAACCCAACTAAACATCCACCACTAAACATCCATGTAGATTCGAGCTCCAACAACCCAGGGATTGATTCCGATCGCCATATTTGGGGTCACGGAGGAATTTTTTCCCTTTATATGAGGGAAAAACATTTAATCCTCAGGGGTTTTTTGTCTCCCTCTGGGTCAACATAGCAACTAATTACAGGATGAAATTGAAGGACTTCTTTCAACTTTGCTTGCTATGTAACCATCTAAACCTCTCATCTACAATGTGGTGGCAACAGCAGAAGGAAGCTGCTGGGATTGGAAGCAGCTCCTTCAACCATAGGATTTGACAGAAGGAAGCTGCTGAATTGGAAGCAGCTCCTTCAATCATTGGACATGACAAACAGAAGGCCCAAAAGCTGAACCTGGAGTGTTGCAGTTAGAACATCCTAAAGGAACTCAGGAAAACGTCACCTCTGTGTGATCTAGACCTAGAATTCCAGAAGCAACAGAAGAGTAAGCCAAAAGCCTGAAGAGTGGAATCACCATCATCTGTTCCTTTCTATTCACTGCATGATAATTAAATCTTTTATGCATTAATAATAAATATACAAAAGATCTATAGAGAATTTGTCTTCATTATTCCACCATACAATATGAGATGTTTGCTTGGAATTGGTACCAGAGAGCGTCAAAATATAAGGGAGGGAGGCGACGGATATACAGTACACTGACACTGGCCAATAAATGCAACCAAGGAGCTGATGGAGTTGTCACAATTACCATTTCAGTTCTGAAATTGTTAGTCATACTATGTGTGGCCATACTTACAGGACCCTGCCATGTTCTAATTAACACCATGCTTCCCAATAGATACTTTAATTTAATGCTGCTTAGAATGGTAGAGTTGGAAGGAACCTCCAGGATCATCGGGTCCAACCCCCTGCTCAATGCAGGATTCACTAAATCATCCCAGACAGATGTCTGTCCAGCCTTTGTTTCAAGACTTCCAGTGAAGGAGAACTCACCACCTCCCATGGTAACCTGTTCCACTCATTGATCACCCTCACTGTCAGAAAGTTTTTTCTAATATCTAATCTGTGTCTCCCCCCTTTCAGTTTCATCCCATTGCTTCTAGTCTTTCCTTGCACAAATGAGAAGAGGGCTGATCCCTCTGCACTGTGACAGCCCTTCAGATATTTGTAGACAGCTATTAAGTCTCCTCTCAGCCTTCTTTCTTGTAAGCTAATCATTCTCAGATCCTTTAACCGTTCCTTATAGAACATGGTTTGCAGACTGCTTACTATCCTGGTAGCTCTTCTCTGAATTTGCTCCAGTTTGTTAAATTGGGGTGCCCAGAACTGGACACAGTACTCCAGATGAGGTCTGAGCAAAGAGTTGTAGAGGGGGATAGTTACTTCATGTGATCTAGACTCTATGCTTCTCCTAACACATCCCAGAATTGTGTTTGCTTTTTGCTGCTGCATCACATTATTGACTCATGTTCTGGCTGTGATGTATTAGTATACCCAAGTCATTTTCACATGTGTGCTGCTTAGCCCAATTTCTCCCGTTCTGTATGTGCATCTTTAATTCTTTTGCCGAGATGTAGAACTCTGCATTTCTTCCTATTAAGCCTGGTTTAGACACAATGATTATCGATCAAAAAATGTCTTTTGAGCGACTTTTGAGCGATAATCGTTGTGTGCATTCACAGGGCAAGGTGATCGCTCAAACGTTGAGCGTTCACTTTGCACTCCGCGTGGGGTATGCAGAAGACAAGTGGGGCTGCATGCTCAAAGAGAACGATCGGTGACTGGTTAACAAAAACTGCACGATGTCAGTGCAGTTAGACAACAATTCTCGTTCAAATGACGGTTTTGAGCAATTTTTGGGGCGAGAATCATGTCTAAAACAGCCCTTAAATACCATTCTATTGGTCGCAGCCCTCTGTTCAAGTTTGTCTAGGTCTTTTTGAATCCTCTCTCTCTTCCCTAGTGTTAGCTGTGTCTCCTAGCTTTGTGTCATTGGCAAATTTGATCAGTTTCCCATCAATTCCCTCCTCCAGATCATTTATAAAAATGTTGAACTAAACTGGGTACTCCACTTGAGCCATTTTTCCACAGGGGTGTGCAGCCATTTATGACCACTCTTTGAGTACGATCACCCCGCCAGTTGTGAATCCTCCTAAGGCCGCCTGCAGACGAGCGGGTCGGATCCGGCGGCGAGAATTCTCACCGCGGGACCCGACCCGAGCGCCTGCAGGGAAGAGAGCGCACTCACCCACGCCCGGGCAGCCGGCGCATGCGCAGACCGGAGCCGCCGGCTGCGTGAGTGACGTTTCTGTGCGAGGCTCTGCGAGCCCCGCACAAAAATAGGACATGTTGCGGTTTGTTTGCCGCGCGAAATTTCGCGCGGCCAAACCGCGGCCGTCTGCATAGGATTGCGTTTGTTAACGCAATCCTATGCAGGGTTGAGCGGCGGAAATCCCGCCGCGGGATTTCCGCTCGTCTGCAGGCGGCCTAACAGTTGCCTTTTCAATCCCTTGTCAATTTTTTTCAATAAGGATGGTATCAGATACTTTGTCAAATGCTTTACTAAAGTCAAAACATACTATATCTAATGCACTTCCCTGATCAAGGCAGTTGGTGATTCTATCATAGAAGGAAATTAGATTAGTCTGGCATGACTTGTTTGTTATAAACCCATGCTCGCTCTGGTTTATTACTCCATTCTCATCCAAGTACTTCCATACACGCATTCACGGGGGCAGAAATAGTCCAGTAGTAGTGTATAAAGGCCTTAACTAATTAAAACTAAATTTTATTAAGACTTTGAAAACTAGGGCTGTATGAGAGACACACAATGAAAGGCACGATATTTGGAAACCAGCGTGCCTAAACAGACAAACACAAAACCAGTGGCATATAAACCCACCTTCTAAATGCAGGTGTATATATATAATCAAAGGGTAATAAAAAGACTCATAATCCCCTCATATAATGCAAGGAGGATGAGGGCAAGAAATGTTGCTAGCTTCTTAATGCTTGTGCTCAACAACATTCACAGGAGCCACAACGAACAGATTTTAGAGTGGAGACACCCATTATTGTACCGCTCTCCACCATGCTTCACTGCTGCCTGCAGACACTCATTATTGTACCGCTCTTCACCATGTTTCACTGCTGCCTGCAGACACTCATTATTGTACCGCTCTCCACCATGCTTCACTGCTGCCTGCAGACACTCATTATTGTACCGCTCTTCACCATGCTTCACTGCTGCCTGCAGACACTCATTATTGTACCGCTCTTCACCATGCATCACTGCTGCCTGCAGACTCATTATTGTACCGCTCTCCACCATGCTTCACTGCTGCCTGCAGACACCCATTATTGTACCCCCCCCCCCCCTTTTTGTAGTTTTTCTTTTTTTATGTTGTACCAGAAATGAAATAAGTTTACAAAAACTTGCTTTCTGCCGCCATCTCCTGACCCCCAAAGCTTTTTTTATTTTTTTGTCAATCATATTGCATGATGCCCTTTTTTTGTGCGGTAGCTTGCAGTTTTTATTATTAACTAGAGATGAGTGAGCACCCAAATGCTCGGGTCCGCGTTATTTGAGTCGAGCTTTTCGTAAAATCCGAGAGCTCTACTCGAGTAACGAACCTCATTGACTATAATGGGAGACTCAAGCATTATGTGGGACGCTGAGTCCCGAGTTTTTTTAAAATCTTTTCTTGGTTCGTGTTTCTTCTTCTTCTCTCTCTCCCCTCCCTTCCCCTTCCTGCCAGACCAAAAATGTTCGAATGACGCGTGCTGCCGCAGGGAGGGGCCCAAACAGGCATGTCACAGCGGGGAGGAGCCAAAAGCTGGGGCGAGGAGCCAAAAGCTATTTGATGCTCGTTCGAGTAACGAGCACCATCGAGTACGCTAATACTTGAACGAGCATCAAGCTTGACAGAGTATGTTCACTCAACTTTATTATTAACATTTTGGGATAGACAGGACTTTTTGATCACTTTTTATTCAATTTGTATCTTGGATACGGGGTGAACAAAGAAGTCCAATTCTAGCAATGTGTATATTTTCTTTCTGACGGCATTCACCATAGTTGATGACATCACGATGGCAGTTTACAGGGTGACATCACAATGGCAGGCAGCCATTATATTTCAATGTGCTATTTTGTTTCCTATAAACAGATGTTTTATCTAAGGAGGAAAGTCACATCATAAACACCAATGAAGAGAGAGAAAACTTCTAGATCTCTAGAACTGGAGACACCATAGGAGCTCTACAGAAGCGCCAAGATCACTCAGAGCGACAGCAGTGATTCTAAGTTTGATTACTGTTCTCTAGAACTGGAGACATCAGAGGAGCTCTACAAAACCGCCAAGATCACTCAGAGCGACAGCAGTGAATCTAAATCTGATTACTGTTCTCTAGAACTGGAGACATCAGAGGAGCTCTACAGAACTGCCAAGATCACTCAGAGCGACAGCAGTGAATCTAAATCTGATTACTGTTCTCTAGAACTGGAGACACCAGAGGAGCTCTACAGAACTGCCAAGATCACTCAGAGCGACAGTAGAGACTCTAAATCTGATTACTGTGCTCTATAACTGGAGACACCAGAGGAGCTTCACACACCTATCAAACCCTTCCAGAGCGAAAGTAGCCATGATGAAACACCCACCACAAGTGATATCTGTTTGGAGGAACCCCATCCGAAAGGAATGCGTTGCTATTAAAGCTTCAGCCAAAGGGAATCTCACATGGACCAGGTTCAATTACATAGAGCGCCATATCCTAAAACTATCCCATGAGAGTCCTTACCTTATTCATGGTCTTTCCACCTTCCACACGCTAAACTGTCTATTTTGGGATGGAATCGGCCAATGGAGAAAACCTTGATCATTTTATATTTAACTAGCTGATATACCCGGCTTCGCCCGAGTTAATTTGGTACTGGTGTTTATCTGGTGTTCACACGGAAAATCTTATGAAGTCGTGGTTACTTTAGAGGTACTGAGGAAAAACTTATGTTCACCGTTTTGCATAGTTCTTTGCGTTACCCAGGAAACACCACGTGGAGGTAACCATGCAACGCTTCCTTTATATAAAATGACATTAGGAAGTGAGAGAATTAGATTACGTACAAAAAATTTGGACACTAATTCTTTTGCGCTTAGAATTGAATAATCGAGTTGGGACCCATTAACTTTTCATATTTATGACACAATCAATGCTTGTGCCAAATTTCATGTTTCTATGACATTGGAAAGTGAGAGATTTGGATTATGTACGTAAAATTTGGATGCTAATTCTTTTGCGCATAGAATTGAATAATCGAGTTGGGACCCATTAGCTTTTCCTATTTATGACATAATCAATGCTCGTGCCAAATTTCCCGTTTCTATGACACCGGAAAGTGAGAAAATTAGATTCCGTACGTAAAATTTGGACGCTAATTCTTTTGCGCATATAATTGAATAATCGAGTTGGGACCCATTAGCTTTTACTATTTATGACATAATCAATGCTCGTGCCAAATTTCCTGTTTCTATGACAACGGAAAGTGAAAAAATTACATTCCGCACGTAAAATTTGGACGCTAATTCTTTTCCGCATAGAATTGAATAATGGAGTTGGGACCCATTAGCTTTTCCTATTTATGACAATCAATGCTCGTGCCAAATTTCCCGTTTCTATGACACCGGAAAGTGAAAAAATTACATTCCGCATGTAAAATTTCAACGCCAATTCTTTTGCACTAGAATTGAATAATGGAATTGGGACCTATTAACTTTTCCTATTTATGACATAATCAATGCTCGTGCCAAATTTCCCGTTTCTATGACACCGGAAAGTGAGAAAATTACATTCCGCACGTAAAATTTGGACGCTAATTCTTTTGCGCATAGAATTGAATAATGGAGTTGGGACCCATTAGCTTTTCCTATTTATGACATAATCAATGCTTGTGCCAAATTTCATGTTTCTATGACACTGGAAAGTAAGGAAATTACATTCCGCATGTAAAATTTTGACGCCAATTCTTTTGCGCTAGAATTGAATAATGGAGATAGGACCTATTAACTTTTCCTATTTATGACATAATCAATGCTCGTGCCAAATTTCATTTTTCTATGACACCAGAAAGTGAGAAAATTAGATTCCGTACGTACAATTTGGATGCTAATTCTTTTGCGCATAGAATTGAATAATCGAGTTGGGACCTATTAGCTTTTCCTACTTATGACATAACCAATGCTCGTGCCAAATTTCCCGTTTCTATGACATTGGGAAGTGAGTGATTTAGATTGTGTACGTTAAATTTCGACGCCAATTCTTTTGCGCTAGAATTGAATAATCGAGTTGGGACCCAATTTCTTTTCCTCTTTTGGAGATAATCTAGGCTTGCGCCAAATTTCATGTTTCTACGACATCGGGAAGTTGGAGAACTTTTGGCGAGTCAGTCAATCAGTCAGTCAGTGAGTGAGTCAGTGAGGGCTTTCAGCTTTATATATATATAGAAAACTTTGCTCTTGATACCACCACAATAAAATTCATCACAGCAGAAGTGATCTGCGGCACAGAGTTCCTGCATAAGAAAGGCATTATACATCGGGACCTGAAGACAGAGAATATTTTTCTGACTGCAGACGGCCATGTAAGAATAACAGACTTTGGCATCGCTGTAGTACTGGGTGGATATAAGAAATCCAAATACAGGTGTAGAGGTACACCTGCATACGCAGCTCCAGCAATGGTGAAGGAGAAGGAACAACGACGTGGGGTAGATTATTTTGCTATTGGCGTCATTTTCTATAAACTATGCACAGGTATGAGACCTTTTCCTGGATATCGTATCAGCAATGACAAAGCAAAGCTGCTGATATTGGAAGCAGATCGTTCACTCATTACAGCATCGCTGTAGTACTGGGTGGGTATAAGAAGTCCAAATACAGGTGTAGAGGTACACCTGCATACGCAGCTCCAGCAATGGTGAAGGAGAAGGAACAACGACGTGGGGTAGATTATTTTGCTATTGGCGTCATTTTCTATAAACTATGCACAGGTATGAGACCTTTTCCTGGATATCGTATCAGCAATGACAAAGCAAAGCTGCTGATATTGGAAGCAGCTCCTTCACCCATCGGACATAACAAACAGTACGCCCTAAGGCTGAACCTGGTGTGTTACAGTTAGAACATCCTAAAGGAACTCAGGAAAACGTCACCTCTGTGTGATCTAGACCTAGATTTCCAGAAGCAACAGAAGAGTAAGCCAAGGCCTGAAGAGTGCAATCATCAATATCTACTCCTTTCTATTCACTGCTTGATAATTACATCTTTTATGCATTAATAATAAATATACAAAAGATCTATAGAGAATTTGTCTTCATTATTCCACCATACAATATGAGATGTTTGCTTGGAATCGGTACCAGAGAGAGTCAAAATATAAGGGAGGGAGGTGACGGGTATACACTGACACCTGCCAATAAATGCAAACAAGGGGCTGGCAAACCAACATAATTCTCTGTCATGAAGTTGTCACAATTACCATTTCAGTT
Source organism: Eleutherodactylus coqui (assembly GCF_035609145.1). Classification (NCBI taxonomy): domain Eukaryota; kingdom Metazoa; phylum Chordata; class Amphibia; order Anura; family Eleutherodactylidae; genus Eleutherodactylus; species Eleutherodactylus coqui. The sequence continues at coordinate 23,555,035 of NC_089849.1, forward strand.
CTGAAATTATTAGTCATACTATGTGTGGCCATCCTTACAGGTCCCCGCCATGTTATAATTAACACCATGCCTTCCAATAGATAGTTTAATTTAATGCTGCTTAGAAATGTAGAATGGTAGAGTTGGGAGGAACCTCCGGGGTCATCGGGTCCAACCCCTTGCTCAACGCAGGATTCACTAAAACATCCCAGACAGATGCCTGTCCAGCCTTTGTTTGAAGACTTTTTCTAATATCTAATCTGTGTCTCCCCCCTTTCAGTTTCACCCCATTGCTTCTAGTCTTTCCTTGTGCAAATGAGAATAGGGCTGATCCCTCTGCACTATAGCAGCCCATCAGATATTTGTAGATAGCTATTAAGTCTCCTCTCAGCCTTCTTTTTTTGTAAGTTAAACATTCCCAGATCCTTTGACCGTTCCTCATAGGACATGGTTTGCAGACCGCTAACTATCCTGATAGCTCTTCTCTGAATTTGCTCCAGTTTGTTAAATTGGGGTGCCCAAAACTGGGCACAGTACTCCAGATGAGGTCTGAGCAAAGAGTAGTAAAGGGGGATAGTTACCTCATGTGATCTAGACTCTATGCTTCTCTTAACACATCCCAGAATTGTGTTTGCTTTTTGCTGCTGCATCACACTATTGACTCAAGTTCAGTCTGTGATCTACCCAAGTCTTTTTCACATGTGTGCTGCTTAGCTCAATTCCTCTCGTTCTGTATATGCTTCTTTAATTTTTCTTGCCAAATGTAGAACTTTGCATTTCGTCCTGTTAAGCCTGGTTTTGACACGATGATTTTCGCTCAAAAGATGTCTTTTTTTTTTTTAAAGGAACGTTTATTTAGCCAAAATAGATACATATACAAAAACAGCGGACACCAAAGAGAATGCACATCTTGTTGATACATCACAGTATATGAGAATTGAGGGAAAAAAAAGGAGACAAAAGTAAGAACACTGAGCGTCTCGCATATTCGTGTGCATTTCTCATAAGAAAGTATTTGGCTGTTCATTTTTGCTTTTATTTATAAACTACTCATAATAAAACAAACCCAAACCAGGTTAGGGCTCCAAGCCTCGGAGTCCCAAAATATCAGGAGAGAGAGAGAACGGTAATAAAAAGAGAACGGGAGGAACCCCCACCCCCCAGGACAAAATAAACAAAGGGACATAAGAAAGATTAGAGAGAACACCCCCCCCCCCCCAGAAAGAATTTTAACCCTCCCCCCTTAATCCCTTAAACAACAAACCTGCGCGACTCAAAGGAAAAAAAAAAAGGATTAGCCTAAACAGTAGATTGGTTCAAGCGGGTGTACCTTATTTTATCCCTTCCTAGTATCTAGACAGGCATCTCTACTGCCATTGCAGGACTGCTCACCCAGCTCCCCCAAATCTTGTCAAACTTCTCAGGACATCCTCTCGCCATATAAGTCAGTTTGTACATTGGAAGCACAGAGTTCACCACCTGGATCCATGCGTTCCTGGTCGGCCTACCAGGGTGTTTCCAGTTCAACAAAATTACCTTTTTAGCATAGAAAAACAGTAGCTTATATAAGGTGCGGGTTGCCGCTGCCACTGGCAGGTCTCCAACAAGCCCAAAGAGGCACACCCCAGGGTGCATGATCCTCGGGGCCCCCAGATGAGACTCCATAAATATGAGGACGTCCCCCCAGTAGTCTCGCATGACACCGCAGTCCCAAAACACGTGCATGATAGTCCCGTCGGCAATTAAACATCGGGGGCAGGTCGCCGAGGGGAGTAGACCCATTACATGTAGCCTTGATGGGGTGTAGTATATCCGGTGTAGGAACTTTACCTGGATGAGCCTATCTCTAGCACTAATCAAGGGAGGACCAGAGCTCGCCAATATGTCCTCACCATCCCCCTCCAGAAGATCAGGAATGTCGATGATCCATTTTTGGGTGGCTCTCTCTCTTAACGGAGCAAGACACTGCACCAAGTGGGCATAGAAGCTGGACAATGGTCTTACTATATTGCACATCTGTGCCAATCCCTCCAGCCGAGTCAGGGACAGCGGTATGGACAGGCCCTGAAACTGAGCCCTGATCACATGCCGTAGCTGGTAATATCTGAAATAGGAGTGCTCAGGCAGGTTGTAGACTATCTGCAGCTGAAGAAAGGTGCAGAAGGCGCCCTCCGTGACTATGTCAGATAGTACATTAATACCCTGAGCTCTCCAGAATGCAGACTCTGTAAAGCGCTGCAGGTGCGGCAAGTGTGGATTATCCCACAAAGGAGTATGTGGGGACCATGTGACTTCCACTACAGGGGTCAGCCGCAATGCCTTGTGCCATATTTTAAGTGTTACCAGCATGGGGGCAGGTAAGGGGGCAATAGAAGAGGAGCGGCCACGCATCAGCAGACCCCTCAATCCCAGGGTGGGGTCCGCCACCCTGCGCTCCAGCCTGACCGCCGGATTGTAATCCGAAGAGGTCAGCCACCACCCAGCATACACCAGCTGGCTAGCCAGGTAGTAATAGTAAAAATGGGGTAAGGCTAATCCTCCCCAGCTCACCGGGAGGCACAGGGTCTCCAATTTAATCCTGGGGGTGGAGGCTTTCCACAGGATACGCAGTACAATCCCACGAAGCGTAGCGAAGAATCTGATTGGGACCAGGACAGGGGAGTTATGGAGTACGTACAAAACTTTTGGTAGCAGCTTCATCTTTATCAAATTGACCCTGCCCACCAGAGTGAGCGGGAGAGAGGCCCATCGTGTTGCCATTCCCTCAGCCCATTTCAGGAGGGGAGCTAGGTTAAGGTCAGAGAAGGCAGAAACCCTCACTGACACTCTTATACCCAAATAGGTTGTCTGAGTTGTCCAGCTCAGTGGAGCGGGCAAAGGGAGCTCAGCCGCTGCAGAGTCTATCGCAATTAAGTGGGTTTTGTCCCAGTTGACCCGAATACCAGAATGCAGGCCAAATATGTCAAAAATGGTGAGTGCAGAGTCAAGCGAAGACTCCGGATCCTGGAGGAAGAGGAGGGTGTCATCAGCGTATAGTGCTATGCGCTCTTCATAGTTGTGAAATTTAAATCCTTTTATTACCGGCGAGGTCCGGACCCGGATTGCAAGTGGCTCTATAGCAAGGGCAAACAGGGCAGGGGACAGGGGGCAACCCTGTCGTGTGCCTCTACTGAGGGGAAACTGGGCCGAAATATGGACATTGGTTTTAATACTGGCTACTGGGGAATCATATAGGATCTTTACCCATCTAATAAATACTGGCCCAAATCCAAACCGTTGCATCACTGCCCACAAGTACCTCCACTCTACTGAGTCGAAGGCCTTTGCCTGGTCTATAAATACCAGGGTGCGTTTTCCGCAGTTGGAATGTTCATATGTCAGATGGTCAAAAAGCCGCCTTAGATTCATGTCTGTACTTTTGCCAGGCATGAAGCCAGATTGGTCAGGGTGTATGATCTCTTTAAGAATGGAATTTATGCGCGTCGCAAGTATTTTTGCCAGAATTTTAACGTCGTTGTTAAGAAGTGAGATCGGCCTATAGGAACCACAATCTGCAGGATCTTTTCCAGCTTTAGGAATCATGACAATTATGGCCTTGCGCATGGTGTCCGGCAGGGCACCATCTCGCAGAATAGAATTATATAGCGTTAGAAGCCGGGGAGCTAGGAAATCCACATTCTTTTTATACCATTCCCCAGGGAGTCCATCCAACCCCGGCGATTTCCTATTGGGAAGTGACTTGATAGCGTCCATTACCTCCTCTATACTCAAGTCCCCATCCAAATAAGTGGCACTACTTGGGCTCAGCGCTGGGAAGGGGATATCATCAAGGTAAGCTATTAGCTGTTCATCCGAGCAGCTAAGTTTGGAAGTATAAAGATTACTATAGAAGTGGGCAAACGTTAGATTGATCAGTTGGGGATCATCCACCAGGGTCCCCGAAGCATCGCACACCCCCGTGATTGGCGGCAATGTTTGATCCTCCCTAGCCAAATAGGCCAACAGATGACCGTTCTTATCTCCCTGGTCAAAGACCTGGTGACGAGTGTAAAGAAACTTCTTTTTGGTATATTCAGTGAGCAGTAACTTGTATTTCCGCCGTAGGTTATTTAAGTCCAGGTAGGCCTCTGGGGAAGGATGTGCTATGTGTCTGGCCTCCGCCGCAACAAGGCAGCGTTCCAGGTCCAATCGGGCAGCCTGCAGAGATCTTCTATACTCAGCGATGGCGGATGTGAAAGACCCCCTAGTAAAAGCCTTAAAGGCATCCCACACAGTTAGCTCCGAAGCAGTCCCCTCATTGACCTCCCAGTACATCCCTGTTTCCTGCTCAGTGTACTCCTGTACCTCTCCCTGCACCAGCCATAGAGGGCTGAGTCTCCACAAGGGACGAGAGCTCTCCACACCAAGGTCAAGGACCAGCTGGAGTGGGGAATGGTCCGATATGCCTCTGGGCAGATAGGAAACATCCCGCACCATAGGAAGACAGTCCGGGGAGCCAAAACACAGGTCGATGCGGGAAAAAGCATTATGTGTTAGGGAGTGACATGAATAGGCAGTGTCATGCGGGTGTCGCAGGCGCCATATTTCCTGTAGCAAGTAGGAGTCAGCCCATGTCAGCAATCTGGTTGATGCCGAGGCAGCTGGAGTGAACCGGTCCCGCACCGGGTCCAAAATCAGATTGAAGTCCCCCATAAATATTATTGGAGCAGGTTCGAGCAAAACCACCTGGGCCATCACATCAGAGAGGATTTTAATATCAGCGGGGGGCGGCAGATAGATATTGATTATTGTGAGGAGCCGGCCATGGAAGGTTCCCTGAAGGATCAAAAACCGACCCCCAGGATCAATGTGGATTTGTCGGAATACAAATTGGGCTGCTTTAGTTACCAGGATGCTGACTCCTCTGGCATAGTTGGAATAAGTAGCGTGGTATGCAGCGCCTATATTGGCTCTCTTAAGAGCCAGTATCTTTGAGCCCTGTAGATGTGTCTCCTGAAGTAGTATGATGTGGGGAGAATGGATTTTTAGAAAATTGAAAGTTAGAGCTCTCTTAAATTTGGAATTCAAACCCCTAACATTCCAGGAGATCAGCTTAAGATGCATGCTAGCCATTGCCATAGAGTTGGACATTGTTTGAACAGGACACCCGCATAGCACCGAAAGAAGAGTCGCGCCAAAAAAAAGTGCAATAAAGTAAAGTGGTTATCTTAGATATATGAACCATAACAAAAACCCCTTCCCACCCTACCCATCCCCCCAAACTTAGGACAGGTTTGGATCCCCGAATACCAAACTTTATGAGGGGCATTAGGCCTGCCCCAGCGAACTAAAAGAGAAACTTAAAACAGAGAGGACTGAGAGAACAAATATAGTCACATGGTCCCCCTGCGAAAGAGCATGAGACACAATTGCGTCATGTGGGCTGTATCTCCACAGCTTGCATATACCCGGCTATAACCTGGGATACTGATATGTGGGCTGGTTGCCCAAGGAGGGGGAGCCCCCACCAGGCCATTGGCCATGAGTTGGGGTCCACCAGGGAGGGCCACAGAGAGTAACATTATCAGGCCGCCGGGAAAGTCAGAGGAAAAAAAAAATTTAGCATAGTTAACAGAATCCACATCACATACCAAAGACGATTTTATCATAAGTGGCTGGCCCAAAGGGCTAAGGAGGTGAGTAGGGGAGAGGAGGCGAAAAGGGGGAAAGGAAGCAAAGAAGGGGAAAGGAAACCGGAGAGGGCAGGGAGCGGTAGGGAAGAGGAGAGGGATTTCCTTCAGTTGTTGCCACAGAGAAGAAAGAGTAGGCCAGCCACGGCATCAATTTTGTAATGTCTCACAAACAGGATTCAATTTTGCTCGAGCCAATTTAGGACATCTCCAGGACTCTCGAAGAAATGGGAGCGATTGTCCTTGATCACTTTTAGCCTAGCAGGGTACAACATGGCGTAGACAAGCTGTTTAGCGCGCAGAGCTTTCTTTGCCTCTGCAAACTTTTGCCGCCTCTGCTGCACCTCCAAAGAGAAGTCTGGGAAGATACGGACTGTTTGCCCTCCGACCTTCAGCGGATCTTTCATGCGGTTGAGCGCCAAGACTTTGTCCCTGTCCCTATAGTTAAGTAACTTAGCTATGAAGGTGCGAGGGGGTCCTCCAGGTGGCGGGGCCCCAGATGGAATACGATGGGCTCTTTCCACACAGAGCAGAGGCGAAAGGGAATCTGGGCCGTATGTCTTTTTGAGGAGCGATTCCAAGAAATCGCAGGGGTTTTTGCCCTCTGCTCCCTCCGGCAGTCCCACGAACCTGAGATTACACCGACGCAACCGGTTCTCCATGTCGTCAATTTTTCTCTGCTGTGCTGCAAAACTGGTGTTTAGAGTCTGCACGCGGTCCGAGAGCGGCGTAGTGATATCTTCAAGGTCAGATACTCTGGTCTCAACCTCGGTCGTGCGTTCCCGCAGCGTTTGAACATCCGCTCTCAGCAGACTAAAGTCTGATTGCAAGGCATCGATTTTCTCGGTGAGGGCAGAGCGGGACTCCGTAATTGCTTTCAACACATCAGCAATAGTCGGGCCGGACACAGGAGGTGAAGCTGGGGTAGCCCCCGCAGGGGATGTGCCTTGTGGGCTGCAGGGCTCGTTAGATCGGGTGTCCGCTGAGCCGCTGGGTCGGGCATACTGTTGCAGCTTGTTGGCTATTTTATTTTGTTTAATGGGTGCCATCTTGCCGGAGGGGTACAGTTGGAGATATCCGTCGGCTCGAGCTTGTAACGTATCGCAGGGGGAGTTCTCATGTAGTTTAGTGGTTAGTGCATAACTGTTGAGGAATAGTCATGATGCAGTGCAGTGATGTCAGTGAACTGGCGCCACACCACCACTAGGTGTCAGTAGAGAGCAGGTCAAGACTCAATGGGTAAATGCAAGTGAAGCAGACTTTGTGGGTTATGAAACAAAGTAAAGGCTGCAAATGTGGGCCTGTGCTTCTCTCTCTGGCCCACAGAGTATAGCCCCAGTGTTGTACTGTGGAGTCTGGTGAGCTGCACAGGCTTTCAACAGTCCCAGCTCTGCTACATCTCTGCTGTGCAGGCTGTATATGTGTGGCTTGTGCTTCTTTCTCTGGCCCACAGAGTATAGCCCCAGTGTTGTACTGTGGAGTCTGGTGAGCTGCACAGGCTTTCAACAGTCCCAGCTCTGCTGCATCTCTGCTGTGCAGGCTGTATATGTGTGGCTTGCTGCTCACAATAAATGGCAGTCCCTGGGAGTAGAGGATGACCCCCTCTCTGGCCTCAGGAGCCTCCTGGACAGCACTCCCGACAGAGGCCCTCAGTGCAGATGGAGCTCCCCTCCTCTTCAGCCCCCCCCCTCCAAAAGATGTCTTTTGAGCGATAATCGTTGTGTTCATTTACAGGGCAAGGTGATCGCTCAAACGTTGAGCAATCACTTTGCGGTCCGAGTGGGGTATGCAGAAGACAAGCAGGGGCGCTTGTCTTCTGCATCCAGCTGTTATCTGGTATACAGCGACTGGTTAACGAAAACTGCACAATGTCAGTGCAGATAGACAACGATTTTTGCTCAAATATGGCTTTGAGCGATTTTTGGGGGAAGTAATCGTTGTGTTTTAATCAGCCTTTAAATACCATTCTATTGCTTGCAGCCCTCTGTTCAAGTTTGTCTAGATCTTTTTGAATCCTCTCTCACTGCTCTAGTCTTAGCTGTGTCTCCTAGCTTTGTGTCATTGGCAAATTTGATCAGCTTCCTATCAATTCCCTCCTCCAGATCATTTATAAAAATGTTGAACAAAACTGGGTACTCCACTTGAGACATTTTTCCACTGGGATTATGACCACTCTTTGAGTACGATCACTCAGCCAGTTGTGAATCCACCTAACAGTTGCCTTTTCAATCCGTTGTCTATTTTTTCAATAAAGATGGTATCAGATACTTTGTCAAATGCTTTACTAAAGTCAAAACATACTATATCTAACGTACTTCCCTGATCAAGCCAGTTGGTGATTCTGTCATAGAAGGAAATTAGATTAGTCTGGCATGACTTGTTTGTTATAAACCCATGCTCGCTCTGGTTTATTACTCCATTCTCATCCAAGTACTTCCATACACGCATTCACGGGGGCAGAAATAGTCCAGTAGTAGTGTATAAAGGCCTTAACTAATTAAAACTAAATTTTATTAAGACTTTGAAAACTAGGGCTGTATGACAGACACACAATGAAAGGCACGATATTTGGAAACCAGCGTGCCTAAACAGACAAACACAAAACCAGTGGCATATAAACCCACCTTCTAAATGCAGGTGTATATATATAATCAAAGGGTAATAAAAAGACTCATAATCCCCTCATATAATGCAAGGAGGATGAGGGCAAGAAATGTTGCTAGCTTCTTAATGCTTGTGCTCAACAACATTCACAGGAGCCACAACGAACAGATATTAGAGTGGAGACACCCATTATTGTACCGCTCTCCACCATGCTTCACTGCTGCCTGCAGACACTCATTATTGTACCGCTCTTCACCATGCTTCACTGCTGCCTGCAGACACATTATTATACCGCTCTTCACATGCATCACTGCTGCCTGCAGACACTCATTATTGTAGCGCTCTTCACCATGCATCACTGCTGCCTGCAGACACTCATTATTGTACCGCTCTTTACCATGCTTCACTGCTGCCTGCAGATACTCATTATTGTACCGCTCTTCACCATGCTTCACTGCTGCCTGCAGACACTCATTATTGTACAGCTCTTCACCATGCATCACTGCTGCCTGCAAACACTCATTATTGTACCGCTCTTCACCATGCTTCACTGCTGCCTGCAGACACTCATTATTGTACCACTCTTCACCATGCTTCACTGCTGCCTGCAGATACTCATTATTGTACCGCTCTTCACCATGCTTCACTGCTGCCTGCAGACACTCATTATTGTACCACTCTTCACCATGCTTCACTGCTGCCTGCAGATACTCATTATTGTACCGCTCTTCACCATGCTTCACTGCTGCCTGCAGACACACATTATTGTACCGCTCTCCGCCATGCTTCACTGCTGCCTGCAGACACACATTATTGTACCGCTCTCCGCCATGCTTCACTGCTGCCTGCAGACACTCATTATTGTACCGCTCTCCACCATGCTTCACTGCTGCCTGCAGACACCCATTATTGTACCCCCCCCCCTTTTTGTAGTTTTTCTTTTTTTATGTTGTACAAGAAATGAAATAAGTTTACAAAAACTTGCTTTCTGCCGCCATCTCCTGACCCCCAAAGCTTTTTTTATTTTTTTGTCAATCATATTGCATGATGCCCTTTTTTTGTGCGGTAGCTTGCAGTTTTTATTATTAACTAGAGATGAGTGAGCACCCAAATGCTCGGGTCCGCGTTATTTGAGTCGAGCTTTTCGTAAAATCCGAGAGCTCTACTCGAGTAACGAACCTCATTGACTATAATGGGAGACTCAAGCATTATGTGGGACGCTGAGTCCCGAGTTTTTTTAAAATCTTTTCTTGGTTCGTGTTTCTTCTACTCTCTCTCTCCCCTCCCTTCCCCTTCCTGCCAGACCAAAAATGTTCGAATGACGCGTGCTGCCGCAGGGAGGGGCCCAAACAGGCATGTCACAGCGGGGAGGAGCCAAAAGCTGGGGCGAGGAGCCAAAAGCTATTTGATGCTCGTTCGAGTAACGAGCACCATCGAGTACGCTAATACTCGAACGAGCATCAAGCTTGACAGAGTATGTTCACTCAACTCTATTATTAACATTTTGGGATAGACAGGACTTTTTGATCACTTTTTATTCAATTTGTATCTTGGATACGGGGTGAACAAAGAAGTCCAATTCTAGCAATGTGTATATTTTCTTTCTGACGGCATTCACCATAGTTGATGACATCACGATGGCAGTTTACAGGGTGACATCACAATGGCAGGCAGCCATTATATTTTAATGTGCTATTTTGTTTCCTATAAACAGATGTTTTATCTAAGGAGGAAAGTCACATCATAAACACCAATGAAGAGAGAGAAAACTTCTAGATCTCTAGAACTGGAGACACCACTACAAAACCGCCAAGATCACTCAGAGCGACAGCAGTGAATCTAAATCTGATTACTGTTCTCTAGAACTGGAGACACCAGAGGACCTATACAGAACTGCCAAGATCACTCAGAGCGACAGTAGAGACTCTAAATCTGATTACTGTGCTCTATAACTGGAGACACCAGAGGAGCTCCACACACCTATCAAACCCTTCCAGAGCGAAAGTAGCCATGATGAAACACCCACCACAAGTGATATCTGTTTGGAGGAACCCCATCCGAAAGGAATGTGTTGCTATTAAAGCTTCAGCCAAAGGGAATCTCACATGGACCAGGTTCAATTACATAGAGCGCCATATCCTAAAACTATCCCATGAGAGTCCGTACCTTATTCATGGTCTTTCCACCTTCCACACGCTAAACTGCCTATTTTGGGATGGAATCGGCCAATGGAGAAAACCTTGATCATTTTATATTTAATAACTTTGCTCTTGATACCACCACAATAAAATTCATCACAGCAGAAGTGATCTGCGGCACAGAGTTCTTGCATAAGAAAGGCATTATACATCGGGACCTGAAGACAGAGAATATTTTTCTGACTGCAGACGGCCATGTAAGAATAACAGACTTTGGCATCGCTGTAGTACTGGGTGGGTATAAGAAATCCAAATACAGGTGTAGAGGTACACCTGCATACGCAGCTCCAGCAATGGTGAAGGAGAAGGAACAACGACGCGGGGTAGATTATTTTGCTATTGGCGTCATTTTCTATAAACTATGCACAGGTATGAGACCTTTTCCTGGATATCGTATCAGCAATGACAAAGCAAAGCTGCTGATATTGGAAGCAGATCGTTCACTCATCGGACATAACAAACAGTACGCCCTAAGGCTGAACCTGGAGTGTTACAGTTAGAATATCCTAAAGGAACTCAGGAAAACGTCACCTCTGTGTGATCTAGACCTAGATTTCCAGAAGCAACAGAAGAGTAAGCCAAGGCCTGAAGAGTGGAATCACCAATATCTACTCCTTTCTATTCACTGCTTGATAATTACATCTTTTATGCATTAATAATAAATATACAAAAGATCTATAGAGAATTTGTCTTCATTATTCCACCATACAATATGAGATGTTTGCTTGGAATCGGTACCAGAGCGAGTCAAAATATAAGGGAGGAAGGTGACGGGTATACACTGACACCTGCCAATAAATGCAAACAAGGGGCTGGCAAACCAACATAATTCTCTGTCATGAAGTTGTCACAATTACCATTTCAGTTCTGAAATTATTAGTCATACTATGTGTGGCCATCCTTACAGGTCCCCGCCATGTTATAATTAACACCATGCCTTCCAATAGATAGTTTAATTTAATGCTGCTTAGAAATGTAGAATGGTAGAGTTGGGAGGAACCTCCGGGGTCATCGGGTCCAACCCCTTGCTCAACGCAGGATTCACTAAAACATCCCAGACAGATGCCTGTCCAGCCTTTGTTTGAAGACTTTTTCTATTATCTAATCTGTGTCTGCTCCCTTTCAGTTTCACCCCATTGCTTCTAGTCTTTCCTTGTGCAAATGAGAATAGGGCTGATCCCTCTGCACTATAGCAGCCCATCAGATATTTGTAGATAGCTATTAAGTCTCCTCTCAGCCTTCTTTTTTTGTAAGTTAAACATTCCCAGATCCTTTGACCGTTCCTCATAGGACATGGTTTACAGACCGCTTACTATCCTGATAGCTCTTCTCTGAATTTGCTCCAGTTTGTTAAATTGGGGTGCCCAAAACTGGGCACAGTACTCCAGATGAGGTCTGAGCAAAGAGTAGTAAAGGGGGATAGTTACCTCATGTGATCTAGACTCTATGCTTCTCTTAACACATCCCAGAATTGTGTTTGCTTTTTGCTGCTGCATCACACTATTGACTCAAGTTCAGTCTGTGATCTACCCAAGTCTTTTTCACATGTGTGCTGCTTAGCTCAATTCCTCTCGTTCTGTATATGCTTCTTTAATTTTTCTTGCCAAATGTAGAACTTTGCATTTCGTCCTGTTAAGCCTGGTTTTGACACGATGATTTTCGCTCAAAAGATGTCTTTTTTTTTTTTAAAGGAACGTTTATTTAGCCAAAATAGATACATATACAAAAACAGCGGACACCAAAGAGAATGCACATCTTGTTGATACATCACAGTATATGAGAATTGAGGAAAAAAAAAGGAGACAAAAGTAAGAACACTGAGCGTCTCGCATATTCGTGTGCATTTCTCATAAGAAAGTATTTGGCTGTTCATTTTTGCTTTTATTTATAAACTACTCATAATAAAACAAACCCAAACCAGGTTAGGGCTCCAAGCCTCGGAGTCCCAAAATATCAGGAGAGAGAGAGAACGGTAATAAAAAGAGAACGGGAGGAACCCCCACCCCCCAGGACAAAATAAACAAAGGGACATAAGAAAGATTAGAGAGAACACCCCCCCCCCCCAGAAAGAATTTTAACCCTCCCCCCTTAATCCCTTAAACAACAAACCTGCGCGACTCAAAGGAAAAAAAAAAAGGATTAGCCTAAACAGTAGATTGGTTCAAGCGGGTGTACCTTATTTTATCCCTTCCTAGTATCTAGACAGGCATCTCTACTGCCGTTGCAGGACTGCTCACCCAGCTCCCCCAAATCTTGTCAAACTTCTCAGGACATCCTCTCGCCATATAAGTCAGTTTGTACATTGGAAGCACAGAGTTCACCACCTGGATCCATGCGTTCCTGGTCGGCCTACCAGGGTGTTTCCAGTTCAACAAAATTACCTTTTTAGCATAGAAAAACAGTAGCTTATATAAGGTGCGGGTTGCCGCTGCCACTGGCAGGTCTCCAACAAGCCCAAAGAGGCACACCCCAGGGTGCATGATCCTCGGGGCCCCCAGATGAGACTCCATAAATATGAGGACGTCCCCCCAGTAGTCTCGCATGACACCGCAGTCCCAAAACACGTGCATGATAGTCCCGTCGGCAATTAAACATCGGGGGCAGGTCGCCGAGGGGAGTAGACCCATTACATGTAGCCTAGATGGGGTGTAGTATATCCGGTGTAGGAACTTTACCTGGATGAGCCTATCTCTAGCACTAATCAAGGGAGGACCAGAGCTCGCCAATATGTCCTCACCATCCCCCTCCAGAAGATCAGGAATGTCGATGATCCATTTTTGGGTGGCTCTCTCTCTTAACGGAGCAAGACACTGCACCAAGTGGGCATAGAAGCTGGACAATGGTCTTACTATATTGCACATCTGTGCCAATCCCTCCAGCCGAGTCAGGGACAGCGGTATGGACAGGCCCTGAAACTGAGCCCTGATCACATGCCGTAGCTGGTAATATCTGAAATAGGAGTGCTCAGGCAGGTTGTAGACTATCTGCAGCTGAAGAAAGGTGCAGAAGGCGCCCTCCGTGACTATGTCAGATAGTACATTAATACCCTGAGCTCTCCAGAATGCAGACTCTGTAAAGCGCTGCAGGTGCGGCAAGTGTGGATTATCCCACAAAGGAGTATGTGGGGACCATGTGACTTCCACTACAGGGGTCAGCCGCAATGCCTTGTGCCATATTTTAAGTGTTACCAGCATGGGGGCAGGTAAGGGGGCAATAGAAGAGGAGCGGCCACGCATCAGCAGACCCCTCAATCCCAGGGTGGGGTCCGCCACCCTGCGCTCCAGCCTGACCGCCGGATTGTAATCCGAAGAGGTCAGCCACCACCCAGCATACACCAGCTGGCTAGCCAGGTAGTAATAGTAAAAATGGGGTAAGGCTAATCCTCCCCAGCTCACCGGGAGGCACAGGGTCTCCAATTTAATCCTGGGGGTGGAGGCTTTCCACAGGATACGCAGTACAATCCCACGAAGCGTAGCGAAGAATCTGATTGGGACCAGGACAGGGGAGTTATGGAGTACGTACAAAACTTTTGGTAGCAGCTTCATCTTTATCAAATTGACCCTGCCCACCAGAGTGAGCGGGAGAGAGGCCCATCGTGTTGCCATTCCCTCAGCCCATTTCAGGAGGGGAGCTAGGTTAAGGTCAGAGAAGGCAGAAACCCTCACTGACACTCTTATACCCAAATAGGTTGTCTGAGTTGTCCAGCTCAGTGGAGCGGGCAAAGGGAGCTCAGCCGCTGCAGAGTCTATCGCAATTAAGTGGGTTTTGTCCCAGTTGACCCGAATACCAGAATGCAGGCCAAATATGTCAAAAATGGTGAGTGCAGAGTCAAGCGAAGACTCCGGATCCTGGAGGAAGAGGAGGGTGTCATCAGCGTATAGTGCTATGCGCTCTTCATAGTTGTGAAATTTAAATCCTTTTATTACCGGCGAGGTCCGGACCCGGATTGCAAGTGGCTCTATAGCAAGGGCAAACAGGGCAGGGGACAGGGGGCAACCCTGTCGTGTGCCTCTACTGAGGGGAAACTGGGCCGAAATATGGACATTGGTTTTAATACTGGCTACTGGGGAATCATATAGGATCTTTACCCATCTAATAAATACTGGCCCAAATCCAAACCGTTGCATCACTGCCCACAAGTACCTCCACTCTACTGAGTCGAAGGCCTTTGCCTGGTCTATAAATACCAGGGTGCGTTTTCCGCAGTTGGAATGTTCATATGTCAGATGGTCAAAAAGCCGCCTTAGATTCATGTCTGTACTTTTGCCAGGCATGAAGCCAGATTGGTCAGGGTGTATGATCTCTTTAAGAATGGAATTTATGCGCGTCGCAAGTATTTTTGCCAGAATTTTAACGTCGTTGTTAAGAAGTGAGATCGGCCTATAGGAACCACAATCTGCAGGATCTTTTCCAGCTTTAGGAATCATGACAATTATGGCCTTGCGCATGGTGTCCGGCAGGGCACCATCTCGCAGAATAGAATTATATAGCGTTAGAAGCCGGGGAGCTAGGAAATCCACATTCTTTTTATACCATTCCCCAGGGAGTCCATCCAACCCCGGCGATTTCCTATTGGGAAGTGACTTGATAGCGTCCATTACCTCCTCTATACTCAAGTCCCCATCCAAATAAGTGGCACTACTTGGGCTCAGCGCTGGGAAGGGGATATCATCAAGGTAAGCTATTAGCTGTTCATCCGAGCAGCTAAGTTTGGAAGTATAAAGATTACTATAGAAGTGGGCAAACGTTAGATTGATCAGTTGGGGATCATCCACCAGGGTCCCCGAAGCATCGCGCACCCCCGTGATTGGCGGCAATGTTTGATCCTCCCTAGCCAAATAGGCCAACAGATGACCGTTCTTATCTCCCTGGTCAAAGACCTGGTGACGAGTGTAAAGAAACTTCTTTTTGGTATATTCAGTGAGCAGTAACTTGTATTTCCGCCGTAGGTTATTTAAGTCCAGGTAGGCCTCTGGGGAAGGATGTGCTATGTGTCTGGCCTCCGCCGCAACAAGGCGGCGTTCCAGGTCCAATCGGGCAGCCTGCAGAGATCTTCTATACTCAGCGATGGCGGATGTGAAAGACCCCCTAGTAAAAGCCTTAAAGGCATCCCACACAGTTAGCTCCGAAGCAGTCCCCTCATTGACCTCCCAGTACATCCCTGCTTCCTGCTCAGTGTACTCCTGTACCTCTCCCTGCACCAGCCATAGAGGGCTGAGTCTCCACAAGGGACGAGAGCTCTCCACACCAAGGTCAAGGACCAGCTGGAGTGGGGAATGGTCCGATATGCCTCTGGGCAGATAGGAAACATCCCGCACCATAGGAAGACAGTCCGGGGAGCCAAAACACAGGTCGATGCGGGAAAAAGCATTATGTGTTAGGGAGTGACATGAATAGGCAGTGTCATGCGGATGTCGCAGGCGCCATATTTCCTGTAGCAAGTAGGAGTCAGCCCATGTCAGCAATCTGGTTGATGCCGAGGCAGCTGGAGTGAACCGGTCCCGCACCGGGTCCAAAATCAGATTGAAGTCCCCCATAAATATTATTGGAGCAGGTTCGAGCAAAACCACCTGGGCCATCACATCAGAGAGGATTTTAATATCAGCGGGGGGCGGCAGATAGATATTGATTATTGTGAGGAGCCGGCCATGGAAGGTTCCCTGAAGGATCAAAAACCGACCGCCAGGATCAATGTGGATTTGTCGGAATACAAATTGGGCTGCTTTAGTTACCAGGATGCTGACTCCTCTGGCATAGTTGGAATAAGTAGCGTGGTATGCAGCGCCTATATTGGCTCTCTTAAGAGCCAGTATCTTTGAGCCCTGTAGATGTGTCTCCTGAAGTAGTATGATGTGGGGAGAATGGATTTTTAGAAAATTGAAAGTTAGAGCTCTCTTAAATTTGGAATTCAAACCCCTAACATTCCAGGAGATCAGCTTAAGATGCATGCTAGCCATTGCCATAGAGTTGGACATTGTTTGAACAGGACACCCGCATAGCACCGAAAGAAGAGTCGCGCCAAAAAAAAGTGCAATAAAGTAAAGTGGTTATCTTAGATATATGAACCATAACAAAAACCCCTTCCCACCCTACCCATCCCCCCAAACTTAGGACAGGTTTGGATCCCCGAATACCAAACTTTATGAGGGGCATTAGGCCTGCCCCAGCGAACTAAAAGAGAAACTTAAAACAGAGAGGACTGAGAGAACAAATATAGTCACATGGTCCCCCTGCGAAAGAGCATGAGACACAATTGCGTCATGTGGGCTGTATCTCCACAGCTTGCATATACCCGGCTATAACCTGGGATACTGATATGTGGGCTGGTTGCCCAAGGAGGGGGAGCCCCCACCAGGCCATTGGCCATGAGTTGGGGTCCACCAGGGAGGGCCACAGAGAGTAACATTATCAGGCCGCCGGGAAAGTCAGAGGAAAAAAAAAATTTAGCATAGTTAACAGAATCCACATCACATACCAAAGACGATTTTATCATAAGTGGCTGGCCCAAAGGGCTAAGGAGGTGAGTAGGGGAGAGGAGGCGAAAAGGGGGAAAGGAAGCAAAGAAGGGGAAAGGAAACCGGAGAGGGCAGGGAGCGGTAGGGAAGAGGAGAGGGATTTCCTTCAGTTGTTGCCACAGAGAAGAAAGAGTAGGCCAGCCACGGCATCAATTTTGTAATGTCTCACAAACAGGATTCAATTTTGCTCGAGCCAATTTAGGACATCTCCAGGACTCTCGAAGAAATGGGAGCGATTGTCCTTGATCACTTTTAGCCTAGCAGGGTACAACATGGCGTAGACAAGCTGTTTAGCGCGCAGAGCTTTCTTTGCCTCTGCAAACTTTTGCCGCCTCTGCTGCACCTCCAAAGAGAAGTCTGGGAAGATACGGACTGTTTGCCCTCCGACCTTCAGCGGATCTTTCATGCGGTTGAGCGCCAAGACTTTGTCCCTGTCCCTATAGTTAAGTAACTTAGCTATGAAGGTGCGAGGGGGTCCTCCAGGTGGCGGGGCCCCAGATGGAATACGATGGGCTCTTTCCACACAGAGCAGAGGCGAAAGGGAATCTGGGCCGTATGTCTTTTTGAGGAGCGATTCCAAGAAATCGCAGGGGTTTTTGCCCTCTGCTCCCTCCGGCAGTCCCACGAACCTGAGATTACACCGACGCAACCGGTTCTCCATGTCGTCAATTTTTCTCTGCTGTGCTGCAAAACTGGTGTTTAGAGTCTGCACGCGGTCCGAGAGCGGCGTAGTGATATCTTCAAGGTCAGATACTCTGGTCTCAACCTCGGTCGTGCGTTCCCGCAGCGTTTGAACATCCGCTCTCAGCAGACTAAAGTCTGATTGCAAGGCATCGATTTTCTCGGTGAGGGCAGAGCGGGACTCCGTAATTGCTTTCAACACATCAGCAATAGTCGGGCCGGACACAGGAGGTGAAGCTGGGGTAGCCCCCGCAGGGGATGTGCCTTGTGGGCTGCAGGGCTCGTTAGATCGGGTGTCCGCTGAGCCGCTGGGTCGGGCATACTGTTGCAGCTTGTTGGCTATTTTATTTTGTTTAATGGGTGCCATCTTGCCGGAGGGGTACAGTTGGAGATATCCGTCGGCTCGAGCTTGTAACGTATCGCAGGGGGAGTTCACATGTAGTTTAGTGGTTAGTGCATAACTGTTGAGGAATAGTCATGATGCAGTGCAGTGATGTCAGTGAACTGGCGCCACACCACCACTAGGTGTCAGTAGAGAGCAGGTCAAGACTCAATGGGTAAATGCAAGTGAAGCAGACTTTGTGGGTTATGAAACAAAGTAAAGGCTGCAAATGTGGGCCTGTGCTTCTCTCTCTGGCCCACAGAGTATAGCCCCAGTGTTGTACTGTGGAGTCTGGTGAGCTGCACAGGCTTTCAACAGTCCCAGCTCTGCTACATCTCTGCTGTGCAGGCTGTATATGTGTGGCTTGTGCTTCTTTCTCTGGCCCACAGAGTATAGCCCCAGTGTTGTACTGTGGAGTCTGGTGAGCTGCACAGGCTTTCAACAGTCCCAGCTCTGCTGCATCTCTGCTGTGCAGGCTGTATATGTGTGGCTTGCTGCTCACAATAAATGGCAGTCCCTGGGAGTAGAGGATGACCCCCTCTCTGGCCTCAGGAGCCTCCTGGACAGCACTCCCGACAGAGGCCCTCAGTGCAGATGGAGCTCCCCTCCTCTTCAGCCCCCCCCTCCAAAAGATGTCTTTTGAGCGATAATCGTTGTGTTCATTTACAGGGCAAGGTGATCGCTCAAACGTTGAGCAATCACTTTGCGGTCCGAGTGGGGTATGCAGAAGACAAGCAGGGGCGCTTGTCTTCTGCATCCAGCTGTTATCTGGTATACAGCGACTGGTTAACGAAAACTGCACAATGTCAGTGCAGATAGACAACGATTTTTGCTCAAATATGGCTTTGAGCGATTTTTGGGGGAAGGAATCGTTGTGTTTTAATCAGCCTTTAAATACCATTCTATTGCTTGCAGCCCTCTGTTCAAGTTTGTCTAGATCTTTTTGAATCCTCTCTCACTGCTCTAGTCTTAGCTGTGTCTCCTAGCTTTGTGTCATTGGCAAATTTGATCAGCTTCCTATCAATTCCCTCCTCCAGATCATTTATGAAAATGTTGAACAAAACTGGGTACTCCACTTGAGACATTTTTCCACTGGGATTATGACCACTCTTTGAGTACGATCACTCAGCCAGTTGTGAATCCACTTAACAGTTGCCTTTTCAATCCCTTGTCTATTTTTTCAATAAAGATGGTATCAGATACTTTGTCAAATGCTTTACTAAAGTCAAAACATACTATATCTAACGCACTTCCCTGATCAAGCCAGTTGGTGATTCTGTCATAGAAGGAAATTAGATTAGTCTAGCATGACTTGTTTGTTATAAACCCATGCTCGCTCTGGTTTATTACTCCATTCTCATCCAAGTACTTCCATACACGCATTCACGGGGGCAGAAATAGTCCAGTAGTAGTGTATAAAGGCCTTAACTAATTAAAACTAAATTTTATTAAGACTTTGAAAACTAGGGCTGTATGACAGACACACAATGAAAGGCACGATATTTGGAAACCAGCGTGCCTAAACAGACAAACACAAAACCAGTGGCATATAAACCCACCTTCTAAATGCAGGTGTATATATATAATCAAAGGGTAATAAAAAGACTCATAATCCCCTCATATAATGCAAGGAGGATGAGGGCAAGAAATGTTGCTAGCTTCTTAATGCTTGTGCTCAACAACATTCACAGGAGCCACAACGAACAGATTTTAGAGTGGAGACACCCATTATTGTACCGCTCTCCACCATGCTTCACTGCTACCTGCAGATACTCATTATTGTACCGCTCTTCACCATGCTTCACTGCTGCCTGCAGACACTCATTATTGTACCGCTCTTCACCATGCTTCACTGCTGCCTGCAGACACTCATTATTGTACCGCTCTTCACCATGCTTCACTGCTGCCTGCAGACACTCATTATTGTACCGCTCTCCGCCATGCTTCACTGCTGCCTGCAGACACTCATTATTGTACCGCTCTCCACCATGCTTCCCTGCTGCCTGCAGACACCCATTATTGTACCCCCCCCCCTTTTTGTAGTTTTTCTTTTTTTATGTTGTACAAGAAATGAAATAAGTTTACAAAAACTTGCTTTCTGCCGCCATCTCCTGACCCCCAAAGCTTTTTTTATTTTTTTGTCAATCATATTGCATGATGCCCTTTTTTGTGCGGTAGCTTGCAGTTTTTATTATTAACTAGAGATGAGTGAGCACCCAAATGCTCGGGTCCGCGTTATTTGAGTCGAGCTTTTCGTAAAATCCGAGAGCTCTACTCGAGTAACGAACCTCATTGACTATAATGGGAGACTCAAGCATTATGTGGGACGCTGAGTCTCGAGTTTTTTTTAAATCTTTTCTTGGTTCGTGTTTCTTCTTCTCTCTCTCTCTCTCCCCTCCCTTCCCCTTCCTGCCAGACCAAAAATGTTCGAATGACGCGTGCTGCCGCAGGGAGGGGCCCAAACAGGCATGTCACAGCGGGGAGGAGCCAAAAGCTGGGGCGAGGAGCCAAAAGCTATTTGATGCTCGTTCGAGTAACGAGCACCATCGAGTACGCTAATACTTGAACGAGCATCAAGCTTGACAGAGTATGAGGGTTAAAATTCTAAGTACAGCACCAATCGGGCCCACCCCACTCGCCCCGTTGCCGGCCGTAAGAATAGACACCACACAGAGGTCTGGTATAGTTTCTCACACGGGACATGGCTCTCGGCTGACGTCGACGTGCTTTATTACAGATTACATGAGATCTTATACCCTTTTTCCCCCCATCCCAAGGGGTGATGGGCTCATAACCATATATGGGAAGTCCGGATTTTCGGCCTGAGACAGTGAAAATTATGTACATGGTTGAACATCTTGATATCTTGTTCCAGCGCTTCTGGGAAATCGGCCAAGTACACGCGGCCTTGTGTCTGGTTCCGTATCTTCTCTGAATTTCTAGAACATCTCTCAGCCTTCTAAAGCCTTGGCATATCTGATTTAAGGCGACATATAAGTTTTTTCTCTCATTTGGAATTGAATAAAACTTGCATATAGGTATAAAAGCATAAAAAACACATATGGCAATATATATATATACCCTCACAAACCCCCCTAAAAAACTTATATGGAGATCAAGTACCAGGCCTTGCACTCTTCCTCGGTCGTCTCTCCCTTGCGTCAGGGTTTCTCCAGTGCCCGTAAGTCCCTACTCCTAAAAGGGAGAGGGATCCCTACCTCACCTCAGAAGGAGGCCATGGATTCCCTGGGCTTATTTCCGGGCCTCCATACCCTCTATCTGTACAAGTTAACACCCCACAGGGTGTGCCCTCGCCGGAACCTAAGGTCTTCTGCACTTTCCCTAGGCAAATGGGAAGTCCACTGACAGTCCATCTTATGAGACTGAGGCGGCGCAGTACTAGTACATTTCTCCATTCTTCAGGTAACGTATCTGGTTGGCATTATCGGAACTGGCTCTTCATCTTTTTTCAAACAAGGGAAATTTTGGTGTCATATTAAAGGGATAATACACAAACAGGAAATTACATACCCCACCTCTTTCTGCTAAAATCATATCCACGGCCACTCTATTTTGGAACGCCATGGATGCAGTGGGCCCTAACTGGTCAGCTAACCCTTGCAAAGCATCTCTGGTGTAGTTTACAAACCTCTGCTGATTGTAATAGATATAATTCATCCAATCTACATTATTATTAACAGTGACAATACCAAATAAGGACTCAAAACCTGCTTTAAACTGATCTCTAGAATTGAATTCATCTGGCACCCCCCTTGGCACTCCTATTGTATCTATGTATACATGTGGGTCAAAATTACCACCTGGAGTGTCAATTTCTCTCTTAGCACGATGCGGTGTTGGATTCTCACCCTCAGTGTAGGCTTCATATTGCACATTTGATTATATTAATTTGTTCTGAAACGGGGGGCTAGTGTACAGTAGTCAAAGGTGTGTGTTAGAGGAATTGTACCACATTATAGCATTTAAAGGATATGCAGGATCATTAGTTTTTTCAGTGCGAAGTGTGGATCCAAGTGGGCTTTCCTTCGAGCTTGACTGCAGTTGGGGCGGTGAACAACATCTGGTAAGGACCTTTAAAACGGGTTTGTCTCTCAAACTTTTTCACATAGACCCTGTCACCTGGTTTCAGATAGTGACACTCATCTGTAGGACCTGGGAGAAAAGCAGAGACTACAGAATACATTGTTGACAATTCCTTGGAGAAACCTATGACAAAATTAACAAGAAAATCATTCCCCAAACTCTGATACTGTGGCATATACCCTCCTGGAAAAAAGAAACACTAATGGAAGACACTCAATTCAAAATTTGCCCATTTCCTTCATTGCTTTTTGTATCTACTTTCCCCCTACTCCGCGGACGGTAGGGTGTGTGAAAAGCCTAGAATATACCCAAAACAGACATGATGGGTTGTATTATTTCACCTGTGAAGTGTGTACCTTTGTTTGACTCAATCACTTCCGGTGCCCCGTATCTGCGGATTACCTCATTCATGAGCTTCTGTGCGGTTACCTGCTTATTTACTTTGGTAACAGGGTAGGTCTCCAACCTGAAAAACATTAACAACAACAAGCACATATTCATGCTTCCCAACAAGTGGGAGCTGAGTGTAGCCAATTTGCAATCCCTGAAATGGGTAGAGTGGTCTAGGCAAGTGTGATGTGGCAAATTTTACTTCTGCCCTGTTGCTTTATGGCAAAGATCATGCAAAATTGGACAAATGATGCAGCAGCTACAGAAAACCAAGGAGCCACCCGTCCTTGTTCAAGCGTCGACATCATTACTGCTTTGAGAGGTGCGTCTTTCCGTGCGTCAGCTGGGCCATTATGAGGCACAGGGACTATGGTAAGCAAGTTCTGTTGACTGTTCACCATACGCCGTCCCTTTTTAGTCCATTTGTCTTTTTCTTCCTTGCTGGCTCGTAACTGTAAAGTCTTTAGCATATCAAAGTCCAAGTTTTTATCAAAGTCCAAATTTATTATCAAAGTCCAAGTTTTTATCAAAGTCCAAGTGTAGTCAAAGTCCAAAATTATTGTTAAATTCTTCTTTTCTTCTTTCTTCCACGGCTTGAGGGCCGCTGCTTTTGCTGTGTGGCCTGTGATGGCGTTGCCTCTTGCTTCTCTGGTGTAGGAATTGGTGTGAGCTTTCCACCTTGTCAGGTAGAAGTAGGGTCTCCATGAGACTCTGCACCATTGCATCATTCTTAATTGGCTGTCCTGCTGTGGTAAAAAACTGTCTGGCCTTCCATGTTGGGCCGTAATCATGAGCTATGCCAAATGCATACCGGGAGTCAGTGTAAATGTTTGCCGTCTTACCTGTGGCCACTCCACATGCCCCAGCGAGTGCTTTTAATTCCGCTTCTTGTACTGCGACATGCGGAGACATTCTGCTTTTAGGACATCTTGTTGTGTAACCACTGCATATCCAGTGTGGAGTCGTCAATCACCCTGGGTACCATCTATAAAAAACAACTCAAAATATGCATTATTAACAAGGGCTTTCAGTAACTTTTTAAAACTTAAATTTTCTTGTTGCATCACTGCTAGACAATCAGGCTGGTATTCTATTTGAAATAGATCAGAACCTTGTTGCAAAAAATTAAAAAATTTAAAAATGGCTTGCAAAAAATTTTAAAATGGCTGACTTGCAATACCTAAAATGGCTGACTTGCAATACCTAGATCACCTATGCCTTCTCCTCCCCCCCTTTGAAACAGGGTACTCAATTGGAACAATAGTACCCGGTTTCAAGGTAGTATAACATTGTAAAAAGATTTGATGGAAGCAGATAAGGCCTGTAAAATGTTAGCACCTATAACAGAAACATGAGTTACAACGGGGAAGAATAATCTACAAAACATCTATTAATATTGGAAATGTGAGATCCCTTTAAGTGAATTCATTATTAGTCTGTTCCTGCCTGCAGTCTTATCAAATCTGAGACAGGAGAAAAAAAACAAAACAAAAATTTTTACTAGCTGCTCACCCCCTCCCTCGTGGACAAGAGGGATGAAACATTACTACGTATTATTACATCATCTAGCTCCACCCCTTCGATATTGGCACATTGCGTCCGTCTTCTCAACTCCATTTCAGCGTAACAGTCCAAGCATCCACATCACAACCAAGCAAAGTCCCATGCATGGGGAGGACTTTTATCCCCAGTCAATTATCCACATCACACATTCCACGCAGCCCGAACACGGGTCACTAACTCACATCCATCCATGCTCTCAAGTCTGCTCCGTCACCCCCCTAAAAAACTTAATAACCCTCACAAGAGTATGTTCACTCAACTCTGTTATTAACATTTTGGGATAGATAGGACTTTTTGATCCCTTTTTATTCAATTTGTATCTTGGATACGGGGTGAACAAAGAAGTCCAATTCTAGCAATGTGTATATTTTCTTTCTGACGGCATTCACCATAGTTGATGACATCACGATGGCAGTTTACAGGGTGACATCACAATGGCAGGCAGCCATTATATTTTAATGTGCTATTTTGTTTCCTATAAACAGATGTTTTATCTAAGGAGGAAAGTCACATCATAAACACCAATGAAGAGAGAGAAAACTTCTAGATCTCTAGAACTGGAGACACCACTACAAAACCGCCAAGATCACTCAGAGCGACAGCAGTGAATCTAAATCTGATTACTGTTCTCTAGAACTGGAGACACCAGAGGAGCTATACAGAACTGCCAAGATCACTCAGAGCGACAGCAGTGAATCTAAATCTGATTACTGTTCTCTATAACTGGAGACACCAGAGGAGCTCCACACACCTATCAAACCCTTCCAGAGCGAAAGTAGCCATGATGAAACACCCACCACAAGTGATATCTGTTTGGAGGAACCCCATCCGAAAGGAATGCGTTGCTATTAAAGCTTCAGCCAAAGGGAATCTCACATGGACCAGGTTCAATTACATAGAGCGCCATATCCTAAAACTATCCCATGAGAGTCCTTACCTTATTCATGGTCTTTCCACCTTCCACACGCTAAACTGTCTATTTTGGGATGGAATCGGGCCAATGGAGAAAACCTTGATCATTTTATATTTAATAACTTTGCTCTTGATACCACCACAATAAAATTCATCACAGCAGAAGTGATCTGCGGCACAGAGTTCTTGCATAAGAAAGGCATTATACATCGGGACCTGAAGACAGAGAATATTTTTCTGACTGCAGACGGCCATGTAAGAATAACAGACTTTGGCATCGCTGTAGTACTGGGTGGATATAAGAAATCCAAATACAGGTGTAGAGGTACACCTGCATACGCAGCTCCAGCAATGGTGAAGGAGAAGGAACAACGACGTGGGGTAGATTATTTTGCTATTGGCGTCATTTTCTATAAACTATGCACAGGTATGAGACCTTTTCCTGGATATCGTATCAGCAATGACAAAGCAAAGCTGCTGATATTGGAAGCAGATCGTTCACTCATTACAGCATCGCTGTAGTACTGGGTGGGTATAAGAAGTCCAAATACAGGTGTAGAGCTACACCTGCATACGCAGCTCCAGCAATGGTGAAGGAGAAGGAACAACGACGTGGGGCAGATTATTTTGCTATTGGCGTCATTTTCTATAAACTAGTCACAGGTATGAGACCTTTTCCTGGATATCGTATCAACAATGACAAAGCAAAGCTGCTGATATTGGAAGCAGCTCCTTCACCCATCGGACATAACAAACAGTACGCCCTAAGGCTGAACCTGGTGTGTTACAGTTAGAACATCCTAAAGGAACTCAGGAAAACGTCACCTCTGTGTGATCTAGACCTAGATTTCCAGAAGCAACAAAAGAGTAAGCCAAGGCCTGAAGAGTGGAATCACCAATATCTACTCCTTTCTATTCACTGCTTGATAATTACATCTTTTATGCATTAATAATAAATATACAAAAGATCTATAGAGAATTTGTCTTCATTATTCCACCATACAATATGAGATGTTTGCTTGGAATCGGTACCAGAGAGAGTCAAAATATAAGGGAGGGAGGTGACGGGTATACACTGACACCTGCCAATAAATGCAAACAAGGGGCTGGCAAACCAACATAATTCTTTGTCATGAAGTTGTCACAATTACCATTTCAGTTCTGAAATTATTAGTCATACTATGTGTGGCAATCCTTACAGGTCCCCGCCATGTTATAATTAACACCATGCCTTCCAATAGATAGTTTAATTTAATGCTGCTTAGAAATGTAGAATGGCAGAAATGGGAGGAACCTCCGGGGTCATTGGGTCCAACGCCTTGCTAAACGCAGGATTCACTAAAACATCCCAGACAGATGCCTGTCCAGCCTTTGTTTGAAGACTTTTTCTAATATCTAATCTGTGTCTGCTCCCTTTCAGTTTCACCCCATTGCTTCTAGTTTTTCCTTGTGCAAATGAGAATAGGGCTGATCCCTCTGCACTATAGCAGCCCATCAGATATTTGTAGATAGCTATTAAGTCTCCTCTCAGCCTTCTTTTTTTTGTAAGTTAAACATTCCCAGATCCTTTGACCGTTCCTCATAGGACATGGTTTACAGACCGCTTACTATCCTGATAGCTCTTCTCTGAATTTGCTCCAATTTGTTAAATTGGGGTGCCCAGAACTGGGCACTGTACTCCAGATGAGGTCTGAGCAAAGAGTAGTAAAGGGGGATAGTTACCTCATGTGATCTAGACTCTATGCTTCTCTTAACACATCCCAGAATTGTGTTTGCTTTTTGCTGCTGCATCACACTATTGACTCAAGTTCAGTCTGTGATCTATTAGTATACCCAAGTCTTTTTCACATGTGTGCTGCTTAGCCCAATTCCTCTTGTTCTGTATATGGTTCTTTAATTTTTCTTGCCAAATGTAGAACTTTGCATTTCGTCCTGTTAAGCCTGGTTTTGACACGATGATTTTCGCTCAAAAGATGTCTTTTGAGCGATAATCGTTGTGTTCATTTACAGGGCAAGGTGATCGCTCAAACGTTGAGCAATCACTTTGCGCTCCGAGTGGGGTATGCAGAAGACAAGCAGGGGCGCTTGTCTTCTGCATCCAGCTGTTATCTGGTATACAGCGACTGGTTAACGAAAACTGCACGATGTCAGTGCAGATAGACAACGATTTTTGCTCAAATATGGCTTTGAGCGATTTTTGGGGGAAGGAATCGTTGTGTTTTAATCAGCCTTTAAATACCATTCTATTGCTTGCAGCCCTCTGTTCAAGTTTGTCTAGATCTTTTTGAATCCTCTCTCACTGCTCTAGTCTTAGCTGTGTCTCCTAGCTTTGTGTCATTGGCAAATTTGATCAGCTTCCTATCAATTCCCTCCTCCAGATCATTTATAAAAATGTTGAACAAAACTGGGTACTCCACTTGAGACATTTTTCCACTGGGATTATGACCACTCTTTGAGTACGATCACTCAGCCAGTTGTGAATCCACCTAACAGTTGCCTTTTCAATCCCTTGTCTATTTTTTCAATAAAGATGGTATCAGATACTTTGTCAAATGCTTTACTAAAGTCAAAGCATACTATATCTAACGCACTTGCCTGATCAAGCCAGTTGGTGATTCTGTCATAGAAGGAAATTAGATTAGTCTAGCATGACTTGTTTGTTATAAACCCATGCTCGCTCTGGTTTATTACTCCATTCTCATCCAAGTACTTCCATACACGCATTCACGGGGGCAGAAATAGTCCAGTAGTAGTGTATAAAGGCCTTAACTAATTAAAACTAAATTTTATTAAGACTTTGAAAACTAGGGCTGTATGACAGACACACAATGAAAGGCACGATATTTGGAAACCAGCGTGCCTAAACAGACAAACACAAAACCAGTGGCATATAAACCCACCTTCTAAATGCAGGTGTATATATATAATCAAAGGGTAATAAAAAGACTCATAATCCCCTCATATAATGCAAGGAGGATGAGGGCAAGAAATGTTGCTAGCTTCTTAATGCTTGTGCTCAACAACATTCACAGGAGCCACAACGAACAGATTTTAGAGTGGAGACACCCATTATTGTACCGCTCTCCACCATGCTTCACTGCTGCCTGCAGATACTCATTATTGTACCGCTCTTCACCATGCTTCACTGCTGCCTGCAGACACTCATTATTGTACCGCTCTTCACCATGCTTCACTGCTGCCTGCAGACACTCATTATTGTACCGCTCTTCACCATGCTTCACTGCTGCCTGCAGACACTCATTATTGTACCGCTCTCCGCCATGCTTCACTGCTGCCTGCAGACACTCATTATTGTACCGCTCTCCGCCATGCTTCACTGCTGCCTGCAGACACTCATTATTGTACCGCTCTCCACCATGCTTCCCTGCTGCCTGCAGACACCCATTATTGTACCCCCCCCCTTTTTGTAGTTTTTCTTTTTTTATGTTGTACAAGAAATGAAATAAGTTTACAAAAACTTGCTTTCTGACGCCATCTCCTGGCCCCCAAAGCTTTTTTTATTTTTTTGTCAATCATATTGCATGATGCCCTTTTTTTGTGCGGTAGCTTGCAGTTTTTATTATTAACTAGAGATGAGTGAGCACCCAAATGCTCGGGTCCGCGTTATTTGAGTCGAGCTTTTCGTAAAATCCGAGAGCTCTACTCGAGTAACGAACCTCATTGACTATAATGGGAGACTCAAGCATTATGTGGGACGCTGAGTCTCGAGTTTTTTTAAAATCTTTTCTTGGTTCGTGTTTCTTCTTCTCTCTCTCTCTCTCTCCCCTCCCTTCCCCTTCCTGCCAGACCAAAAATGTTCGAATGACGCGTGCTGCCGCAGGGAGGGGCCCAAACAGGCATGTCACAGCGGGGAGGAGCCAAAAGCTGGGGCGAGGAGCCAAAAGCTATTTGATGCTCGTTCGAGTAACGAGCACCATCGAGTACGCTAATACTTGAACGAGCATCAAGCTTGACAGAGTATGTTCACTCAACTCTATTATTAACATTTTGGGATAGACAGGACTTTTTGATCACTTTTTATTCAATTTGTATCTTGGATACGGGGTGAACAAAGAAGTCCAATTCTAGCAATGTGTATATTTTCTTTCTGACGGCATTCACCATAGTTGATGACATCACGATGGCAGTTTACAGGGTGACATCACAATGGCAGGCAGCCATTATATTTTAATGTGCTATTTTGTTTCCTATAAACAGATGTTTTATCTAAGGAGGAAAGTCACATCATAAACACCAATGAAGAGAGAGAAAACTTCTAGATCTCTAGAACTGGAGACACCACTACAAAACCGCCAAGATCACTCAGAGCGACAGCAGTGAATCTAAATCTGATTACTGTTCTCTAGAACTGGAGACACCAGAGGAGCTCTACAGAACTGCCAAGATCACTCAGAGCGACAGTAGAGACTCTAAATCTGATTACTGTGCTCTATAACTGGAGACACCAGAGGAGCTCCACACACCTAATAAACCCTTCCAGAGCGAAAGTAGCCATGATGAAACACCCACCACAAGTGATATCTGTTTGGAGGAACCCCATCCGAAAGGAATGCGTTGCTATTAAAGCTTCAGCCAAAGGGAATCTCACATGGACCAGGTTCAATTACATAGAGCGCCATATCCTAAAACTATCCCATGAGAGTCCTTACCTTATTCATGGTCTTTCCACCTTCCACACGCTAAACTGTCTATTTTGGGATGGAATCGGCCAATGGAGGGCACCTTGATCATTTTATATTTAATAACTTTGCTCTTGATACCACCACAATAAAATTCATCACAGCAGAAGTGATCTGCGGCACAGAGTTCTTGCATAAGAAAGGCATTATACATCGGGACCTGAAGACAGAGAATATTTTTCTGACTGCAGACGGCCATGTAAGAATAACAGACTTTGGCATCGCTGTAGTACTGGGTGGATATAAGAAATCCAAATACAGGTGTAGAGGTACACCTGCATACGCAGCTCCAGCAATGGTGAAGGAGAAGGAACAACGACGTGGGGTAGATTATTTTGCTATTGGCGTCATTTTCTATAAACTATGCACAGGTATGAGACCTTTTCCTGGATATCGTATCGGCAATGACAAAGCAAAGCTGCTGATATTGGAAGCAGATCGTTCACTCATTACAGCATCGCTGTAGTACTGGGTGGGTATAAGAAGTCCAAATACAGGTGTAGAGCTACACCTGCATACGCAGCTCCAGCAATGGTGAAGGAGAAGGAACAACGACGTGGGGTAGATTATTTTGCTATTGGCGTCATTTTCTATAAACTAGTCACAGGTATGAGACCTTTTCCTGGATATCGTATCAACAATGACAAAGCAAAGCTGCTGATATTGGAAGCAGCTCCTTCACCCATCGGACATAACAAACAGTACGCCCTAAGGCTGAACCTGGTGTGTTACAGTTAGAACATCCTAAAGGAACTCAGGAAAACGTCACCTCTGTGTGATCTAGACCTAGATTTCCAGAAGCAACAGAAGAGTAAGCCAAGGCCTGAAGAGTGGAATCACCAATATCTACTCCTTTCTATTCACTGCTTGATAATTACATCTTTTATGCATTAATAATAAATATACAAAAGATCTATAGAGAATTTGTCTTCATTATTCCACCATACAATATGAGATGTTTGCTTGGAATCGGTACCAGAGAGAGTCAAAATATAAGGGAGGGAGGTGACGGGTATACACTGACACCTGCCAATAAATGCAAACAAGGGGCTGGCAAACCAACATAATTCTCTGTCATGAAGTTGTCACAATTACCATTTCAGTTCTGAAATTATTAGTCATACTATGTGTGGCCATCCTTACAGGTCCCCGCCATGTTATAATTAACACCATGCCTTCCAATAGATAGTTTAATTTAATGCTGCTTAGAAATGTAGAATGGTAGAGTTGGGAGGAACCTCCGGGGTCATCGGGTCCAACCCCTTGCTCAACGCAGGATTCACTAAAACATCCCAGACAGATGCCTGTCCAGCCTTTGTTTGAAGACTTTTTCTAATATCTAATCTGTGTCTGCTCCCTTTCAGTTTCACCCCATTGCTTCTAGTTTTTCCTTGTGCAAATGAGAATAGGGCTGATCCCTCTGCACTATAGCAGCCCATCAGATATTTGTAGATAGCTATTAAGTCTCCTCTCAGCCTTCTTTTTTTTGTAAGTTAAACATTCCCAGATCCTTTGACCGTTCCTCATAGGACATGGTTTACAGACCGCTTACTATCCTGATAGCTCTTCTCTGAATTTGCTCCAATTTGTTAAATTGGGGTGCCCAGAACTGGGCACAGTACTCCAGATGAGGTCTGAGCAAAGAGTAGTAAAGGGGGATAGTTACCTCATGTGATCTAGACTCTATGCTTCTCTTAACACATCCCAGAATTGTGTTTGCTTTTTGCTGCTGCATCACACTATTGACTCAAGTTCAGTCTGTGATCTATTAGTATACCCAAGTCTTTTTCACATGTGTGCTGCTTAGCCCAATTCCTCTCGTTCTGTATATGCTTCTTTAATTTTTCTTGCCAAATGTAGAACTTTGCATTTCGTCCTGTTAAGCCTGGTTTTGACACGATGATTTTCGCTCAAAAGATGTCTTTTGAGCGATAATCGTTGTGTTCATTTACAGGGCAAGGTGATCGCTCAAACGTTGAGCAATCACTTTGCGCTCCGAGTGGGGTATGCAGAAGACAAGCAGGGGCGCTTGTCTTCTGCATCCAGCTGTTATCTGGTATACAGCGACTGGTTAACGAAAACTGCACGATGTCAGTGCAGATAGACAACGATTTTTGCTCAAATATGGCTTTGAGCGATTTTTGGGGGAAGGAATCGTTGTGTTTTAATCAGCCTTTAAATACCATTCTATTGCTTGCAGCCCTCTGTTCAAGTTTGTCTAGATCTTTTTGAATCCTCTCTCACTGCTCTAGTCTTAGCTGTGTCTCCTAGCTTTGTGTCATTGGCAAATTTGATCAGCTTCCTATCAATTCCCTCCTCCAGATCATTTATAAAAATGTTGAACAAAACTGGGTACTCCACTTGAGACATTTTTCCACTGGGATTATGACCACTCTTTGAGTACGATCACTCAGCCAGTTGTGAATCCACCTAACAGTTGCCTTTTCAATCCCTTGTCTATTTTTTCAATAAAGATGGTATCAGATACTTTGTCAAATGCTTTACTAAAGTCAAAACATACTATATCTAACGTACTTCCCTGATCAAGCCAGTTGGTGATTCTGTCATAGAAGGAAATTAGATTAGTCTAGCATGACTTGTTTGTTATAAACCCATGCTCGCTCTGGTTTATTACTCCATTCTCATCCAAGTACTTCCATACACGCATTCACGGGGGCAGAAATAGTCCAGTAGTAGTGTATAAAGGCCTTAACTAATTAAAACTAAATTTTATTAAGACTTTGAAAACTAGGGCTGTATGACAGACACACAATGAAAGGCACGATATTTGGAAACCAGCGTGCCTAAACAGACAAACACAAAACCAGTGGCATATAAACCCACCTTCTAAATGCAGGTGTATATATATAATCAAAGGGTAATAAAAAGACTCATAATCCCCTCATATAATGCAAGGAGGATGAGGGCAAGAAATGTTGCTAGCTTCTTAATGCTTGTGCTCAACAACATTCACAGGAGCCACAACGAACAGATTTTAGAGTGGAGACACCCATTATTGTACCGCTCTCCACCATGCTTCACTGCTACCTGCAGATACTCATTATTGTACCGCTCTTCACCATGCTTCACTGCTGCCTGCAGACACTCATTATTGTACCGCTCTTCACCATGCTTCACTGCTGCCTGCAGACACTCATTATTGTACCGCTCTTCACCATGCTTCACTGCTGCCTGCAGACACTCATTATTGTACCGCTCTCCGTCATGCTTCACTGCTGCCTGCAGACACTCATTATTGTACCGCTCTCCACCATGCTTCCCTGCTGCCTGCAGACACCCATTATTGTACCCCCCCCTTTTTGTAGTTTTTCTTTTTTTATGTTGTACAAGAAATGAAATAAGTTTACAAAAACTTGCTTTCTGACGCCATCTCCTGGCCCCCAAAGCTTTTTTTATTTTTTTGTCAATCATATTGCATGATGCCCTTTTTTTGTGCGGTAGCTTGCAGTTTTTATTATTAACTAGAGATGAGTGAGCACCCAAATGCTCGGGTCCGCGTTATTTGAGTCGAGCTTTTCGTAAAATCCGAGAGCTCTACTCGAGTAACGAACCTCATTGACTATAATGGGAGACTCAAGCATTATGTGGGACGCTGAGTCTCGAGTTTTTTAAAAATCTTTTCTTGGTTCGTGTTTCTTCTTCTCTCTCTCTCTCTCCCCTCCCTGCCAGACCAAAAATGTTCGAATGACACGTGCTGCCGCAGGGAGGGGCCCAAACAGGCATGTCACAGCGGGGAGGAGCCAAAAGCTGGGGCGAGGAGCTAAAAGCTATTTGATGCTCGTTCGAGTAACGAGCACCATCGAGTACGCTAATACTTGAACGAGCATCAAGCTTGACAGAGTATGAGGGTTAAAATTCTAAGTACAGCACCAATCGGGCCCACCCCACTCGCCCCGTTGCCGGCCGTAAGAATAGACACCACACAGAGGTCTGGTATAGTTTCTCACACGGGACATGGCTCTCGGCTGACGTCGACGTGCTTTATTACAGATTACATGAGATCTTATACCCTTTTTCCCCCCACCCCAAGGGGTGATGGGCTCATAACCATATATGGGAAGTCCGGATTTTCGGCCTGAGACAGTGAAAATTATGTACATGGTTGAACATCTTGATATCTTGTTCCAGCGCTTCTGGGAAATCGGCCAAGTACACGCGGCCTTGTGTCTGGTTCCGTATCTTCTCTGAATTTCTAGAACATCTCTCAGCCTTCTAAAGCCTTGGCATATCTGATTTAAGGCGACATATAAGTTTTTTCTCTCATTTGGAATTGAATAAAACTTGCATATAGGTATAAAAGCATAAAAAACACATATGGCAATATATATATATACCCTCACAAACCCCCCTAAAAAACTTATATGGAGATCAAGTACCAGGCCTTGCACTCTTCCTCGGTCGTCTCTCCCTTGCGTCAGGGTTTCTCCACTGCCCGTAAGTCCCTACTCCTAAAAGGGAGAGGGATCCCTACCTCACCTCAGAAGGAGGCCATGGATTCCCTGGGCTTATTTCCGGGCCTCCATACCCTCTATCTGTACAAGTTAACACCCCACAGGGTGTGCCCTCGCCGGAACCTAAGGTCTTCTGCACTTTCCCTAGGCAAATGGGAAGTCCACTGACAGTCCATCTTATGAGACTGAGGCGGCGCAGTACTAGTACATTTCTCCATTCTTCAGGTAACGTATCTGGTTGGCATTATCGGAACTGGCTCTTCATCTTTTTTCAAACAAGGGAAATTTTGGTGTCATATTAAAGGGATAATACACAAACAGGAAATTACATACCCCACCTCTTTCTGCTAAAATCATATCCACGGCCACTCTATTTTGGAACGCCATGGATGCAGTGGGCCCTAACTGGTCAGCTAACCCTTGCAAAGCATCTCTGGTGTAGTTTACAAACCTCTGCTGATTGTAATAGATATAATTCATCCAATCTACATTATTATTAACAGTGACAATACCAAATAAGGACTCAAAACCTGCTTTAAACTGATCTCTAGAATTGAATTCATCTGGCACCCCCCTTGGCACTCCTATTGTATCTATGTATACATGTGGGTCAAAATTACCACCTGGAGTGTCAATTTCTCTCTTAGCACGATGCGGTGTTGGATTCTCACCCTCAGTGTAGGCTTCATATTGCACATTTGATTATATTAATTTGTTCTGAAACGGGGGGCTAGTGTACAGTAGTCAAAGGTGTGTGTTAGAGGAATTGTACCACATTATAGCATTTAAAGGATATGCAGGATCATTAGTTTTTTCAGTGCGAAGTGTGGATCCAAGTGGGCTTTCCTTCGAGCTTGACTGCAGTTGGGGCGGTGAACAACATCTGGTAAGGACCTTTAAACCGGGTTTGTCTCTCAAACTTTTTCACATAGACCCTGTCACCTGGTTTCAGATAGTGACACTCATCTGTAGGACCTGGGAGAAAAGCAGAGACTACAGAATACATTGTTGACAATTCCTTGGAGAAACCTATGACAAAATTAACAAGAAAATCATTCCCCAAACTCTGATACTGTGGCATATACCCTCCTGGAAAAAAGAAACACTAATGGAAGACACTCAATTCAAAATTTGCCCATTTCCTTCATTGCCTTTTGTATCTACTTTCCCCCTACTCCGCGGACGGTAGGGTGTGTGAAAAGCCTAGAATATACCCAAAACAGACATGATGGGTTGTATTATTTCACCTGTGAAGTGTGTACCTTTGTTTGACTCAATCACTTCCGGTGCCCCGTATCTGCGGATTACCTCATTCATGAGCTTCTGTGCAGTTACCTGCTTATTTACTTTGGTAACAGGGTAGGTCTCCAACCTGAAAAACATTAACAACAACAAGCACATATTCATGCTTCCCAACAAGTGGGAGCTGAGTGTAGCCAATTTGCAATCCCTGAAATGGGTAGAGTGGTCTAGGCAAGTGTGATGTGGCAAATTTTACTTCTGCCCTGTTGCTTTATGGCAAAGATCATGCAAAATTGGACAAATGATGCAGCAGCTACAGAAAACCAAGGAGCCACCCGTCCTTGTTCAAGCGTCGACATCATTACTGCTTTGAGAGGTGCGTCTTTCCGTGCGTCAGCTGGGCCATTATGAGGCACAGGGACTATGGTAAGCAAGTTCTGTTGACTGTTCACCATACGCCGTCCCTTTTTAGTCCATTTGTCTTTTTCTTCCTTGCTGGCTCGTAACTGTAAAGTCTTTAGCATATCAAAGTCCAAGTTTTTATCAAAGTCCAAATTTATTATCAAAGTCCAAGTTTTTATCAAAGTCCAAGTGTAGTCAAAGTCCAAAATTATTGTTAAATTCTTCTTTTCTTCTTTCTTCCACGGCTTGAGGGCCGCTGCTTTTGCTGTGTGGCCTGTGATGGCGTTGCCTCTTGCTTCTCTGGTGTAGGAATTGGTGTGAGCTTTCCACCTTGTCAGGTAGAAGTAGGGCCTCCATGAGACTCTGCACCATTGCATCATTCTTAATTGGCTGTCCTGCTGTGGTAAAAAAACTGTCTGGCCTTCCATGTTGGGCCGTAATCATGAGCTATGCCAAATGCATACCGGGAGTCAGTGTAAATGTTTGCCGTCTTACCTGTGGCCACTCCACATGCCCCAGCGAGTGCTTTTAATTCCGCTTCTTGTACTGCGACATGCGGAGACATTCTGCTTTTAGGACATCTTGTTGTGTAACCACTGCATATCCAGTGTGGAGTCGTCAATCACCCTGGGTACCATCTATAAAAAACAACTCAAAATATGCATTATTAACAAGGGCTTTCAGTAACTTTTTAAAACTTAAATTTTCTTGTTGCATCACTGCTAGACAATCAGGCTGGTATTCTATTTGAAATAGATCAGAACCTTGTTGCAAAAAATTAAAAAATTTAAAAATGGCTTGCAAAAAATTTTAAAATGGCTGACTTGCAATACCTAAAATGGCTGACTTGCAATACCTAGATCACCTATGCCTTCTCCTCCCCCCCTTTGAAACAGGGTACTCAATTGGAACAATAGTACCCGGTTTCAAGGTAGTATAACATTGTAAAAAGATTTGATGGAAGCAGATAAGGCCTGTAAAATGTTAGCACCTATAACAGAAACATGAGTTACAACGGGGAAGAATAATCTACAAAACATCTATTAATATTGGAAATGTGAGATCCCTTTAAGTGAATTCATTATTAGTCTGTTCCTGCCTGCAGTCTTATCAAATCTGAGACAGGAGAAAAAAAACAAAACAAAAATTTTTACTAGCTGCTCACCCCCTCCCTCGTGGACAAGAGGGATGAAACATTACTACGTATTATTACATCATCTAGCTCCACCCCTTCGATATTGGCACATTGCGTCCGTCTTCTCAACTCCATTTCAGCGTAACAGTCCAAGCATCCACATCACAACCAAGCAAAGTCCCATGCATGGGGAGGACTTTTATCCCCAGTCAATTATCCACATCACACACTCACCACAGCCCGAACACGGGTCACTAACTCACATCCATCCATGCTCTCAAGTCTGCTCCGTCACCCCCCTAAAAAACTTAATAACCCTCACAAGAGTATGTTCACTCAACTCTGTTATTAACATTTTGGGATAGATAGGACTTTTTGATCACTTTTTATTCAATTTGTATCTTGGATACGGGGTGAACAAAGAAGTCCAATTCTAGCAATGTGTATATTTTCTTTCTGACGGCATTCACCATAGTTGATGACATCACGATGGCAGTTTACAGGGTGACATCACAATGGCAGGCAGCCATTATATTTTAATGTGCTATTTTGTTTCCTATAAACAGATGTTTTATCTAAGGAGGAAAGTCACATCATAAACACCAATGAAGAGAGAGAAAACTTCTAGATCTCTAGAACTGGAGACACCACTACAAAACCGCCAAGATCACTCAGAGCGACAGCAGTAAATCTAAATCTGATTACTGTTCTCTAGAAGTGGAGACACCAGAGGAGCTATACAGAACTGCCAAGATCACTCAGAGCGACAGTAGAGACTCTAAATCTGATTACTGTGCTCTATAACTGGAGACACCAGAGGAGCTCCACACACCTATCAAACCCTTCCAGAGCGAAAGTAGCCATGATGAAACACCCACCACAAGTGATATCTGTTTGGAGGAACCCCATCCGAAAGGAATGCGTTGCTATTAAAGCTTCAGCCAAAGGGAATCTCACATGGACCAGGTTCAATTACATAGAGCGCCATATCCTAAAACTATCCCATGAGAGTCCTTACCTTATTCATGGTCTTTCCACCTTCCACACGCTAAACTGTCTATTTTGGGATGGAATCGGCCAATGGAGAAAACCTTGATCATTTTATATTTAATAACTTTGCTCTTGATACCACCACAATAAAATTCATCACAGCAGAAGTGATCTGCGGCACAGAGTTCTTGCATAAGAAAGGCATTATACATCGGGACCTGAAGACAGAGAATATTTTTCTGACTGCAGACGGCCATGTAAGAATAACAGACTTTGGCATCGCTGTACTACTGGGTGGATATAAGAAATCCAAATACAGGTGTAGAGGTACACCTGCATACGCAGCTCCAGCAATGGTGAAGGAGAAGGAACAACGACGTGGGGTAGATTATTTTGCTATTGGCGTCATTTTCTATAAACTATGCACAGGTATGAGACCTTTTCCTGGATATCGTATCAGCAATGACAAAGCAAAGCTGCTGATATTGGAAGCAGATCGTTCACTCATTACAGCATC
Organism: Eleutherodactylus coqui; assembly: GCF_035609145.1. Taxonomy (NCBI): domain Eukaryota; kingdom Metazoa; phylum Chordata; class Amphibia; order Anura; family Eleutherodactylidae; genus Eleutherodactylus; species Eleutherodactylus coqui. Next base: position 23,593,490 of record NC_089849.1, read on the forward strand.
GCTGTAGTACTGGGTGGGTATAAGAAGTCCAAATACAGGTGTAGAGGTACACCTGCATACGCAGCTCCAGCAATGGTGAAGGAGAAGGAACAACGACGTGGGGTAGATTATTTTGCTATTGGCGTCATTTTCTATAAACTAGTCACAGGTATGAGACCTTTTCCTGGATATCGTATCAACAATGACAAAGCAAAGCTGCTGATATTGGAAGCAGCTCCTTCACCCATCGGACATAACAAACAGTACGCCCTAAGGCTGAACCTGGTGTGTTACAGTTAGAACATCCTAAAGGAACTTAGGAAAACGTCACCTCTGTGTGATCTAGACTTAGATTTCCAGAAGCAACAGAAGAGTAAGCCAAGGCCTGAAGAGTGGAATCACCAATATCTACTCCTTTCTATTCACTGCTTGATAATTACATCTTTTATGTATTAATAATAAATATACAAAAGATCTATAGAGAATTTGTCTTCATTATTCCACCATACAATATGAGATGTTTGCTTGGAATCGGTACCAGAGAGAGTCAAAATATAAGGGAGGGAGGTGACGGGTATACACTGACACCTGCCAATAAATGCAAACAAGGGGCTGGCAAACCAACATAATTCTCTGTCATGGGGGCTTGGCTAGCGGATGGCGGGATAAGTCGCAGTCTAAGCGAGCTCCCGCGTCTTACTCCCTACCTGCAGCTGGAAGAGGCACCATAAAGCAGCAGAAAACGGCCCCCGGACGCCACATGGGCAAGAAGAAGCAGCCGAGATCCCTGTCCTGCACGCCGGCCGGCAGCAGGAGCACGCTGGAGAGGTTCCTCGGCAGCGGAGGTGAAGCCGCCGCCGCATCCAAGATGGCGCCGGCTCCCACGAGGCTGCAGACACCGGAGCAGCAGAGGAGCGTGGTGCCGCGGCAGCCGCCCGGAGGGCAAGCAGGAGATATAAACAGCAGGGACAGAGCGAGCAGAAGCCAATACAGCGGGAGGGGAAGCCTACAGAGCCAAAATACCGCGGAGCAGGCACTACAGGAGGAGGACCTGGGACATGGAGGAACCGTGAGTAGCTCTGGCAACAGCCCCAGCTCCAAGCATGAATCCCCTCAACTCACCCTGCAGTCCAGTATAGCAGAGGGAAATGACAGCCCCTACACAAAATATGGCTCCCCCCAACCCATCCTGCAGTCTCCCATAGCTGATGGGGGTGATAGTCCCTGCTCACAACATGGCTCTCCCCAACCTACCCTGCAGTCTCCCACAGCAGATGGGGGTGATAGCCCAGCTTGGCTTCACTCCCCTACACACAGTGCAGCAAATAGCCCACCACATAAGAGACCTAACGGTTCCTCTGCAAACATAAGCGAAGAGGCTTGGAAAAGTCGTATCATGGCCATACCAACAAAGAATGAACTTGATGAGTTCTTCAGGAGGTTTGAGACATCTAATAAAAAAGCGCTAGAAAATATCCACAATGACATACAGCATCTAGGACACAGAATATTGCAAGTAGAGGAAGTCCAGGAAGGAGCTGCAGCTATCCTAGAAACACACAGACAGGCCATTCAGGCTCAAGCCGACCAAATATCCGGTATCATCACACATCTCGACGATTTAGAAAACAGAAACCGTCGTAATAACTTGCGAATAAGGGGCCTCCCAGAGGAGATAGAAGGTCAGCACCTGGACTCCTGGGCGCAAGACTTTTTTCAACAGCTACTAAACCGCAAAACAGGGGACACTATCGAGATAGATCGGATCCACAGGGCCCTTGGCCCAAAACCTGTGGACCCTAACCGACCAAGAGATGTGATTTGCAGGGTCCATTTCTTTAGAGACAAAGACGCAATACTGAGAAAAGCTAGAGAAAGAGGAGAGCTGCAACACGACGGTAGACCCATAATCCTACTACAGGACCTAGCACGCCATACACTGCGGATGAGAGGCGCCCTAAGACCCCTACTAGCGGCCTTGAAAAACAAAGGAATACCATATAGATGGGGGTTTCCTTTTTCCCTAACAGCCAGAAAAGAGGGGAAATCCGCCGTGTTTCGATCAATCGGAGACCTCCCCAATTTCCTAGGTACCTTTCAGTTACCTATGATAGCACTACCGGACTGGCCCACGGTTCCGACGGTGTTAGCTCCCACGGCACAGGAACAGTGGCAAAGTGTACATCCCAAGACAAGACGGGAGAAACAAAGGATGACAGGCAGAGACACTTAAACCGCTGCAAGAGCTTTCAACACGCCATGCACTAATGTATGGCTTACTATACATGCCCGTTACACCTACAGGACTATGTATCTGACCCACCCGGGAAACAGCGCGGAAGTCACCAGACCACCAATTTTTCTCAAGCTTCTGGTGCTGTTGGGGGAGGAGATGAGTCAGACTAGAAACTTTCCCCGGCGTCCGGGGGAGCGGATGGGTTTGCCCCCACGAGAAAGACACCTCTTGAGACTCCAACATGGAGTACCAGACCAACCCATACGAAAACAGAGTTTAAGTTGATAACGTTGTATTTCTTTTTCAGTTAACAAGAGATGACCGGTGCCTCGAGAGCTTTGGACCAGGGCCCAACAAGGGGCCGTAGCAACTCCGTAAAGGTCGCGTTTTGGGGGGAGGCGTGGGAGCTCGGCACTTGTCTTGGCCGGTACCTCTACGTCCCTCTCACAGGGCGACCAGTCACACGTAGTGTGAACCCTGACAGCAAACATGTCAGTAGTTCTCCCTGAAATTCCACACAGTAGTTTAATACTGCGCAAGGTTCTCCTTGACGAACCTTTTTTCTTTCTTCTTCCCTCAGTCTCGCTCTTCCCCTCTCTACCCAACCCACCCCCCTCCCCTCTTCCTAACCTGACTTACCTGCAACCACCAACGGATAGCACTTATCTAGATTTGTAACGACTATGGCAGACATTACTTTTTGCACTTTTAATGCAAAGGGATTGAACGGGCCTGCCAAGAGGGGACAGATCGTGGACCACTTCCACCGGAAGGGGATCATGATTGTTCTCTTCCAAGAGACGCATTTCCAGGATACTAAAATACCAAAATGCAGATACCGCCACTATACTACGTGGTACCATAGCCCGCATCCGGACAAAAAAGCGGGGGGTACATCAATAGCAATTCATAAAAACCTCCCACATAGACTGCTTACCTCGGAAACGGACAAAAATGGAAGATACGTGTTCCTAAAGATCCAGGTAAACAATGACATAATAACTCTCGCAAACATTTATTTTCCCAATCAGGATCAGAAAAGGTTCGGGGTCCGAGTGCTGGGGGACCTGGCAGTCTTCGCGAGCGGCTCCTCCATTATCCTCGGCGGAGATTTCAACCTAACCATGGATCCGGCAAAAGACTCCTCGGGGGGTAAGTCAGGGGTTCCCCTCTCAGCTAGACACAGACTCCGTTTAGAACTAGCAAACCTTAAATTAGTGGACTTGTGGAGAACACTACATCCTAACGAGAGGGATTATAGTTTTCACTCCCCCGCCCATAACAGCTACCATAGACTGGACTACTTATTTGTTTCCCACGGGCTGCTGGATAGAAGGCCATCGGCGTCTATGGGCCCCTTCCTGTGGTCTGACCATGCTCCGGTCTGGGGGTCCCTCGGTTGGGGACAAGCAGATAGATCAAACCTTATATGGCGACTCAACGATAACCTACTGGAGGATGGGGCCTGTCTGCAGGATATACAACAGACAATAGACACCTTTATAGATACCCACAAAAATGACCCCACACCAGCACCGATTAAATGGGAGGCTTTAAAGTGTGTTCTCAGAGGGATTTTTATCTCTCACGGTACACGTTTAAAAAAGACAAGGAATGCAAAGCTAGAGGAACTATTGACACAGCTCAGCAGTTTAGAAACATCTAATAAAAACTCGCCCGCAGATAACAAAGCAGCAGAAATATCCGCGACCAGAATCAATATCTTACGCATTTTGGACCAGGCGTCATTATGCCGCAGGGATAAATACAGGGGACTACACTACGAGCTAGGGAACAAATGCGGTAAAGGGTTAGCAAGGGCCCTAAACCCCAGAGAATCACAAACATACGTATTCGAGGTCCACAAACCCGGGAAAGGGATAGTACACAACAATACAGAAATTTTAGAAAGTTTTCAAACATATTATCAAGAACTCTACAACCTAGCAGGGGATGTAGTAGACACCAACAGTAGCCCTAGCACAGTAAAAAACACATACGTGTCTGAAAATTCCACCGCCCGCATAACGAACGAGGAAGCAGGGACCCTGGAAGAGGACTTCACTCTCCAGGAATTAAAAGAATCAATTGCCACACTAAAAATAGGAAAGAGCCCGGGACCTGACGGTCTCACCCCTCGCTTCTACAAGATCTACATGGAGAGATTGGCCCCTCTGGTGCTGGAGGCATTTAATGCAATTTCCAGGACAACTCCCTTCCCGGCACAGGCCCTGCAGGCGATCATCACGGTCCTCCCTAAACCGGGCAAAGACCCGTCATGTTGTGGGAGTTATAGACCAATATCGTTACTTAATATAGATACCAAACTATTTGCCAAATTAATAGCGAACCGATTAAAAGTTCATATTCCCAACCTAATACATGCAGATCAGGTGGGCTTCGTGCCGGGAAGGGAAGCAGGGGACAATACGGTTAGGACCTTGGCCCTGATCTCGAAAGCGGTAGAGTCTGGTACACCATTATGTTTATTATCTATTGACGCAGAAAAAGCGTTCGATAGGGTTGACTGGGGGTTCTTGGAGATGACCCTAAAGCAAATAGGACTAGGGCCCAGATTTCTGGGGTGGATTAAAGCACTATACAGCAACCCGACAGCGAGAATAAGGGTGAATGGCAGACTCTCACGGCAAGTACAGATCAGAAACGGCACGAGGCAGGGCTGTCCCCTGTCACCGTACCTATACATCCTGGTAATGGAGACCCTGGCGAATGCACTCAGGGCTAATCCCAGCATCAGAGGGGTACAAGTAGCAAACGACGAACAAACAGTCGCGCTATATGCAGACGATTTATTAATATACCTCTCGAATCCAAGGATAGCCCTGCCCTGCATCCTTGAAGAATTCCGTAAATTTGGACAAGTATCCAACTTTAAAGTGAACCTAAATAAATCGGAAATACTAAATATCAACATCCCAGACACCGAAGAGGGGGCACTGAAAGCTTCCTTCCCATTTAGATGGAAAAAAGAAGGAATCAAATACCTGGGCATAAATATTACCCCTAAAACGGAAGACCTGTTCCAAAAAAATTATCAACCTCTGATAGCTAAACTAGAAAAGGACCTGGATAGATGGCGCAGCGCGCCACTATCTTGGTTTGGTAGAATTAGCTCAATCAAGATGAACATCCTCCCCAGATTTTTGTATGTGCTGCAGACGGTACCTATTCGCCTTCCGGGGACCTACATGAGCAGAATAAGGAAACTGATGATGAGGTTCATATGGGGAGGTAGGAAACCCAGGCGCAGCTGGAAGGCCCTTACAGGACCAAAAGATAGAGGAGGTATGGGGATCCCAAATATGGCGCTCTATTATAGAGCTACCCTAACTCGGCGTATACTAGAATTGATAAATAGCAAACCACAAAAACGCTGGGTAATAATGGAACAAGACTCGGCCCCATGCAGAGGTGCAGGCTTTGTGTGGATTCCGGGTAAAGGGAAACATAAGAAATTGGGATTATCACCATTCACAGAGGAACTGATTTCAGTGTGGCTGGGGATAGCCTCCGGGATGGGCCTGATCAAGAAACCAGGTCCCCTAACCCCACTAGTGGGCAATGTGGACATACCAACATTTTTCAGGGGTACACCCCTTACAGATGTGTTGGTAGAGGACCGCCCTGGAGATATTCCCAGAGTGGGGGATATGATCGCAGAAGGGAGCATAAAAACCTTGAGAGAGGTCTTAGGGGACCGGGGGCCCCCAGCCGGAGCATGGTATCAGTACCTGCAATTATGCCACTATATCGGATCACTGGGAGGGGTCCAGTCGTTGGGGTCGGCACCCACAGCGTTTGAAAAACAATTTATCCTCAACCCTAAAGCAAAAGGTAAAATCACCAATCTTTATAGCCACATGATAGAGGCAGATACGGGAAGGTGTGGGATAGCACTAGAAAGAGAATGGGCAAGGGAGTTGGGCCACTCACCCGCCGAGGAGGATTGGAGGAAAGCCTACATCCTAACGCATAAAATGAATATGTCAAGCAAATACCAAGAACTCAATTATAAGATCCTAACGAGATGGTATAAAACACCAGAGAGGCTGGCCAGAATCTTTCCCCAGTACTCGGACACCTGCTGGAGATGCCAAAAGGAGAGGGGCACATACACTCACATCTGGTGGTCGTGCACAATGATTGGTCCCCTCTGGCAAGACATAGGAGCCCTGTATTCCTGGATCAGCAGGGAAACTACCCAGCTAACGCCAGAAATGGCGCTATTATCAATGATACCGGGGTCGCTGGCGAGGACCAAGAGATCATTGTTAAGGTTTTTTCTACTGGCGACCCGACAAGTGATTCCACTGAAATGGAGAGAGTCAGTGACTCCCTCCAGGTTGATGTGGATAGAAAAACTAGACGAGATCGGGTACATGGAGGAACTATGTGCCAGAGACGAAATGCGTCTCAACAAACACCTAGCGATATGGAGTGCTTGGACCTCGCAAAGAAAGACGGTGGAGATCTCCAACTGGGTCCAAAATGGAGCAATTCCCGCCCCCAGGGCTAACACACTTCAAGTTAACTAGAGACAAACAGAATAGATTTGAACGGAAGAATTGACAGGTCAGTCAACCCACCCCACCCCCTCCCCCCTCTTTTTCCGCCCCCCCCCCCTTCTATACTACTTTCTTTACTATATTTTTTCTCTATTTGTTACGCGATTTTAGATTTTATTAGAATATTAATTGATAAGTAGATTATATACTTATATATCAAGTAGTTAATACTAAATGGCTTAAAGATCACTATTAGGCGTATTGTATTGATTGCAAGTAAGAGCCAGATAGATAGCAGTTAACAACAGTTTATTGTCAAAACACAAAATTGATTTGATGTTGTAATGTGGCCAGAGTTACTGGCCCCTGATGATATAATGCCATATTTCTGTTAAAATGAAAAATGAATAAACACATTTTGAACCATAATTCTCTGTCATGAAGTTGTCACAATTACCATTTCAGTTCTGAAATTATTAGTCATACTATGTGTGGCCATCCTTACAGGTCCCCGCCATGTTATAATTAACACCATGCCTTCCAATAGATAGTTTAATTTAATGCTGCTTAGAAATGTAGAATGGTAGAGTTGGGAGGAACCTCCGGGGTCATCGGGTCCAACCCCTTGCTCAACGCAGGATTCACTAAAACATCCCAGACAGATGCCTGTCCAGCCTTTGTTTGAAGACTTTTTCTAATATCTAATCTGTGTCTGCTCCCTTTCAGTTTCACCCCATTGCTTCTAGTCTTTCCTTGTGCAAATGAGAATAGGGCTGATCCCTCTGCACTATAGCAGCCCATCAGATATTTGTAGATAGCTATTAAGTCTCCTCTCAGCCTTCTTTTTTTTGTAAGTTAAACATTCCCAGATCCTTTGACTGTTCCTCATAGGACATGGTTTACAGACCGCTTACTATCCTGATAGCTCTTCTCTGAATTTGCTCCAATTTGTTAAATTGGGGTGCCCAGAACTGGGCACAGTACTCCAGATGAGGTCTGAGCAAAGAGTAGTAAAGGGGGATAGTTACCTCATGTGATCTAGACTCTATGCTTCTCTTAACACATCCCAGAATTGTGTTTGCTTTTTGCTGCTGCATCACACTATTGACTCAAGTTCAGTCTGTGATCTATTAGTATACCCAAGTCTTTTTCACATGTGTGCTGCTTAGCCCAATTCCTCTCGTTCTGTATATGCTTCTTTAATTTTTCTTGCCAAATGTAGAACTTTGCATTTCGTCCTGTTAAGCCTGGTTTTGACACGATGATTTTCGCTCAAAAGATGTCTTTTGAGCGATAATCGTTGTGTTCATTTACAGGGCAAGGTGATCGCTCAAACGTTGAGCAATCACTTTGCGCTCCGAGTGGGGTATGCAGAAGACAAGCAGGGGTGCTTGTCTTCTGCATCCAGCTGTTATCTGGTATACAGCGACTGGTTAACGAAAACTGCACGATGTCAGTGCAGATAGACAACGATTTTTGCTCAAATATGGCTTTGAGCGATTTTTGGGGGAAGGAATCGTTGTGTTTTAATCAGCCTTTAAATACCATTTTATTGCTTGCAGCCCTCTGTTCAAGTTTGTCTAGATCTTTTTGAATCCTCTCTCACTGCTCTAGTCTTAGCTGTGTCTCCTAGCTTTGTGTCATTGGCAAATTTGATCAGCTTCCTATCAATTCCCTCCTCCAGATCATTTATAAAAATGTTGAACAAAACTGGGTACTCCACTTGAGACATTTTTCCACTGGGATTATGACCACTCTTTGAGTACGATCACTCAGCCAGTTGTGAATCCACCTAACAGTTGCCTTTTCAATCCCTTGTCTATTTTTTCAATAAAGATGGTATCAGATACTTTGTCAAATGCTTTACTAAAGTCAAAACATACTATATCTAACGTACTTCCCTGATCAAGCCAGTTGGTGATTCTGTCATAGAAGGAAATTAGATTAGTCTGGCATGACTTGTTTGTTATAAACCCATGCTCGCTCTGGTTTATTACTCCATTCTCATCCAAGTACTTCCATACACGCATTCACGGGGGCAGAAATAGTCCAGTAGTAGTGTATAAAGGCCTTAACTAATTAAAACTAAATTTTATTAAGACTTTGAAAACTAGGGCTGTATGACAGACACACAATGAAAGGCACGATATTTGGAAACCAGCGTGCCTAAACAGACAAACACAAAACCAGTGGCATATAAACCCACCTTCTAAATGCAGGTGTATATATATAATCAAAGGGTAATAAAAAGACTCATAATCCCCTCATATAATGCAAGGAGGATGAGGGCAAGAAATGTTGCTAGCTTCTTAATGCTTGTGCTCAACAACATTCACAGGAGCCACAACGAACAGATTTTAGAGTGGAGACACCCATTATTGTACCGCTCTCCACCATGCTTCACTGCTGCCTGCAGATACTCATTATTGTACCGCTCTTCACCATGCTTCACTGCTGCCTGCAGACACTCATTATTGTACCGCTCTTCACCATGCTTCACTGCTGCCTGCAGACACTCATTATTGTACCGCTCTTCGCCATGCTTCACTGCTGCCTGCAGACACTCATTATTGTACCGCTCTCCGCCATGCTTCACTGCTGCCTGCAGACACTCATTATTGTACCGCTCTCCACCATGCTTCCCTGCTGCCTGCAGACACCCATTATTGTACCCCCCCCCCTTTTTGTAGTTTTTCTTTTTTTATGTTGTACAAGAAATGAAATAAGTTTACAAAAACTTGCTTCCTGACGCCATCTCCTGGCCCCCAAAGCTTTTTTTATTTTTTTGTCAATCATATTGCATGATGCCCTTTTTTTGTGCGGTAGCTTGCAGTTTTTATTATTAACTAGAGATGAGTGAGCACCCAAATGCTCGGGTCCGCGTTATTTGAGTCGAGCTTTTCGTAAAATCCGAGAGCTCTACTCGAGTAACGAACCTCATTGACTATAATGGGAGACTCAAGCATTATGTGGGACGCTGAGTCTCGAGTTTTTTTTAAATCTTTTCTTGGTTCGTGTTTCTTCTTCTCTCTCTCTCTCTCTCCCCTCCCTTCCCCTTCCTGCCAGACCAAAAATGTTCGAATGACGCGTGCTGCCGCAGGGAGGGGCCCAAACAGGCATGTCACAGCGGGGAGGAGCCAAAAGCTGGGGCGAGGAGCCAAAAGCTATTTGATGCTCGTTCGAGTAACGAGCACCATCGAGTACGCTAATACTTGAACGAGCATCAAGCTTGACAGAGTATGTTCACTCAACTCTATTATTAACATTTTGGGATAGACAGGACTTTTTGATCACTTTTTATTCAATTTGTATCTTGGATACGGGGTGAACAAAGAAGTCCAATTCTAGCAATGTGTATATTTTCTTTCTGACGGCATTCACCATAGTTGATGACATCACGATGGCAGTTTACAGGGTGACATCACAATGGCAGGCAGCCATTATATTTTAATGTGCTATTTTGTTTCCTATAAACAGATGTTTTATCTAAGGAGGAAAGTCACATCATAAACACCAATGAAGAGAGAGAAAACTTCTAGATCTCTAGAACTGGAGACACCACTACAAAACCGCCAAGATCACTCAGAGCGACAGCAGTGAATCTAAATCTGATTACTGTTCTCTAGAACTGGAGACACCAGAGGAGCTCTACAGAACTGCCAAGATCACTCAGAGCGACAGTAGAGACTCTAAATCTGATTACTGTGCTCTATAACTGGAGACACCAGAGGAGCTCCACACACCTATCAAACCCTTCCAGAGCGAAAGTAGCCATGATGAAACACCCACCACAAGTGATATCTGTTTGGAGGAACCCCATCCGAAAGGAATGTGTTGCTATTAAAGCTTCAGCCAAAGGGAATCTCACATGGACCAGGTTCAATTACATAGAGCGCCATATCCTAAAACTATCCCATGAGAGTCCGTACCTTATTCATGGTCTTTCCACCTTCCACAAGCTAAACTGTCTATTTTGGGATGGAATCGGCCAATGGAGAAAACCTTGATCATTTTATATTTAATAACTTTGCTCTTGATACCACCACAATAAAATTCATCACAGCAGAAGTGATCTGCGGCACAGAGTTCCTGCATAAGAAAGGCATTATACACCGGGACCTGAAGACAGAGAATATTTTTCTGACTGCAGACGGCCATGTAAGAATAACAGACTTTGGCATCGCTGTAGTACTGGGTGGGTATAAGAAATCCAAATACAGGTGTAGAGGTACACCTGCATACGCAGCTCCAGCAATGGTGAAGGAGAAGGAACAACGACGTGGGGTAGATTATTTTGCTATTGGCGTCATTTTCTATAAACTATGCACAGGTATGAGACCTTTTCCTGGATATCGTATCAGCAATGACAAAGCAAAGCTGCTGATATTGGAAGCAGATCGTTCACTCATTACAGCATCGCTGTAGTACTGGGTGGGTATAAGAAGTCCAAATACAGGTGTAGAGCTACACCTGCATACGCAGCTCCAGCAATGGTGAAGGAGAAGGAACAACGACGTGGGGTAGATTATTTTGCTATTGGCGTCATTTTCTATAAACTATGCACAGGTATGAGACCTTTTCCTGGATATCGTATCAACAATGACAAAGCAAAGCTGCTGATATTGGAAGCAGCTCCTTCACCCATCGGACATAACAAACAGTACGCCCTAAGGCTGAACCTGGTGTGTTACAGTTAGAACATCCTAAAGGAACTCAGGAAAACGTCACCTCTGTGTGATCTAGACCTAGATTTCCAGAAGCAACAGAAGAGTAAGCCAAGGCCTGAAGAGTGGAATCACCAATATCTACTCCTTTCTATTCACTGCTTGATAATTACATCTTTTATGCATTAATAATAAATATACAAAAGATCTATAGAGAATTTGTCTTCATTATTCCACCATACAATATGAGATGTTTGCTTGGAATCGGTACCAGAGAGAGTCAAAATATAAGGGAGGGAGGTGACGGGTATACACTGACACCTGCCAATAAATGCAAACAAGGGGCTGGCAAACCAACATAATTCTCTGTCATGAAGTTGTCACAATTACCATTTCAGTTCTGAAATTATTAGTCATACTATGTGTGGCCATCCTTACAGGTCCCCGCCATGTTATAATTAACACCATGCCTTCCAATAGATAGTTTAATTTAATGCTGCTTAGAAATGTAGAATGGTAGAGTTGGGAGGAACCTCCGGGGTCATCGGGTCCAACCCCTTGCTCAACGCAGGATTCACTAAAACATCCCAGACAGATGCCTGTCCAGCCTTTGTTTGAAGACTTTTTCTAATATCTAATCTGTGTCTGCTCCCTTTCAGTTTCACCCCCATTGCTTCTAGTTTTTCCTTGTGCAAATGAGAATAGGGCTGATCCCTCTGCACTATAGCAGCCCATCAGATATTTGTAGATAGCTATTAAGTCTCCTCTCAGCCTTCTTTTTTTTGTAAGTTAAACATTCCCAGATCCTTTGACCGTTCCTCATAGGACATGGTTTACAGACCGCTTACTATCCTGATAGCTCTTCTCTGAATTTGCTCCAATTTGTTAAATTGGGGTGCCCAGAACTGGGCACAGTACTCCAGATGAGGTCTGAGCAAAGAGTAGTAAAGGGGGATAGTTACCTCATGTGATCTAGACTCTATGCTTCTCTTAACACATCCCAGAATTGTGTTTGCTTTTTGCTGCTGCATCACACTATTGACTCAAGTTCAGTCTGTGATCTATTAGTATACCCAAGTCTTTTTCACATGTGTGCTGCTTAGCCCAATTCCTCTCGTTCTGTATATGCTTCTTTAATTTTTCTTGCCAAATGTAGAACTTTGCATTTCGTCCTGTTAAGCCTGGTTTTGACACGATGATTTTCGCTCAAAAGATGTCTTTTGAGCGATAATCGTTGTGTTCATTTACAGGGCAAGGTGATCGCTCAAACGTTGAGCAATCACTTTGCGCTCCGAGTGGGGTATGCAGAAGACAAGCAGGGGCGCTTGTCTTCTTCATCCAGCTGTTATCTGGTATACAGCGACTGGTTAACGAAAACTGCACGATGTCAGTGCAGATAGACAACGATTTTTGCTCAAATATGGCTTTGAGCGATTTTTGGGGGAAGGAATCGTTGTGTTTTAATCAGCCTTTAAATACCATTCTATTGCTTGCAGCCCTCTGTTCAAGTTTGTCTAGATCTTTTTGAATCCTCCATCACTGCTCTAGTCTTAGCTGTGTCTCCTAGCTTTGTGTCATTGGCAAATTTGATCAGCTTCCTATCAATTCCCTCCTCCAGATCATTTATAAAAATGTTGAACAAAACTGGGTACTCCACTTGAGACATTTTTCCACTGGGATTATGACCACTCTTTGAGTACGATCACTCAGCCAGTTGTGAATCCACCTAACAGTTGCCTTTTCAATCCCTTGTCTATTTTTTCAATAAAGATGGTATCAGATACTTTGTGAAATGCTTTACTAAAGTCAAAACATACTATATCTAACGTACTTCCCTGATCAAGCCAGTTGGTGATTCTGTCATAGAAGGAAATTAGATTAGTCTAGCATGACTTGTTTGTTATAAACCCATGCTCGCTCTGGTTTATTACTCCATTCTCATCCAAGTACTTCCATACACGCATTCACGGGGGCAGAAATAGTCCAGTAGTAGTGTATAAAGGCCTTAACTAATTAAAACTAAATTTTATTAAGACTTTGAAAACTAGGGCTGTATGACAGAAACACAATGAAAGGCACGATATTTGGAAACCAGCGTGCCTAAACAGACAAACACAAAACCAGTGGCATATAAACCCACCTTCTAAATGCAGGTGTATATATATAATCAAAGGGTAATAAAAAGACTCATAATCCCCTCATATAATGCAAGGAGGATGAGGGCAAGAAATGTTGCTAGCTTCTTAATGCTTGTGCTCAACAACATTCACAGGAGCCACAACGAACAGATTTTAGAGTGGAGACACCCATTATTGTACCGCTCTACACCATGCTTCACTGCTGCCTGCAGATACTCATTATTGTACCGCTCTTCACCATGCTTCACTGCTGCCTGCAGACACTCATTATTGTACCGCTCTTCACCATGCTTCACTGCTGCCTGCAGACACTCATTATTGTACTGCTCTCCGCCATGCTTCACTGCTGCCTGCAGACACTCATTATTGTACCGCTCTCCACCATGCTTCCCTGCTGCCTGCAGACTCCCATTATTGTACCCCCCCCCCCTTTTTGTAGTTTTTCTTTTTTTATGTTGTACAAGAAATGAAATAAGTTTACAAAAACTTGCTTTCTGACGCCATCTCCTGGCCCCCAAAGCTTTTTTTATTTTTTTGTCAATCATATTGCATGATGCCCTTTTTTTGTGCGGTAGCTTGCAGTTTTTATTATTAACTAGAGATGAGTGAGCACCCAAATGCTCGGGTCCGCGTTATTTGAGTCGAGCTTTTCGTAAAATCCGAGAGCTCTACTCGAGTAACGAACCTCATTGACTATAATGGGAGACTCAAGCATTATGTGGGACGCTGAGTCTCGAGTTTTTTTTAAATCTTTTCTTGGTTCGTGTTTCTTCTTCTCTCTCTCTCTCTCTCCCCTCCCTTCCCCTTCCTGCCAGACCAAAAATGTTCGAATGACGCGTGCTGCCGCAGGGAGGGGCCCAAACAGGCATGTCACAGCGGGGAGGAGCCAAAAGCTGGGGCGAGGAGCCAAAAGCTATTTGATGCTCGTTCGAGTAACGAGCACCATCGAGTACGCTAATACTTGAACGAGCATCAAGCTTGACAGAGTATGTTCACTCAACTCTATTATTAACATTTTGGGATAGACAGGACTTTTTGATCACTTTTTATTCAATTTGTATCTTGGATACGGGGTGAACAAAGAAGTCCAATTCTAGCAATGTGTATATTTTCTTTCTGACGGCATTCACCATAGTTGATGACATCACGATGGCAGTTTACAGGGTGACATCACAATGGCAGGCAGCCATTATATTTTAATGTGCTATTTTGTTTCCTATAAACAGATGTTTTATCTAAGGAGGAAAGTCACATCATAAACACCAATGAAGAGAGAGAAAACTTCTAGATCTCTAGAACTGGAGACACCACTACAAAACCGCCAAGATCACTCAGAGCGACAGCAGTGAATCTAAATCTGATTACTGTTCTCTAGAACTGGAGACACCAGAGGAGCTATACAGAACTGCCAAGATCACTCAGAGCGACAGTAGAGACTCTAAATCTGATTACTGTGCTCTATAACTGGAGACACCAGAGGAGCTCCACACACCTATCAAACCCTTCCAGAGCGAAAGTAGCCATGATGAAACACCCACCACAAGTGATATCTGTTTGGAGGAACCCCATCCGAAAGGAATGCGTTGCTATTAAAGCTTCAGCCAAAGGGAATCTCACATGGACCAGGTTCAATTACATAGAGCGCCATATCCTAAAACTATCCCATGAGAGTCCTTACCTTATTCATGGTCTTTCCACCTTCCACACGCTAAACTGTCTATTTTGGGATGGAATCGGCCAATGGAGAAAACCTTGATCATTTTATATTTAATAACTTTGCTCTTGATACCACCACAATAAAATTCATCACAGCAGAAGTGATCTGCGGCACAGAGTTCTTGCATAAGAAAGGCATTATACATCGGGACCTGAAGACAGAGAATATTTTTCTGACTGCAGACGGCCATGTAAGAATAACAGACTTTGGCATCGCTGTAGTACTGGGTGGATATAAGAAATCCAAATACAGGTGTAGAGGTACACCTGCATACGCAGCTCCAGCAATGGTGAAGGAGAAGGAACAACGACGTGGGGTAGATTATTTTGCTATTGGCGTCATTTTCTATAAACTATGCACAGGTATGAGACCTTTTCCTGGATATCGTATCAGCAATGACAAAGCAAAGCTGCTGATATTGGAAGCAGATCGTTCACTCATTACAGCATCGCTGTAGTACTGGGTGGGTATAAGAAGTCCAAATACAGGTGTAGAGCTACACCTGCATACGCAGCTCCAGCAATGGTGAAGGAGAAGGAACAACGACGTGGGGTAGATTATTTTGCTATTGGCGTCATTTTCTATAAACTAGTCACAGGTATGAGACCTTTTCCTGGATATCGTATCAACAATGACAAAGCAAAGCTGCTGATATTGGAAGCAGCTCCTTCACCCATCGGACATAACAAACAGTACGCCCTAAGGCTGAACCTGGTGTGTTACAGTTAGAACATCCTAAAGGAACTCAGGAAAACGTCACCTCTGTGTGATCTAGACCTAGATTTCCAGAAGCAACAGAAGAGTAAGCCAAGGCCTGAAGAGTGGAATCACCAATATCTACTCCTTTCTATTCACTGCTTGATAATTACATCTTTTATGCATTAATAATAAATATACAAAAGATCTATAGAGAATTTGTCTTCATTATTCCACCATACAATATGAGATGTTTGCTTGGAATCGGTACCAGAGAGAGTCAAAATATAAGGGAGGGAGGTGACGGGTATACACTGACACCTGCCAATAAATGCAAACAAGGGGCTGGCAAACCAACATAATTCTCTGTCATGAAGTTGTCACAATTACCATTTCAGTTCTGAAATTATTAGTCATACTATGTGTGGCCATCCTTACAGGTCCCCGCCATGTTATAATTAACACCATGCCTTCCAATAGATAGTTTAATTTAATGCTGCTTAGAAATGTAGAATGGTAGAGTTGGGAGGAACCTCCGGGGTCATCGGGTCCAACGCCTTGCTCAACGCAGGATTCACTAAAACATCCCAGACAGATGCCTGTCCAGCCTTTGTTTGAAGACTTTTTCTAATATCTAATCTGTGTCTGCTCCCTTTCAGATTCACCCCATTGCTTCTAGTTTTTCCTTGTGCAAATGAGAATAGGGCTGATCCCTCTGCACTATAGCAGCCCATCAGATATTTGTAGATAGCTATTAAGTCTCCTCTCAGCCTTCTTTTTTTTGTAAGTTAAACATTCCCAGATCCTTTGACCGTTCCTCATAGGACATGGTTTACAGACTGCTTACTATCCTGATAGCTCTTCTCTGAATTTGCTCCAATTTGTTAAATTGGGGTGCCCAGAACTGGGCACAGTACTCCAGATGAGGTCTGAGCAAAGAGTAGTAAAGGGGGATAGTTACCTCATGTGATCTAGACTCTATGCTTCTCTTAACACATCCCAGAATTGTGTTTGCTTTTTGCTGCTGCATCACACTATTGACTCAAGTTCAGTCTGTGATCTATTAGTATACCCAAGTCTTTTTCACATGTGTGCTGCTTAGCCCAATTCCTCTCGTTCTGTATATGCTTCTTTAATTTTTCTTGCCAAATGTAGAACTTTGCATTTCGTCCTGTTAAGCCTGGTTTTGACACGATGATTTTCGCTCAAAAGACGTCTTTTGAGCGATAATCGTTGTGTTCATTTACAGGGCAAGGTGATCGCTCAAACGTTGAGCAATCACTTTGCGCTCCGAGTGGGGTATGCAGAAGACAAGCAGGGGCGCTTGTCTTCTGCATCTAGCTGTTATCTGGTATACAGCGACTGGTTAACGAAAACTGCACGATGTCAGTGCAGATAGACAACGATTTTTGCTCAAATATGGCTTTGAGCGATTTTTGGGGGAAGGAATCGTTGTGTTTTAATCAGCCTTTAAATACCATTCTATTGCTTGCAGCCCTCTGTTCAAGTTTGTCTAGATCTTTTTGAATCCTCTCTCACTGCTCTAGTCTTAGCTGTGTCTCCTAGCTTTGTGTCATTGGCAAATTTGATCAGCTTCCTATCAATTCCCTCCTCCAGATCATTTATAAAAATGTTGAACAAAACTGGGTACTCCACTTGAGACATTTTTCCACTGGGATTATGACCACTCTTTGAGTACGATCACTCAGCCAGTTGTGAATCCACCTAACAGTTGCCTTTTCAATCCCTTGTCTATTTTTTCAATAAAGATGGTATCAGATACTTTGTCAAATGCTTTACTAAAGTCAAAACATACTATATCTAACGTACTTCCCTGATCAAGCCAGTTGGAGATTCTGTCATAGAAGGAAATTAGATTAGTCTAGCATGACTTGTTTGTTATAAACCCATGCTCGCTCTGGTTTATTACTCCATTCTCATCCAAGTACTTCCATACACGCATTCACGGGGGCAGAAATAGTCCAGTAGTAGTGTATAAAGGCCTTAACTAATTAAAACTAAATTTTATTAAGACTTTGAAAACTAGGGCTGTATGACAGACACACAATGAAAGGCACGATATTTGGAAACCAGCGTGCCTAAACAGACAAACACAAAACCAGTGGCATATAAACCCACCTTCTAAATGCAGGTGTATATATATAATCAAAGGGTAATAAAAAGACTCATAATCCCCTCATATAATGCAAGGAGGATGAGGGCAAGAAATGTTGCTAGCTTCTTAATGCTTGTGCTCAACAACATTCACAGGAGCCACAACGAACAGATTTTAGAGTGGAGACACCCATTATTGTACCGCTCTCCACCATGCTTCACTGCTGCCTGCAGACACTCATTATTGTACCGCTCTCCACCATGCTTCACTGCTGCCTGCAGACACTCATTATTGTACCGCTCTTCACCATGCTTCACTGCTGCCTGCAGACACTCATTATTGTACCACTCTTCACCATGCTTCACTGCTGCCTGCAGATACTCATTATTGTACCGCTCTTCACCATGCTTCACTGCTGCCTGCAGACACACATTATTGTACCGACCTCCACCATGCTTCACTGCTGCCTGCAAACACTCATTATTGTACCGCTCTCCACCATGCTTCACTGCTGCCTGAAGACACACATTATTGTACCGACCTCCACCATGCTTCACTGCTGCCTGCAAACACTCATTATTGTACCGCTCTTCACCATGCTTCACTGCTGCCTGCAGACACTCATTATTGTACCGCTCTCCACCATGCTTCACTGCTGCCTACAGACATTCATTATTGTACCGCTCTCCGCCATGCTTCACTGCTGCCTGCAGACACTCATTATTGTACCGCTCTCCGCCATGCTTCACTGCTTCCTGCAGACACTCATTATTGTACCGCTCTCCGCCATGCTTCACTGCTGCCTGCAGACACTCATTATTGTACCGCTCTCCACCATGCTTCACTGCTGCCTGCAGACACCCATTATTGTACCCCCCCCCCCTCCTACGGGGGGACACCGGACCCCCACAACCAGGAGCATGCTCGCGGGGTAAGTCCCTCTGGAAATGTCAGAGCAAATGTGGTGCATGCACATCTCTGGTGGGAACCCACGTTCGGTCGTCTGGGCCAAGCCCTCTCCAGTGCACCAGGTACCGTAACGCGCCTCTAACATGTCTGGCATCAATAAGTCTTTCAACCTCGTACTCCAGTTCCCCCTGTACTAGCGTAGGAGAGGGCGGGTTCTGGGTGGGCAGAACTGGAGTCACATACCTCTTAAGCAAACTTTTGTGGAAGATGTTGTAAACCTTCCAAGACCCAGGAAGGGATAATTTATATGCCACCGGGCTAACAACCTGAGAGATCGAATGTAGAAATGGTATGGGAACAGCACTTCTCCACACGACCTGTAAGGTGGGACCTGCAGAACACAGGCTGCCAGCCACAGCAGGAGTCTGGATCTGTAGACTCCAAGTAATATAGTCTAGTAAAGTAGTGAGCCGCGGCAGCAATAAAGATGCAGGAGTTTAACAAAGCGTTGTCTGTGCAACGTTTCAATCTGTAGTCAGATCTTTGACATGCTTGAGAAAGATCTGACTACAGATCGAAACGTTGCACAGAGGAATAAAGACAACGCTTTGTTAAACTCCGGCATCTTTATTGCTGCCGCGGCTCACTACTTTACTAACCTGAGAGATCGAAGATGGATCAATAAAACAAGGAGCAAGTTTTAAGAACAGAACCTTAAGGCCTCCTTCCCACGAACGGATTTCCGCCGCGTAAATTTGCGGCAAAAATCCGCTGCGTTGCCCCCTGCTGTTAGGTTCTATTGAACCTAATAGCACAATGCTCACGATGCGTAATTCCACCGCGGAATTACGCACCGTGAAATCTCCCGTTCTCAACAGCAGCATGCTCCATTTGCTGCGGGTGTACGCGCTGACGGCTTCCATTGCAGTCAATGGAAGCCGTCCGTTCACGCTATCTCCCGCTGTAACGAGCGGAAGATAGCGTGAAAAAACGCTTCCCCGCCTACCGCCGCGCGTCATATAACGCGGCCGGCGCGTCACGTGACAAAATCTCTATGGGAAGGCAAAACTTCAGATAGTTGCTTGGAGAAAATGTCAGAAAATTTGGAGATATAGTCTGGTAACTCAACACCCTAATAAACAGAGGTATCTAAGTCCACAGTACACATGTGATTGGTACACCGGGGACCCCATTTGACCAGATCCAGAGTGTCCAAATTAATAACGGGATTGTGTTCTCTTAACCAAGGTAGCCCTAAGACAATGTCTACAGACAAGTCTTTCATGACAAGGAAGGTGCAAGACTCCGTATGCGAAGCTCCTACAGTAAAAGAGCAACAACAGTGGGGATCAGGCAAAGAAGACAATAAAGAAAGACTGGGGGGAGGGGGGGACTTAGAACCCTTGATAGAACCACTACAAAGGCTCTTTTCAAGATGGACTGTTTCAAATGGGGGATTGTGAAGGCTATGAGCATAAAACATATATATATATTTCATCCTGTCTTCTATGAACATCTTTGATATACCCTTCCGGAGGCTATGGGCCTAAAACATATTCATATATATTTTATCCTGTCTCCTATGAACATCTTTGATATAGGCTTGTACACTCATGTGTTGTTTGCACGGCAAGATTGCATTGTTATAGGAATTAGAAATGGAGAATAGTACTTAGCATATGTATATATAACTTACATTCTTCCCTATCTTCTGTTACACTGTTCAAAGGTCAGTGTGCAATAGTGTCCAGTAAAGACAATGCCTTAATGAGTAACTGCTATCTATGTAAAAACACATGACTGACTAAAATGTACACTTATTGACAATAGACCACACTCCTTTAAAATACTATATAAAGAAAGATGTTTTGTAACAAAGGTAGATTGCTTTAAGACATGGTCATGATTTCTGTGTCCACTGCTTTCTCACGGCGGCCGCCATAACCACCTCTGATTTGGAGCCTCACAGCATATTGACGGAACATTGAATTTCCCTAACATTAATGGGCGCCCAAGAAACGTGAGCCTTGAAGGAAGAAGAGGACCACCTACACCTCGAACCCCCTCGACCCATATGGGGTAAGGAGCCACTCGGAACCACGGATTGACAAAAATTGTGCAGTAAGGTAAGATTTTATCTTGCCACAATCTCTCTGTGCTTCTTGGTTGCTCCTTTCCTGGCCGAGGGGTAAGAAGTGCATGCCTCTTATAAATCTTCAAGCTTTTTAAGAATTCAAATGGTGGGCTAAATATGCTGTGACTAAAATGTACACTTATTGACAATAGACCTCACTCCTTTAAAATACTATATAAAGAAAGATGTTTATAGTCTGGTAACTCAACACTCTAACAGAGGTATCTAAGTTCACAGGACACATGTGATTGGTACACCGGAGACCCCATTTGACCAGATCCAGAGTGTCCAAATTAATAACGGGATTGTGTTATTACCCACCACAAGTGATATCTGTTTGGATGAACCTGACCAGTCTGACGAGGAAAGATCTGGCACAGTACCCCTATCACTAGAGTCCTTCACTTTCCATCACACGCTGGGAGCAGGTGCCTTTGGAAAAGTCTACCTGGCAAGAGATCTTATCCGAAAGGAATGTGTTGCCATTAAGGCTTCAACCAAACGGAATCTAACATGGACCAGGTCCAATTACATAGAGCGCCATGTCCTAAAACTGTCCCATGAGAGTCTTTACCTCATTCACGGCCTGGCCGCCTTCCACACGCTAAGCTGTGTGTATTTTGTGATGGAATTGGCCAATGGAGGGCACCTTGATCATTTTATATTTAATAACTTTGCTCTTGATACCACCACTATAAAATTCATCACAGCAGAAGTGATCTGCGGCACAGAGTTCTTGCATAAGAAAGGCATTATACATCGGGACCTGAAGCCAGAAAACATTCTTCTGACCGCAGACGGCCATGTCAAAATAACTGACTTTGGCATTGCTGTAGTAGTGAGTGGAAATAAGAAGACCAAATTTAGGTGTAGAGGTACACCTGGATATGCGGCCCCAGAAATGGTGATGGACAAGGAACATGGACGTGGGGTTGATTATTTCGCTATTGGCGTCATTCTGTACAAACTATGTACAAGTACAAGACCTTTTCCTGGATATCGTATCAGCGATATTCAGCATGCTGTCATCCATCATACTCCACACTACCCAAGGTCTCTGAATCGAGTCACACAGAACATCTTAAAAGGACTGCTGTGCAAAAATCAGTTCAAGCGGCTAGGAGTGAAAGTAGATGTCAGAAAGCATCCATTTTTTGATGGCACAAATTGGGAAGATGTGGAAGCCAGGAGAGTGGCACCACCAGCAATAATGATAGCAGATTCTGTTGACCTGAATATTAACCGAACTCTGGACTATGCTGAACGGCCAAACAGAAGAATTACTGTAGACCCAAAGATCTTCAAAAGATTCAGCTTTGTATGTCCAGAATGGTCACGACACTATCATCCAGTCATCATGAAGACCACAGCTTAAACATCCAAGCAGTTTAGCAGGCATTCAAGAAGAAAGATAGGTAAGTGGAAGAGCTCCTACTTATGCAGTATATATGTGAGGAGATGATTATCCTTGTAGAGATTACAGGATGTGTGATGTGTTTATTCTATGAGATGCTGATCTGGACACGTGTATCTTTCTTTTTACAGTAACAACCAAATTCAACTAGACTTTCCTATTTACTGGGCTTGACAACCCCACCAAACATCCACCACTTAACATCCATGTAGATTTGAGCTCCAACAACCCAGGGATTGATTCCGATCGCCATCTTTGGGGTCAGGGAGGAATTTTTTCCCCTTTATATGAGGATAAACCAACATTTAATCCTATGGGGTTTTTTGCCTCCCTCTGGGTCAACATAGCAACTAATTACAGGTTGAAATTGAAGGACTTTCAACTTTGCTTGCTAGATAACCATCTAAACCTCTCATCTACAATGTGGTGGCAACAACAGAAGGAAGCTGCTGGGATTGGAAGCAGCTCCTTCAACCATAGGATTTGACAGAAGGAAGCTGCTGAATTGGAAGCAGCTCCTTCACCCATCGGACATAACAAACAGTACGCCCTAAGGCTGAACCTGGTGTGTTACAGTTAGAACATCCTAAAGGAACTCAGGAAAATATCACCTCTGTGTGATCTAGACCTAGATTTCCAGAAGCAACAGAAGAGTAAGCCAAGGCCTGAAGAGCAGAATCACCATCATCTGCTCCTTTCTATTCACTGCATGATAATTACATCTTTCATGCATTAATAAATATTTAAAGATCTATAGAGAATTTGTCTTCATAATTTCAGCAAAAAATATGAGATGTTTGCTTGGAATTGGTACCAGAGAGCGTCAAAATATAAGGGAGGGAGGCAACGGGTATACACTGACACTTGCCAATAAATGCAACCAAGGAGCTGATGGAGTTGTCACAATTACCATTTCAGTTCTGAAATTGTTAGTGTTGCGTCCTCTGGATGTGCAACCTCAATAACATAAATCAAAGGCACAACTGTGCAAAAGGAAACAAAAACTAAAAGGGAATGCTCTCCCTATCGTCCCCTAACCCGGGAGGGGGCCCTGCCTACTCGGCAGACCGACCGCACTGATAAGTGCGAGCCTGCACTCGAACCTGGACCACTGACCAGTCCCTCACTGGGGGCCCTAGCACAAAACAAAAGGAGAAACAAAACCAAACAGTAAAGAACTTAGCTTTAAATGAAGAGCTTCCACCACTCTGTGTTGCTCCGATGCTGTCCAACATAGGACTGAAGTGAATTGACCAGCACAGGAGTCACAGTTAACACTGCTTAAATAGGAGCAGAGCTACTTAGCACCAGGTGCTGACTGACATTAATCTTGCAACCACCACACCTCTCAGCTCCTGGAGAGGTAGAAATGCTGCTAAGCCCTGGTCTGGCCTGAAAGCAAGGTGGGAACCTCAGAACGGCTGCAACAGTACCTCCCCTTCTAGGAGGGGCCCCAGGACCCTTAAGATCAGGACGACCAGGGTTTGATCTGTAAAATTTTTTGACTCGACGGGAGTTCAAAATGTGACTTATTACCAACTGCTCCTCCCCATCTGTTAGCACAGGAGCCGGGGGTGGGGAGTCATTCCCAGGATCGATGAATCTTTTGAGCAGAGATTTGTGGCAAACATTGTTAATTTTCATCGCCCTGGGAATTTCTAACCGGAAGGCCACCGCGTTAATCTTCTCAATTATTTTAAACGGACCGATAAATCGCGGGCCCAGTTTAGCGGATGGTTGTTTGAGTTTTATATTTCTGGTAGACAACCAAACCAAGTCTCCAACACGGAATTCCGCCCCCTCTGGGGGGTGACTGTCAGCAACTTGCTTTCTCCGCTGAACTGCTCGCCGTAACTCTCTCTGGACCTCGGCCATAATAGGCCCAGAAGAATCCGGCTGCCCCGGTGCCGGAGCCGTAGCAACACACTTCTTCAATTTCTGAACCCTCTCAGGATCCATCTCAAAACCCTCTTGGGTATAAGCTTTGAGCGTCAGTCTCTCAGGAGGGGGTATGCGGCTCCTGGGGAACTCGTAGTCAGGGAGAAGTTTAATAGCACAATCCCCCTGTCTGTGCGGTGGTAATTTGTCTGCCCCCACTGGGGGAAGCACCTCAGAGAGGTCAGGGATGACTTCCGGCAGCTCTTTTGTCTGAGTAGAAGCTATAGCAACAGAAACGTAACTGGACAGACAACCAGGGCTCCATTCAACAATGTCCCCCTTCTCCCAGTCTACTACCGGGTTGTGTAGACGTAGCCAAGGCAGCCCCAAGACTACTTGCGAAGGGAGGGATTCTATGACATATAATGTTATAATCTCCCTGTGGAACAGCCCAATTTTTAAACGGACGTTAGGCACACAAAACCTCAGACTTCTCTGCGATAGTGGAGCAGCATCAATGGCGGATACGGGGATGGGAAACTCCAGAGCCTTCATCTCCAAGCCTAAACGTCTAACCGTCTCCCAATGTATTAAATTAATACTAGCTCCACAATCCAGAAGGACTCTTATGGGGCTGCCGACACTATCAGACAGGATCTCAGCAGGAAGCATCAGTCTGGAGGGTGATATCCAGGCAATTTGATGGCCTAGAGGGGCCCCCTCAGTAATCTCCCGGTCATCAAGTCCTGGCTGGCAACTATGACGGGGACAACACTGAGCCATGCGACCAATGCGGTTACAGGAAAAGCATCAACCTTTACACTGTAGCTTGTTCCCATTTCTAGCCCTAGCAGCCAGAAACCCCAAGTGCATGGGCTCCTCCACATCCACTGATAAGAAGCCAGAATCTATGGAGAGTTCCTGATGTCTCTCCCTGATCCGTCTCCCAGCTTTGATAGCCAGAGACATGGCCTCATCAAGACTGCGGGGTACTGGATAACCTACCAGTACATTCTTGATTTTATTGGATAGACCCCAATGGAACTGGCTCTTCAAAGCAGGGTCATTCCACTGGGTTTCTGCTGCCCAATGTCGAAACCCAGCACAATAATCTTCGACAGAGGAGTCTCCCTGTCATAAATGTCTGATATTCCCTTCAGCCACTGATATCTTGTCTGGGTCATCATAGATAAGACCCAATGCAGCAAAAAAGTCATCCACCGAGTCCAAGGCCTCAGACATTGGGGGTAATAAAAAAGCCCATGCCTGTGGCGCCCCCTGGAGTCTGGACATGACAATGCCCACCTTCTGGGAGTCGTCCCCTGAAGACACCAGACGCAGTCTAAAGTAGAGCTTACAGGCATCCCGAAAGGATCCAAATTTCTGCCTATCACCAGAAAAATGGTCGGGTAGCTCAATTTTTGGTTCCTTGCTGGGAACCTGCAGCGCAGTTTGTCGCTGTTTTATCTCAGCGAGCTCAGCAGCCAGCGTGCCAAGCTGGTGCGACAAAACCTCAAGGGGATTCATAGTAACAGCACAGAATCTCCCTGAGTAGGTAAGGGCTGGTCAATCTGTTGCGTCCTCTGGACGTGCAACCTCAATAACATAAATCAAAGGCACAACTGTGCAAAAGGAAACTAAAACTAAAGGGGAATGCTCTCCCTATCGTCCCCTAACCCGGGAGGGGGCCCTGCCTACTCGGCAGACCGACCGCGCTGATAAGTGCGAGCCTGCACTCGAACCTGGGCCACTGACCAGTCCCTCACTGGGGGCCCTAGCAAAAAAAAACAAAAGGAGAAACAAAACAAAACCAAACAGTAAAGAACTTAGCTTCAAATGAAGAGCTTCCACCACTCTGTGTTGCTCCGACGCTGTCCAACATAGGACTGAAGTGAATTGACCAGCACAGGAGTCACAGTTAACACTGCGTAAATAGGAGCAGAGCTACTTAGCACCAGGTGCTGACTGACATTAATCTTACAACCACCACACCTCTCAGCTCCAGGAGAGGTAGGAATGTTGCTAAGCCCTGGTCTGGCCTGAAAGCAAGGTGGGAACCTCAGAACAGCTGCAACAGTTAGTCATACTATGTGTGGCCATCCTTACAGGTCCCCGCCATGTTCTAATTAACACCATGCTTCCCAATAGATACTTTAATTTAATGCTGCTTAGAATGGTAGAGTTGGAAGGAACCTCCAGGGTCATCGGGTCCGACCCCCTGCTCAATACAGGATTCACTAAATCATCCCAGACAGATGTCTGTCTAGCGTACGGCCACTGATAAAGGGAAAGTCATATACACGCAATATAGCCTGTATTCTTTTTCAAAACATTTTTTTAAAAAGCTCCTTCTTAGGGCTACCTCTGACAGTCTGCATTTTACAGGTTATCAGGGGGGAGTTGTAGTGCATCACTATTGCACAGCTAGGCATGTTTGCAGCCTTCCGTATAATTTTTTTCTGCCTGCAGTTTGCGTTACAATACCGCTGTCAGCCTCCAACTGTACGCCAATAATTCCATCATGCTTCACTGCTGCCTGCAAATACCAATTATTGTACTGCTCTCCACCATGTTTAACTTCTGCCCGCAGACACCCATTATTGTACCGCTCTCACCATGCTTTACTGCTGCCTGCAGACACTCATGTATTCTATTACTCTCCACCATGCTTCACTGCTGCCTGCAGATACCCATTGTTTTACTGCTCTGCACGATGCCTCACTGCTGCCTGCAGACACTCATTATTGTACCACTCTCCACCATGCTTTAAAACTGCTGCCTGCAGACACTCATTTAATGTATCACTCTCCACCATGCATTACTGCTACCAGCAGATACCCATTATTTTACTGCTCTTCACTATGCCTCACTGCTGCCTGCAGACATTCATTATTGTACGGCTCTTCACCATGCTTTACTGCTGCCTGCAGACCCTCATTATTGTACCACTCTCTGCCATGCCTTACTGCTGTCTGCAGACCCTTATTATTGTACCACTCTCTACCATGCTTTACTGCTGCCTGCAGATATACATTATTGTACCTCTCTTAACCATGCTTTACTGCTACCTGCAGACACTCATTGTACTGCTCTCCACCATGCTTACTCCTGCCTGCAGATACCCATTATTGTACCGCTCTCCCCCATGCTTTACTGCTGCCTGCAGATACCCATTATTGTATCGCTCTCCACCATGCGTTACTGCTGCCTGCAGATACCCATTATTTTACTGCTCTTCACTGTGCCTCACTGCTGCCTGCAGACATTCATTATTGTACCACTCTCCACCATGCTTCACTGCTGTCTGCAGACACTCATTATTGTACCACTCTCCACCATGCTTCACTTCTGCCTGCAGACACGTTATTGTACGGCTCTCCACCATGCTTTGCTGCTGCTTGCAGACACTCATTATTGTATCACTCTCCACCGCTTTTCACCATGCTTCACTGCTGTTTGCAAACACTCATTATTGTACCACTCTCCAACATGCTTCACTGTTACCTGCAGACACTAATTTATTGTGTCAATCTTCGTCATTTTTTACTGCTGCCTGCAGATACACTTTTTTGTACCGCTCTCCAACATGCCTCACTGCTCTCTGCAGACACTCATCATTGTACCACTTTCCACCATGCTTCACTGCTGCCTGCAGACACTCATTATTTACCGCTCTTCACCATGCTTCACTGCTACCTGCAGACACTCAGTATTGTACCGCTCTCTACCATGCTTCACTGCTGCCTGCAGACACTCATCATTGTACCGCTCTCCACCATGCTTCACTGCTGCCTGCAGACACTAATTATTTACTGCTCTCCAGCATGCTTCATTGCTGCTTGCAGACACATACTGCTCTCCAGCCCTTCGGCAAACTACCTTCTGCTACAGCCAAATATTTAACATTTTGACTCCTGCAGTTTTTATTATTAACATTTTGGGGTAGACAGGACTTTTTGATCGCTTTTTATTCAATTTGTGTCTTGGATACGGGGTGACCAAAAAAGTCCAATTCTGGCATTGTGTAAATTTTATTTCTGACGGCATTCACCATAGTTGATGACATCACAATGGCAGTTTACAAGGTGACATCACAATGGCAGGTAGCCATTATATTTTAACGTGTTATTTTGTTTTCCTACAAACAGCCGCTTTATCTAAGGAGAAAAGTGACATTATAAACAACAATGAAGAGAGAGAAGACAGTAGAGCTGAGCAGTCAAGCAGAACTGGCTCCTCTCTAGAACTGAAGACATCAGAGGAGCTTTACAGAAGCGCCAATACCATTCAGAGCGACAGTAGTGATTCTGAAACTGATTACTCTTCTCTAGAACTAGAGATATCAGAGGAGCTCTACAGAACCGCCAAGACCATTGAGAGCGCCAGTAGTGACTCTAAAACTGATTACTCTTCTCTAGAGCTGGAGACATCAGAGGAGATCTACAGAACCTGCAAGACTATTCAGAGCGATAGTAGTGACTCTAAAACTGATTACTCTTCTCTAGAGCTGGAGACATCAGAGGAGATCTACAGAACCTGCAAGACTATTCAGAGCGACAGTAGTGACTCTAAAACTGATTACTCTTCTCTAGAACTGGAGACATCAGAGAAGCTCTACAAAATTGCCAAGACCATTCAGAGCGACAGTAGTGATTCTAAAACTGATTACTCTTCTCTAGAGCTGGAGACATCAGAGGAGATCTACAGAATCGCCAAGACCACTCAGAGTGATAGTAGTGACTCTTAATCTGACTACTATTCTCTAGAACTGGAGACATCAGAGGAGCTCCACACATCTATCAAACCCTCCCAGAGTGAGAGCAGTCATGATGAAACACACACCACACGTGATATGTGTTTGGAGGAACCCCACCAGTCTGACGAGGAAAGATCTGGCACAGTACCCCTATCACTAGAGTCCTTCACGTTCCATCAGACGCTGGAAGTAGGGGCCTTTGGAAAAGTCTTCCTGGCAAGAGATCTTATTCGAAAGGAATGTGTTGCCATTAAAGCTTCAGCCAAAAGAAATCTAACATGGACCAGGTCCAATTACATAGAGTGCCATGTCCTAAAACTGTCCCATGAGAGTCCTTACCTCATTCACGGCCTGGCCGCCTTCCACACGCTAAGCTGTGTCTATTTTGTGATGGAATTGGCCAATGGAGGGCACCTCGATCATTTTATATTTAATAACTTTCCTCTTGATACCACCACTATAAAATTCATCACAGCAGAAGTGATCTGCGGCACAGAGTTCCTGCATAAGAAAGGCATTATACATCGGGACCTGAAGCCAGAAAACATTCTTCTGACCGCAGACGGCCATGTCAAAATAACTGACTTTGGCATTGCTATTGTAGTGAGTGCGTATAAGAAGACCAAATTTAGGTGTAGAGGTACACCTGGATATGCGGCCCCAGAAATGGTGATGGACAAGGAACATGGACGTGGGGTTGATTATTTTGCTATTGGCGCCATTCTTTATAAACTATGTACAAGTACAAGACCTTTTCCTGGATATCGTGTCAACGATATTCAGCATGCTGTCATCCATCATACTCCACGCTACCCAAGGTCTCTGAATAGAGTTACACAAAACATCTTAAAAGGGCTGCTGTGCAAAAATCAGTTCAAGCGGCTGGGAGTCAAAGGAGATATCAGAAAGCATCCATTTTTTGATGGCACAAATTGGGAAGATGTGGAAGCCAGGAGAGTGGCACCACCAGCAATAATGATAGCAGATTCTGTTGACCTGAATATTAACCGAACTCTGGACTATGCTGAACGGCCAAACAGAAGAATTACTGTAGACCCAAAGATCTTGAAAAGATTCAGCTTTGTATGTCCAGAATGGTCACGACACTATCATCCGGTCATCATGAAGACCACAGCTTAAACATCCAAGCAGTTTAGCAGGCATTCACGAAGAAAGATAGGTAAGTGGAAGAGCTCCCACGTAAACAGTATATATGTGAGGAGATGATTATCCTTGTAGAGATTACAGGATGTGTGATGTGTTTATTCTATGAGATGCTGATCTGGACACGTGTATCTTTCTTTTTACAGTAACAACCAACTCAACTAGACTTTCCTATTTACTAGTCTTGACAACCCAACTAAACATCCACCACTAAACATCCATGTAGATTCGAGCTCCAACAACCCAGGGATTGATTCCGATCGCCATATTTGGGGTCACGGAGGAATTTTTTCCCTTTATATGAGGGAAAAAACATTTAATCCTCAGGGGTTTTTCGCCTTCCTCTGGGTCAACATAGCAACTAATTACAGGTTGAAATTGAAGGACTTCTTTCAACTTTGCTTGCTATGTAACCATCTAAACCTCTCATCTACAATGTGGTGGCAACAGCAGAAGGAAGCTGCTGGGATTGGAAGCAGCTCCTTCAACCATAGGATTTGACAGAAGGAAGCTGCTGAATTGGAAGCAGCTCCTTCACTCATCGGACTTGACAGAAGGAAGCTGCTCAGATTGGAAGCAGCTCCTTCAATCATTGGACATGACAAACAGAAGGCCCAAAGGCTGAACCTGGAGTGTTGCAGTTAGAACATCCTAAAGGAACTCAGGAAAACGTCACCTCTGTGTGATCTAGACCTAGATTTCCAGAAGCAACAGAAGAGTAAGCCAAAAGCCTGAAGAGTGGAATCACCATCATCTGTTCCTTTCTATTCACTGCATGATAATTAAATCTTTTATGCATTAATAATAAATATACAAAAGATCTATAGATAATTTGTCTTCATTATTCCACCATACAATATGAGATGTTTGCTTGGAATTGGTACCAGAGAGCGTCACAATATAAGGGAGGGAGGCGACGGATATACAGTACACTGACACTGGCCAATAAATGCAACCAAGGAGCTGATGGAGTTGTCACAATTACCATTTCAGTTCTGAAATTGTTAGTCATACTATGTGTGGCCATACTTACAGGACCCTGCCATATTCTAATTAACACCATGCTTCCCAATAGATACTTTAATTTAATGCTGCTTAGAATGGTAGAGTTGGAAGGAACCTCCAGGATCATCGGGTCCAACCCCCTGCTCAATGCAGGATTCACTAAATCATCCCAGACAGATGTCTGTCCAGCCTTTGTTTCAAGACTTCCAGTGAAGGAGAACTCACCACCTCCCATGGTAACCTGTTCCACTCATTGATCACCCTCACTGTCAGAAAGTTTTTTCTAATATTTAATCTGTGTCTCCCCCCTTTCAGTTTCATCCCATTGCTTCTAGTCTTTCCTTGCACAAATGAGAATAGGGCTGATCCCTCTGCACTGTGACAGCCCTTCAGATATTTGTAGACAGCTATTAAGTCTCCTCTCAGCAAGCTAATCATTCTCAGATCCTTTAACCGTTCCTTATAGAACATGGTTTGCAGACTGCTTACTATCCTGGTAGCTCTTCTCTGAATTTGCTCCAGTTTGTTAAATTGGGGTGCCCAGAACTGGACACAGTACTCCAGATGAGGTCTGAGCAAAGAGTTGTAGAGGGGGATAGTTACTTCATGTGATCTAGACTCTATGCTTCTCTTAATACATCCCAGAATTGTTTTTGCTTTTTGCTGCTGCATCACATTATTGACTCATGTTCTGGCTGTGATGTATTAGTATACCCAAGTCATTTTCACATGTGTGCTGCTTAGCCCAATTCCTCCCGTTCTGTATGTGCATCTTTAATTTTTTTGCCGAGATGTAGAACTTTGCATTTCTTCCTATTAAGCCTGGTTTAGACACAATGATTATCGATCAAAAAATGTCTTTTGAGCGACTTTTGAGCGATAATCGTTGTGTGCATTCACAGGGCAAGGTGATCGCTCAAACGTTGAGCGTTCACTTTGCACTCCGCGTGGGGTATGCAGAAGACAAGTGGGGCTGCATGCTAAAAGAGAACGATCGGTGACTGGTTAACAAAAACTGCACGATGTCAGTGCAGTTAGACAACAATTCTCGTTCAAAAGACGGTTTTGAGCAATTTTTGAGCGAGAATCATGTCTAAAACAGCCCTTAAATACCATTCTATTGGTCGCAGCCCTCTGTTCAAGTTTGTCTAGGTCTTTTTGAATCCTCTCTCTCTTCCCTAGTGTTAGCTATCTCTCCTAGCTTTGTGTCATTGGCAAATTTGATCAGTTTCCCATCAATTCCCTCCTCCAGATCATTTATAAAAATGTTGAACTAAACTGGGTACTCCACTTGAGCCATTTTTCCACAGGGGTGTGCAGCCATTTATGACCACTCTTTGAGTACGATCACCCCGCCAGTTGTGAATCCTCCTAAGGCCGCCTGCAGACGAGCGGGTCGGATCCGGCGGCGAGAATTCTCACCGCGGGACCCGACCCGAGCGCCTGCAGGGATGAGAGCGCACTCACCCGCGCCCGGGCAGCCGGCGCATGCGCAGACCGGAGCCGCCGGCTGCGTGAGTGACGTTTCTGTGCGAGGCTCTGCGAGCCCCGCACAAAAATAGGACATGTTGCGGTTTGTTTGCCGCGCGAAATTTCGCGCGGCCAAACCGCGGCCGTCTGCATAGGATTGCGTTTGTTAACGCAATCCTATGCAGGCTTTGAGCGGCGGAAATCCCGCCGCGGGATTTCCGCTCGTCTGCAGGCGGCCTAACAGTTGCCTTTTCAATCCCTTGTCAATTTTTTTCAATAAGGATGGTATGAGATACTTTGTCAAATGCTTTACTAAAGTCAAAACATACTATATCTAATGCACTTCCCTGATCAAGGCAGTTGATGATTCTATCATAGAAGGAAATTAGATTCGTCTGGCATGGATTGTTTCTTACAAACCCATGCTGGCTCTGGTTTATTACTCCATTCTCATCCATACATGCATTCACTGGGGCAGAAATAGTCCAGTAGTAGTGTATAATGCCCTTCACAGATTAGACTAATTAAAACTAAATTTTATTAAGACTTTGAAAACTAGGGCTATATGACAAACACCCAATGAAAGGCGATAATTGGAAACCAGCGTGCCTAAAAGGACAAACACAAAATCAGTGGCATATGAACCCACCTTCTAAATGCAGGTGTATATAAATAATCAAAGCGTAATAAAAAAAGACTCATAATCCCCTCATATAATGCAAGGAGGATGAGGGCAATAAATCTTGCTAGCTTCTTAATGCTTGTGCTCAACAACATTCACAGGAGCCACAAAGAACAGACTTTAGAGTGGGTGCCACCCCCTGATATGAAAAAATAATATATTCTAATGTGATAGTATAGTAGATAGAATAATTCTTAATTCAGACTAAATAGGTCCTACGTGTTTCCCTGGAGGTCTCAGTTCATCAGGGACCCTAATGTCTCTCACAGGTAATAATATCAATCTCTCTAATAGAAAATAACTCAACTATGTATCTTTGATGGGAAAATAGAGAAAAAAGGTCTCACAGTTATAGAGGGAGTAAAGTCATAAATAGCTAAAAGATTACTAGTTCCCCAGAACCTATAGCTGACCACCTGCGCCTGGATCTTATTACCCCCACACTATAGAGATGAGGAGCAATAATAAGTTAACTAGCTATAATTAATTCAATCATTCACCCCTAGCTACAGGGCTACCAGTAGGTAAAGACCTAGCTAAAAACACTGATGGATTAACTAATGACTCCTAGATAAACTCAGTTGATTCTAAATTGGCTAAAAAGATGAGCCATAAAAGATCTTGCTCACCATAACTAGCTAGAATTATCTTGGCGGAAGTTATATTCCTGCCTACAAGGCTATCTCACAATCAAGTACTATAAATAAATCAATAAATAAATTATGAAAATACCAGCAGCCCTGATGGTGGACTGCTGGCATGTGTCTGACTGCATTGTGCAGTCTACCTTTATAGTCACCTGTTAGCACCTCCCAAATGGAGATGTGTGTGTTCGTATCCCATGGGCAATTCTATCACTGTTAGCCACTCATAATGGAAATGTACTCCAGTTGTCATAGTGACGGGGACACTTGCCGCATGCAGTACATCATTATTAGTGATAGTTAAAAGGATCTCTAAACCAAAGAGTCTGTCATATAGCCCTAGATTCAAAAGTCTTAATAAAATATTGTTTTACTTGCATACATGTGGTTTAATAATCCTGCTATAGAAGTCAGGCTCACAGGCCTGATGTTTCCTGGGTCCACCTACTTTCTTAAGGCCCCCTGTCCACGGCCAAGGCGAAAATTGCAGAATACGCGATCGTCATCCACACGGACGATCTGCGCGATTCTTCTGCATCTATTCAAAGATTACGACATTCACATGTGCACTCAATTGAGCGGACAGTAATTGCAATTTCCGGTTGCAGAATCATAAAATCTGTAAAAACAAACAACACTTACATTTGTCATTCTCGATGTCAGGATATAAAGAGGTCGCTGGTCGTGATGGAGACTCCCCTGAAAACAAAGTAATACCTCATGAGACAAGCTGGTTCTGATGTCAAATGAACATCTGTATGATAAATCTGCTATTTGCCTTCTCAGTTGGCATAAAAATCTAAGGGCAATGACCTATCTTCCATTTACTCTTCTTACTTCCTGAATGACTTGGTGAACTGTTTGGATGTTTAAGATTATGTCTTTGTGATGACTAGATAGATGGATGGATGGATATGAGATAGATAGATGATGGATAGATAGATAGATAGATATGAGATAGATAGATAGATAGATAGATATGAAATAGATAGATAGATAGATAGATAGATAGATAGATATTAGATAGATAGATATGAGATAGATATGAGATAGATATGAGATAGATATGAGTTAGATATGAGTTAGATATGAGATAGATAGATAGATATGAGATAGATAGATATGAGGTAGATAGATATGAGATAGATAGATATGAGATAGATAGATATGAGATAGATAGATATGAGAAATAGATAGATAGATAGATAGAGAGATAGATAATAAATATGAGAGATAGATATGATATTAATACTGGAAAGGTTCATGGTGTTGTTGCAGGTTAGATAGAGAGATCGATATGAGATAGAGAGATCGATATGAGATAGAGAGATCGATATGAGATAGAGAGATCGATATGAGATAGTAAGATAGATAGATATGATATAGATACTGGAAAGCTTCATGTAGTTGTTGCAGATTAGATGGAGGTCCTGACATGCTCTGCAGGCGCAGCTCCCACTGACCTGAGGATAGATTATTAATATCATTTTGGCTGGAAAATCACTTTAAAGTAAAAAATCTAAAGTGGCCACATGTAGCAGCACCAACAATGATGGCTGGCGCACTGCCTTAATTCTGTAGACACACTATGCTATTCGTGTGGCTGCTGCCGCCATTCACTCTTAATGGTCAGCTGCATTATACAAATAGGGCAGCCACGCCATGATGTTTTACCCACTAATGTAATTTACACGATGCTGCTCCATCTGTAGGTGGGATTATATTGGCAGAAGTTGCAGTCAACACATATTGGACAACTTTTACTGTCTAGAATGCACAAATCATTATTATTGGTGCTAACAACAAGATTTACCTAAGGAATCTGCAACAGGAGGGGAAAGGGTGCGCTCTTTCCTCGACTAGAATTAGATTGCAAGGACAATCCCTGGATTATCTATAGAACCACTTAAGCACCATCAGTTTCCCTAACTAGTACCCCCCTAATGGATTAGACCTTCAGACAGTTCTAACAAAAATGAAAAACAGCGTAACCTATGGCCTGGATGGTAGGCTACATTATAGCATCCTGAGGATCCGCCTGACTGGCGGTGAAACACGTCAAGAATGTACTACTAGAGCTCTATATAATTTATAAGTTTGATCAATCAGAATTGTATTTCCTCCATCTCTATTAAAACTATACATCGATCAGATCTAGCGTGTTGATGTTATGGTTACTCCTTTACAAACCGAGTCAGTAAGCGATATTAATCAGTGCGCATAACTGAGACAAAGTGTCTAGTTAATATCTGTACAGGGTCTGATTGGTGCTGGCATCTAGGGGGAGATTTTCTCTCCTTCACTGTGTTTTGTGTCTGAGTGTGTTCAGTTGTGTCTGTTCTTGTCCGCTATGGGGAACTGCATCCAGTACTCTAGTGTAATACCCCCACTCCATCCCCCACCCCACCATAGCCTGTTACAGGCAAGTCCTGTGTGCGTCTTTTTAGTAAATTATATTAAATATATATCAAACTGGCATCAAAGTGGGCAGACACTCACTTTTCGACGGTGTTGATCTGGTAGGCACTCTGGTCGCTGATGTTGAGGACATTGTTGCTGTCATAGAGAAATATGTGAGAGGAGAGCGCCAAGGAATAAAAATTAAACAGTAATCAAATGTGGTGGAGTAAGGCAATCATTACTCACCGGGTGCTCAGGTGAGACCAAGCTGGAAACATGAGTCTCACCGGCACCGAAATCCTAGAAAGCGTGTATGGATATGAAGCTGTATCCCTTATCCGTAGAGAGCCGCACAGCAATTATTACGAGCAGCACCCAAAATTGTTGGGGCTCGTTATATAATCATTAACAGAAATAAAGAAAAAACAATGCTTGCGCTCACGGGAAAAGCAGAAAAATAATCAATTGATTATATCTTAATTAATTTATTTAACATATATAATACATACGATCTACTGAGCTACGCGTTTCTGCGACCATTCTGTCGCCTTTTTCAAGCTCAAGTAACACATTATAACACAATCCATTTCTACATAAAGTTAAAAGGCTGGCTTACCAGTTAGTATGCAGTTAGCGGTGCATGCCGTTCTCTCAATGAATTTGGGCGGGGATACCGCTACCTGGGGAGATCAGGTTGACGTAATCACGTCACTCTTTGACTCGCTTCTTGCGTGTCAAAATTTTTTTCTTCACAATGAACTTTATTTACACATGTCTAAGGTTCCGACAGTGGTTACTATTCTCGATCTATCTACCAAGGGAATCAAACCCGATTTAGTAGTTTACATCTATTATATCTACCTATAATTCATATACTACCACAATTTGGATAAAATATATTAAATATAAAAATATATAATATTTAATATGCTTCTTTATATGAATAATATATATTCTAA